>NW_027072034.1:9985612-10633664 GCF_038088225.1 Cyrtonyx montezumae | reverse complement strand
AATAAATTATTTATTTGCACAGCTCAGATTGTCACAGGTGGGATTTTTCATACAACTTACCGTGCATGGTGGCAAATCATCTCAAGCTGCTATAAAGCATTCTGAATCCAGACACATCAGAAATATTTTCTGTAACTTTTTTTAGAGGCTAATCTTATTCTTTTATTTTAATACCATATTCAGTGAAACCCAGACAATATCATTTCTTCAATCTAAAAACTACCACGGTTTTCTGAACAAACAACAGCAACCAGTCTTCTTGCACCTCACACCAATAATGTTATCTTTGGAAGAGGACAGAAGCAGGGATTAGAGAGGTTATATATTCTTCAGCTGTTACAGTTAGACCATTCTGATCCCTGTTATTAACTGTGTGTCCCTACACCAGTTAAACTTCAGCTGTAGTAGAAAAAGTTGATTTGACATGAGTGTCACAAAATCTCATAGTATTCAGTATACATGAACAGCTAAATAAATGCTAATATTAAGTAAGGTTTCTCGATGCTTATGATCTGTTTTCAACCAGTTTACCATCACATTATTTTCCAAAACAAGAGTAACTCATATGACAGGAAAATGAAATAAAAGCTCTGTTCTGAGAAAATTCTCTTACTAATAAGACTTGGAAAGTAATAATCACACCAGGATAATTTCTCCTTAAGTTATTCTGAATTTGGATGAACTTTTAGGCAAATGTAGCACCCTTTCACATACCTTTAAAAAAATTAATTTCTTTTTTATCCACTGAATTAATTCATTTTTTGATTCCAAGGAGCGTAATCAGAACCTACAGCTGTTGATCTTGTGCTGTGATCTTTTTCCAATATCTTTTTTTTTCTGCAGTTTTCTTAAACTATCTTCTCCAGCACAACTACTTGTAATTGACAGTCTTATCTTTCCATCATGCCTTCCCTCTAACTACTGTATTTTGCAAATATTTCAAGATTCTCCCTGTAAAAATGTCTTTCTTCCTTCCCTTTGTCTCTGTTTCTTACTTAACAATCCCCTTATATTGCATTCAAGATTTTTCATCTTTCAGGTGAAATTTTCCATGTCTGGTGTTATTTTCAATTCAGATATAATTTTGAAGTTCTTAGGTTTTGTTTCTGTTTTTGTCAAATGTTTTTTTAATATCTCCACACCTTTTCAACAGCAATTGGGAAATGTAAAAGCCATGTAGAAATGATCTTTACAATGCCAAACCCTGAAGAGTAAACTCAAAAGGTTTTCCCACAGCTCTTAGCTTTGCAAATTGCATACATTAATAGATAGACAATAGAGCCACTGGTAGCTGAGTACTCCTTCACTGTCACATAAAATATGAAGACCTTCAGTAAAGGTCTTTTTTTTCCCCAAATAAATTCATCTAGAGGCTTCCATGCAACTTGGAAATTTTCATTACATATGCTTTATGTTAGCAAAGTAACATATGAGCTCAACTTTTTATTTACATATTTATTTTAAATATGAAGTTTTCAGTAATTTCAATTGTAGGTGCAATGATAATTCCACAAACAAAATTTACTTCTTTGTGGAAGCTAAAATCTTTTATATGTTTTTTTAATTTCTTCTGATGAAAGTAAATTCTTTTCCAATTAACTTATGTTAGAAACATCTACAAATCTTGGTTGCATTTATTTAAACTATTTACTGTGGAATGCAAAAAAAACCCATAAAAGATTTCATATTTTATGAAATATTAGGAAAATTTATGTTTGTTTCTAGCATCTCTGTTAATTTGTCTGCGTATATATTCCTCCAGTCTAACCTTGATTAATTTTATAGTTCTGAACATAAAAGTAAGCCAGCAAATGTTTATATTTTTCCTGTGTTTTATTAAGGTGTTCAATACCCTATATTATTTTATATTGTAGTGCAATTCAGATTTTCTACTTATATTGTTTTTTTGGCTCATAAGAAATTAGGGACACTTAATTATGAGGATATACACCTCACAGTCAAGCTCTTGAAGTATTCTAATGTAGGTTTGAATTAATAAGATCAACAGCAATTGTTCTAGTAGTCCAAACAGTTCTTCAGTTTTGGTTGCTGTGCTTTAGGTTACAAATAATTAATTATAAAACTACTGATTCCAGTTCTTATTTGAGCAGTGGGAATTTCATATTTCAATAGCACCACATCAGCTTAAGATCTTTTAGAGATCTGTTTGTTGTTTTGTTGTTGTTGTTTGAATATGTACTCTATTAAGACTGAATACATTTCCAATTACAACACGAGTGCAGAATGAGTTTTGACCTGTGAAGTGAATGTAAGTTTATTCTTGATAGCTGTCAACCACCTAAGGAAAAAGAATGACATGCATTCTTGCTCCTCTTAAGATATTGCCAACTGTTACTGAAGAACACACACTATTTCTGAGCAAATGTAAATGTTGAAACAGGTGGTAATGATCTTGTTTCCATAGTGAAATATCTCACCACTATATCAAGCATCTGCTAGATTGTAAGTTTGAGTGCTGTTGTTTTTTTTAAGTTTTAGGTATTAACAACAGCAACAAAAAAACAAACCAACAACTGTTAACTGCCTGAGAAGTTAGACATAAAACTCAAATACTTTGTGACAACTATCTAGGGCTTAATCTTTAAAAAAATAACAAGTCTTTGCTCCTTTTATTATTAAGTAAATATTTTTTCTTGTAAGTACTTCATGGAAAAAGAATAAGGCACCTGAGTGTGAGTAATGCTTATGTTAAAATTTTTAATAATTTTCCCCTTGTATTAAGGGGGGACTGTGTATGTATTTGTACAAGGGACTGTGTACAAACTTCAGTTTATTAAAGTGATTATGGTAGTTAGTCTACACTTTACTTAAAGGCCAAGAGAAGGGTGGGGAAGAAAAATAAGTACATCTGTGAGTTTGAGACTAGAATAGTATATTGTATTGTGGACATTTATCTAACAGTATGTGTTTTACACTCTTCAAATATTTCCTCCAGCCTTTACTGGAACTGAAATGGTATGCAGTGCATGAGAAATCATAAGTTAATGAAACATCAGCTTTAAGAGTCTCTGGGATTGAGTGCACCCTCATGAAATTCACAGTCAATACCAAGCTGAGTGGTGCAGTTGATACAACGAAGGAAAGAATGACCTGGACAGGCTTGAAAAGTGGGCTCACATGAACCAATTGAGGTTCCAGGATGCCAAGTGCTCTGGAGATACCTCATCATGGCCTACCAGCACTTGAGGGGAGCCTACAAACGGAAGGGGAACTAATATTTTACAGTTTGAATGATAGAACAAGGCACAGTGGCTTTAAAGATGGGAGATTTAGGTAAGATGTTTGGAAGAGATTTTTTGCTCACAGGGTGATGAGGGACTGGAGTAGGCTGCCCAGGTAATCTATGCATGCCCCATTCCTGGAGACATTCAAAGTCAGACTGTATAGGGCCCTGGGCAACATGGTTTAGTGAGTGAAAGGGAAGCATGTGTGTGCTTTGTGGTGTACTCATGTGTGAGAACTGAGAACTTGGCGAGTACAAACAGCTGCATCTCTTTTAATCAGTAATATTTTTTCTCAGAGAGTGTTGTAGGATGTGTAAAAAGAATGGAATGAGTAATTATGGGAAATTTTCCCAACACTTTACAAAATAGTGCACTGATAACTGTTATAAGTGTGTGAGCTGTGACTCACTCGTGCTAAAACTATGTTATTACTTAAACTGCTATTGGACAGCAAAACAAAATTATGTTCATAATGAATATAAAATGTTACTGTTTCTACCCTTTCCCAGTGTAAATGTCAGTAACTTCTGTTCAATTTGTTGTGGTTAGGACATTTTCGACTGCAGTAAATATTTTTTGTTCTTGTTTCAGCCCTAGAGGTCAGCCCTGCCTCCCATGTGCTTTTAAGAAATAGCTGCAGACCTCTGGCCAATGTAAGGAAGAGAACTAAAGATGTTGAATGTCCTTCAGTCTTGAATTATTATGAGATATTAATGTATAAGTTTGTAGAGTCAAAAGCATTTGAAGTTTCATAAGGCAAGATATCCTATCTTTTACTAAAAAGGATGAAGAACATAGGAGTGTATTTTTACTTGTAGATCCATTTCATAAAGTGATGGAGAGCACATTACAGAAAATTTATGACCACAAAAAGCGTTGAATTCTAAGACTTTTCACTTCTACAATGATACTACAGTATTTACTGAAAAATTAGGCATTAGATCATTTTAGAACAAAACACATAGCAAAACAGAAGCTATGTGTACAAACAGAAAATCTAAACACTAACAGAATAATAACTGGTATGTGATTGCGATGCTCTGGTTGTTAGTCCCCAATACAAAATATTTTATAAGTGAATGAATATTAGTGAATATACATTTTTCAATTTCACTTAGGAGTATTAGTTTTCTCTATGTACATCTTTAATATTATTAATGAAGCTTGGTTTAATGTATCTGTAAAAAATAAATCATGATTACCTTTATAAAAGAGCATGAATAAAACAACATAAATGAAAAAGAACTTACAGTTATTCTGTTGAATTTTATTTCCCCATAGAGTGTAATTTTAGCCTATAAATCAAAACATAATTTTTGGTAGAAAGGTGTTTATCAACCATACTAGATCCAACATAAATGTCCCTTTGATGTTTTGACATCTTACTGTAGGGTTAGAAACAACAGGATAAGACGTCGTGACTTCAATAACAAAACTCCCTTCATTGTAATTTACTGCATATCAGATGCTAGTAGCTATTTTCGAAGAAATTTTGGAAGGACAATCAGTTATGTAAGACACCATCTGACATTTTGCATAAATCTGAATGCAAGCTTTCCAGAAGTCTTTGTAAACTTGTTGCATACAAAAGTACCTACATATGTATCCACTTAAATTTCAGTTTATTATTATTATACGCAACAGAAAATAAAATATTTTACTTTTGACTTTAAAATTATGAGTAATTTATTGTAACTTAAGAAAAAAAGTGACTGCTTACACTTATGAAGCCAGAACTGTCTTGGTTTTGGCTAAGTGTTAATAGCTCCCTTTCCTTTACTCTCTAGTTCACTTTTTTGTGTCAGTCAGTGGACAGTGAAGCACTGCATTGCTAGCAAGGAATCAGCTGGTAGCAGGCAAACTGTTGCATTGTGTGTGTATATATATACATATAAAACCCTCATATATAATTATGCTTGTACATAATCATTATATATATAGCTCTCACTGTTATTTTTTCTTCCTTTCTTTTCTTTTTTTTTCTTTTTTTTTCTGTTAAAGTAAATAGCTTCTATGATCTCTATGATTTTTATTTTGTTTCCAGTTCTTCCTCACATTCTTTTCTGGGGAGGAGTGAGTGAACAGCTACATAATGCTCAGCTGCTGCCAGATTAAACTACAACGAACTGTTGTAAATGTGAGCGTGTGAGGATATTAGGATATAAAATTGTTGTATCTGTGACGATTTAAGGAAATATGAAAGCAAGGACTGTAAATATGAGTAATAACTTCTATATTTTCACGTAGAAGAGCAGACGAAAAAATCTTGTGTTCTTGAAATCATGTCTACCAAGCTAATAAGACTTCTACTGAAATATTAATTTCTAAGAAGATAAATAATAAGAAAAGCTTTACTGTGTACTCAGGAACTAGTGAAACTGTTGAGCAATTACGGATTCTCAACTGAAAATACTTTCTCTTTCTGCCATAACACAGAACAGGACAAAATATATTCATCATCAATAGAACTGTTATAACTGAATTCAAAGGCAGCATAGTCAAATAGCAGTCATGATTATTGTCATAATTATTATGGTTCTATGCAATTGTTTCAGGCTTTTGTAATGATATGAACTTAGAATGCTATAAAAGCTTTGAAAACCAAAGATCTGAAAATCAAATCAATATTTTTGTCTGTCTAAATTTAAGCTTTTATGTTTGTTACCACTGTTTAGACTGATTTTGAAGAAATGACATTTAAATCAAGGGTATTTCTAAGCTGAAGGTGATGGTAAATTTCTAAGCCGAATGATGAGTAAATTATCACTGAGAAAGACACTGGTATTAATAGGTACACTTGTAATCCTACATTCACGTGTCCTTTAGGAAATTTAGAGTATATACATATATAACAACAGATGTATTTAAAATATATACATGACTATTATAAATGCATAAATTTGCATGCAAAATGCCAAAATACTTAGTTAATTTCAAGCTTCTAGAAAAAAATTATATATAGAAGCATCTCCACTGTCATGAAAGAGTAAACTTTCTAGTGCTAAGAGTAGAAGTAAACCTTTGAAACTGTAAACCCTGAAGGCTCAAAACCATTACACAAATGAAAAGAATTGAAAATGTATTTTTAAAATGCATTCTGTTGACAATACTGATCCCTGTAGTCATATAACCAACATGTCCAGCAGGGTTTTTACACTGAATCCCATTAAAAGGATTCCCCTTCTGGGAGGATAAAAAAAAGAACTTGTAAAGCCTTAAGACAGCACAAATTCTTCTTTGCAATACATTCTCAGGGCATATTCTTCTTCTGTCTTCACTGCACAAAATACATTGCTTATGATAAGCCTACCTCAACCATGGCATAAGAATAGATGGATTATTTAGTAAGAAACAAATATATTCTAAAAAATGTGACCATGCAGCTTTTTATAAATAAAGTTAATTTTTTTTTTAATTTCTTGTACAAGCTGCTTTAGTGAATAACATATTCCACAGTCTGTCATTGAATTATATACTGTGTACTCTGAACATTTACAGTATAAAAACACAGTTAATTTCTGAGGAATTTGTTAAATTAATATATTTTTATACACATATGTGCAGAATGATTGTATATATTTAAGTAGAAATACACGTGATACCACAGATTTTTATTCTATAGCACTGATTTTGCTAACGTATGTACTTCTACAAATGTTTATCCTATAGAAACTTTTCCAGAAATTTTTAAATTCTTTTCTCTCATGCTGTCTTGTGCAACCTGGACAACCACTAAGAATCTGAGTCATAAAAAATATAGTTATATAATATTACATAAAGTCCAGGAAAACCCTTTCTCTGCTGAATATAAATTGCAGCAATGTGTGCTGTGCTGTAGCTTTGTCAGTTCAAAGCTGAAGCTATCCAGAGATGGGACCTAGCTGATGATGAGCAGTGGAGAGAGATGGTCAGGATAGATAGCAGTATGATCTCTCAACCTCTGGCATAAAAGGATACAGTGATTTCAGGATTATTCAACACAAAATTTTAAAAAGTAATCAAGAGTTAGAAATGCTAGTGTAAATAGCATTTTTATGGTTAAAGCATGTGCCATAATAGTGTTCAACTGTGTAGCTTCTTCCCCAGCTATGGTAGCCTAGCAGTACTAAATTCTAGTGAAAATCTGTCCATAGTAAATATCAAGAGCCAAACTCAGAAGAAACTATAGGTAAATAAGAGTTAATCCAACATGATGAACAAAAGTATATCATTCTTTAAAAAGATGTAGTTGAGCTCAGAAATTTTCCAAAACTTTCTGAGAGAAAAGAAGCAATGCATCAGGAAATTCAGGCTGCTGATTGAAAAACAGGCATAAGCACCATGGTAGAGTACCGTATCCAGGGCTAATCGAGCAGTTGGACCTCTCTCAGCATGTCCTGTGCTGGCACAGTGACTTGAGCCAGCATCTGATAGCTCAGCACATCGATGAGAGGAATCAGTACAGTAGCAGATGTGTGTTAGGAGAGACCTGGCAGACTATGTGAGATTCAAAAACTGGCAGGAAATACACTGAACAAAGCTACGACTTTTCCTGGCCAACTGGTGACAAAACAAAACAAAATAAAACAAAACAAAAGGGGGTATATTCAGACTGTTGTTTAATCTCTGTGAGCATAAAAATTGAACATACTGACTGCTAATTAACTAACTGTGAGAAAGAATTTTCCAGTGGAAACCAGAGGCTCTGATCACCTTTAATTTAGGCGGAAAAGAAAATAGTATTCGTATATACACATACACACATTTAATGGAAAGTATATTTTCTCTATTTGCTAGAGAGATTTCTTTCTTTTTGTGAGAGAATATTTACTTCCTAGATGTTTAACGTTAGCCATGCTAGAAATAAGAACAACCTTTCTGAAGGAGAAACATCATTAAATGAAACAGCTGCACCTCCTCCACCTTCTTGGTTTATATAACCACTGGCTGTTGCATCATTTTTTCTCTTTTATACTTGCCTTTTCTCCTGAAACCCGTGCATACCATATATTAACTGTCACACTGTCTCAATTTTTTAATTTTATCTTCTGGAAACTTAAAAAATGTTTTTAGTTGTTACACTTGATAAAGAGATCAGAATATGCAAGCTGTGCTGCATGGCTACAGTTAAAAACCGCTTTAGGAAGTATTTAATCACAACATCACAAGACATATTTTATTCACCCAATATTCAAAAATGTGTAACAGATTTTTACTGCTATTTTTTTAACTCCAATATAACTTCATCATTGCGTGTTTTCATTTATTTTTTCTGTCTAAAGGAAACAATTAAGAACTCATTTTTTGCTTGGAGTCCATGTCTCGTCAGTCAAAAAACAGTATTTACATCTTGATAATCATGGAAGCCTTCTCTTCTCCATGCTGAACAAGTCCATCTTCACAAGAGAGGTGCTGCAGCATTCTGATCATGCTCTTGACTTTCCTCTGCACCCACACCAACAGCTCTGTATCCTTCCTGTATTGGGTGCCTGGGTGCTGTCAGGCCTGGAGTCTCCCAGGCATGGAGTAGAGGGGAACAGTCAACTCCCTCTTCTTGTTGTCCTCCCCTCTTCTGATGCAGCCCAGGATACAGCTGACCTTCCAGGCTGCATATGCACACTGCTGGCTCATTTTCTAACTGAACCTTCATGTCGTTCTCCACAGCACTACATTCAAAGAGCTCTACTCCCATATTGTACTCATGTCTAGAATGGTGAAGTGAAACACCTTGCACTTGGCTTTCGTTAACTTCATCAGCTTTATGTGGCCCCAATTGTCAAGCTTGTCCAAGACTTTTCAGATAACATCTCTTCCTTCCATTGTATCAACTGTAGCCAATGGCCACAGCCCTCTAGCTTCACCCTTCCAATTAATTCCTAATCCATATTGTCAAAACTTCAAATAGGTATCTTTACAATGTAAAGAGATAAATAAAGATAAAGATGTCATGTGAGACCATGAGAAAAGCCTTACACAATCCCAGGTAGCTAACATCTATTGCTCTTCATTTGTCAACTTATGCAACCGCTGAACGGGCCACCAGATTGGTTGGATACAATTTGCCCTTGGTGAAACCATGCTGGCTGTCTCAGATCACCTCTTCATCTTGCTTATGTCTTAACATAGATTCCAAGTTGATTTGTTCCTGATGTTCAAAGGCACAGATGTGATGCTTACTGGTCTGTAGTTCCCCAGATCTTCCTTTCTACCCTTCTGACTCTTTGCTAGGCCCACATCACAAACTCAACTAGAGTGTGGTCACTGCAGCCTAGACTGCCTCCGATCTTATCCTCATCAATGATCTCCACATTGATGAGCACAAGATCCAGTAAAGTCGCCTTTGATGGTTTGATTAATAGTTGGATCAGAAAGTTATCCTCAGCATAATTCAGGAGTCTCCTGGATTGCTTATAGCCTGCTGTGCTGCTTTCCCAGCAGATGTTTGGATGGTTGAAAACCCTCATCAAGATAAAAGCCTACTAGTGTGTCGCTTCTAGTAGGTGAAGTAAGAAGGCCTCATCAACAGGCTCAGGTGGGCAGCAGTAAAACACAATGATCAGATATCCTTTACTAGTTTGGTCCCTAATTTTTACCCACAAGCTCTCAATTTCTTCATGGCTGTTTCTTAGAAGTAGCTCTTTGCTGTTTCTGAGTGCCACAACCATGCCTCTCATTTCCTGCCTATATTTTCCAAAAAACATGTAGTGCTTGATCACAGTGTCATGTGAATTATTCCACATGTTTTTCTGTGTTAGCAATACCTGTGACCTATTGTCATAGTTTTCTAACTGCACTATGGTTTTCATCTCCTTATTTCCCATGCTGCATGTATTGATGTATAGTCGCTTCAGCTGGACTATCAATTGCATTACCTTTCTAGAATTCACAGGTTTATCCCTTCTGCTTCCTAAAGTGTGAAGATAGAGGAGAAAAACATTTGCATTTCCGATCTCTTCAACATCTTTTTGAGGGACATAAAATGTCTGTTGATATATTTGAGTGTTTTCAATTTAGACATTACTTGAAAGAGAAGGAATGGATAGTACAGAGTATGAATAGGAATTAACTCATTGGGATGATATTCTCATTCAATATTTTTGAAAGTTGTCAAAAAGCTATCTTATACACTTTCAGATGTCCACATTTGCCTCTAACTTCTTGTAGAGACACTGCAAGTCTTTTGTGCCCCCATGTCATATCTACCAACTACAGAGAAATGTCTTGAATGTCTTCAAGTTTCTCTGGTAGCATTAGATTTAAGTAGATAAATCAATTCCTGTATGTCTGCCAGAGAATAACTTGTTTATTGTACATAGTCATGTGGCTTGGGAAAAAAAAAAATTCTTTCCAAATAGGGTTATGAAACACTCCCTCTGAAATTATTCTATGAAGATCAAATGTAGTTTGAGAGATACATGTGTTTTTTTCTTCAGCCTTTATGAAAATGTTTAACATATCAGTTTACTAGTAAAAGAAAAAAATTGAAGGTTTTGTATGTATGTGTTGGTAGTTAGTTTGTTTGCTTTTAATCCATAACTATTTTATGTATGAGCACTTATGAAGAGTTGGAGTAAACTGAATCTTTAATTTAGCATCTGAAGCCGTTGAGTACAACTCTACTTTTGTGGCTACTATCAACCACTTAGTCTGTTGCAAAGCCTATTTGATCTAGCTACCTTTCTTTTCTCTCTCTGTATGGGAACTGCCAAATCATGGCCTGAACCACTGATTGGTCACCCGAGGTGAGCACTGAGTCAGCCATGGGGGCACAGGTGAAGATGATATACCTGTGTGATTGGAAAGGGTGGAGCCTGGCTCCACCTCTCCCAAACCCCATTTAAGGGCTGACCACCACCAGGGAAGGTTCTCTTCTTGGAGATACCTTCTATGTGGAGTCCCCTGTGAGCCTTGTCATCTTAAAGGTGAGCTATCTTTTTCTGTGTGTTGTTTGTGTGCTATCTATATAGACCTATTCAGATATACCATCGTTTATGCTATTTCTTTATAGTAGTACCATCCTTGGGAGTTATTTACCCCACACTCTCCTAAACAGAACCAATCGGTTTCACCTAATTTTGCTGTAATACATGACATAAAATCAACTCTTGTTTTACTATCAATTTTTGATGATAAAACAAGTTCAAATGCTGCATTTTTACATCTATTTATAGTGTGATTACACATATTTATATCTATGTATGTTATAATTAATGCAGTAATTTCCTGTAGGTATGGATCTTGACCTTGTGTTTTTTACACAGCTGTTCACATTTCAGAGGTTTGCTTCCTGTTATTTCCCATTTCCCATTTTTTTTACTATCAGACAGTAAAACTTCAGAAGTCTTATAAGAGTAAAAAAAAAAATTAAAAATACAAATGTTTCAATTAAGATTGCTAAAAACCATGAGTAAAAAGCACCTTGATGTGCATAGTAGTAGAATATCTTTCATGGAAAAGATTGATTATGAAAAATGAATTGAAATAAAGAAGGTTATTTGAATCAAACTGTGCATTTGCGAAGTTAGGCTTGTTCCAGGATTTGCAAAATCAAATTCACTTTGAAGTCACTAGCTATATTTTTTATTGTTATTACTGTTATATATTCTGAACTAGTCTATTGCATTATTTTTTTCATTTTGCTAAATGAATCTTAAGTATCCAATGTACTTTAGTAAGTAATCTACTGGCTTAGTATATGAAAATAATACTGAATACTGATTATAAAATAAATCTTTCCTTTTCTTTTAAGTCCCAGTATTTAGCTTTCTGTACCTAAAGCAATTATTTATGATTAAATAAGTGCTATATATTCTGTAAGTTACTTTGATTTTTTTCCAGAGAGACAGTTTGTAGTTTATAACAGGCAATCTAGTTTTAAACACTTGATTTCTTCCTCTGACTAAAAAAGCTGTGTTCTCACTCATTTATTTTCTATGAGCAGCCATGTAAACTGAAAATTACTTTGGGAAATCAAGAAATTATTATGAAAATTATACATGGAAAATATTTTCTGTTGAACTGGCTATGGAGTGTGCAAACAAGATGTCTTTTACCAGTTTAACCATTTCAACATGACTGTTTATACTTCTATTATATATATTTAAATTATATATTCCTGCAGAATTAAATTCTAAGAAATTAATTGCATGTATGCAATTATATCACTAAATGGTCTTTGTATCTTTTTGTCAAACATTGGCAATTTATTCTACTTCATTTCAAACTGGAAAAATATGGTGAAAGTAGCCACTTAAGTGCCATTATAAACTTACACAACAGTTGAGTCCAGCTACATGATGCCATCTGGAGTATTAGTATGGATTGTTAACTAGACTGCAAAAAAGAATGGACTTTTTGTAGGAGCAGCTAGAGTGACCCAATCAGTAATAATGCAATAAGTTCATTTTTATTTATTTTTAAATGGAAAAAAAATAAGGGAAAAAAAAGAAAATTACAGATTTCAATTGTAGATTTACCCATTTCTCATATAACAGGAAGGTCACAGAATTGCAGAATCACAGGATCAGATAATTGTAAGGATTGGAAGGGACCTCTATAGATCAAGACCAACCTGCCTTGCAAAGCAGCTCCCTAGACCAGGTTGCATAGGTAGGTTTCTAGGCAGGTCTTGAATGTCTCCGGAGAAGGAGATTACACCACCTGTCTGTGCAGCCTGTGCCCCAGTGTTCTGTCACTGCACCATGAAGAAGTTCCCACACGCATTTGTGTGTAACTTTCTATGCTTCAGTTTCTGGCAGTTTCCCCTTGTCCTATAACTGCACACTGCTGAGAAGAGTTCATCCTCGTCCCTTGGCCTCTGACTCCTTAGATATTTATAGATGTGTATCAGATCCCCTCTGAGTCTTCTTTTCTCAAGGCTGAAGTGACCCAGGTCTCTCAGCCTCTTCTTATTAAGGGAGGTGTTCCATGCCCTTTATAATCTTTGTAAAGTAAAGGGCAAGGTCAAGGAATGCCAGATAAAGAAGACTGTATGAGAGTAATATGGCATTCCTTAAATATAACCATATAACTAGGTACTCAAAAACATTTCTGGCACTCAATAACTTTTTTTTGCCTCAGTCTTCACTGACAACTGCTTTTAAGACAGCCCTTGAGTGAATGGTTTAGAAACTGGGGTTTGGTAGATCAATGTCCCTCCAACTGCAAACGAATCATAGAATGGCCTGGTTTTCAAAGGATCTCTAAGATCATATAGTTTCAACTCCCCTGCTATGGGCAGGGTCACCAGCCACTAGGCCAGGCTGCCCAGAGCCACATTCAGCCTTGCCTTGAGTGCCTCCAGGGATGGAACACCCACCACCTCTCTGGGCAACTTGTTCCGGTGCATCACCACCCTTGGAGTCAAAAGCTTCTTCCTAGTACCTGACCCAAATCTCCCCTGTCTTAGTTTAAATCCATTCCCCCTTGTCCTATCACTATCAACTCATGTAAACAGTTCTCCAAGCTAAGTAAACCCAGTTCCCTCAACCTTTCTTCATAGGGGAGATGCTCTAGCCCTCTGATCATTTTAGTGGCCCTTGTCTGGACCTGTTCCAAGGGCTCTGCATCTTTCTTGTGCTGGGGGCACCATGCCTGGATGCAGTACTCCAGATAGATGGGGCCTCACAAGAGATAAATAGAGGGGGAAAATCAACTCCCTCCCTCTTCTGACCACTCATTTTTAATGCAGCCCAGGATATAGTTGGTCTTCTGAGCTGCATGCATACACTGCTTGCTCATGTCCAACTTCTGGTCCACCAACTGAAAATCAAGTTCACCACCTGCACCTGAACATCTATGCAGCCCAATTACCTGAGGGAATTGGCTGATGTAGTCACCAAGCCGCTCTCAATGATATTGAATAGTCATGGCTGTCAGTGAAGTCCCTGAAGTGAGTGGAAAAAAGACAAAATCATAACTGTTTTTAAGAAGGATGAAAAAGATGACCCTGTGAACTACTGGCCTTTCAGCCTCACCTCTCTGCTGGGGAAGATTAGGAAATAGATCCTCCTGGAAGCTGTGCTAAGGAACATGGAAGAGAGAAAAGTGATATGGAATAAATAGCCTGGCTTCACCAAAAGAAAGTCCTGCCTGATTAACTTTGTGGCTTTCTATGCTTCTGTAACTGCGTCAATGGACAAGAGAAGAGCCGTTGATGTCGTCTATCTGGTTTTCAGTAAGACCTTTGACATGGTCCCTCACAATATCTTTCTCTCCAAACTGGAAATATTGTATCGATGAGTGAACTGTTCAATGGACAAGGAAATGTTTGAAGTATCATACCCGGAGAGTGGTGGTCAGTGACTCCACATTTCAGATAGAGATCAGTGATGAGTGGTGTCCCTCAGGAGTCAGTGCTGGCACAAGTGCTGTCTAATAACTTCTTCAATGACAGTAGAATCAAGTGCACCCTCATCAAGTTTGTGGATGACACCAAGCAATGTAATGTTGTCAACAGACTTGAAAGATAGGATGCCATTCAGAAAGACCTAGACAGAATGAAGCAGGGGATTCAGGCGAACATCTTGAGGCTTAGCAATGCCAAGTGCAAAATCCTTCACCTGGGTTGTGGCAAAACTCACTATCAATTCAAGCTGGGATAAGAAAGGATAGAGCACAGCCCTGATGAAATGGACTTAGGTGTACTGGTGGATGGCAAGCTGGATGTGAGCCATCAGTGTGCCATCATAGTCCAGAGAAACAGTTTATTTTGGACTGCATCAAAAGAAGTGTGGTCAGCAGTTCAAGGGAGGTGATCCTGATCCTTTATTCTGTGCTAGGGAGACCTCTTCTGGAGTACTGCATCCAGATGCAAAGTCCTCAGTACAGGAGAGACATGGATCTGCTGTGGCCTGAAGAGGTCCACAAAAATTATTCAATGGATGGAACACCTCCCGCATGAGGACAGGTTGAGAAAGCTGGAATAGCTCATCCTATTCCAGAGATAGGAGAAAAGGGGGCTATGGAAAGACGTGATAGTGACTTTTTGGAAGGCTATAATAAAGAAGGGGAAAGACTTTGTCAGGGCCTGTGATAATAAGACAAGGGGGAATGGCTTCAAACTGAAAAAAGGAAGATTTAGACTGGATATAAGGAAGAAACTTTACAGTAAGGGTAGTATGGTACTGGAAAACTTTACCCAAGGAAGTCCATGTTTCTGGAGACATGATGCTGAAAAGCATCAGACTGGACTGTGCTCTGAGCAACTTGATATAGCTGTAGGTGTTCATTCCCCTGTTCATTGTGGGGGAGTTGGAATAGATGACCTTTAAAGATGCCTTTCCACTCGAACAGTTACAGGATTTGAAAAAATACGTTTGTGTTGTTTTTAGTAAGATGATCTGTTGTTGGCTAGTGAACCGCTAGATATCACTGAGGTTCTGCACAGTTTCTGTCATACATGTTGCAATAAGTGTGATGGAGCACTGGAACAGGCTGTCCAGGGGAGTTGTGGAGTCTCCTAAGAAAACATTCAAGACCTGCCTGGATGCCTACCTGTGCAAGCTGGTCTAGGGAGCTGCTTTGGCAGGGGTGTTGAACTAGATGATCTTTAAAGGTCCCTTCCAGCTCCTGTGATTCTGTGAGTTCCATTAACATGTAGTATTTGTTTAGATAGATCCTGGGTGCACATAGAGTATTTAAAATCTTATTAAACAAATAAAGTGGAGCTTCTGGCCAATGCAGCATGGAACATCTCAGGGGACAGACAGAGTCATATGTGTGGAATAATGGGTATATCACAAAAACCATGACTGATATTTTCTTGAAGCAGCAGATAAGAGATCAGGGAAAAAACCCTGTACTATATTTCAAACATTACTAAAAAGTTCTATATTGGAACTAAATAGAGCAGTCAATGTCTTTAAGAATGAGCTATGAATTATGCTGACTACAACTGGTATATGGAAATCTACATGGAGAAGTAACTGATCATTATTTAGTGAAAATCTACTTCATATTTGTACAATAACATTAAGAAAATCAGAAGAAAACCCAAGTCTTTTTGTCTCTCCTATTAAAGATAACAGAAGTGTTTGCATGATGTTCATCTCTTCTTTGCCTACAGCTACTCATATTTACTCAATATGGTACCTGTAACACTTGCAAAGAACAGAAGAAGCTGCTTTTTGAGAATGAGTATGCACAGTGTTAACTTTGGAAGTATTTTCAGAAAATGTGTTTGAAGGAAATATTTGTGAACAACTGTCCAAGCATTTGAAGGTAAATAAAATTCTGATATTAAAGGAGAGTATTGAGGAAAAGGTAGATTTCTGTATCTTTTTCCAGACTGATAATGACAGTTACAAAAAATACATAAAGGATCCCTGTGAGTCCTTTGAAAAAAGATTCAAATCAGGTGATCAATCTGCAAATAAAATCATTTCTTCTCTTAAAAAGAGTTTTGAAGAGAAAAATATTTTTTTCTATTTTTGATTTTGCTGGAAATGGGTTTGAACTGAAATTAATCACCGAGTAAGAAAATAGTGCTATCATGTTTTTTCTTTAAGCCAGAGGTAACACTGAATTAATTTACCAAAGCAATGTAGTCAGAACATTCACTGTTTTGTCTGTATTGCTGTGATTAGCAAGTGAATATTTCCCATTCATTTTTTTTAGGCTTGATTTAGGAATGGTAAGAATGATTTGACCTGTAATTAAGTTTTCAACATTATATACACATTTTCTGTTTTTTGGGGTTTTTTTTTTTGCTTTTGATTTTTGTTCCTCTGACACAGGTGTGCCTTCGTTCTCTGTAGTTATTTACAAGCATTATTTTCTTATTCAGTGATTAATTTCCATACTAAACAGACTGAAAAATACCAAATAGGATTTTCTTCTTTAGTTCATTTTTTTCTCCTTCCAAACCAGATGCATGGTAAATATTCTTAAGGGTGGATTTTGATTTTGATTCTTTCATTTCTAAGCAGTACACATACTTTGTAGTGCATGTTACTATATCATTATGATTGAGTATTGTCTTAGCTTTCAATGGATCTATGAGTTATGAAGATTAATGTGTGATAGTCAGAGTTATATGAGCTGCAGTTTTTTTTCCAAGAAAACAAAAAAGCAGCATTTTTTTCTTTTAATTTATTTAATAACTTCTATGTCTAAATTGGAAATATGTGAATTTAAAGAGTGGAGTATGCAGTGGATAATGGATTGGTTGAATGGTTGCAGCTAGAGTGTTTTGG
The DNA here is from genome assembly GCF_038088225.1 of Cyrtonyx montezumae. NCBI lineage: Eukaryota > Metazoa > Chordata > Aves > Galliformes > Odontophoridae > Cyrtonyx > Cyrtonyx montezumae. The sequence goes on along the minus strand of NW_027072034.1, from coordinate 10,616,245 downwards.
TCAACCACTCTAAATCCAGATGGAGGATGGTGAAAAGTTGTGTCCCCCAGTGGTCATCTTGGGCCCAGTGCTCTTCAGCATCTTTAACAATAACCTAGACAGTGGGACTGAGGACACCTTCAGCAAGTTTGTGATGATACCAAGATGAGTGGTGCAAGTTGATACAATAGAAGGAAGGAATGCCATCCAAGGGGTACTTGGATGTCTTTACGTACTTCAGGTACTTAAAGACAGCTTATAATGAGAAGAGTGATCGACCTTTCACACAGTCTGATGGTGATAGGATAAGGGGGAATGTTTTTTAAATTAAAAGAAGGTGAGATTATATTTGATGTTAGGAGGAAATTCTTTTATTGGTGAGTGGTGAGGCACTGCAGCAGTTGTGGAACTCAGTGATCACTGAGTAGAGGTTCAAGATCAGGTTGGGTGAGGCCCTGAGCTGCCTGATCTAGTGGGTGGTAACTCTACCTATGGCAGGGAGGTTTGAACTACGTGATCTCTTAGGTCTTTTTGTACCCAGGACATTTTACCATTCTATGTAATTTGCGTAGCTCTTGCTTGAATTTGAATTTTGCACACTTTTTTTTCCTTAAAATTTGCCATATTCTTTTCTTCAGCTTCGTAAAGGTATGAGTTAAAGATAATTTTGTGTTGTTTTTGAACTTTTTTACTGTGAAGGTGACAGAGCACTGTATTATACTGGCAAGAGAGGTTGAGGAGTCTCCTCTGGAAAAATTCATTAAATTGTCTGCTTTCCTGCTCAACCTGCTTTTAGCAGTTAGACTCAACAAACTCCAGAGGTCCCTTCTAATCCCTATGATTCTGTGATTATGTGATTCTATGATTCTATGAAGAAAACTTCAGAACGCACAAAAAAAAATTATATATATAAAAGATGTTTATAGCTGTAAACCATGTTACAGCTGCTCCAAATACACCACAAAAATGGATATCTAGTCTAGTTATACCTTAGTAGGAGAATGTTTTACACAAGTTTCTGTCATCTGCTTGTGATTTTAAATGATTTGGATAATGACTGTTCATAATTCTTCCCCAGTTTCTTGATTTGCCATATTGTTAGTCTTGCTGTGACTAATTTGAAATCTAGCTCATGTAACAAAAATGTATGTTGTTATACAAAATGTTTGTTTCTAATTAAGAAAAATGAATTGCTGTTATATGTCCTCAGATTGTATTAATGTTTTATTTGCTAAAATTATGATGTTCTGGCTAGTGTTTGGCAACCCTGCTCATGTCAGGGGGATTGAAACTAGATGATCATTGAGGTCCCCTTCAACTCAGGCCATTGCATGATTTGATGATATGATACTAATGAGTCAAAAGAAAGAATATTTCAAAAGTATTTCTAAGTTAATTGCAAAGGTTATATTGACACAAATATATACATAAATAGGAATATATTTTGTCAACATGATACACTAAGTATTTTTAATTTTCACTTTTCTTGTGAAGACTGATTTTAAAGCAAAGATCATTTTACTGTACCATTCTTCTTTGTATTTACAAATTTTGATGACTTCTTTGTCCTTTAATTGATAAAGTCATTTCATAGAGGAACATCCTCACTTCTGTGCTGGCAACAATTCTTAGGAAGCAAAATTTTCCTAACTCTGACTTCAACAGACATACAGGAATATTTCAATTTACACTTTTCAAGTATTTCATTGAGAATGTTTGATTTTGTTCAGTGAGCAATATAATCCATGAAGATAGGTCTCAGAAAGCTCCTATATAACTGTCATCTTACCTTTCTCTCTTAGCAATCTTTCTGAGAGACTAATTAGTCTGAGCTGAACTTCTAGCTGTAATATGTTTTTGATGCTGCCTTTATGTTTCAAAGTACTTCAAGTAAAGCATTCCTTTGTTGCTTAGGAATATAAAGAGCTAAATTCAAGTTGTAATTAACTAGCTGAAAATTCATTCATGTAAAATTCACGTGAAGCTGACATCCTGTAATGAATCTGCATTCAATATGAGGATGTAGGAGAGAAGTGTAGCCAGGTGATATAATTTATAGTTGTCATAATTTATACCAGTGGCAGCAGATTTGTCATCACTCCATGATATCCTTGAGCCAAGATGTGAACTTCAAAAGAAGTTAAAAGGTTTTGTTTTCTTTTATTTTCAGTTTCCAATTCCGTGATAACATAATTTAAGCTTGTCTAATGTGCTGCTTGCACACAGTTAAATAGAACATTTGAAGGACAATACAAAGCATTTTGACACAGCAGAAATAGATAAACATGATTTTTGTATCCTCATCTGTTCCAATTGTATTGAATAACTTCTGCCCAATGGGTGGCCTTCCATTGCTAAATGTTTTACATTTCAAAGTTTTTTTTTGTCTATGACAATTGAAATTATAGAAATATTAGGCCAGTTCATGCAAGCAGTAGAAAAGGCTAAGCAAAATTTTCAGGACAGATGAACTAAAGTGGAACATTATTTACCAGATCAGTCTGCTAAAGTAGTAGCAGTGAAAATTAACTGTCTCCAGAGAAGGAAAACAAATAAATAAATGGAAGTAGTAGAAGTAGTACTCAGAACTCTAACAAGATACTGTAGCAGACCCTGAAAGTCAAATAAAAGTCCTAGCAGTTCTGCTTATGTTGCCAAACTGAAAGGTAAACACAATCAGTAGATTGTATTATAGATTCTTCCCATTACAAACCTCAGTGCTGTGAAGTATTTTAGTTATATTTCACTGTTGTTAGTATGTAGGTCTCTCTGAAGGTAATACCTCCTATTTATTTCCATGGAAACTACAACAGATACAAAGAGTGCATTAACACTGTTTCATACAGCAAATTCTCAGCTACAAAACATTATTTTTCAACGTAGCCACTACCATTAGCTATGCATTTTTGACAGTGATGAGCAAGAACTCTTCATTTCATGGTATGACAGTGTGCATTGCTATACAGAACATGGCTTATCTTTCACATCTCAATCATCACTGCTGAAAAGTATCACCCACTACCTCACTGTGCTCACACCCACTGTTTGTTTCCATAAATCTTCAGCAAGCATCAATGAATGTCAGTAGGTGCCATTTTTGTCCATGTGGAGGAATTCAATGGCACTCCTCTGCTTCGTATGCACTTCCTTGTCAGGTGCCACTTTGTCAGACTACTTTTCTGCTGCTACCTGTCCTATAACAACAAAATGTAAGAGAATATTCACAGTTAGATTCAGCCTCTACTGCCATACTCCCAACATCCAACTCTGACCTTGTGGGACAACATGGTAAAATATGACATAATACTTTCAGAGAAGTCCTTGTAATTTGGTTCAGGAAATAGAAAGAGCTAATAGAACTTAAATATTCAACACTGGAACCAAGAACTCTGCACAGCAAAGGTTTACTATGACATGCATGATGAACGAGAAAAACATGTTTTGAATGAGTGTTACAAAATATTTTCTTCAAAGCTTTAAAGAAAGACTCGAAATTTGTGTAAATGGCTGCTAACAAGTAGGGCCATCACCAGCTGATGAGAAATGAAATTATAATTGCTAAGATAGGATACTGTCTGTAAAGGTGGAGGTCAGCATCTTGTCCTCAAACTTTGTGTATTGAAAAAAATGTCTTTCTAACATTCTGTGGGAAAATAACCTCCTTTAAAATTACAGAGGATACATCTGAAAGATCACTAGTTTATGAATTCCTTTCACAAGATCAAGACCTCTCTGTATTATGCTGAATGGAGATATTTTAGATAAATAATTATGTTCATCTTGACAATAAATTTAGGAATACATGACTTCTTTGAAGTAACTTTGATTCAAATCAAGGAAAAGTTTATTTGATTAAAAAGAGCAATATCACTAAGTATTATTTGGATTACTGCTATAAATAAGACAATTTTGAAGGGATTAAAGTTTCTTTTAACTCATTACTTACACTACTGTCATTAAATTAATTGTATATTTTATGTTTGTTGTTTGTTTTGCAAAGGAATATGCTTTATTGTAATAGATTTTGGTAGATTTGCAAAGTTGGTAAATGCATTTTCTTTCATGAACAAAACTACAAAGATTCAGCATTTTCCCAGGCACGACTGTCAAACTATGAAGAATTTAGCCTTCAAATATACATATGCATTTGCATAATACAGGGAAAGATGAGACCTTGCAGTGTATTATTTTGGTTTCTAGAGTATTTATTAAGTCTCAATGGCTGACTTGGACAGAAAAAAATCATCACCATATGGTTTATTGATTAATTCTTCATTTCTTCATATAGACCAGAGGGTCTATTAGATCATCTTTTTTGACTTTTTATATATCGCAAGAATTCCACCTGTTTGAATCCAGAAACTTATTTACTTAAACATATATTCCGTAAAGGCATCCGTCTTGTTTTAAAGACTGCTACAGCATATTCCATATTCATCTTTCAAAAGTTTTACTATAAACAGCTGTCATTTCTGCACTTATCAATACACATTATGTGTATTTTTTGGGGGGTTGTTAGAAATAAACTCTTTTAAACTATAAATACATTACTTTGTATCATTACATGATCATTTAATACCTTATATTTCCTAAATGTCATAATTTATTTACATCTCAAGCTTCCTTTTGTGTATTAGTATGTGATCATAGGTCATTTTTTTTCTGTATCTTCCTAGAAGTCTAATAACAATTTTCCCACATTCTAGTATGTGCTTCTTACAGATATTTTATAATAGAGAAACAGCAAATATGAAATAAATTTTCCATATGTTCTGTTATGTTAAATATTATATAATAATAATAATAACAAAAGCTTAAATCAAGAATATTTGATGGTTTTTGAAACAGGAATGAACAAATGAAAAATGAATAGCCAAAAGCTGCTTGTGGGATTTGCAATGGTTATTATTCCACTGCCAAAAATAAGTAAACTCTGCTAGAGTAACAGTACTGTTACAAGGAATTTTGTGGTGATTTTCCTTCATTTATTTTCATAGCTATATGAAATTATCCAAATATATCCTGAGCTGCATTAAAAATGGGTGGTCAGCAGGGAGAGGGAGCTGATTGTCCCCCTTTAAGCTCTTGTGAGGTCCTACTTGGAGTACTGTCTCCAGGCCTGGAGCTCCAGCACAAGAAAGACACAGAGCTCTTGGAACAGGTCCAGAGGAAGGTCAGTAAAAAAACAAACAAAAAACAAACAAACAGAAGACAGGACCATCTTCCTATGAAGAAATGTTGAGGGAACTGGGTTTATTTAGCTTGGAGAAGGCTCCAGGGAGACCTCATTGTTGCCTTCCAGTAGTTGATGGGAGTGTATAAACAGGAAGGGGAATGACTGTTTTCATGGGTTGTTAGTGATAGGACAAGGGGGAATGGTTTTCCATTTAGATAGGGGAGATTTAGGCTAGGTATTAGGAGGAAGTTTTTGTCTATGAGGGTGGTGACACACTGGAAAAGGTTGCCCAGAGAGATGGTGGGTATCCCATCCCTGGAGGCATTCAAGGCCAGGCTGGATGTGGTGCTGGACAGCCTGGCCTAGTGGCTGGTGTGACCCTTCACATAGCAGGGGAGCTTGAAAGTAGATTATCTTTGTGGTCCTTTTCAACCCAGGCCATTCTATGATACAATTCTATGATATGATATTTTTCTGCCCTTTCTGGAACACATATCTATAAAGTATATGACAATTCTATTTTACATATTTACTTCAGATACTGTGCTCCAATAGAATGCAAGATCTCACTCCTTTTAGGTTAATGAAATATTTAGATTCCCAGTAACTCCACATTCATTTTGTTTATTCTGCTGCAAAATAACAGCAGAGGGCTCAGAAACTCAGATTAAGTTAATAACACAACATAACTGTTTTTAAAAAATGTTCTTGTGTACAGAAATGACCTTGAATATCTTTTTAATGTAATATTTCCGCCAAAGTAAAACACTTAATAAAATATTAAGATGATTTCTATCTGTAACTTGTTCACTGCTGTAGTACCATTGCATTACATATTCTTAAAGTGAACATCAGATTTTTTTAGTTTTGTGACTTGCTTGAACTGATAATCTGACAATAAGCCAACAAGGAAGAATCCTGCTTTGATACGTTTTCATAATAGAATGCATATGCCCAGAAAAAGCACATTTCATCTTTAGAATATTACTGGTTCTACAGTTCTTCAGAGGAAAAACTGCATTTCCCTTGTTGTATTCTCAAAATATGGACCAGAAAAGTAATTGTTCATAAAAACTTTCAGTTTCAGATTCCAAGTCCTGCTTTGAACTGAAGATGACTCACACAGTAGACAAAATATTTCATTATGAGTGAATTCAAAAGTCTTTCTTTTTTCATCCTTAGATAATGAAGTATCTTGCAGATTATAAACTTCTTCATTTAAACTCTTCCTGTGAGAATACACATCTGAGATTTTTTAATTATTATTATTATTAATAGGTAGAAAACTTTTTTTTTTTGATAAAACACTTTTAAAATTGCAGAATACTGTACGGGTATATTATAAACCTGAAACCCTTACAGCTCTTTGCTTCTGGGCATGTGCAAAGATTCACACTTGGCCTTAATATTAATTCTGCATAATTATAGCTGTGAGATAATAAACCAACTAACTGAAAAAAAAAAAAAAGGAACAAACCAATAAATTTATGGATTATAAACACTTAATTAGATGTTTTATATATATAAAAGGTGACAGTGGAGAAGTAGAACCACTCACTACTACTCAGGAAAATTTCTTTCATTTGGCCTAATTTAATTTGACATACAGGTAAGTTGGTGTCAAACTGTGAAAGTCAAGTTTAAAAAAAAAAAAACATAACCTGACATGTGGACAGTAGGTTAGCTCTAGCTAAAGGGTCTTGGTTGTCCATTACCATTTTACAGCTTGCATTTTAAATATGAAGTGTTGTCTTACCAAATTTGTTTCTCATTCTTGTGTCACAATGAATGTTGAAAGTTGAACAGAATTTTGCAATTGCAAGTAAGTTTAAAAATGTATTGCAGATGACTTTTTTTTTAATCTTTAACTTGTAAAAAGTAGAGATAATTAGAACACGCAATTGATAGGATTTTCAGCGTACTTGAACAATGCAGCAACTTGCAGTGATATCACTGGCAGAGCCATTGATTTCTTTCAATTGAAGATGTTATCAATGCTTAGAATGTTAATGAGAGGTTCATGATGCAATATTTTTCTTAATGCTAAAGCACAAACACATACAGCATCAATGTCCATTAAAAGTATGCTATGCCATATTACTTCTATTTTCCCCGTGGACAGCTGATTCTTTTGTCCAGAAAATCTCCCTGAATTTCATTAACAATATCTGAGGAGTGTCATATAATAAATGTGCGGATAGATTGCAAGAAAAACAGAACAGGTAAAGTATATCCAGAAGGATGAACAACTAGAGCAGAGGGAATTTACTAGTGAAAATCTGGAAGTATGGGTGTTGAAGTTATAATTAGTATTTTAGTTGAGGGACTGGATTGACAAAGCTGTTATTTTGATGCTGTTAGAGACTATTGGTCTAGAGAGCCGGCTTTGGCAGGGGGGTTGGACTAGATGATCTCTAGAGGTCCCTTCCAGCCCCTAAAATACTGTGATTCTGTGGTTCTATAATATTGAGTGTGCTACAGTTTTGTTTGAGATAGAAGATTTTGAATACAGAATATGGAAATTTCTTTAGAACTGGAGAAATGATAAGCCAAGTCACTACATGGAGTTCAATATCGTGTTCTCAGGGCTTGACGAAATGCAGTTTCTTCATAAACTATAAGCAGCACCTATTTAGCCAGAACCAGAACAAATGGCAGCTACAGTAATTATCAAAAGGTGACTGTGAATCAAAAGAAAAAATATGCAGCAGCTCATCAGAAAAGCAGTTGAAGCAAAATAAAAATGAAATAGACATTAACAGAGGAAAAAGAAAAAAACTGCAGTGGCCCACTTCACCTTCCTCTTGAACTGCACTGTCTGCTCTACAGGACAGTGAACTAATGTGGTTTGTAAAACTGCATGTATCTGCATGTATCTTGTATATCTATGATTTAAGTGTTTTGCTATTCATGTCCATTTAGACTCTGAACTGTCATTTTTTGTCATTTAAACTGTGATAATATTATCTTAGAATTAAAAAATAGTCTGAATAAGTTTTTTCCTGTTCACTTTCCAGCAGTGCTTGACTCCTTTCTTTCTGTTTGTTCATAGCCTGCATGGTTGTGGTTGTGGCTTTTAAGCCTGAGTGGAGAGCTTGGTAAGATGACAAATAGGTATATTTAATCAGGAAAAGTAAAAGCAGAAAAGAAGGGGAATTTAATTTTAAAAGCTTTTATGTGCACAAAGAATGAATGAGATATGGGACAAATTATTATTGGTGTTGGTAGTTTCAGTATGAAAAATGACCTGGAATATGAAGGCTCAGGTCTGAATAAATAAATAAATAACTACAGACAGACAAGAAATCCCAGCTGAAACACAGTAGATGAATTTCGATTTTATTGGGTTCCAAGGCAAGAAGAGAGGACAGTGTTTTACACATCACTACCCCAAAGCCTTGCTACCAGAGTGCAAAGCCTTAACTTACGTTTTAAGCATGCAATTTCTGGTTCTGTGGTTTTATTCTGTAAGGCAAGTAAAATTGTGCTATTACTGGATCCCTACATTGTCTGTTTATAGATCGCAGATATTTCTATATTACAATTAAAACTAAAATTTACTTTTATCCATCATTTTTATTAGATGTGATGTACCTTGGCAATAATATTTGCATTAATATTAGTAGAAACTGTGTGTTGAGTGAGATGAATATTTAGTCCAAAGCATCTTCCTTTAAAAATATTTCTGAGGTTCTGTAATCTTTACATATGCTGCACAGGTGTCTGTCTATATGTGCTTGCAACAGGGGAACACAGTTTCCCATTCTAATAATCTTTTGCTACTCATGCAGAACAGGCTGAATAGAGCTGAGTACTTTCAGATGATTTTTAAACCACCATCTCTAACTCTCTGTATGAAAAATAATTTATGCAGTGACTACTAACTTTAAAACTGCTATAGACAAATGAAAATGGAATTGCAGGGAAAAAAAGCAAGTAAACTTAATTAATCTTTAATATTTCTTGTGAGCTAGAGACTAAAATGAGCAGAAGTGTAAGAAATACTAATTCCAGAAGATGGCACTCTTATACTATGTATTTTTAAGCATAAATTTAGTCAGTATTCATGACTACATATGCACTTTCCTATTTGTCTAAACTATTTAATTATTTATCTGTACCCAAAGGTAGGGTAAAATGTAAAATATATTTATCTTCATGCAGCTTTCACTCCAAGAAACAGTATTTATTTTGCCAGCTAGAAGCCCCACTAATTAAAATGAATTGTCAATAAATAAAAATTACATATTGTGAAACCTAGAGAAAGCAGCAAAACAAAACCAACAGTTTAAACAGCGTAGTCACATACACCCACTAAAATTTGATTTCACTGTTGTAGAAACACTAGATATAAAGATAAACATTTAGCAGTTCATTTATAAAGTTCATGATATGTGTACATACAATGTGTTAATAATACTTTTTACTTTTTACTTATTTATGATTATTTCACCTTGGTAATGCAGGTCTCCTTTAAAAAATAAAACAAACAGCCAAAAAAAAAAAGTTTTGTGAACAGTTTGATACCTGATTATAGAAAATTCTATTAAGGTTTGATAGGTCTAGTTCATCTGTTCCACCAAACTCCCCAAACTGTCTGATTTATGCCCAAATGTGGAGAAAAATATTAGCTATTAAAATTGTATAGCAGGAAGTGCAGTCTTTGAACATTTAGAAAGGAGCAGCAGAGAGGTAAGATGGTTATAACTATGCAATAGTTCTAGTCAAGGATGTAATGAATTTAATTCAGTCTTGATTAATATTGCCTCTCATTTTGGATGTATGACCTCAAACAAACAATATTTGTTTTCAGCTATGATTTTTTTGTGTGTATGTGTGTTATATTTTCCAATGTGATATCTATTTTCAGAATTAATGAATTGAGTAATTAAATACTTTTTCATCTGCAAGATCTACAGTCTCTTTTCCAAATTCTATATCTGACAAATATTGTCTGGTATTTAATCCAAATTTATTTTTCCTTATGTCTGAGATTCTGTGATTTTATAGTCAAGGTGCTTAAAAGATATTATTTCTCAGTGACTGATGAACATTTTCAGGACACTTTCTTAATTAAGAAGCAAACGAATTCTACTCTGGTCAAATAGTTGCAGACAACAGAAAAGGGAATAAAGGTCTTAGTGCCATGTGTGACATGAACATTAGATACAACATGTTCATACAATGACAAATTTTTCCAGCTATGTTTAATTGAAATGGAATAGTCAATAGATTTGAACACACATATCTGTCTAAAAAAATTGTATATTCCTGCATTTAAATTAATAGATTTTTGTAAAAATTAACAAAAATCTGCAGCAAGGTGGACCTGTATGAATTAACATGGAAAACAGCAAGCTGAAGTATACTGCATCTATTCCTGTAGTATATTTTATATGTCAAATAGTTCACAAAAGAAAGTTTCTAAACAAATATTTAATGCTTTATGAATGCAGCTCAGAAATATTTTTCTATTTTGGGAATTATGATCTGTTCAGCTGTACTTTTTTGTTTGTTTGTTTTTGGTGTTTTTTTTTTTTTTGAGGAGTTTGCATGATTATTTGTGCAGAATCCTCGCTACTTTTCTTTTGTGTTTGCTGTTGAGCTCATGTTCATAAGTTCATTTACCTTTGTTCACTGATTTTGCAGATTTGGGAATATGACTGTGGAATGTGGCTCTCATCATTATTTCTGAGAGCATTTGAATGTATAATTGTAATAGATCAGGCTCCTTACTTCATTATTTCAAAAATAAAATACAATAAATAAAATGAAAATCAAAGTTTAAAATATTAAGCCATATGTCAGCATTTAATTCTGTAAATTATGCTGATGGCAGAAGTAATGTGGTCCAATGAATACTTCAGGCTTGGGAAATGTCTATATCTTTGTTCTTCAGATAGATCTAAATATATTTGCCTTGCAATGTTCTTCATGGCAATGAACAATGAAAGCACTTTGCAGCCTGCCAGAAGAGGTGGATGCGAGCTGATTCAAGCTTGAAAAGTATGTAGCCATGTCATTTCTGTTGCATTAGTACAAATGTAATTATGAATGCTGCTACAACCACATAGATAATTGCACAGGAGAGTGTACTATTTTACATGACTCACTGATGTAGACAGCACTCATTCTGTGATGTGTATATGTTTCTGCTTGTTCAGTAAAAACTGTTTTATGAAGCTGTACAATTCATGTCAGAACTCTGAATCTCTTAAATATCCCAGTACAAAGATCATCATTGCAAAAAATCAAGGTGAAACCAGATCACTGCCTAACAGAGGATGCATAGCTTCTCATTTACCTGTTCAAATTTTACATACAAAGATAATTTGATACTGATGATCCTACATTCTCTTTTATACTTAATTGATATAAAATTTGAAATAAAACAAATATTTCAATTGTAGCAACAGTAGATGTTAATGATATGTATTAAAAGATCTTTTTTTTTTTTTTTTGACCTGGGATATTTTTTAATTCAGCGACTTCCATTCATAAACTGCAGGTTTTTGTATAAAATGCATATTTCTCTATATATTCCTATGGTTAAAATATGGATTTCTATGCATTTTAAAGCATGCAAAAAGTTTGTTTAAACAAAATAAAATAAAAACTCAGCTGATAATTTTTCATTCTTTAAATGAGATGTTACTAGATTTAAAATATTGAGAATTTTTCCTAATACTAAAATTGATCATGTACTTTGCCATTCAGTGCAAAATGGATTTGCCTGAATCATTTAAGAATTTCGAGAGCCAGTTCATTCTCCCTTTCCTGATGGACAAGTGCAAGCAGCGGGGTGGCTGTTTTCTTTGCAGTTGTCTTCATGTTCCTCAGTTATAATATGCAGGGTAGAGTAACTCCAGAAAAGACATAACTGCTTTTATTCACAGTTTGTTGTTTATTAAAGTTGCAATATTACCTTATGTTACGAGGTCTGCTCCAAAAGGAATGACTCCTATTTTGCTATGTTGGCCTAGGATATCAGAGGTTCATGCTGATGGCATGGCAGTAGAGGACTTCCCAACAATATCCCATTACATTTTGTTTCTATGTGACAGATGGCAGCAGAGGGGCAGTATCACAAAATGACATCCAACAAGGAAATGAATACAAAGCAAAGGTGTGTAATTGAATTCCTCCATGCAGAGAAAATGGCACCCATTGGCATTCATTGATTCTAGCTGAAGATTTATGGAGACAAAAAGTGGGTGTGAACACAGTGAGGTGGTGAGTGGAGTGTTTCAGTGGTGGTAACAGCGGCAGTGACAGTGGGTCACTTCCGCTGATGCAGAAGTTTACAAGCACAGCTCTTGAACATCAGTACTTAAAATGTACCACAGCTAATGATGGTGACTGTGTTAAAAAGTAACATTTTGTAACAGAGAATATTCTCTATCAAGTAGTGTTATTATGCTCTGTGAATCAGTTGCAGTTTCCAAGAAATAAAAAGGAGGCATTACTTTCAGAGACATCTACATATATTTAGAGACCTGCTATTCGCGTCTTTCTTTGAAACTGTCATTCAGACTCCCTTAAATGGATTATTATACACCATATCCTTTGGGCATCCATGTAGACTTAGGAAGTAGATATATTTTCTAAACCAGATGTACATTAAATGAAAGGAATGGTCATGACCATTCTCCTTCAGCATTGCTGTTGTTGCCTATCACCATGAAAGGCATTCCTCTGTAAAATCTATATGGGTTACAGTTACCTAAGTAACATGGTTGCTAAAGAACTAAGTAGAAACAGACTGTAAGAACTACATTACTTTCGACAAACATTAACCACTTCTCTGTTGATCATACAGGCTATTGTAAAGTAAAAAATAACTTCCTTTATGTAAATAAGACATTACAGTGACAAGTGTCCTGAAATCTAAAGCTTCTGTCAGACATAAATTTCCATTTTAATTTAAAACCAACCAACCATCTAAAGAGACAAACAACTCCCTCTCCCCCTCCAAAACAACTAACCTAACAACTAACACGTTTACTCATTTCATTTAATTTCCTTCTAAAGGCCAAATGTCATCTTTTGTTTAATGATATTATTGCAGACCAATTGCTACATCCGATTTCTAAAGGGGATCTATTCAATCCTAATTAATTATTTCAATCTTTTTTTGCAAATCAACATTATCCAGCGCACTAATCCAGGTGTCCTCCTGTTCCTCACTTGGTGGAATATCTGAAATAATTTCAGATGAATTTTATTTGAGGTAGCTCTAAATTCTTCATATTCAGTAACAGAAAATGTTTTGAATAAATCAGGCATCAGATCATATCTGTTTTTGTAGAAGTGCATGGTAGTACTTTCTGAAATGTTTAACTGATTCTGAAAGTAAAGTTTGGCAACATTTTGGAGCACCTCATCTAAATGATGCATTTTAAGTTCCCATCTCTAATTAGAAAAATCAAATGTGTTCCGGTGTCAACACTGCATCTAATTTTTGTTCATTTAATGATGAAATAAAATAAACTCAATTACATATCTATTCTCTGCATACATTTCATGCAGATAGACAACTTTTATCTGCAAAAGAACTGGAATTCTGAACAACAGTCTGCATATTTTGTTAGAATGTAATTCAGAAAGGTCTAGTATATGATTTCTCCCAAAGTTTTTATTTTGATGGTAAAGGATGTTGTCTTTGGAAATACTAGCGTTTAATGAAATATCCTACTGATTAGAACAGTCATTGATGAGAAAACAACCACATTTTATTTCCTCCTCTATACTTACATCTGAATCACTCTTCTTTCCCAAGGAGAACGTCTGAAATACCAGTGTGTAAGATATTCAAATAGAAGATATCTGACAACCTTCTTCGTGGTGGTAGGAGACTGGGCAGAAATCAATTCAGGAAGTTGTGAGCTAAAATGTCTGCTCATTATTGCCTGACTCTCTTTACTCCATTTGCTGCTTCATCTCCCTGGTGCATTCTTACTGTTATCTAGATTGGGAACTATTTAGAGTGGAAGCTTGCTTTTTGATTACTTGTCTTTACTGTGCTGAGAACAATAGAGCTCTGATCTTTGATTGAGGTACACATAAAAGAAAAATCAGAACTAAATAATGGTCCTGTGAAATAAGCCTACTGGATTGAGATTCTCTAAAATTACTTGACTCTCCTGAAATCAGAAGGTATAATCATATTTAATGTTCTAAACATAAGTAGGAATGGCAGGATCTTTCCTTAACTTGCAGGAAAAAAAAATGTTTAAGAAAATGTAATTGGACTCAGCCTGATGACAGCTGTGTTCAAGAATTTTTAAATGATTTCCCTACCAAGCTCCAGAACCAGTGTATTAGAATATTGTCTTTTATAGTTTGAATTAAACAAATGAATCGAAAAATAAGCTTTTTTGCATATAACCTTTGCTCAGCATTCTGTCACAAGTAATTGTTTATCAGTTCATCAACTTTAATTGTCATGTTGTGTAAACAACAAAAAGATTAAAATAGAATTTGAAGAAAACATATGCTTTTAGTAGCTAAACTTAAAGTTGTCAATGGTTTACAGGGTGGTTTGGCCTGGTTCTGTGATGAATGGGGCAGCAGACCCACAGGCCCACACCCCAGGAAAGAAGAAGGGGGAAAGGAAAAGAGAGATGGGCCCAGAAACAAAACAGCAACAACGATCTGAGGAGGAAAGCTAATTTACTAAAAAAGATATCAGAATGCAAAATAACACAATATAATACAATATAACTGGAATTGAAGCTAATAAAACAAATAAAATGAGAGAGAGAGAGAGGCCTTCAAACACTGAAGGCCTTTCTATAACACTGAAGGTGAGATGGCTAAGGAGCACCCGCTGCGGGGACGATCCAAAAGGGGAAAAAGCCTGTGTCAGTTTATACCTTTCCCTCTGAGTGGAAAACAGAAAAAGGCAAAGCAACGCAAAGTTCTCTGGGGTACATAGTTCTCCTCTTCTGAAACAGGTATACTCAGAACTATTGATGATCCATGGAACTGGAACATTGACTCTTAAACTCCCAATGCATTACATGAAGTTATGATGTGGAATAACAATAACAAAAATCATAAAACCATGACAGAAGTTCTGTCTGATTTGTTTCAATAAAAAAATAATGTCTAAATTGTTACTCCGATGATATACTCTGAAAATACAAAAACAACATTTATCCAATAATTCTCAGGAGATCTCTATCAAACACTGGATAACTAGTTTACATATGACCAGACTGATCACAGGTGAAAGCAATGGTCAAAATTCTGATAGAGACTGATGAAACTAGGGACAAAACAATGAATCTCTTGAAAAAAATTGGATCAGTGTATGAAATGCATTGCCATAGGGCAATCTCCATTTCATTCAAATTAGGTGGGGTTGCTGTTGTTGTTGCTGTTGTTCAAATTAGGGGATGCTGCTGCTTGTCTTTCTCTTCATATATTAAGTCTTAAGGCACACTTAACAGCATTGTGAAAAAAAAGTCTGTCTATATATATATATATATATTGATATATACACTTATGTTTCTGTTTTGGTCCTTAAACAAACATTCTTAAACTTACATCACATCAATTTAGGTCATGTGGATGTATTTCAAGTATTATCAAGTGTTCAACTAGTGACAACTATTACAACAGCTGAACTCTTACAACAGCTGTATGAATGAGTGACAATCTGTCAAACTTTCTCTGCCACCTTGCTTCCTTGATCCATCAGGGGGATGGATCCATCCACCTGGGGGTGTTGGTTGATGCTCGGCTCAACATGAGCCGGCAGTGTGCCCAGGTGGCTAAGAAGGCCAACAGCATCCTGGCCTGTATTAGAAATAGTGTAGCCAGCAGGAGCAGGGAGGTGATCATCCCCCTGTACTCAGCTCTGGTACGGCCGCACCTCGAGTACTGTGTTCAGTTTTGGGCCCCTCACTACAAGAAGGACATTGAGGCCCTGGAGTGTGTTCAGAGAAGGGCAACAAAACTGGTGAGGGGCCTGGAGCACAAGTCTTATGAGGAGCGGCTGAGGGAGCTGGGATTGTTTAGTCTGGAGAAGAGGAGGCTCAGAGGAGACCTTATTGCACTCTACCACTTCCTGAAGGGGGGTTGTGGTGAGGAGGGGGTAGGCCTCTTCTCCCTGATAAGTAATGACAGGACAAGAGGGAATGGCCACAAGTTGCGCCGGGGAAGATTTAGATTAGACCTGAGGAAGCATTTCTTTTCTGAAAGAGTGGTCAGGCACTGGAATGGCCTGCCTAGGGAGGTGGTTGAGGCACCATCCCTAGCGCTGTTTAAGAAGCGTTTAGATGAGGTGCTAAAGGACTTAATTTAGTAGTTGGGTAGAGATAGTGATAGGAGGATGGTTGGACTAGATGATCTTATAGGTCCTTTCCAACCTTATGAACTTATGAACTTATGAACTTATCAGTTTTTCCTATAAGATGTCAATGCAATTCTATGAAAGACCACATTACCATCTTAAGTCTTCAGTTAATCAGTTTGAGAACAAATTAAGGAGTTGTATACATTATCAAGACAAAGTGAGATGATGTCAGTGTACTTGAAATTAACATGTCAAAACAAATGAAAATGGTGTTTAAGTTACATCCCTATGAATAGAAAGGAATGTTTAAGATGTTTACAGCTATAGTTTGTAGGAGTTTTATTCCTAAAATAGGATAGTAAAATAACTGGTAAGTGAATCAATCTCTTTGAAAAACATCAAAGAAATAAATGTAAGTTTGGAATACATTCGAAATCAAAACTAAAAGAATGTTTCTAATTTGGCTCCCATGCAAAAGGATAAAGAATATTTATAAAGTTGTTCCAGATGTTAGTAGCAGCATATACTTTAAAGATTTATCAAGAGTGACCTGTAAACTTAACAAGAATAGAAAGAGTACTGACCAGCTAACACAGCAATGCTATCAGAAATAAAGGAAGGATAACAAATGGGAATTTGCAAAGAAGTTAGTTCTTTTAATCAGAGTTCTTAACATAAAATAACACTAAAAAATAAAATAAAATAAAATAAAATAAAATAAAATAAAATAAAATAAAATAAAATAAAATAAAATAAAATAAAATAAAATAAAATAAAATAAAATAAATTTAAACAAAAGATCACTATGAAGGAAATACGATATTCATATTAAAGATTATCTGTGTACATTACAGAATTAAGCACTCATCTCAGATTGCTGGGTCAAGAAAAAGGGCATAAAAAGAGAAGGTAGGTATGCAAATATATAACACTGGAGCTGAGAATGACAGTCTCATTGAGTTCAAACTGTCAGATCATAATGAAGAATTTTGGTATATGTACTAAAAATGTCAGTGATTATATAGAAACAAAAAACTTTTTTTTTTTTGATTGGATGTCTGGACAATCCTACATTTTGGCAAGACCATGTATTAAAAAATTTGCTGAAAACAGTGCTAAATTTATATTGCTCAGAGCCTTTCTTTTAATCAAGTTTTGAACATCTCAACAGAAATTCTATTGTCTCTCTGGGAAATCTGTTCCAGTGCTTAACCACTCTAATTGTGCATATTTTTTTCTTTATACTGAGTTGCAATTTCATCCAGTGCAACTTGTATTTATTGCTTCTTATCCTGCTGCTGTGCACATCTGAGCAGAATCTAACATCATCTCATTAATCTGAAGACTGATATTTGATTCTTTTCTCTCCTTAGCCTTTTTTTTTTCTAAATGTCTAGCTAAAATATCTCCAAGTCTCCTCAGCCTCTTCTTATATGCTAACAGCTATAGGACACAAACAGCACTCCTTTGATTTTGTTGCAATTTTTTAATATATCTACTACATTGAGGTCCTAAACAAGAACCATTATTCTCAGTGCAATTTCACAGGTGCTTAGTGGAGGGGAATAATTGCTTTCCATGAGCTGATTATATTTTTGTTAATTCAGTACATTCTGCGATTAGTTTTAATTGCTGGATGTACTGCTGCATTCAGGACCTCTAAAACACTTTTTCCAAAACTGACCCCTACCTATTTAATCTTCAACCTGTCCAATGGCAGAGGGGAATGAAGGGGGAAAGCATAGGGGTCTTTGCCTTTCTGTTTACTGAACTTTGTGAGATTCCAGTCAACTCATTCCTCTAGTGTACTGAAACACCTTTAAATGGCTATTCTGTCCTTCAACAACCCTTCAGTGATCATTCACATTTGAAAGTTATCCATGAACTCAGTGAAAATGTATTCCATTCCAATGCACAGATTACTGAAGATATTAATCCCAACAGAATGTTACTTATTAATAACTACCTGCTAGACTTCATGTTGTTGAGCATTACATTTTAAATCTTGCAGTCCAACCAGTTTTTCACCTACCTTGCAGTGGATCTATCCAGTCCATATCTCCACAGTTTAGCTACAAAGCTGATGCAGGAAACTAAGACAAAATGTTTCCTAAAATTTAGACAAACAGCATCCATCACTGATCTCTTTTTCTACAACTAATCATCTCATTTTAAACGGCAATCAGGTTATTTGGGCATGACTAGGCCTTAGTAAATATCCACGACAGCTGTTCCTAATCACCTTCCTGTACATTAGGTATGTGGAAATAATTTATTTGAGCACTTTCTTCATTATCTTCCTAGGGACTGAGATGGGACTGATAGCACTTTCATTGACTTAGACAATTTCCTACAAATTTTGTCAGTGAGTGTCACAGAATCACAGAATCTCAGGGGTTGCAAGGGACATCTGGAGATTGAGTCCAATCCCTTGATAAAGCCAGTTCCCTACAGTAGATTGCAGAGGAAAGTGGCAGATTGTGAATATCTCTAGGGAACGAGGCTCCACAGCACTGTATAATCATTTGCTTTTCCTAGTCAGCAGAACTTGAATTCAAATGAGTTCCTCCAGCTCCCATAACATTCCAAAGATTATACAGAGTGGTTATGTGATAACAGCAGCATCAAAGTCTTTAGCACCTTTAGATACCTTGTGTTCAGTTGCATGGACGTTTCTCTTTGTGGTTCATTTAGGCAGTTCCCCTAGTGCCTAGCTAGTCCCATAACAGCAGCTATCCCTCTGGACAACTGCCCACATTTTTAAAAGTATTTTTGCACAATGGTATGGAATATCCTTGTAGCTAGTTTTGATCAGCTGTTCTGGTTCTGTCCCCTTCCACCTCCTTGTGGATACCCAGCTCTCTCATGGTTAAGGCACACTAGAACCTGAAATATCACTGGCACTGTGTAGCACTACTCAGAAACAAAGAGAACTTTGATGTGCAATTAATACTGTTTTTCTCCTGAAGCCAAAACATAGCATCACACCAGACACTATGAAGAAAAAAAATCAACTCTGCCCCAACTGAAACCAGAACAGAGCTCTATCAGGCCACTCAGCCAGTGTCCTCCAGGCTTGCCAGATTCATTTTCTGCACATCAAGATTTACCACTGAGAACTGAGATTTTTTCACCCCTTTAATACATGCCATAAGAGCCGCTTCTGGTTATGGAATTATGTACTCTAACTATACATTATAGTTTGATAAATAATCCAACATTCAGGAGATTATTTTCACACTTTACCATGGGAAATAAATAAGCATAATTTAGAGGACACATTTGTAACCTAATTCATCTGTACATCTCTTAAATGAGAGAAATAAAATATTTTCTTTATAAAATCTGGATAAACTCTGCTCTTTCTGTCTATTTTCCAACATTCCCACTTTTTATGCTACCCTACTATTCAAAATAAATTATTTTCTTTATGCTTGCACAGATAAAGAAAATTATTGGTTTCTTATTTATGGTTTTCTTTTCACTGTAAGAGAACTACCCATCAGACTCTACATCATTCAAGGAAGAAAAAGAAAAAAAAAGAAAAAAGAAAGATAGAACAAAAAAAAAAAAAAAAGAAAAAGCAGGATCTAGTTTTTATGCTTTCTGTTGGAGACAATCAGAAATTCATTGTTCATCTTCAGGTTCTGATTCTCCTTACTAGCATGTCCTCCTTACTTTGTTCAATTCTCCCAGGTGAAGCCTTAGTTTTCTGTCTGTTTTTGGTAGCCATCAGAAACGTTAAAGTTTCTAGGCCCTGGCAGAATGCTAGTACTAGTATTGCCAGACCTCCAGATGCACTTTTAGTAAAATTCTATGTGAACAGAGTTAGTGTAGCATAGCAGAAGGAGACTGAGATAATGGCATAACAACTATTTCACAGAGTAACTGTGCACACAATGTAGCTTGCTTCATGCATTTCAAATATGTTCATTTTCAATGTATCTGACATAACACAGCCAATACTGTGTACAAGAGAGGACCTTTTTTTCGCTAAGCATATCAGTTGTACATTGTGTTCAGCTTTGTGATATGTCAAGTGTAACATCATACTTCATTTTTAAGTTACAGTTTTTTATAGACCCAATATGGTTTCAAATAAGGATGTTGGAACTTTTACATCCTCATTTAATTAATTCCTTATTATTGGAAACATGTGAAGTACAACAACATAGAGAAAACAATTATTCCTTCAGCATGGGATGAATATTGACAGCGTACACAACAATTTTACTCATTTTTCTGCTGTGTTAAAACATAATATTCTGATCATTTTTTAGTTCCTGGTTGATATCAAATTGAGGTATAAATATTTTTCATAGGTTTCCTTACACATCTGTAGCACCAACACAGATTTTATATAGTGGCATGTGATTGTATAATAGAGCCACTAAGAGTGGAGAACATTTCTGTATTTTTGCTGAGGTGACAAGTAGAGCTACTTATTAGTAACAAAAATAAAGCAGATGTTGATTTTACATGAATTCAAAGCAGGCTGGACAAGCTCTTAAAATAGAAATCAATGTAATTGTGTGAAATACCCAGAAACACATTTTTAGCCAAAAAAACTCTTCCTTGATATCAAAATCTGAAGTTGCAACTGTTCAGGGAAGAAGCATTTATATACTTCTGTCACTATACTCTTTTTACTTGGTGTCTGCTTTTGCCTTTTGCTAGAGATGTGACGCAGAGTTAGATGGACCATTGATATGACCTGGTTAGGATCTTCTTCTATGTGACCCAAGCTGGAAGCCAGAAAATGGAAATGAATTTCCAGTTCTGACTTATATGGAAATAATCAGATTTTTAAAAATAAACTAACCATACAGAGTAGGTAGACTCTGCTGAATATTCTCTGACACATATTTACTTGCCATTCCTAACAGCATATTTCTCAGGCAGACAAAATAAATTGTCTATTTTTACAGGTTATAAGTCTATAACTGAAGGAGTGCATCAGTTAGCATGACTTAGGCTTAGTTAGCATATCTCTTAATGCAAGCACAGAAACTTTACTTCTTTTTTAGCAGAAGTGAATGAAATGTGATCAACCACCTGTTCCAAAAATAGAACAGTTTGCTCAAGGAAACAGACAACCAAACTTTGCAAAAACAAACCTCCATTCAAGAAGTGCAGCAGTGTCAGCAAGTGTCTGAGAAAAACAAATTTTCAGTGCCCACAGTGGCAACAGCAAATCTGAAAGTTGCAGCACAATTTAGAGTGGCCATTCCATATATAAGATTACTTAAGAATACTGGGAAAGCCAAGAGTTTCTGGGAGGGTTTTTCTGCGCACAGAAAACCAGGATCTTTTCCTTAACCTCTGGGGAACATGGGGAGAGGAAGAGGGCCCAACTGACTTGATTATGGGACTGAGCACATGATTATGCACAGCATGACTGACACTACTACACTGACCTGCCCAACTTCTTGCCAGGACAGAATCATCAGGTAAGAAAGCACAGTGCTAAACTACCCAACTTGTTTTCCTCATTTCATCACCTCTCCAGCAGCACAGGAAAGTCATGTAAGTTATAAAATTGTATGCATCTGTGATCAAATGCGTTGATATCCAAGTCCATTAAGCTTCCACAATGTCATTTGATCTTGAACTGTGGCAAAAAGAGATAAAGTGTGCCAACAGATCTTTTAGATGCCGAAAAAAATATAGCAGATTAAAGACTACAGTTATCAAGTGACCATGTGGAATGGACAGAGGAAGAAACATGCATTGCACTACTGCTCAAAACAAAAAGTTCCTTGTCACTCTAAGAACACTTGGAACAAACTTCAGGAAAGTTTTCTGTCTCCAGAGTAGTACGACCTTCTAGATACAAAATGGATTTCATTAGCAATTAAGACAAATCAAGCTGCTTTTACCTTACTACACCAAATGTTTACTTTTTGTTTTAGATGTGCTATATGGAAACTAAACAGTAATAGACAGTTTAATGTACCATACAGCAGATTTCAACTGAACGTGTAGAACAGAAGTAAAACTAAGTGAAACTAAAAGGTATACTGCACATATTTCATAACAACCACCAACTCTCTTCTCACAAAGAACCAAACCACCAACCAAATAAACCAAACCACATGGCTACTGGATAACATTTTGCTTTGTGAACCAAATTATTTTTGCAATTAGTTTATTTTTCTGTGCAAAACATGATATAATCCCACAGCTCCATCTCAGATAAAATTGTACTTAAATACTTGATGTTTCAGTGTGCTTACTATTTGTGAACACTTTGACATCTGTCATAGTCACATGAAATAGAAGGCTGTTTTCAAGGCTGGGCATATGCATCTTATTCATCCTTCCATGCCTACTGTTTATTTGAACAGTAACTTCCTGACTATTGCTGAACTGTCATAGCTATATTAGAAATATACAACTATGGACTGGTGAGTCTCCACCTCGAGTACTGCATTCAGTTTTGAGCACCTCAATACAGAAGGGACATAGAGGTACTGTAACCAAAAGAAAGAATGTCAGCTAGGCTTGTGGAGGGTTTGGAGAATATGCCCTATGTGAATTGACTAAAGGAACTGGGGCTTGTGTGCATAGTGAACTATCTTTGCAGGCCATTAACAATTGTTATTTAAAGAGTATTCCTTTTTTTTTTCCTTTTTTTTTTAATTTATTTGGCATAGAATTGCTTGTGTTTTTACAAACTACATGCATGTTCGGTGCTTTGGTAACATAAAAACATTAGCAAATACCTAGTTCTTGGGGGGGTAAGAAAAAGGATTTATCAATATTTTTGGATAGTAGTCATTTGTACAGTACAGCTTTTCTATCATCAATAAATGAAAAGAGAGTAGAAGGATGCAATAATGCATTGAATCCAGATTTCTGGTTCATCTCCATTGGATTGATTTATTTATTTATATTACACTTCACTGTGATGGTTTTCTTCATTTAATTGTTTGCAGATGTCCCGATGAAAACAGGAAGGGTAAGAGAAGCTTGACTGTGGGGCTTCCTTAGGCTGACTCCCATACACTGGTAGCAGCAGCAGTCTGGAACAGAGTGAATCCTCCGGATTGTTGGGATGGTTTCTGTCCTATAGAAGGCCTACAAGGCAAAGTCACAACAGCTGATGGAGACTCATTAGAGTATAACAGTCTTCCATTTTTCTTAGAGCAGGTAAATTCTCTGTATAAATGTGTCCTTATTATCTAGATTGTGTTTTCATTTTGATTTTCAAATTTAAAAAAATATATATATATTATTATTATTTGTTACATAAAATGATGAGCAATAAGCAGACATACATTAGGAGGGGAGAAACTTAGAAGGACTCAGTTCATTATAAATGAACACCATATAAGGAAAGACTTAGCTGGCTGGGATTCACACTGCTTGTTAGTGAAGGCCTTGAAGTCCCTGGATGTTGATAGGGAAGGAACAGGCTGGTAAAAGTTTACTGATAAGTGAGGGTCTGAAATGTAAGCATCAGTTGAAGGCCAAGTTACATTCTACCTGGTGGGACTGCACCTGCGCACATCTTGAGTTCATGGTGAGTTCATGAGGGAAAGGTGTTATTTCTTCATCCCTGAGATGGTGGCCCATGACCACCAGAAGGCACTGCACAAGCACAAGCTTGAAGAGACCCATCTAGAACTCATTTTAATATGAAGTGGGGATAAGTAATAAATATGTATTAGACGCTTATGTACATCTATGCCTTTATACTACAAGTAGCTGCTTGCTAGACGATAAGATGTGTGAGTTGGGCAGTTATCTTGCTTGTACTCAATGGTGAAATACATACTTGCTTTATAACCCTTAACTGAGTTACAGTTTGTTCTGCAAATCAAAAACGCTTTGAAAATATGAGAAACTGCAACAAAGGTGTTTATAAAATTTGAAACAGATTCATAGAAATTTTATTGTCCCATTCATTTAAATGTGCCCTACTTTGATGCCTAGTGGGAAAAGAAAACAAACAAACAAAAACTAACAAACAGAAAAAAAATAATAAAACACTGTAACTCATGTCAAAGGACCTGAAAAAGGCAAAAGAGGGCATCACAAATATCTCTGTGTATGATGAGTGTGCCAGCTCATCTGAGCAGAACAATTGGAAATACATCTCTCCATTCCACCTGGGAAGGACCCAGAGATATAGGATCCATGAGCTCAGTCTTCAAGACAAACCAAAATGAAATGAAATTCTGGTATACCAGCTTCTTTATTAATCATGAGACCACTCAGTCCATAAACCAGCCGACAAACTTCAGTTGAAGTGATAACCTGATGTGTAGTAGCTTAGGAGTGGAACATATTTTACTGTTTTTTTCTTCAGTCTCATATTGCCTGAAAAGCATGAATAAGTGTGATGGAATATCAGAAAAAAATGTGTATGCATTACATTTCCTTTGCTATGCTTATTGCTTACTCTGACAGTGTGGTACATGTTTTGAAAGTTTATTTTAGACTTCCTTGGTGAGGGAAGATTTCACTGCTTCTTTCTTATCAAAAAAATGTATGGAAAGAAATGAGAAAAGGGAGTGAGCTACCAAAAATCAGTTTGGCGCATCCACAAATACAAAAAAAAATGATATACGTTTAGAGTCTCTTCAACAATAAAAAGCAAAAGATTTTACTCAGCTCCCATCAGTAGGACAAAAGTGAACTAATTTAAGTGAACATTCTGTGCTTCAGTCTTTCCCAAAGCTGGCAGTGATATTGTTTAATCAACATTCTTAATATGGAAAAAATTATATAATTATATTCTTTTAATATGCAGCAAGCTGGTAACACTTAATCTACAAAGTTTACTTACTTATTTACTTATTTATTTTTTGCCTTGAATAAAATGTAGTGGTTCTATAGGTTCCTGGCAAGAAACATTGATTCTAGCAGAAAATGTATTAATTTTACTTAGCCTTTTTACACATAGGAAGATTACACTTTAAAATAACTTTATCTGTTTTCCTTATTAGATTTTTTGGCCTGGGCACAGGGTTGTAAAGCTTAACAATGTTAATAACCATCTTGCTTCATAGCTGTTATTGCTGAGTTACTGTATTGTGTATAAAATAGATACTCAAAAATATAGCAATAATGTGCTACCTCTAAGCTGTTTATTTAAAACTATGCTGGGAAAAATAAAAAGGCTTCTTGTTTTAACCTTCAAAACACCTTTCAAGGACCTTTCAGGAGATCTGTACTTTTTAAAGGGCTTCTAATCTTTTTTTTTAACACCATAGAATTTTACTACTTAAATGATTGGTGAACATTAAGCCACATTCCCTATGTCACCTTGTAACACCCTTGTGGTTTTTTTTTCCCTTCTTCCTTTTTCCAGGGAAATTATGAAAAGTATTATACATTTCTATGCACTACATATATAACTAATATGCTTAGACATATCTTTAGTCAGATCCATACATCATACAGAAATGAAATCAAAGCCAATTGTTTACAATTTTATTTTCTCTAGATGGTTCAGTATATGTGAGTATCTTGCCACTGGGGATACTTTGGTTTGTAGCATAGACAACTAAACTTCTGATTATGCAGACTACTTTGAGACTTTCATTCACATTTCATTGCAGTGTTCTGTTTTACACATGCTTTCACACATAATTTTAATCCCATTTAATCCAGGGTATTTAATGGGATAAAAGATAAAAGTATTACAGTTAGATAAAAACACCAATGCATTTTACAGATGGGGTTATAAAATGTTCTCAGACAATTTTGACTCAAAGCCACCATCTGTTTTTACTGAAGATTAATATGAACTCATTATATAGTCACTTCACAACTAAAGCACGTCATGTCTTGCAAGTTTTCAGTGTTTACAGTTCAAAAACAAAATTCACTCAGCACAGTTCATATGTACTTACAGCTCAGTAGGGAAACCCAGAATAGTCAGTATCTCTAAACACAGAAATCATATGGAAGGTGATATTTTAAGGCAAATTTTTTGAAATGATGTGTTAACCACAGCCTTATCACTCCAACTATGAATAATATGAATTGCTTTAAGGGATAGGGTTTGAATGGGTTGGATAAAACACAGAGAGGATGAAGATTTGAATTTTTACAATGTTATTCTCACTCTGCAATCAGACCACTATGGCCCAGTTCTTGTGTCCACTGTATTGAACCATTTGTTAGGCAACAGTTTCAACACTCTGCCTTTCTGCGAGCATAAGCCAGCTCTCCGGAGAGGGGCTGACCTGGTGTGGGCATTGCTGAGGCAACGGCAACAGCACCCACACCCTTTCTAAATCAAGGAGAGCAAACCATAAGCCACCTATTTGCATTACTACACAGAGAGGAGGCATCCGCCCGGAAAGTCTGCAGGAGTAGGCTAGGCTGTCTGCCCTATGCAAGCAGGGGCGTGTGTTTCAGGGCTACTGAGGGCTAATTTGTACTAGGATTAACCATTTGCAGTCCATTCATGTGATTGGATAGTGAGGAGGCTAGTTATCTCACTATTCAGTGAGTGATAAGGCAAGGGTATCTGTTAAGGGGTGGACGTAGTTGTAAGAGACTAATATCTTTTACCATTGCCTCAAAGGTTGCTGATGAACATGTCCGAACATGTCCAAGTTAGTCCTGGGAAAGGGTTGTGAAATCCTTTGTCTCAGGGACAAGCTGATGGGCATGTCCTGGGGCGGCCTACGCTGCAGCTCAATGACCGGAGAACACTCGTTTATGGAACTCATCTCCAGGGGGAGATAACCATCTTAGGCGATACCCGCCTGATGCCCAAGCAGGAGAGGTTCGAGGGGTTCGTCACGTAGACTGGAGAAATCTGGGAGATAAATAGAGGGGTCCTGCAGCCACGAAGTTGGAGGGTTTTCTCTGGAGTGGCTTTCTCTTGGAGAAGCTTCTCTTAGGAGAGACCTCCCGAGCTGATCACTGCCTGCTGCTTCCTGGAGAGGCCTTCTCTTAGGAGAGACCTCACGAGCTGATCACTGCCTGCTGCTTCCTGGAGAGGCCTTCTCTTTGGAGAGACCTCACGAGCTGATCACTGTTCGCTGCTGCCCCTCCGGGGGTTGACCCCTCGCCGCTTCTCCCGTGCTGACCCCGCACCCCTCCTCCCGTGCTGACCCGGTGCTGCTTCTACGGACAACTGCTTGCTGCTCAGGGCTGCCCGTCGCTGCTGCTGTTCTCCCCGCTTCTGCCGCCCCTGCTCTTCTGCTTCGGACCGTCGGAGCCGCTTGCAACCGGACCGCCCCTGGGATCCTGGCTGGTGACTATCCCTGCTTTGTACAAGCCCTTGCTTCCTTCCTATCTTTCCTATCGCTCGCCTTCCCTTCCCCATCACCCTAACAGTGTCCGCCTTCCCCTTCTCCCTGGTTTATAGTGGTAATAAACTGGTCGGACAAACATCTGAACCGTTGCTTCTTAATCTCACGCTGGGTATATACATAATCTAAGAACCTTCGTCTCCCTCCTTTATATTGGAGCGTGACATTTTTTTAATGGCGTAGTCGGCAGGATACCCTTCGTGAGAGTGTTGTCCTTCCAGGTATAATTTGAACCTTTTTCTGTGTGTGCCTCTTGGAGTTGTGAGCAGTGATATTTTTTCATTTAAATGTGTGTACCTCTCCAAGAAGATCACTCTGAATTCTGAATTTGATAACTTAACTGTGAAATTTAAATGTTTTTCTGTGTGTACCTGCTGGAGATGCAAGGAGCGGTATTTTTGAAAACTTAGATGTGGGCACCTCTCCAGGAAGACCGCTCCAAATTCTGAAACTTTACTGTTTATGTGTATACCTCTCGAGGACTTATGAGATAATATGTGCATGCTTCCTCGGGAAGACCTCTCTGCATTTGGTGTTTGATAACTAAAGCTTTTTAGTGTGCGCCTCTTGGGTAGTGGGGAACTGTGTACCTCTCCAAGAAGTTTGTTTACCTTAGAAAGTGTTGTTTTTAGCTTTTGTCTTTTTGTGTGCTCCTCTCAGCAAAAGGGAGGAGTGATTGGAACTGTATTTACCTTTGCTTGATAGGTGTGTTGTGCCTCCCTGGGTGGGGGTGAGGTGTTAGTTGTGCTTTTGAATACCTCCTCTCTCCCTCGGTGTAGACCTTTTGTGGGTATTGAGAAAATGTGTGACAGTGCCACAATGAGTTGTGAAGGTGTATTATTTGAACTTTTGGAAAAGCATGGTGCTAAACCCTCGTTAACAGGGGTAGACTGGGCACGGCAGAACTGGTATAACGTGCAGAGCGTCTCTGACCGTATTAGTGTTCTGCAAAAGAATGCTCGTACCCGAGCTGGAAAAGGGAAGGCATTTATTTGTGCGGTATTGGGCTCAGCTCTGGTTGCAGCTGTAGAATTCCGCGACCAGCAGCTTAAAACAGAGAGCCAAGCTTTACAAGCATTGCATGAATCAGTTAAAGTAAGTCAGGAATTAATAAAAGCTCTGCAAGATCAAATTGTAAACCTAGAAGAGCAAGTAGAAAGAGAAAAACATAATTCTGATCTGTTGCAAATAGCTTTAAGGGAAGTGTTAACGAGTAAGGATGCCAGTGGTGCTAGTGCATCTCAAGAAAAAACATATCCAAGGGAGGAACTGCAAGGTATAATGGCAAGTATAGACAAGTTAGAAGCCTCCCCAGCTCAGTTGCGTCCTTTAATAAAAACTGAGTATTCATACGATAATAGCGAGGATTTAGATCCTCAAATGAACGTTAAAGAAATCCCTTTCTCTACTACTGAGCTAGCAAAATTGAAAAGAGATTTTGGCCGCTCTCCTAAAGAATCAGAAACAGAGTACGTATGGAGGGTCAGCCTCACAGGTGGAGATCAGATACTTTTAACTGAAAAGGAGGCTGAAGGCTATTGGGGACCAGGAGTATTTTTAACTACTGGTAACAATCGTGCTCCTTGGTCCCTTACACAGAGAGCTGCCTATTGGGCAGGTGGTCTTAATCCCCTAGAAAGGGGAGACCCCCTTGCCATTACTGGAACTGTTGATCAACTAGTAGAGAATGTTCAGAAGGCTGCCTGTCTCCAAATGATGTATGACAGGAAGCTACAGTTACACCATGAATCTCCCATGATGTTGCCCGCTGATCCTGAGAGAATGACCCCTCTAATCAGGGGGCTTCCAGAATCACTGAAACCCATAGGCATACAGTTGCAAGGAAAGATACAGGCTATGCCTCAGGGAGAAAGAACCCGGGCAATGTTAGAAGGAACTGCAACCTCTAATAATTTGCAGTCAGGATGCAAAGTATGGACATGGGGGGAGGTTGCCCAAGAGTTAATTAATTATGGAAGAAAATATGGGCCAGTGGTTTCTTCCTCCAGTAAATTTGAGCCAAGAGGAGTAAGGCTTGCAGCAGCCAGACTTGTCCTCAGGCCACCTAGCCCAAAGCTTAATGAGACTGAAAAGCTTTCATGCCCACTAAGAACAGGTAGGCGAAACATTGATCATAAACGTAATGGTCTTTGGACTCTGGGCTGGAAAAAGGGCATTCCACGAAATTTGATGGATGGACTGGCAACAGATAGGCTCGAAATGCTGGTGACTGGATGGCCAACTAGATCTGAGGAAAGCAAAACCCTAGGTCCTAGTTGCCTCTCCAGCACCAGAAGAACTACCAGAGTCATCAGGAAACCTTCACCTCTCAAGTGAGCAGGGGGGTGAAGGGTGAATGTTAGGAAGCTCACAACTAGCACTGAAGGGACATTATTTGATTTGTTTTCATTATGCATATAAACGACTACTTGTAAACTGGACTGGGGTATGTTATGTTGGAGTAATCCACCCAATGTTATGCCCTTGATCTCCTTGCAGATCAAGCCTCACAGACACGGGCAGAAATACTCCAACATCGCATTGTTCTGGACTACCTGCTAGCTGAAGAAGGGGGTGTCTGTGGCAAATTAAATGATTCTACTTGTTGTCTAAAGATTGATGATAATGGGAAAATTGTCAAGCAAATTGCTCACGGTATACGAAAAATAGCACATGTTCCTGTTCAAACTTGGAAAAGCCCAGACCTTGACCTCTTCTCCTGGCTCCCAGGTGGACCATGGGTAAAACGTATTTTATTCTATATATTGTGTGCTATTGCAACTCTTATGTTTGTTCCTTGTATGATACCATGTTTTATTCAACTAATACAACGTGTAGTATCTTCTATGTACTTTACTTCCTCCTCTGCTGATGGAGAAGTGAGACATATCAGGGCAACAATTGTAACCAAGACTAAAAAAACGTGTGTAACAATTATATGAACATTTTGATTCCCTACACCCCTCCCTCCTTTACCCTTCTGCTTCCTATCTTTTTCTCACCATCATGGATCACCAGTGCCCAATTTTTAAGCAACCTTTGAGTCACGGGGTGGTGTAAGAGACTAATATCTTTTACCATTGCCTCAAAGGTTGCTGATGAACATGTCCGAACATGTCCAAGTTAGTCCTGGGAAAGGGTTGTGAAATCCTTTGTCTCAGGGACAAGCTGATGGGCATGTCCTGGGGCGGCCTAAGCTGCAGCTCAGTGGCCATTGAACACTCTTTTGTGGAACTCCCCTCCAAGGGAAGATAACCATCTCAGGTGATACTCCCCTGACGCTGCAGCTCAATGACCGGAGTGCTGCAGCTCAATGACCGGAGAACACTCGTTTATGGAACTCATCTCCAGGGGGAGATAACCATCTTAGGCGATACCCGCCTGATGCCCAAGCAGGAGAGGTTCGAGGGGTTCGTCACGTAGACTGGAGAAATCTGGGAGATAAATAGAGGGGTCCTGCAGCCACGAAGTTGGAGGGTTTTCTCTGGAGTGGCTTTCTCTTGGAGAAGCTTTCTCTTAGGAGAGACCTCCCGAGCTGATCACTGCCTGCTGCTTCCTGGAGAGGCCTTCTCTTTGGAGAGACCTCACGAGCTGATCACTGTTTGCTGCTGCCCCTCCGGGGGTTGACCCCTCGCCGCTTCTCCCGTGCTGACCCCGCACCCCTCCTCCTGTGCTGACCCGGTGCTGCTTCTACGGACAGCTGCTTGCTGCTCAGGGCTGCCCGTCGCTGCTGCTGTTCTCCCCACTTCTGCCGCCCCTGCTCTTCTGCCTCGGACCGTCGGAGCCGCTTGCAACCGGACCGCCCCTGGGATCCTGGCTGGTGACTATCCCTGCTTTGTACAAGCCCTTGCTTCCTTCCTATCTTTCCTATCGCTCACCTTCCCTTCCCCATCACCCTAACAGTGTCCGCCTTCCCCATCTCCCTGGTTTTTAGTGGTAATAAACTGGTCGGACCAACATCTGAACCGTTGTTTCTTAATCTCACGCTGGGTATATACATAATCAAATGAACCTTCGTCGCCCTCCTTTATATTGGAGCGTGACAGTAGTGCTGCTGGCAACAGGGCAGAACAGATCAGTCACACACCATTAAAGCTACCCTAGATAGTGCTAGGGAGTCTGCTGTTTCTCAATGACAGTACCGCGGCAGAAAGCTATTGCCAGGAAAAAATGTGGAGACCCAGACAGAGGTTCCCCAACATGTCAGTGCATCAGCATCTGGCTGCAGCGAGTGCCAGAGCCTGGCCCTTGCAGTGCAAGGTGATGAAGATAGCACTCGTGCTATGTGTGAGCAGCTGAATGATTTACTCAGCCTAGTGTCTGACCTGAAGTAGGAGGTGGAGAAGAACATTAGGGAGTGTGAGAGGGAGACTGATTGGTGGTGCCAGTCCCTACCAGTGCTGAGATCTAGGCAGCCAGCTGAGGCTCCACACAAAGCACATCACCCCCTACCACACTGCAAACAGGTAAGGGGGGGTGGAAGGGGACCAGCTGGCAGACAGTGCTCCTGCTGCTGTGATCCCTCTGTCCCCCCCCTTACAACAGTGGTGATGAACTGGGGGCCAGGGAGCAATGGCAAAAGGTCCCTGCTTGGCAATGCAGGCTCACCTGCCCAGTGATTCCCCTACCTCCTCATCTGCCCCTGCAGAACAGGTACAGTGCTCTGCAGGGACAGCTGGACAACGGTGGGGATGATGATTCTTCCCACTTGGAGGTGTCACTGAAGTCTAGCCAGACTACCCTTAGCATCAAGACCTCCTTGGCAAAGAAAAGAGGAGGAGTCATTGTCATTGGTGACTCAATGCTGAAGGGAGTAGAGTACATGATATGCAGACCAGACCCTTACACAGGGAGATCTGCTGCCTCCCAGAACCTGGGTTAAAGATGGAAGGAAGAAACTTCCTTCCCTAGTACAGCCCTCAGATTATTATCCCCTATTGTTGTTTCAGGAAGGCAGTGATGAAATAGGAAGAACCGTCCTAAGGACTATAAAGAAGGACTTCAGAGTGACTGGTCAGAGGCTCAGGAGCACAAGTTTTCTTGTCCTGTATCCTCCCATTTATGCAGAATGATGAGGGACTGAACAGAATTGGTCAAAGGATTAAGATTTGGCTCTGAGCCAGGTATGCCTATTAGGGGTTCAGATTTTTTGAGCTCAGCTTGATTTACATGAGACCATGCTTATTGGCAGCCAATGGGAATATCTTATCCTACTGGTGGAAAGAGGTTTTGTGATGGGAGTTGGCTAGGTTTGTTGATAGAGCTTTAAACTAGGTATGAAGTGGGGTGGGGGTGAAACCTGGGTCACTAGAAAGGAGCCTATATGTAACATGCCAGTGCTTGATGGAGGAGGATGTGCTAGTAAGATCCCACAGTCTTATGTCTTGGCGAAGGAGGTGTGAAGTTGGTTACTGTGAAAACACCACAGTAAGGTCAAGAGGATATTAGGGCTTCTCCCACTCAAAAGGTGGCCCAGCCCAGGTGCATCTATGCTAATGCACGCAGCATGGGTAACAAAGAGGAGGACCTGGAGGCCACAGTGTGGTGAGAAAACTATGATATAATTGCCATCACAGAAACATGGTGGGATGATTTGCACAGCTGGAGTGCTGTGATTGATGGGTTCCAACTTTTAAAAAGAGAAAGGCAGGAAAGGTAGTGGTGTGGCCCTCTACGTTAAGAAAAATTGTGAATGTCTGGAAGTTAATGGTGGTCATGATAGGGTTGAGAGCTTCCTGGTCAGAATCAAAGCAAAGGCCAGTAAGACTGACATCATTGTGGGAGTCTGCTACAGGCCTCCTAACCAGGATGAACAGGTGGATAAGATACCCTATAGACAGTTGGGTGAGGTCTCTCAGTCTCTTGTGATCTTGAAGGTCTTTTCCAACCTGAGTGGTTCTATGATTCCAGGATGACACTAACAACTATTCTCAGATACTTCACCTTATGGCTTATCAGCTGGGAATGACTTACTTTTCCTGTATATTCCACAGCTCTAAAAATAAAACAGATTTTAAGGGTAGTCCCACTAGTTACTGCTGGGCTGCAAAAGAGTTTATACTTTGTATTTGTAGAAAATGGTAGGAAGTAACAAAGACTCTTAAATGGCAAGCAGAATGCATTTATAGAGCATACTGATTGTTCTTGAAAAAAGGCTTAGTGAATAGACCACAGTACATTGTACACTATGATCAAGTAAAAGCATTGCAGCACTGAACACTAAACGTAAAATCTCAGACAGAATAAGGGTGCATTCATCTTTATTCTCACAGTACCGTACTTCTTTCACAACTTAGGGAAAAGTTTGACTGGTGTTATGCTGTCCTGTGCAAATACAAATCTAAGTTGTTATTATGTTGGGAAACAGTTAACATTTGAAATTCTTCAAGGCTGAAAAGGGGAAATCATAGATAAAACAACCAAAAAACACACACAAAAACCAGGCCAAATAACTGAACAAAAACAATAAATGAAAGAAAGGGCTATGCTGAATGTATGCATGAAAAAAGAATACTGCTGAATATTAATTGAATCTCTCATCACTAGAAATAACTTTTCTTTCTGTATTGGTGGAAGGGAAGAGTTTTGAGAAGAAAAGGGGGTGCGGAATTACAAAAACAAAGAGATTAATAGTATCACATTTACCAGAAGACTATAAAAACAAGAAATCAAAATTAGAAGGAAGAAAAGTCTGAAATCAAGCCTGAAAGGTCATTTATTTTCTTTTTTTTTACCTATATCATCTATCCATATTCCCTACAAATACTTGCAACAAAGTTTGAAATTCATTAAATGCTAGGGATTTTATAATCTGTCCAGAATATCTGCTCTTTTCTTTGTGTCAATTACAATTGGATTATGTGTTCTTTAATGCTCATCTTATATCTTTTACTGGATTTTGAGTCTCTAAATTTTTGTTCTATTCTATTCCACATTAGCTATGATTTAGTCTTTTTCTTTCTGTAGTTCCTCTTCATACATTGCATTTGGATGTTGCAAGTTGTCAGCATCTAAATCATTAAGGAGTGTATTGAGTAATCTAGGCAATTATCAGAAGTAGTAGGATCATTCTAAATCTTCAAAATATTAAGATTTTCAAATTGTCGAAAATGTCAAGAAGTCTCAGTGGGTAACTGGTTGAAAGGACTCAGAGATAAGGAAAAATGGAAAGAATGATCTGGGTCAGAAGAGGCAAGGCTTATTTATGGCAGCACTGAGGCTGACAATGATCTTGGAGAAAAGGAAGCAACATAGAGAACAGAAGGAAACATGACTGGAACAAGAGCTGCAGAAAAGAAGTGGAATAATGAATTAGTATTCAGTCAATTCTGATCATGTTAAATCTAAGCCAGTACATTAACCAAGAGATGATAGAGAGAGGCTAAAAGGGAAAGAGGTGTTGAGAGCAGAAAAATCTGTATAAAAGATATCAGTCTGTCAGCTGACAACCAGTTACTTTTGAAAGAATTGATCACTCTCAGAAAGCAGAGAGAAAAAAAAATATTTTTTTTACTTATACATACATATATATATATGAGAAAATATATATATATACATTTTTTTCTTTTTTTTTCTCATATATATATATATATTTCTCATATATATATATATATGAGAAAAAAAAAAAGAAAAAAATGCAGTCCCTGAGAATAGAACCTTTCATGTTCTTTCATTACCTGGTTACTATTTTTGAATGCGCATTTTTGCAGTGCAAATAGAAGAGCTGAAATCGAATCTTCCCCTGCAGTGTAATTAGTTCTACAGTTTACTACCTTTCAGTACTCTTCCTTTTCACTAACTCTCGTGAAGCAATAGGTAGCTGTTTAATGAAAATAAACAAATGATTATCAGTGTAGTATCTACAACAGATAAAAATAAATATTTTAAGGTTTTGTACTCCTGACATTTGCACTCTACTTCAACTTGATTTTCTGTCTAATTACAGAATGACTATTCACCTACATTGATTTTCAAGACAGTTCACTTAGTGTTTACTCTTAGACACAGTTGTCAGCATTATAAATATGTTTTGAAAACAGGATATTTAACTTTTATTAATAAAATTGTGTCACATTCTTAGGCAGACTCCTATATGGGCAAATACGATAATGCGTCTTAAATATTTTCAAGATAATGATTTTGTGTTTTCAGAGCCTTTAAAACACAGTAGCTTGCTTCTAGTATAAGAAATTATATGAGAAATGAGAGTTTTTTATTTAGCTAAGGAAACCCATCACACCAATTAATTTTTTGAAACTGAAACTACTTCTGGAATATGGTGTCGGCTCTTTCCCATGTCTACTGTGTCCCAGTGGACTATGCTGACCTCCCACAATCCTGTAGAAATGAAAAAATAGGAACAGTCCTGGAAGAATGATATCCAAGAAACTCTAAATTAATCTCTAAAACACAGCTATGAATTAATTTTGTTCCTTGAAATAAAGGAACTTACTTAAGAGTACTGCATTTATAGAACCTTTCAGACCACATTAGACTGATATAATTATATTTTTTCTGCTTATGTTCTTACCTCAAATATATTATTCCATGTTCTGCTTAGGAATTTGACATTTTCATTATCGAAAGAATGTTTGACAAAGAATTAAAGAAAAAAATCAAGATATTTCCTCTGAACTTTGCAAATATCTACATCTGCTATTGCTTGTAGATATGTATAATGACATTCATACATAGGCAAGCACAAATATACTGCATAAGAACATCAGTATGAAATTGAAATAAATAGATATATTAATAGTGTCATTATTTTAATATTCAGTTTCAGAATAATTTTTTTCCATAAGCTTATATGCAGTAGTTACATCTGCCACATCGTTTCTTATGAATATTTACCTCAGAAAGTAAATTACCAGTGAAAGGGAAGTAGCCATTTTTCTAGGGTAGAGCTCCTCAAGTTCATTTCAGCCTTGTCCATAAAAAGAAGAATGCTACATTTTTTGACCCATTTTTGTCCCTCTCTCTATTTTAGTGCTATGTGGACATGCAACAACCAGGTACAAGAGTTGGATTGTGCAATTACAGGACCAGACTTTCTGCCTAATGCAGAAGATATTTCATTCAGTGGTGCAAAAAAAAAACCAAACCAAACCAAATCAAACCAAACCAAACCAACCAACCAACCTTAAATAAATAAATAAATCCACACAGAATAGATAGTAAAATCCTGCAAATTTTATTTTTTGTTTGAATTAAGTTCTCCAAGGAGCACCTCCAACCTTGACAATATCCCTGAGATGTGTTTAATCCATCATCATTATTTTATTAATACATTGCACTGTAAAAAAATCTCAAAAATATATACATGTAGATATGTATTTTCTTCCTGATCGTTATTAATTCTATACCGCCACTGAAACCTGGTGGAATAATTCCTATGACTGGAATGTGGCTGACCAGCATGGCTTTCTCTTGAAATTGGAAAGATATGAATTAGATGGGAGAACTGTTCAACGGGTGAAGACCTGGTTGCAGGATTGAGTCCAGAGAGTGGTGATTGGCTTAACGTTTGTATGTAGATTAGTGATGAATGGTGTCCCTCAGGGGTTGGTGTTGGAACTGATACTCTTTAATATCTTCACCACTGGGGTAGAGTGCACTCTCAGCAAGTTTGCTGTTGACACCAAGCTGTGGTGTGCAGTTCACACACCAGAGGGATGGGATGCCACCCAGAAGGACATAGACAGGCTTGAGAAATGGGCCCAGGTGAACCTCTTGATGTTCAACAAATCCAATTGCAAAACCTTGCACCTGGGTTGAGGCAACTCTCACTACCAGTACAAACTGGAATGCAGCCATGCTGAAAAAGACCTGAGAGTACTGGTGGATGGGAAGCTGGACATGAACCAGCAATGTGCTCTCACAGCCCACAAAGTCAACCATATCCTGGGCTGCATCAAACACAGTGTGGTCAGTAGGTTGAGGGAGGTTATCCTGCCCCTCTACTCTGCGCTGGTGAGGCCTCAACTGGAGTATCACATTCAGAAGCGAAGTCTTCAGTACAGGAAAACAGCCTTTCAATATCTAAAAGGGAGATAGATATCTAAATATCTATAGGAAAGAAGGGGACATACTCTTTAGCAGGATCTTTGATGATAGAACAAGAGGAAATGGCTCCAAGCTTTGAGAGGGTAGATTTAAGTTGGATATAAGGAAAAAGTATTTTACAATGAGGATAGTGAGGCACTGAAATGGGCTGCTCAGAGATGTGGTGAATGCCCCATCCCTGGAAACCTGATCTAGCTGTGCAAGTCTCTGTTCAGTCTCCACCTTACATGGTATTTGAATGTTTTGTAATATGGTTCATTTTCCTTACGATGAATTGACCAAACACTTCAGATATTTTCCATCTGAGATACATACTGAGGACAAGATAATTTGAGTTTATCACAACAAAGTACAGTAATTCAGTAAAGGATAAGAGTTCTGACAATTAAAGTCAGTAAATATGGGAGAGGAACATGTTCCCTGCTAAAAATAACTGACTTGAGGCAGTTCAAGTATATATTACTTTCCGGTACTTACAACACACAAGAGGCAGAATCCCAGCCTTTTTTCTCTATTCCACAAGTTAACAAGCTCATCAACTTCCACACAGTGTTATTTGTGAAGAGGAATAGAACTGGAGCTTTAATTTTAAACTTCAAAAGTATAGGGTAAATCAAAAATTTTCACAAAAGAAGTTATAACCTGAGAATTTGATGACACTAAGATGAAATCCACTTTTG
Organism: Cyrtonyx montezumae; assembly: GCF_038088225.1. Lineage (NCBI taxonomy): Eukaryota > Metazoa > Chordata > Aves > Galliformes > Odontophoridae > Cyrtonyx > Cyrtonyx montezumae. The sequence goes on along the minus strand of NW_027072034.1, from coordinate 10,577,764 downwards.
ATAGCAAACGATTTGACATTGAAGTTTTACACTGTGAGTTATTCCAAGTTTCTTTTAAACCACTCTACATAGGCAGATATAGGTACAGACATACTCATTAGAAAAGAAAACAGATTGACATGTACAAGGAAATATTATTTCCTTAAAAATCATCAGCAACTGTGTAGAAAACTCAATGCCAAAATGCATTTATTGTATAGGACTCTTTTTCATGGTGGAATAGAAACATAAATATATCAATATACAACATTTTTTGAACTCTGAGAAACTTTCCCATAACTGGAAGAAAATACATGCTTTTAAGAAACAATGTGAATCTGTGAATGTGTACTTAACCACTCAGCTTTTAATGCCACATTTCATTTCTTCATTTAACAGGGAAAAAAATTGTGTGTCCTTTAATACACTGTGGTTTTGAACTTTATTTTAGAAGTGAAGTCACTGTAACTTATGTGAATGTCATTATGTAGATAGTTATTCAAGCTGATACTGTCCTTGGCAGCACTTACAGGGCAGTCATTCCATGAGAATAAACAATTCTTGAACAATTTCTCCGATCTGTTAGGCTCAAACACGTTTTTGTCAGCATGAGGCACGCATGTTTCTCTTCCAATTACTTTTATTCCTTATACAAATATTTATAAATTTTTATCAAGGACAGATCAGAAGAAATCTCCTGTTTCTTTAGGAGTGCCTTGCTCTCTCTCTCTCTCTCTCTTACACTATTCCAGCACAGTCAGTTGATACCAGTTATTTTAACAATCTAAGTTGTATTCAACTTTCTTTTCAAGCATCTAATATCACACAAAGACTATTATCATGTATAGAGCAGTACGTTAGTGCTGTTAATGACAACAAAGTCTTTATATACATTATAGTATTTTTTCTGAGCCTTCTCTAGGCTAAAAGGTTCCAGTTCTCTGGGTCTTTCTTCATAGGAGACATGCTCCAGTCCCATCATCATCATTGGACTCTTCCAGGTTTCTTATATAACAGGGAGCCTAGAACCAGACACAATACTCCATATGTGGCCTCTCCAGTGAGTAGAGCAGAAAACTCACCTACCTCAATCTTCTGGCAAGACTCTTCTTAATGCAGCCCAGTATACCATTAGGCTTCATTGCAGCTAGAACACTCTGCTGGTGTTCAGCATAGTGTCCACAAGATACTCAGATTCTTCTCTTTAGAGCTGAGTCCTAGCAGGGTGGCTCTCCACATGTGATGGTGACTGAGTGTTCCTCTCCAGGTGAAACACTTTGCTCTTTTCCCTATTGAAATATACAGTTAGAAAAGATAAAATAAAACAACACTGATCATTTTTGCCTGAACTGATGATTTATCTTATACCATATAGACAAACATAATAAAAAGTCAGAAAACAATAAAAATCCCATCTTGCTTTCCTTTTTTTTTTTTTGCTTAACAAAGGCAGAAGCAACTATTTTAATGAACTATTACTTAAAAACAAATAATCAAACAAACACAAAACAAAAAAAACGAGAAAGTTAAAGAAATTTTAGTGAATATATATTTTTTATGTTTTCTTAAGATTTCTTTAATGATTCCTTATCCAGCTTTAATGCAGCGAGTCATCTTCATATGGTTAAAGAGACAAAATTGCATTTTGTCCTCATCAGACCTTGCTCCCTTACTACGTAATTCAAAATACATTTTCACTTCATGAACAACTGTTCTGGAAAATAAAAACTGCTTTTTATACATGGCTAAGTCTGTGACACTACACTGAGTAAAATAGGCTTGAGTCTTGACCTTTCATTTGTCAGAATGGCAAATTTTAAGACATATTCATTTTTAATACATATATTATTCACACATGCATACACACATACATTCTGAAAAAAAAAAAGAAACAAATGCTAAAGAAATAAATGTTGCAAGGCAAACACTTATACTTGTAAAGTAGAATTATAGAAATTGACTATAAAATTTTCTTCTAATGCTCTTATGCAAACATGCTTTTTTTTAATGGTGCAACATACATCACACATACTCATATTTAACAGAAAGAAAATAGAAAATGCAGAATTACTGAACATCTCAGTAATATTTTCTTGATTTTCTCTTCTATATATATATTATTCAACAATTTATTCAGACAAGTAGACACTATAGCACTATACAAAATAAAAAAATCAGGACTATATATATCATAAAGAAATAGTTTAAACATAAATTTTTGACAGTTTTCCTTCTGTGAAGTTGAATTTTACACTAGAGTACTGAGGTACACAGAGATGGATAGACTTTTCTATGCATCTTGGGTGCCCAGACTAAGAAATCTCAGACTATTTAGACTTTTGTGTCAGTGTAAACTGGTATAATTCAATTGATAGTATTTTTAAAGAGGAGGTTTTTTCTGCTCATAAAAACTGATTTTTCTATCTCAACTTCAGTATCCAGAAAATGATAAATAACATATTTAAATGCCACCTGTGAAAAATCTGACATAAATAATGATGGTGTTGTCTCAATATCAAACAAGAACTCCCTAGAACAAGAAAGAATATGATCTCATCAACAGTAATAGATAATTTCCTTAGTTAGAATCTTTCTTTGTCTTTTTGTCTCCTGACTGATTTATTATGCTCATGTATACAATATGCAAATTCTGAAGAAATGAAGTAGGCATTATACAAAAAATGTTTAACTTCCAATTACACCCAGAACTGGGACCAGAGACACAAAATTATTTAACATATAGGCCATACTAGGAATTTGTAAAGTGGTATAATGATACTTCCTGCAGTGTTCAATACTGTAAGAACAATAACAAAATAATAAGGTGTTTAACTTTTATTGTTATTACTCTGTATGCCTTGATTACTTCAGAATCTTTGTGTTATTTTGAGGAGAGAACTGGAAAGAATCAGTGTGAATTTCAAAGAGTTATTCTTACCAAGCTACTGCTATTTCAGTATTAAATGTACCTTCTGTCTTTGGTACAGAGTTTTCTGCTTCTCTTCATGTAATAAGCAGTATTCACAGAATGACAAAATTACAGAGTGAACATAAACAGCATAGGGAATGGTGTTAATTTCCTGAAAACATCTGTGTCTATAATTCTCTAAAACACTGATTTTTTTCCACTCGTTCCAAAGTATATATGCAAATGCTTGTGAGGAACTTTATCACGTGGGTCTCTGCATATTCTAAAATAACAGCAGTAAAGTACAGTGTTTAATTCTGTACTTTTTTTGTTTGCTTGATAGTTTCTGTAAAGTTAATCAAATGCTATTACATGCAGTTTTGCTGTAACTTCAGTGGAATCATGGGAAGAATACCTCAGGGGCGACTCATAGACTTTCTTTATTGAAAATTTTTTCCTTCTGTATCACACAGTCAAGGCCTGTTTTCCATGTGTTCTTGTATTGAAGCTCTTTGTAGTATATGTACTTACGTTGCACATAAACTCAACAATATAAAACAAAATGTATTTAAGCAATCTGTGCTCCTATCTGATTACCAGAAAAGTAATAAATCTTATATATAACACAGAATATTCCTTTTCTCCCACTAAAAATGCTAGACCATTGTATGACTAGATGACAGAAACTATACAGACATTGTAAGGAAGAATGAAAGTTTTCAGGGGAACAATACTGAAAAGAAAACATTTCTAGAGAAGGAAGCCTGTATGGTTAAAGCAGTTAAACTTAATGGAAACATAGAAACATCTAACAGTATGTTAAGGAGATGTGATCTGTTTCTAGCGTAGTTTAATTTGAAACTGCAATCATTATCCAACTGGTGTTTAACATACTGATCTCCAGCAGAAGAGAAACGATGAATTAAAAACTGTGATGAACATAGTAAAAAAAACTGACAAAAAAAAATTCCCCTGGCTCTCCTCCCAAAAAAGTTGAATTTTCAGAAGTGTATAACTGTCTCTAGCTTCAGTTTTGCTTTTAATCTTAAAGTTACATCTTTCATATTTTTCAAAGTTAATAATTTTCTTATTGAACTGAAGAGTTTCTCTCTCTTTTTTTTTTCTTAAATGGAGAAACATAGATTTTCAGTTACTCTGATGTGTACTAAACTTTTCTTTAAAACTCAAGAACAAAGTGAACAGTGTATAGAATTTTTAGTGTAATTCTCAGTCTTACCACTGTTGTTTGTGATGGGTATATTTCTAAAGAGTAATAAATGAATTTAAGGAAAAAAAAATATAGTTCAAGTTCTAGATATAGTTCTAGTTCTAAATATAGTTCAAATTCTAGTCATTCTAGTTACCATGATCCTTTTTCTTCCAATGTCATTGAGGAAATAATATGCAGACATTTTCACCATATTCATTTCTGAATGTTCAATAGCATTTTCTTGAGAGACAGAAGATGAATAAAAATGGTGGCATTTCTTCCCCACTGTGTGACTCAGTCTGGCCTCATGCACATGTTCATCACCCAGTAGCAACCAAAACATCAGTGTGCATTGTCTCAGCTGAAACCAGGACATATCCACATTCTTTGCCTTTATTTGACCACAGATCAGTATCTATTATAGATTGCAGAGAGTACACTTTTTTCATGTACTGCAAACCTGGGAAAGTGATTATTTCCTTTATTTTTATAATCTGTTTATATACTAAAACCAGTATAAATTAAATGTAAATCATATTAAGGAAGAGAAGCTAATCAGGTTGTGGAAATAAACAGGAAAAAAAAAATCAGTTTTCAATGTCTTTGAAGTCCTTAGAGTTAAAAATTGTTTTCTATAGAAAATGCTATAGTGCTGGAATTTCCAACGTAAAGTAGAAAGTGATGACAGTGAAAAAGTACTGCAAATGGTGTAGGAAGGTAGCAGGAAGAAGAGCAGAAGGCAGAAGAACTGAAAGAGCTTTGGAAAATTGATCACTACTCAAACACTATATTAGGTTTGTATGGCTATCATTATGACAGCTACATCTCTGGACTGGATAGAATTTCCCCAGAGACTACCAATGGATATGTATGAGCTTGATTCAAGTCTTGAGAGCATTTGACATGAACCTGTAAAAATGGTTTAGCTGCTGAGGGAGATGCAAGTCATGAGATAGAAAGGGCTTTTCCCCTTTGATGTATAGAGATGAAAATACATCAATAATGAAGATTTACTGACAAAATATTACCGAAGAGCTATTTTTACTATCTATATACATAGATTTCTGGTATTCTGTATGATGGTTTATCTGCTTTAAAGCATTTTCTCTTCCATGTTTTACTAATACCCTTGGTTATTTTCAACATTGAGTTAGATAAGGTTCATTGATTGGATGGCATATTCTTAGGAATCCGAGAAAAGTATTTTAGTTCTGAACTTCAGAGTTGTAAAATAACTAAATTTAGATATGCTCTATATGAACGACTCTATAAAAATCTAGTTGCCTGAAGAAATCCTGGTCAAGAGATTCATTCAATACAGATAATGAATTCTAGACACATTTATCATGTCCTAAACAATCTACATTTGGTGAGCTTAATTGTTCCATAGAGTAACTTCAGACATCCGCAATCTTTTTAATTGATGTGAAATATCTTTCCTGGCTAGAAGGTGATCATGCACCCAATGATCCAGAAGATGGCCTACTGTGTAAAGCTTGCCACTCATTTTCAATGTTTCAGATATTGAGAAGAGTCTAAATTGATAATATTTGCTTATAATGGGAACTTAAGTGTTTGAACACAGAATGCATATTATTTCTAGGTCTAAGTACAGCTGCACATGCTGAAGGATGATCTTCTGGATGAATTTCAATTTCTTTTCCAGAAAAGCCTGAATCTCCTCTAAGTCCAGATAGTGGAGTAAAGCCTACCCAAAAGCACAGAGCCGTGAGTCCTTGGCTTCATCTACATTTTATCGTATTTGAAAAGTCATTGTTTTCAGATGAAGACCCCAGTGATTTATAAAAGGGAAGTATCATTTTCATACTTATAAAAGGAAGAAAAAAAGATCCATGGAACTACAGGCCTGTGAACCTCATATCTTTGACAGCGAAGGTCATGGAACAGATCCTCCTGGAAGTTATATTAAGGCATATCTAAGTTTTTTTCTTTCCTGTACTATAAAAGTTATAATTCTCAGTTTTAAACACTTGTAATTTTATCCAAGGAAAATAAAAAAACAAAAATAAAAATTCTCCAAAAAGTTTTGGAATTAGAATAATTTTGTTTTAAATATTTCTGTCAATAATATGAAATAGATGGCAAGGAATTGAAAGCAGAACATAACTACAAACTATTAGTTAGCAGACATGTCAGGAATACATGTTTTTTCTGCTATGTTTTAATTTCCTAAATACAACTTTTCCCTTCTTTAGCAGTACAGTAGAAAATGTATCAGTGATATAATTGAAGACTACTACCATTTCATTATGCAGAGATTTTTTCACGTATTCACCTTAAACAATAGGATGTATGAGTTATAAGTTATTGTTGATCATTCTTTTGTTAACCTTTCTTTGTCTCTATTTTGTATCTTGAGTGTGTCCAAAAAAATTTAATTTGAAGTTTCTTAAACAGCTTGGGCACTGCAAGTGCTTTATGCAAACCGAAAGAACCATATTACACAGCATAACTGACTTCAAATAAATGAAACACAATTGGATTTGCCTTATTGAATTTACATAAAGTAGTTACATTTACCTAAATCTTTGTAAATACAATATGGCATCTTTTGAAAGTACAGAAATTAAATCTGTTTCACAGATGCCATTTATTTTAGATTTTGCATATTTCTTTATCCACTGATCTGCAGTGTCTTTTTTTTTCTGTTCTTTTTTTTTCCTGTTCTTTGATAATTTGTTTCAAAGTTGATTATATGCTATTGGAATCAGTTTGTAGAAAGTAACTCGTTCAAATAAATGCAGATACAGGAATCCTTCTACAAATTGGTCAATTAACAGGTAGTACAATGTTAGTTTTTGAAAGAGTAAAAAGATGTACATAAAACTAACACTGATAATCAACTTTCTAATTAAAATGCATTTTTTCAGAGTCCGTTGCACTGATGGATACATTCCAGACAGAATCATCTTGGTCCAGGAATTGGAATTTGATATTCCTAAGGTAACTATAACCCTGCAATTGTCCAAAGGGGACTTTCATTAATTTTTTTAGCCTGCAAAAGAGCAAATATGCCATATGTCTTGTGTACTCTTTTTATTAATAACAATATGTACTTCCCAGCACATACGCTTCACATTAAACTTAACATCTCAGAAGTTATTTACACAATCTTAAATTCTTAATCTTCTGCACTGTGCTTTGCTTTACTTTCAATCTTTCAATATTTTTCTTTCAATGTCTGTATTTTAATATTTTCTTAAAAATTCTCTTTGTCTACTGAAATAAATAAAAAAATAGACAGCTTCTCATTCTCTCCTTCCTCTAGACCCTAATTCCATGATTGAGCTTTCTTCACATTGAAAAAAGAAAATATATTTATTTCACCGTGTTCAATTTGAGAGCTTAAGAGTGTCAGCTGTTAGAAAATATACAGCTCAAACCTAAAACATCTTGAAGGGCTAAAATGCCTCCTAAACTTGTAAAATTATCTGGAAACAATTAGGAATTAAGCGTGGTGATAAATTTGAACAGTCTTTCTAGGTGAAAAAGTTCATCTGAGTGAATCATGCATTTACTGGAATTTTTCATTATCGCTTATGTTTGAATTGTATTTTTCTAAGATATACATTAGAAATTTATTGATTATGATATTGCATTTAAGCATTTAGTATTTATTCTCAACAAAATATTGAGAAAATCGATTTATTACAGGTGGATATCTATTCTTGTGTTACAATTAAATTAAGTTTAGATTATCACTGGATCAGCCTTTATTAGGTCATCAACTTTCTAGTTATCTCAAAAAACAAACAAACAAAAAAACCCATAAAACTGCAGGCATGGTATCTCAAAACTCTATTGTTACTTGTTAGACATATTAATTGAAAGTTAGCACATTTTCCATTGGCTTGATTTAGTATTGATTAGCTGTTTTTCGTGAAAGCTTACTGCTAAATGTTTTTGTACAAATAATATTTTGAAAATTAATAATGCAGAGATGGTAGAAAACATGCTGGATTACTGACATATGTAAATGAAAGGCAAATATATATATTATAGCTTATATGGAATGTTTAGAAGATGAGGTGTTTTAAGATTAGTTGTCAGTGAGAAACTGTTTTTTTATTGAAAATGCAAAATATGATGGTCTTTAGCCTAAATACCATATAGGATTAATTTGATTTGGAATTTTATATTTCTTGGAAGTGCACCACTACTATATTTATATTCTGACATCAGCACCAGGACTTAAAAAACAAAACTGGAAAGAGTTATGTGAAGGTGAAAAAAATCAAACGAATAAACAGATTTTGCCAGCAAATCAGGATTGGTACAGTTCAATTAAAATTGCTTAAAAGATTAGCTGAAAACAGAATATACAACCTAACTACTTGATTGTTTGTTTGTTCTGTTTTTTGTTTTGTTTTTTTTTTTTAAGAAGAATTCCTAAATAATATTTAAGGTGACTTATGCATCAGCAGGAATTCTGATTGCTCTACTCCAGCCTTATTTCTCATTTAGAGTAAGACCCTAATGGAAAGTCACAGTGAGCTAGAATCACATCAGTGATTCCTAGGCTTGAAGGACATGCAGAGAAAGACAGGACTGGCTTTTGCATAAGTAAAATTTCATTCCAAGATCTTTGTGGTCAGAGCATCAGTAACATTTCTGGAAAGGCGTTGTCATGGAACTTGGTTTAATATTGTGAAGACCCTATTATGTGACAGACATGAGACAGGAATGGGGATCTGAATCGCTGTTTTCACCTACTTTCCACTGGCCGATGCACTACCTATACAGGGATTATATATGACAAAAATTTGTTTTTTGCATAGCGGTGAAGGTCAGTGTGAAAACATAATATAACATTTGCTCTCTTCAGATGGAAAAATCGTTTTTGTAATGGAAGAAGTGTAGTTACATGTACTAAAGTCAGTCTAAAATCTGCTAATAAATTTGTATATCACAGTGTGTATATTTAAACCTGTTACATGCAGGTTCATCTTAAAAAAGTCTATCTAAAGTTTTGAAGTAGTCTAACTTGTATGTTAAGTACTTTAGTATTTATCAGATCAAACACATTTCTCTGCACATTTCTCCAAAGAACTTGATCTTATTTACTTTATTATTATCCACTAATTAGATAAACATATTATGGAAGAGTAGATTCTCCATTATTCTCTTTATAAAAATACACAAGACCATACATAAACATCTATGAATTAACCAGAAAGATTTTTTGCTTTTTTTTTTAATGCCTTTTTTGTTCCTAATCAGCCTGCATTCTGCATACCCCTGCATCATGCCACAAGCAAATAGTTTTGCATTCTCTTCTCTTCTACAAAATAAAATACATAGATATTCAGTAATATGAATATATATTGTGAATAATTGAATGATTCATAGTTGCAAATCATCAAAAAATGTAACCTTAGCTTCTATCCAAGAGATATGTGTACAGAGGTCAGGGATATAACACACAAGTTTTAAGTGTATCAAACAGAAGAGATCAGAAGCTTAATTATACTTGTGAGTCTTAATCCATACTACTGCCCTTTTGCTAAAGGCACAGGCCTATGACTTTTATTGCTTCATGTGTATTATGAATTCCCAAAAGGTATAAATTAACTAGCATGCCATTGTTCTCTTCTGTAGGAAACATTTTCAAGTTCTCTATTTTAAAATAATGTAAAAGTTAAAGATACATAATGACTTTAAATAGCATTAAAGTCTATTATTACAGTGAATAAAAAATGCAAGAGAAGTTTCTAGGACTGAAGAAATTCATTATAGGCAATTGTTAAAATTACATCTGGAATTATTTTCACAGAGAAATATTAACTATACCTTTAAGCATTAAATGCTGCTGTTACAGGCAGATGTAAAGATTTTCATCTGTTCAGGTTTACGGTGTTAGAATACCATGAATTTCAAATAATGTTTGACAAAGAAATATGCTGTTAAATGATCTAACAGCCATCAGAATGAGAAAAGAAGTAAACATGTGGACATGCTGATAGTAATTTCTCATGGTCTGATCCCTCATGGATGAACTAGTCCTATTCTAAACTGATTGCTCTGTCATTCACTAGCACCTATCTTTGCTGCTGTCACGCTAAGTCTTTGACATTAACAATAAGATTAACACTAGCAGTGACTGTCTAGCCATAGCCTAGAAAGATTCCAAAGAACTTGTTTCAGTACAATTAAATTTAAAGACAGACCTTTATGTCTTTGCCTCTAGGCAGTGTTTATCACTTAGGCCTAGGCTAGAATACTGAATTCCATCTGGAAAGGGGAACATGAGCGTGACATTGGTAGTCTCATTTAAATCCTTGAGATACATATATAAATTGCATTATTGATCTTCTTAAGTGCTTACACGCTGTGATATAAATGTATAGAAATGCATATTTTTCTTGAACGTAATTGTGTTCTTTCAATTTCTCACTGTGTAATTTACCCTTCCTGTCATTCTTGTAACTAATAATTATACAGAGAATTTATACAGTTGTAAATTTTTATTGTTCTGTGCTGAGACTCCTAATGGATGTCTTTCAGCACTTATGCAGTATTTACCTGGATATATCCCCTTTAGGAAGACAGAACAAAGAATATGCACACACAGCAAAGGAACAAGACAGAACTATAGGTACATTTAAGATAGTGAAAAATTTGATTTTCAAAATGTTTTCCATTGACAATTTGCATATAGAGGATATTATCTTTATCCAATGAAAAGGAATTAAATGAAATATTTTCTTTTTAATTATTATAACCTTTATTACTTGAATTAGAAAAAAAAAACACTTATTAATAACTTAATGATCTACCTTGAACTTCCTTTCTTTCTTCCTTTGCAATATATGAAAATATATGCAAATACAGTCTATTATAGCTTATTCCTCTGTTTTCATCTCACTTGCCACTACTTCTTCTGGTGTACTCTGAAAAACAAGCATTACAATAAAAATATTTAATAGTAATTAACTATCACAGAAAGACAAAAATATCATTAAACAAACTCTCACTAAATGTCTCCAAATATAAAAATTACTAAACATTGACAGATAATTAGTTCAGGGTTTCCTTGTTCCTCAAAAAGAAGTTTCTAATCATCTGTCTAAGTCTTAATTCAAGTTATAGAGCCCAATAAATATTTCTTAAGGACTTATAAGCTTAATATTATCTGATAGCTCATGTTTTAAAAAGAGATGATTGAGCAAGATGATATTATATGGCACAGAAAATGATTTTTTTTGAAATACTTTTCATTTTTATTTATCAGATTAAGTATTAAAATAAAAGAAATAGAAAGATAGAAGACAATAACAGGGAGAAGCTACTCAAAATAAGTACTCTTCCTAGCTTTTTGAAGTAAAAGTTCAGAGATTTTTAAAAATACTTCTTTTGAACAGGTTAAAATTATTTTCTCATTAGTAAGAAACATTATTATGATTTTGCTAATAATGAACCATTGAATTTGACTTAATATGATGTACTAAGAAGTTGGTATAATCGTATTTTACTGAGAGTTTTTATGAAAACTTAAGGCTTTCCTCCTAACCTTCTTAATCCCTATTTGTGTTTCTGTTTCTTTTTTGTAGAGAATATTTACTGTTTATCTCAAAGCTGCTCATTGATATTTTGAGCTATAGGAATGCTCAGTAGGAACTCATTAAGAATGTATGATTTTTGAAAGAGGTGACCATTTTTTAATCTGCTTCATGCAATATTCTTTTAAAGTCAGCAATCTGGAGTACTCTGATTCAAGTAAAAAACTTCTTATATGGCTAATAATGTTAATCAGAGAATGTTGCGAATAGCCAAGTCCTATTTTGTTAAGAGTTTTTCCCTGTTAATATGAGTTATTATGTACTTTGACGTTCTGTGAAGAATGGAGGGTAAATTTTGAAGCATAGACTTACCAAATAATTATTGAACAAATACATTTGATTAATTTTGTAGGATGTCAAAAAGCTTTTGTCAGTATTCTAGCTAGAAATCTGTTATGTTGCCTAAACTAAGTGTAATCTTAGGTCTAACTATAAGTATATAGTAATGGATTGGGCAGTATAAAAGAAGAGCTTCAGTGAATGAGCAGGTATGTATATTATTAGATAAAAGAAAAAGTTTAAAGGACATGGAGAAAAGGTAAAATGGGAATATTCATAGATTCAGAGGGAACAGCTTCTAGATTTGAAGATCTCCCTAGTTTAGCATTATAAACATTTTAGTATGCTAGCAAGCTTTGTGCAGCTGTAGAATTACTGAATATGTCTAGAATACATGAATGCATATAAATCAGAAATTCTTCAGTCCTGTGGAATTTATATATTATGAGCATTACTGCAATTGCTGTAGAAATTGATCATTTGTAATCTATATTATCTCTTAAATATGCAATGTGTGTTAATCTTCTAAAAGGATATTATGCTTTAGGTAATAAAGTGCCACAGTCATGTACTGTTAGATGTCAAATCAAAATTTAGCCATTTACTTTCAGAAGTTGTATATTAGTATTTTTAAATATTAATTTTTCTGCATAAGCTGTATTCACAGCTTACTTAAACTTCTAAGATTCAATATAGTGAACCAGGAGGGAAACAAGATTTTATGCAACAAATTTAGATGTCTTTGTAAAATTCATTGATAATCCAAAAATAGAATTTGATCTTAAGAATCAAGTTATCTAAAACAGCCTATAGATATGGCTATATAAAAGTGTAAGTATATCTTAAGAATTAATCAAGTCCAAATTTGAACAGGACATTGTTCTGTTGATGAAATAAATATTTAATGATATTTCTCTAATTTAACAAATTCTGAAAAATATAAAAGATCAGGCAAGTCCATGATCTCAGCTTCTCTAACACTTAAACTAGGTCTCCAACAAAATGGGACATAAAGCTTCTGTGGAACAAGAAATGCAAGTTTCTCAGGACCAGATGGAGAGATTTTAAAAAGGAGAGTGTTTAATCACAGAATCACAAAATCGTAGGGGTTGGAAGGGACCTCAAGAGATCATCGAGTCCAACCCCCCTGCCAAAGCAGGTTCCCTACACCAGGTCACACAGGTAGGCATCCAGGCGGGTCTTGAATATCTCCAGAGAAGGAGACTCCACACCCCCCCTGTGCAGCTGTGCCAGTGCTCCGTCACCCTCACTGTAAAGAAGTTCTTGTGCACATTCGTGCAGAGCCTCCTGTGCTGCAGTTTCTGTCCTTTCCCCCTTGTCCTGTCTCCATACACTACTGAAAAGAGTTTGGCCTTGCTACTTTGCCCCCCACACCTCAGATATTTATAAACCTGGAACAGATCCCCTCTCAGTCTTCTTTTCTCAAGGCTAAAGAGACCCAGTTAACTCAGCCTTTCTTCATAGGGGAGATCATCCAGGCCCTTCACCATCTTTGTGGCCCTGTGCTGGACCCTTTCCAAGAGATCCCTGTCTTATTTATACTGGGGAGCCCAGAACTGGACACAGTACTCCAGATGAGGCCTCACCAGGGATTCTTTGATTCTGTGATTCTGTGAACATGTGCTCTGAGACAAGGAAGGTGCAGCAGTTTGTATGGCAGTTTGTGAGGAAAAGTGCATGGGAAGGACCATGCACTTTTTGTAAACAGAGTGCATTATGGGTAAAGTGGTGAGCAGTGGCTATATTGACTTTAGTGACCATGAGGCAGATAAATTTAAAATCTTTGGTGATAGGAGGAAATATGGCATCAAAACTTAAACTCTGGATATGGAGAGAGTGCACTTCAGACTGTTTTGGAAACTAGTAAAGTTGCCAGGGAAATTGCTTTTGAAGGTATTGAGGCCTATCAGTCCTAGTCATTTTTCAGCTAAGAGCACAAGAACAGGCTATTCCAAAGTGCCACAAGTCAAGAAGGTTAGAAGGGCAGCTTGACTGAGCAGGGATCTTCTTCCAGAGCTTAGGAGGAAAAGGAAAGCATATTGCCATTTGAAGATAAATCAGATGACACAGAAAGACTGAAGGTGTTGTTTGTCTCTGTAGGGATATAATTCATGCACTCAAAACTCAGAGTTGAAGTTGGACAGTACTGTGTTGTAATCAATTAGATTGGATTTTTAAAAATATTTTTACAGCAACAGGAGGACAAGAGAACCTCTGCTTTTTGAGGATGGTCACCTCACAAATAGGTTTATAGACAAAGAAATGACAATGCCTTCTTCACTTTTTTCTTTAACATTGGTGATGAGCACTGAGAGCTCTCGAGCCCTAAGCTGGAGGACCACAGGAACAATAAATTCCTAGCCAAGTCAAACCTGTGCAGGATTTACTGCTCCAGCTGAATGTATGAGTCTATGGAGCCTGATGGGATTCATCCCAGAGTATTCAGGGAGTTGTGGATGTCGTTGCAAGATACTTCTCAATTATTTTTCAGTGGTTTTGGGAAAGATTCCACTTGATTGGAAGCTGGTAAATATTGTACTGGTTTTAAAGAAGCACAAGAAAAACCCTTGTAATAGCAGTCCTGTCAGTTCCAGTTCGGTGCCTGGCAAGATTGTGGAGAATATTATTCTGGGTCTAGAGCACAAGAGGTTTGAGGAGCATCTAAGGTCACTTTCTTTGTTCAGCCTGGAGACTGAGAGGTTTCATGGTGGCCTACAGCTTCCTCAGGAGGTGACTGGAGGGGCAGATGTTAATCTCTTTTCTCTCATGATAGTGACAGAACCAAAAGGAACATCATGGAGGTGCATCAGAGGAGCTTCAGACTGGATATTAGCAAAATGTTTTTCACCATGGTCAGGCACAGGAAAAGGCTTCCTAAGGAAGCAGTCATAGCACAGAACCTGCCAGGAGTTCAAGAAGTGTTTGGACAATGCTCTAAGATAGATGGTTTGAATTCTGGGCTGTCCTGTATGCAGCCAGGAGTTGAATCTCATGATCCTTGTGTGTACCTTTTAACTCAGAATGTTCTATGATTCTATGATTCTGTGATAATCTCTATTGTGTATTCTTCAAGAGACCTTAAAGAATTCTTGTAGGCATAATTCACCTTTCAAAAGTTGTTACTAGTTTCCCTCTAATGTATTAGGTTAATTTAAGTTCTTTATGACTCCACTTTTAATGGATTTTCTGTTTTGTTTTGTTTTAGAGCATTTTCTCCTAGCACTAGGATGAAACATATCAGGCAATCATTTCTTGGATCATCTTTAGCACCTCTTTAAAAAGAAGTACAATGCTGTCAGCTCTCTAGCTCTGTGGTTTAATAGCTATTTAATGATGAAAGATCTAATCCCGATTTCTTTGTCACTTATTGAAGACCCATTAAATTAAGTGGTAGCAGAATACAATTTTAATTGCATAGTTTTCCTGTAGCACAGATCATTTGTACTTTGATTCCTTTGAGAACCTTAGAAAAATACTTTCTCTGATTAGTTATTTTTTTAAACTTATTTTCTCCCATTGCAACATAACCCCCGACAATCTTTTGATATTAGCATTTAATTCCATATAAAGTCTGATGTTTTCAACATTGCATGTATTCATTTGCGTGGGATTACCTCTAAAAGCTTTAGTTATGCAAAGCATATAGATCCTGTCTTGTCTTGACAGGAAAAAAAATATAGATAGATAGATAGATAGATAGATAGATAGATAGATAGATAGATAGATAAAAATTGGCCCAAACAATGGTTCTGATGAAGATGTGACTTCTGATGAAGTCATGATGATTATTCTTTCTTTATATGTGTGTTGTTTGCAATTTTGGTTTACTTTTCAGTTTCTGAAATAGTATGAAGACTGCTGCATCCCATTGAACAACACAAAATTCAGAATTTATTTTATTTATCTTGCACAGGAACACATAAGGAATTTGCTCCTGTAACATGCTAGAAGTGAACTGTCACTTGAAATCAGCCTTTGTCACAGAATCAGTGAGCCATTTCATCCCAAAAGTGAGCTTCAAATCAAACCAGAATTTCTGAAAAAGGTATGAGGACTATTCCAAAAATAATACCTCCTATTAATTTATGTCGACCCAGTATATCATAGATGGATGTTGGTGGCATGGCAGTAGAAGCTGAACCTTTCCGCCAGTGTTCTGTTAAATTTTGTTGCTATATGACAGGTGGTGGCAGAAGAGCAGTGTGACAAAATAGCATCTGATATAGGAGTGTATGTGAAGCAAAGGTGTGTAATTGAATTCCTCAGTGTGGAGAATTTCACACCATTGACATTCACTGACATTTGCTGAGCATTTATGGAAACCAAATAGTGGATGTAGCTCAGTGAGGAAGGAGATGGTGCCTTTCAGTGGTGGTGACAGTGAAGTGAAGGACAAGGCACATACTGGATGGCTATGAAGATTTTTATTAGGTCAGCATACAGGTCCTTGTTCATTGCTGGAGCAAATACATGGCTAATTGTGGTAGCTACACTGAAAAATATCATGAATATCTGTTGCTGAAATCAATGTCAGATCATTGGCAAGGAACAAACACCTTGTGCTTGACACTGGATCATGCAAAACATATAGTAAAACTTTTAAACACAACTATACTAGACAATCTAGAACTTATTCAGCTGAACACACAAGGAATTTTTTTTTATTTAAATAACAATTTCAGATTAATCAACTCTCAAATTATAGGGATAATCAAACACAAACAAAAGCAACAAGGGTAATAAAAAAAAACCCACCACCACCACCACCAACAACAAAAATCCAGGTCACCAGGAAAATCTTTTTAATTACACATCAGACCAAATCCACTATCAGTAATTTCTAATACCAGATGAGAATCTACAGATATTGAAGAAACAAAATTCTGCGATAACGGTGAGAAGTAAAGCAAAGCAGAGTTACTGAGACCAGAATCTATCAAGAATACTATGGAATAGTAAGAATTCTATGTTTTCTGCATACTTAGCTAATGTAAGCATGTAATCTTGCTGATGAAATGTATATAGACAGTTAAATAAATGATGTGTTCTGACTTCTGCTTAAGTCATGGAAGCTGATGACTTTCATGAAAACAAAGTGTTGCTTTAATGTTACAATCCTTAGCAATGTAGGTACTTTTCCAAGTATGTCACAGACTTCCTTTACAAGTCTGAACAGTGTAAAGAGGTTAATACTATGTAGTCATTGTTGATGAACAAACAGAACTGATTTATACTGTGCTTTAATAGAGCTTCTCAGACAAACATATTCATGATGCATTTCTTTCTCACTCACTCTTATCTTTCCTTGGAAAAATAGAAGCAATGATACTGCTGTGAATTGTAAAATCCTTAGAAAAATATATGAGAGTTTCCAGACAGCACTGTAGAAGCACTGAAGAAAGAAGCCCATTTTGCTAGGTTTTGTGCATATTTAAACAAAAAGATTGGCTTTAGTACCAAAGGCTAAGCCAATTTAAAAGGCTACAAGTGAATAAAATAGGTACATGATTTTTATTGAAACAATAACCAATTACTGTAATAAGTACTGTTCTGTCACTGTGTAGTCATTGCTCTGGGTACATTTGAATGTATGTACAAGTATTTAAAATAATCTTGCACCTCATTTTAAGGAAAAAATATTAAGGTAGTTTATGAATTATATATAAAAATGTCTTACACGTTTTTATAAAGAGATTGAGGGAGTGATATAGTAAGTATGAAAGCATAAAAGAAAATGTGCATTATTGCTGCATTGCCAATGATTGTCAGTAGCTTAAAAGTTTGAAAATGTGAGCAGCAGGAGTACTAATCTTGTCAATATATAATAGAATAAATGCTGTATTTAGTTAATCCTTATGACAGTAAATATTAGTGTTAAGTGATTCGAGTCAATTCATTGCAAAAAAAAAAATTAAAAAAAATCCGAATTTCTTTGTCTCTTCTATGAACTTTTATTTCCTCCTAGATTGTTTTCTTGAGCTGTATCTAAAAACAGAATTGTAAACTACGTTTAGTGCCATTTGTGTGTTAATCTGATTCAAATGAAGATAAAACATTCACCTTGAGATGAAGCAAGCATGATATATATATATATTTTTTAACAACTAATTCCCCAACAGTTTCTGAGTGAGGATGAGAAACAAATGAAATGCTCAAATGAACTCACCAATATGGTTCTGCTGTATTCATGCCTACTGAAGAATTATTTATCCTGTTACAAACCATAAAATAAAATTGGCTTCTTTAGCCATTCTCTGCTAGACTTCTTTAATTTTAGCTTCATCTAATTTGCATACATTATTTTTATCTTTTATACACAGCAACCTAGCAGCAGCACGATGGAAGTCAATCTAAAAGCCTTTTATTACAGCGTAGTTTAATTTCTTATTTACTATACTTGCTAAATTATATTTTTGAGCAAAACTGTCAGCTACTCCTTCAGTTGACCAGAATGTTGTATTTTTAATGACTGGAGCTGGAAACAGCTGGAAGCCATTGTTTTAAACATAACCTTAACTTTGTTTTCATGATAAGTAAATGGCTATGCTGACTGGTAACTGAACAAGATAGAAGATCGTAGGTAATAACAAGATACTGACACAAATGCCTTGAAGACATATAGTCAAATAAGTCAAGTTAGAGCCCTTTTATCTTAAGAATTTGCTTCAGGAAAACATAGGTCCAGAATATTTATTTAGTGTAATGCTCTGTACTGACAGCTGAGATGATATGGGATAGTCACGATTCCAGTTTGCAGGCAGTTAGAAACTTAAAATAATCACTGCAGAGGGAGATAGTAACAGACTAGCCCAAAATGTTCACCATGTAGGCACATTACAAAACGTACGCTCTTTCTTTCATTTAAGAAATGGATTAATACCTTAAGTTATGTGATGAGCAATTTGTAATCCTCTTACTATTGTATAATTTCATTATGAAATTCTGGATGACACAAGAAACAGTTTAATGAGGATCACAGCCTTGCTTATGAAGCATACGTATAAGAGTGCTTGAGGGTTTTTAACTTCAGGGTTTTGTTTTGTTTTGTTATGTTATGTTTTCTGAGTGACCAGCAAGAGGTAGGCAGATTCAAGCAAACATCTTGGTTCTCTGCAAATATTATATCCTACAGCATGCATCTCTACAGCTACCTTTAGTGACAAAATATATATAAAAAAATGGATATAAACCTAAAACCAAATTTAATCATTTAATTCCCGGAGAGCACATTTGTCAAGCTAATTTTGAATCTTGTTGGTGATTCATTTACTCACATAATTGTTACATCTTTCTGAAAGTATTGAATATCCTCCACCAAACACAGAGATGTAAGATTGAGTCTTTTACTGAAAACTGTTGCAGATGAAATAGTTGTAAATATATTTTAATCCTAATAAGCTTTGTGTGTTTATAGAATACTCATTTTTATAGGTATTTGCCTTAATCAAAATATACCTTAAGTTTAATGTAGGAAAGATTGAGGAAAACAAAGTGGAAGAAAGTACTTGGAATTTATGACTTCTGGTTTTTTTGTTTGTTTGTTGTTTTTGTTGTTGTTGTTTTTCCATAATAGTAAATTAACTAGATGAAAAAGAATCTGATACTTTATTACCTCTTCTGTTGTCATTTATTTCTAAACACAAGGGTAAGATTAGGGTAGGCTAAAACCATTGATATTTTCTTCAGTCAAACCATTTAATGTCCCATCTCTGAGCAAGGTTTTCATCTTTTATCGTGAATCACTTCAACCTCTCAATGACATATTCTATTTCAGAAAAGCTATTACTGTTATCTTGTTATCCAAACAATATTTAATACTAATTATTCTATCACCTTTTTATGTCCTTTTTTCCCCCAACTTACTGAATGAGACATTGAAAAATAAATTTTAATTCAGTTAGTATATTAGAACTGCAAATACTGTTGTTTTAAGATACTATTACTTACCTGTTTTCATGTTTGTTTACAGGTTTTCATTTTTTAATTTTTTACCTTGCCTCTAAAGTTCTTCTTTCTTTATAGAAAATGAATTAAGAACCAGATTACAAATAATGAAATACTGTAATTCAAAACAGTGCGATTCAATTTGCAGTTCCAGAAAAACTTTTTGTGTCCAGCAGAAAAGCTAACAAGAATTACATAGCAGTGTAGCCAAATTCAGAAAACAGCAGTTTTAGGAATTTCTAATATCCTCCTCACCTTCATAGAAAGTGCCCTGATGGCGCAAAATATTTTGTTTTCTCAAAAGCAGGGTTCTTGTATTTCTACATATTTCACAGTCAGTATTCCAAAATGTAGTTAGAACTATAGTCCAACAGTGGTCTGATGTTGAAATAACTTTCTTCAGTATCAGTTATATTCTATTCCATAAACTTTATTAATACCGATGATAGTGATTTCTGGTGATGTTAGAAACTTTTAGGCATTTAAATTCCTGAACCAGGAATTCTGAGAAGAGAATCCAAAGTAAGTGATCTGATGAGTGATTTCACCTAGATGTCAACATCAGTACTGTCATTATCTACATCTGAGCTGGTCATCCCAGATTCATGTAGTTGACAAGGAGAAATAAGCACTTTTAAAGTTTGATTCATCTGAACCATTTTGTGTAGTTTTAAATAAGATGAACTACTCATTAGAAAGTCTCTGGTCTTTTCCATTCAGAACAGAGGAAATTCAGAATGACTAGCTCAGGAGTGACTAGTTAACTGGTGAGATGAATACCATCAGTGCTGTTTGTCCCGAAGAAAAGAAGATACATATAATGGGAACAAACATTGGAATAACTATTCTTCATTAATTCACAATATTTACAGAAGCACATCTAGTGCAAATTTATATTTCTTTTTAGATTTTCTTTGTCAATCTGTAAATCTGCATTCTTTATTCTGATTTGTTTTTGTGTCCAGTACTGAAGAGACCTGGATATACCAGAAAGCATCCAACACAGGGCTACCACCCAGGCCATTCTAGGATTCTGTGATTCTATTATTTTTCCTATGAGGATAGGCAGAAAGAGCGGGACTGTATAGCCTGGAAAAACAAGAGGCTCAGAAGGAATCTATGACTATAAAGAAGACAGAGACAGTCCCTTTTCATTAGTGCTCAGTGCTATGACAAGGGTCAATAGACACAAACTGAAACACAAGAGTTCTGGGCAAACATCAGAAAGTACTTTCTTAATGTGCAAGTTATTAACCTGTGGTAGGTTGCCCAGGCATGCTATGGAGTCTTCTTCTTTGGAGATATTCAAAAGAAAGCTGGGTATGGTCCTGGGCAACCAGATCTAGGTGCTCCTTCTTGAGTGGAGGATTTAGACCAGATGACATCTTGAGGTCCCTTCCATCCTTAACCATTTTGTGTGACTTTATGAGATTCTGTGATTGTTCACAAACTAGATTTCTTGTGACAGCTCTGACATTTTCCTATTAATCGCAACACATATGAGATACATAATTAAAGTAGGTGTTAATGTCTCAGAAGTGGTTTTATTGTAAATACTTTTGTTTTTAAATATAAACTAGAGATAACTGATTTGATAACTGAATGACTGGTTTTCTAAGATCATGCATATATAAACTAGATTTATTTCTTAGAGACTGAAGTGATACAAATAAGATTCATCTTAAGTAACTCAGGTTGACCACAGTAAGAGGTGATCTCAGTATTTGCTCTTAAAAAATAAAATAAAATAAAAAATATAGGAAATAACATTTTCATCTGTTCTTTTCATCTGTTATATATGCCTGCAAGAATATTAACGAATCTGATTTAGTCATGGTTTAACTAGCTCATTATATTTGCTTCACTACCTACTTCTGATTTACATAAATATTCACTACAGTTTTAATTGCGTTTTCCTTCATGTTACATTTTACAGCTACAATCTATGGCTGTAATTGAACAGGAATTAATCTTTAATCAGAGATGTTTTATGTGGAAAAATATGTATTATTTTAATGTGACAAAAATTTACTGTGGTGGATAGAACTTTTGATGTAAATTGAGACTGTGTCTATAAAATACTAGCCTGGCAACCGGTGTAGCTATAGGCAAATGCTAAGAGAGACAGTCCTCTTAGCTCAACAAAGAGAATGGCTTACACTATCATTTTCATGGCTGTAATAGGCAAGAAATTGTAGAAATACTTAAACAATTTCATCTAAATGACCACGTAGTTTATCTAAATAATGTCCTAAAGGAAAACACCTGAACTCATGTAGAACAATAAAATTATTGTGATGTTATGCATTGCAAATATCCGAACTGCCAGTGGATCTTATTTCTTTATTTATTTCCCCAGTGATGACTTCCAAGGATCCAGCTATGCCTTTCTTCTCCATTCTGAATAGTTTCAGTGGCACTACCAAAAAACACTAGAAATTCTCATAATGCTCTTACACATCTCTGTGCAAAATCAGAATTCAAAAATTCAGTACTTTGCATCTGCAGTCTAGAACACACTTTCACAAAATCCTCGTTCTCTTACTGATTAGCTTAGTATTTTAACCTTATATTTACATTCTATATAACGGTATTATTAATATTTAGCTGAAATACTTATTGAGCTTACTACTATTCAGAAATAGTCAAGACTAGTTGAAATGAACTTCCTCTAAAGCTGCGTGTTGTTTTATTTTTTTATAATGTTCACATTTGTTTTATAAATTTTTATTACTTTATCCTTTGGATTCAACTAGGCCATTTTAGTATAAAACATCTCCAATGTTCTTTTAAAGGAGCAATCATGAACTGAAAAAAAATATAGCATTAGGTTCAATTCTGTTTTGTTTTGGTTTTTTTTCTATTGTATTTTATATGATCATTCAACTATGAAATGTTAATTTACAGTCCTCTTAAGCCACTGCTTCAGAGATTATGGAGATTATGGAGCAAATAAAGTGAAATTAAATGCAGTTTAATACCAAGTACTCTTTGGACTACATTTTGATTACATAAAGTTATATTTAATTTACAGAGGAGTTTTCTTCCTGCTTATGAAATATATTCGGTACTCTTGAGGTTTTGGAAAGAAATTTTATTTACCATCCTGATATGTGAAACCTAGAAAAAAGAACATAAAATAAATGCTTCCTTTATCAGATTCAATACCTCAGTCACAGTAGACTGTCCAGTATTTCAATTTTTAGGTGAAAAGTAATGTCTAGTAGCCTGTAAGTGCATCACTTGTAGTAGTTCCACTACTCTGAGCTCCCTGAGAAACAAACAAACAAAAAAAACCCCTAAAATATTTAAGGTTTATATCAACAAAAGAAGAATTTTTATTATAAAGGTTGTGAAGCAGGTATATGTTTTATATTCTAAATTTAGACTAAAATTAGAGATACAAAGATTAAGACTAAAAAATGAGAGATACAAAGATTAAGTACAGACTGCCCTCAGCAAACTGAGGAAATTGATTGCATGTCATGACCCTCATCTACTTCAGTTGAAGAAAATATTGAGACATCACCCTTAAAAATAGATCTATTTCATATAAACAATTTAAGAGTTATTGCTTTTCAGGTAAAAGTGGCCAACATATGTCTTGGATGCTAAGCGGACATGTTTCAGGTATTCGAATTTCAGATTACTACATAACTCATATAAGTAATAGGAGTATTGACTGCTCCAGCAAGTCGGAAAAGCAAGCAGAGGGGAAGATTTTACTGAACAAATCTGAGAACAATATATTCCAAATTGTAATTTGAAGAAGGTTCCTGTGCTGAAGGGAATTAATTTTCAAGAGCTCTACAAAGCATTCATCTTTATTGCACTACCAGAATGTGTAGTACATAATACCTTCAATGTCTCTTCCAAAAAAACCCTGAAATTTTCATCATTGATAAGATGTTCTTGGGCCAAAAAGATCTGTGAAACAAGCAAGTATCAGAGCCCAGGAACCTCAAAACACTGAAATAATGCAACATCATGATTCAAATTCAAATAAAAAATAAAATTCACCACAAAAAAAAAATGACAAATCAACCAACCTGTCAAAAAAGCCCCAACCAAAATACTGGACACTTTAAAACTTGAAGCTGATATACATTGTTTCAGAAATATAGTTTAGAGAAGGTTCTTTGCCCTGCTGTACTAAGATTTATCATTTAGTGTGGTCATGAATTAAATGTCATTCATGTGTATGCCCATATCTAGATGGTACATATTTCTCTTCTGTGCACTCATGAGTATGTACTTGCATGGATGTCAATCCTTTTGGCTTGCCTGAGCTGCACTGAATGAAGTGGAAGTGTCTTGGCCCAACTATAAAATTTATAATATAGTTAATGTACGTTAAGTGTTGTATGTACATGGTTTTATGATTTTTGGCATTGGTATTCCACATCGTAACATCATGTAATGTATTAAGAGTTAAAGAGTTAATGCTTCAGCTCTGTGGACCATCGATAGTTCCAGGTATACCTGTCTCAGAAGAGAAGAAGAACTACACTCCCCAGAGGACTTTGCGATGCTTTGCGTTCTTACGTGTTTACGCTCAGAGGGAAAGATAAAAACTGTCTGCGGTCACGGGACACTCTCTTTCCTTTGGGATGGACTCAGCAGTGGGTGCTCGCTGCCATCCGCCTTCAGCTTTAGTGTAAGGCCTTCGGTTTATCGGACACTCTCTTGCTCATTTTATTTGATTTATTAGCTTCAATTCCAATTATGTTGTATTATATTGTGTCATTTTGCTTTCTGATATCTTATTTAGTAAATTAGCTTTCCTCCTCAGATCGTTGCCGCTGTTTTGTTTCTGGGCCCATCTCCCTTTTCCCTTTTCCCTTTCCCCCTTCCTCTTTCCTGGGGCATGGGTCCGTGGGTCCCCCACACCAATTGTCGCAGAACCAGGCCGAACCAGCCCATTAAACCGTTGACAATAAGTAACAAAAATTATTCTACTATTATTATTTAAAAAAAAGAGCAACAAAAAGATAAAACTTGGAGTACATTCGTTTTTGTAGATCAATTTTTTGCATCAATTTGGTTTGATATCAATTATTGCAATTCTTAGTGAGCTTTCAGGGTGTTAGTCAAGATTTTTTGCAATTTTACTTTCCATAAAATCATAGAATCACCAAGTGGCTTAGGTAGGAAGAGACCTTAAAGATCATCTAGTTCCAATCCCTTGCCGTGGTCAAGGTTGCCACCACTAGATTAGGCTGCCCAGGGCTTCATCCAACCTGGCCTTGAACACTTTGAGGGATGGAGCATCCACAACTTCTCAGGACAACCTGTTCCAGTGTCTCACCACAGTCTTAGTAAAGAATTTACTCCTAACATATAACCTAAATCTCCTCTCTCTTAGTTTAAAGCCATTCTCACTTGTTCTATCACTATCAGACCATGTAAAAGTTTATCTCCCACCTGCTTGCAAGCTCCTTTCAAGTAATCAAAGGCCGCAATGAGCTCTGCCCCAAGGCCTCTCCTCTCCAAGCTAAACAAACCCAACTCCTTCACACTTCCTTCATAGGAGAGGTGTGTCATCACTCTGGTCACCCCCATGCCCCTCCTCTGGACCCACTCCTTTAGCTCTTCATCTGCTGGAGCCCAAGCCTGTACAAAGTACTCCAGGTGGGTCCTCAAGAGGGCAGAGTAGAGGGGAACAACCACCTCCCTCGCTGGCCACCTGTCACGCTCCAATATAAAGGAGGGAGACGAGGTTCTTTATATGTATATGTATACCCAAGGGCGAGATTAAGACACAGCGGGTCAAATGTTAGCCCAACCAGTTTATTACAAATACTAGTTGCTTAGGGATATGGGGAAGGGAAGGTGGGAGATAGAAAAGAGATGAAAAGCAAGGAGACTTGGCAGAAAGCAAGAGAGATATAATCACCACCGTGGATCCAGAGAGGTCCGTAGTAGGTCCGTTGATCTCAGGAACTTGTCTGGTCACCGCGGGCGATGGGAGATGGCAGCAAGCAGGCCTCAGGGTCCGTCCTAAGACTCTTCGGGAGTTCTCCTCAAAGATTTTTTCTTTGGGAGTTCTTCTCCAAAGTTCATTTCTGAAAGTTCTTCTCCCCCAAAATCCTTGGTTCAGTGAAGGCCTTTTATCCCCATTTCTCAGGAGTTTATTTGTGTGTGACATGTCTGGCCCAACAGATAAGCCAGCAGCGGATGTTGCCTTCATTGCCATGCAGGAGCATTGTCTTTGTGGTGGTAAGCTTCTCCAAGCCGTACTCCCATGGGAAAGACTATTTGCACCTATTTCTGCTTATCTTTACAACCGTAAGCAGAGACAATGGCACCATAACACCCATCCAGATAACCGGCAGTTATCAGTCAGAGTCTTGTCACCAGAAAAGGCCTTACGAAGCAAACTTTGAGACAAAAGAAAACAGTTTCTGTCTTTCACACCACCCCTCTTTTGTTGTAGCCCAGGATATTATTGGCTAGGATGTCCAGCTTTTTGTTCATCAGAACTCCGAAGTCCATCCCTGCAGGGCTACACTCAAGGGATTCTTTTCCTAGCTTACACATATCCTAGATTGCCCTGATATGAGTGCAACAGCCTTCTTGAAACTCATTAGGTTCATATGGGCACACTTTTTAAGCTGGCACAGATCACTCTGGATGCCATCCCTTCCTTCTATTGTATCAGCTGCACCACTCAACTTATCATATGGAAACCTGTGGAGTGAGTGTTCAGTCCTACCATCTATATCACTGATTGAAAAAGGTGTTAAAGAGCGCCGGTCCTAAGGCAGACCTTGGGAGGACACCACCCACAACCGTCCTTCACTTGTACTTCATCCCTGAAACTAGCTGTTCTCAAATGTGCATATTGCCAAAAAATAACATGACTAAAGCGAGATTTTTAAGTGAGGGGTATTTTTCCCTGGTAAGAGAAGTCTTATAAAATTCTAGGAGAGAGACATGATCAGATTTTTGAGTTGTATATGTGATTGCAATTCTATGCATTCCATTTGAAAGTATCTTCTTTATCTATTTATTTAATGTGCTTTTTATTTATGTATAAATATCTAAAGTGAGAGAGTCATGCCTATAGAGATGGGCACTTTTGCATAGCTTGCAGCACTGGAATAAGGTGCAGTGGGCAGAAACTGGAAGACAGGAAGTTCTATACAAACATAAGGAAGAACTTTACAGTGAGAGTGACAGAGTACTGGAACAAACTGGTCAGAGAAGTTATGGAGTTTCCTTCACTGGAGACATTCTAGATCTGCCTTGACACTTTCCTGTGCAAACTACTCTAGGGAACTTGCTTTAGAAGGAGGATAGGTCCTGATTTCCAGAGGTCCCTTCCAACACCTTTAATTCTGTGATTCTGTGATTTAATTCAACTGAAAATGGAATTGCATTTATACCAAGAAATTGATTATTTACTTGGCAATCTTGAAAACTATTTCCAAATTCCGTTTCAAGACTAAAAACACAGCTGCATATTTTTCACTGTACACAGGACTGTGTTTAGCTAGTATTAAAATGCATAATATTATTTACCGTAACTTGAGTTAGCACTGCACAGTGCCTTCACCATGTCATAATTTCATCCCAGACAGTTCCAATTGCACTGTCCCAGCACAGCTCATATTGTAGCTGCTCCCTGCCCCATGCCATCACAGTGGTGGCATCAGCCCTCACAGAAAACAGACGAGTGAGCTGAGAAAAAATAATAAGTCTGTAACACCTTTGTACTTGGTATACCTAGTAGACTTGATTTGCTGCTGGCTTCAGGATGTTATGTGGAGGATGTCTGAGCTGCTCTGGGCCATCTCCAGCCAGGAGTACAAAAGGCCCAAATTGCAGCTAGGTGGGGAAACTCTTGAAGCTCACACTTATTTAGGAAAAAGGGGAAATTGTGAGGGAGGAGAACATTAGAGGTATGTTACAAGCGAGGTGTGAATTGCAGTAAAAACAGAGAAGATGAAACTAGGAAGAGCAGGAGAGTTGATTCACTTTTTTGTTGTAATCTTATTTGTCTTTTTCCTTTTCTTCTTCTGTCTTTTTTATTCATCATCTAATGGGCTTTTTTTCATATATATATATATATATATATATATATATTTACCTGAATCAGACATCATAAGTTGGTGTCACTTGGCAGTAGATTCCATTAAATGCAGTACTCTGAGTTGAGATTATTTTGCTCACACTATTACTGTGGTTTAAGAACCCAGTGCCATAAGAATGGATTTTAATACTAATAATGAGAAATAAGGAGATTTTAGAATTTTAAGTTTTATACTGCCAACAAAATGCTAGATTTTGCCACCTATAGATCCCTATTAGTAATGAAATGTGGGTGCTGAACAGGAATTCACTGATATTTATTTGCCTTGCTATGTGCCTAACATTTTACTGTGTGAAGTTATATTTACTTGGACATGTATAGAGTATATCTTTGCATATATATTCTTCAGCTGCAGCAGCTCTCATATAGAATTTGTGCATTACAACAAAACTACAGAAGTCATGGAATATCTCTGTGTTCTGGTCATAGAAGCTCAGCAAGATGTATCAGCTTGGAAGCACAAAGAACATCATTTCCTTCTGTAAGTCTAATTGTCCCCCTACAATATATATACATGTGTAGCATATATGCATATATGTATATATATGCATAAAATTTCTCCAGACTACACACAAAACATCTAAATATTTTTCTTTTAATGTTATATGCTGTAACTACTTCACATCTTTTAGTATAAACTCAACTGTCTTTGGTATAATCATGTAGGAGCATAAATACAAATAAATCAGTATTCATGCTAGGCACAGGTACAGTCATGGAGACAAATGGCTGGAGAAAAGAACTTGGGGTTGCTGGTTGACAGCAGGTTCTGAGAACATTTGTTTTGTCAAGTGTGCAGAAAAAGAGACCAAGAGGTGACCTCATTTCTCTCTACAACATTCTGAGGAAGGAAAATACACAAGGAAGTGTTGGTCTCTGTTTCCTGGTAAACAGTGATAGGAACGGCAAAAATTTGCATCCAGGGGAGATGCAAATTGGACATTGAAAAATTTCCTTACTAAAAGTCTTCCTAGCAAAGTGGCTGATACCCAATGCCTGTCAGTGTTTGAAGTTTTTGGATAATTACCTCAAGATTATGCTTTAATTTTTGTTTACCCCTGTTTGGCAGTTATATTTGCCCTCCAAAGGTTCCATTCCAACTGAAATAACAGTCTTTTACACTGCATCACTTCTTTACTGTCTCAAATGATACAAGTCTTTGGTTAACCATAAGAAACCCAGATACTTCATAAAACTATGCCTTTGGAATACAGTTATCTGAGTGAGTTTTCCTCCTCAGGTTGTTGCTGCTGTTTTGTTTTTAGGCCCATCTCCCTATCCTTTCACTTTTCCCCCTTCCCCTTTCCAGGGGAGTGGGTCTGTCCCCCACCCCATTAGGCATGGAACTAGGATGAACTAGTCCATAAACTTTTGACATCCAAAAATGAAACAGCACTTGTCAGAAGATTATGGTTATTCTGTCTAGAAAGAAAAGCTAACCAAAATAATGATTTAACAAATATTTATGTATTGCTGAGCTGTTACTATTTGAGCGTGGGAAGAGAGGTTGAGAGAGCTAGGTACATTGCAACATCAGTATCCAAGAGTTTTCTGTGTGCTTTCTGTGTATGTAGCCAGGAGCAGAAACCTACAACTTGTGCCTAAAGAGGTTTTTTCCAAGCTTTATGCAAATCCCCTGACCCTCCAGCCACTATACATTCTTCAAATGGACACCTACCTTCAAAAGTGACAGCAAGCAATAATGTGACAAATGAGCCTGCAGTCTGCACATGTGCAACGTACTTTACCTAGAATATTTGTATGTGATAGAATTAAACTGACCTCTATGACAAGGACACCTTAATCAAAAGAGCCAGAATTGAGGGTTAGATGTGGGGTGGGAGGCAGTACTGGTGGGTGCTGTGTTCTGTCTTTCCTGCCTGTTAGGTTAGTACATTTCTTAATCAATCTGTCAGCAATGTTTTCTATATATCTCTTTACTCTAATACTTTCATCTTCTTCACTGAAGGAATACTAAAATGCTTTTTATGATGGTCAAATACGAAGAAGAAAAAAAGAGTGAGGGAAAAAATTGTATATTTTAGTATTATTAGACTTTTGGTAGATCATATGAAACATTAATGAATATTGACGTTGGAATTAAAAGTTATTTGCTTAGTGTTTCGTTTAGCACACCATAAAGTTTAACTTGCCTTAATAACTGTTGTGTTTTTTTTTCTTTTTAAAATTAGAAGATAAATATCATAATTCTTAAATGATTTTGTTGATGAGAATGAAAGAATAATCAAATATTTTGAGTTGTCTGTCTAAAACAAGTTATGTAGAAATACTTTCCTGTTCAATTTTCTATGAACATACTCAACAGTGTGAATGCTTTATACATACTTAATTATAGCAATAAAATTTCTGAAATTACTACTGGGTTCTCTTTTAAATTTTTCTTGACAGACTTTCAGTAACATATCTTTAAACTGAAGGGGAAATAATTCATTGCCATCTCCCAGGGAGATAAGATCATGAACTGATACATGTATCCAAATGTCTTGCAAATATACACTTAAAAGTTGTCCTTCATTTCAGAGAAGACCTTGAAGAGAACAATTTTGAATTTCCAGTGTTTTTTGGAAGTGACAGAGTAATTCAGTAATTGTGTTGTGCATCACTAGTTTTATAAAGATAAAATCATTTGCAGAAATTATAATCATTATTATTATTTCCAACCCCCCCCCCCTTTTTTTTTTTTTTGTCTTAGTAAGTAGTTTTTATCTCATACCACATCTTTCTTTTCTTTATGATTGTCTGCCTTATCCCATAGGAGAGAGCAGAGGGAGTGAAAGTGTGGTCATGAAACTCAGTGGTGTTTAACTGACCACCAGGTTAAATCACAACACTCACCTAAAAAAAACAGTATATGCATATACCTTAAAGACTCCTCATCACAAGGTATATAATATTTGATTAAATTCAAAGTACTAATACCAGTGGAATAAGCTTCAGCATCTATAAAAGAAAACTCAGCTGTCTCTAATGCTTCTCCCGTGAATATTGAAAATAAGGGAAGACATCACAATACTTTAATTAAAATACTAAGTAATTTGTTAATAGTTGAAGTGGTTATTAAGAAAAAAAAAAGGTAACTCTAAACATTATAAATAGTATGATACTTCAATTTTTTGTCAAATAAATAGTCTCTACAAGAGAATTGCTACTTTATATTGTTAAAAACTGATTTCATTATTAAAAAAGAATTATTTTATTTAGTTTACTCTCCTTTTTATTTATTTATTTTCAGAACTCATATAATCTTAGAAATTGATATAAACTACATCTTTTCTCTTGATCATCCACAGTGTGGCTATAGCCTAATAATTTAAATATCTACATGCTGACAAAAAAAGTCTGAGTCTGCTGTGAAAAGTTGTCCCACCATGTATTCAGATGTTTAATAGTTATTTCTAATAAATCAAAAGTAATATCTTACCCCTCAAAAAATGTTCTTACAGTATTTGTTTTGTTTTGTTTTGTTTTCCCCTTTGATTTTTAGGTTCTGTGTAATTACTACTCACCTGGCTCTTGATTTCTTTCTGTTTGTTGCAATAATATAGTCATAAGATCATTTTATTAAGACTTATTTGTCACATTTTCTGTTGGGCCTTGATATAGAGAGTTGTGAAAACAACAAGAAAACACCTTTCAGACTTACAATAATACTGTGAGAATGTTTAATAGATAAAAAGCTACTCATGCTAAAGAGATGTTATTAATAGTAAATGTTGTAAACAACAAATGTGAGAAAACAGGTCTGCCTGTGATTAACTCATTGAATAGACAGAAGTTTTTCCATTTCTTTTGTTGTATAAAAGGCATGAAAGTGCCTGTCTCTAAAAAGAAATCTGATGTGAATTCAGAAATTAATGTAGCTTAAAGTTAGTTATTGTGGCACTACATAGTGAATTTATTTTGAAATATGACTAGCCTAATTACGAAAAGGGATCCTACAGAAGAATAACTATGGTTAGTAGTGATGTGTCACAGGTACAAAATATTGAAAATTAGCTACCTTGGATGGTTTTCCCTCAAAAGATTAATTAGAGTTAGGAAATTAAACATAGCAACAGAGGCATTAGAGAAAGCAGTTTCATTTCAGAAACGTTTCTAAAACTTGTTTAGATTCAGTTCAATTTAGTGTTTCACATTAGCAGCTGCTAAATGCTCACCATGTGTCAAAGTATTTGGATTTAATTTAATTCAAATGTCTATCTCATTGCAATAATTAAATGAATAGCAAGTCAACTTAAAGGAACATTGTGCAATGGACAAGAATCGCAAAGGAAGTTTAATTGTATTAAATAAATTATAATATTGATCAACATACCACAGTATTGCACTTCATGACTCATCAGTTTAGCTTTATTAAGT
This sequence comes from Cyrtonyx montezumae, assembly GCF_038088225.1. Lineage (NCBI taxonomy): Eukaryota > Metazoa > Chordata > Aves > Galliformes > Odontophoridae > Cyrtonyx > Cyrtonyx montezumae. Next base: position 10,545,368 of record NW_027072034.1, on the reverse strand, counting down.
CTGCAACCAGATTCCTAAGGATTAGAGGAGTTAAAATACCATTGAACATTTTACCTCCAGAAAATAACTTCTTCTTTATTTTGATACTGTAAACTTTCTTCTAGAATTTTTGCACTGACTTTTTGAAATTTCCTCTCTTTAGTAAACAGTATATGCCTAGAAATAGATTTGAAAAAAGTTAAAAGGTATGGACTTGATTTGGTGTTATTTTATAGAGCTGTGATAGTATCACTAACATTTGAAAGGGTCTTTACCTCAGAAATATTATATTACGTCTGTAAAACATCTTAGTTATGTTGACATTTTCAGATTATTCATCTAACATCAGCACAGAGAAAATATTTTCAGCAACGTTCTTATTTAAAATTCAGTATTGTACTAACAGGCCTCTGTAAGCGCTTCTCCAACTGACACTGGACTGATTTGGTATTTTTAACCCTTTTCACGCTCTGAGATTTTCAAGTCTTTAATATATCTTGCTATATAAGAAGCTCTACTTCTGCGATAATTTGATAATTAATAGCAACATGTTTTTTACAAAAATCAAACAAAACCCCCCACAAAACTCTTATATATTTACTGAGGCACTCTTGGACATGTATATATGCATATGTACAAATATACATCTGTGCATATGCCAAAACAGAGAAGCATTATTTATAAGTTGGAGCTAGAATATTATTTTAATTTCTTGCATATAGAATAACTGAAAAGTCTTTAGAAAGGAATAATAATGATGATAAAAACCTAGCAAATGACTTCTGAAGAAGAATCAAGGTGTACTTTATAGAGAAGTGAATATTAATGTGAAAGAATATACCTTCAAAACCTACCAATAAAAAAAAAGACAATTAAAATGAAAAGAAAAAGGTGCGTTTTATGTTTTCTATGATCAGAATGATACATAGTGAAGTTAATGTGCACTTATATGAAAAAATATTTACAAGATAATGGTAAGAATTTACAACTTTAGGAAAGTAATGATATATGCATTGACAACATTTTTTAACAGTTAACAGAATAATTATCCGAAATTGTTTAGTTATTGTTGATTTTAACTTTGGCTAGAGGTGACTCAATTGGATGGCCTTCTTGGATTCTTTCCAACACTTTACAATTATTTATAAATAAAAAGACCCTGGATAATCCAGAGTTCTGATTGGCAGATGTTTTTAGCATACTTACTAAAAAATTAACATTTTTAATCCTGGGGAGGTTTGATAAAAATGATATAACTAAAATATTTACTGTTATTACTATTATTATCACTACAAGGTCAATCAATCTTCAGTATATCCCATAGTGCCTAACTTTCAGAAAAATATTCCAAGAAAAAACTGTACAACCATCTCATGATAGTTGGACTATGTCTTTTTCCTGTTATTCTTTTTCAGCCTCTGTGCTATGCTACTTCTCTAGATTCCTCCATCTTACTGAGTCCTCTTCACATCTTCTAGTCATTTTATTTTGTGTGGTTGTGATCCTTCAAGCTATGGAATACCTCTCCTGGGATATGCCTACTTGTTTGAAAATGACAAAACAATCGTTTTAGGTGTTTTCTCCTGCACTAAACAGTCGTTTTAAAGGGAAAATAACAAAATGACATACAAAATGATAATAGTTAAGAAAGCATTGTTTAATTTTTGTTTTACTTTTTACAATTTTCATATTTTGAAATTATTCACTTTGGACAGTTAGCAGCTTCTATGTGACAATACTTTGAAAGATCTTTCATCCATTTAAGTTTTAAAACAAGGCTTAATTCCCTATGTTGAGGCTAGCTGGCATGGAAAAGATCACTTTCATACTGTTACAGTCTTTTACCTGCAAATGCTGCGTGATCCACTAAATTACCTCCTGGGAAAAGAAAATGGAAACAGCCAGTTTCCAAATGATGCCCATATATTGACAGCTGGCAGGAGCTAGGGCTATGCCAGAGACCATTACAAGAATTTTTGAAGAAACTCATGTGAGTTTCTTTGCCTGGAAATGTTTCCTGGCACTTGTTTTAACAGCAAAGATAGAAAATGTCTGTACACATTTTACATGCATTAGAACTTGGCTACTCAAAAATAACAAATTTCCTCAAAGAATTTCTTAAAATTTATTTTCCAGGTGCACATCCCCACATTTCTCTGCTTATGCTTAGTCTGGGATTTACTTGAGCATTTACTTTCACTTACACATGAGTGTTGAGTCTGTTCTAGGAAAACGAATGATTTTCTCATTTACAAATCTTTTATGAACATAATGAATGGAAAAGACCCTAATCTTCCAAAATTCCATACAAATGTACACACAAACAAAAATTAAAAAAATTCCTTCAGAGGCTGATTTTTTATAATTGCTCCCTGTGTCTGGTCATTTTGAATCAAATGCATCAGTTTCCCTATCTATAAAATAAGTATGTAAAAAGAAACAAAAATAACAAAAAAAAAATTATTCATCATGATGATATAATTAAAGTTCTAAATAAGTGAAAGATTTATATGCACCTATCTGGAGTCCACTGTACCCTTCTCATAATGATTGGGAATGGTTGTGATATCCCTCATTTCTCTCAAGCTCATCAGCTCTTTTCATTCAGTTGTGTGATTAAACTACTACTGATAAATGAAGCATAACCCTGGTTGATGCATATCTCAGAATTCAAATTTCAGCATGAAACTGTCTTATTTTCAGTACACTTGTATAAAATATCTGCTAGTTAAACAGTCAATCAAGGGCTGCCATTGAAATAAAAATGCTCATTTGTGAAAATAATATCACCTCTGTACAAATGTGGAAAACTTTAAATGCATATATCCCTATGTGTACATAAATAATGTGATTTGTGTGCATAAAAACAGTGGTGTTCAAAATATAACTGATGCTCTCTAGTCTTTAAGATTTTTTTTTATCAAAGTAATGCCTTCAGGCAACCAAATGTGTTCTATATCTTTCCAAGGAGAGCAACAGATACATGCTGTGTCATTTACACTTGAAGCTCATGTTCTTTATGTGCAACATATTTTTAATTCATCATTTTTTTTTCCTTACTTTTAGTATTTTCATGTAAATCATAGAATGAGTTGGGTTGGAATTCATTTTTAAGATCATCTAGTTCCAACCTCTTTGCTGTTGGCAAGGGTGCAGCTCACTAGATCAGGGGACACAGGGTTCCATCCAACCTGGCCTTGAACACCAATGGGGATGGGATATACACAACTTCTCTGGGCATCTTATTTCAGTTCCTCACTTCCCTCTGAGTAAAGAGATTCTAATCTATCTAATACAAATCTCCCCTCTTTTATTTTATTACCATTCCCCCTTGTCCTATCACTTTCTGCTCTTGTACATTGTCAGTGCTCCTCCTATTTATAAGCTCTCTTTAAGTACTGGAAAGCCACAGTGAGGTCTCCTCAGAACCTTCTCTTCTCCAAGCTGTTCAAGTCTACCTCCCTCAACCTTTCTTTGAGGGAGAAGTGCTCCAGTCCTCCGATTGTGTTCATGTTCATTCTCTGGACTTGTTCCAACAGCTCCATGTATTTCTTGCACCCAGCAGCTCCAGGCTTCACACAATCCTCCAGATGGATTTTCCAGAGGATAGAGTAGGGAGGGACAATCACCGTTCTCACCTCGTTTAATTCAGCCCCATGATACTGTTGGTTGCAAAAGTTTTAGCTGAGGTTTAATAACCATAGGTGCTAAGAACCACCATGCTGCTCTCTTGCTCCTCTTCTTCCTCAGGACAAAGAAAGAAAATATAGTGAAAATAAAAAGGCTTACAGGGAGATCATTCATCAGTTACCTTCATGGGCAAAACATACATTGCATAGGGAACATTAATGTAATTTATTGCCAACTAACAGACTAGAGTAGTGAGAATCTAAAAGCAAACTAAAAACCACTTTCCTTCAATCTATACTCTTCTAACTCCTCCCTAACCTGAAAGGCACAGGAGGAATGAAATACAGGCACTGGGGTCACAGAGTCACAGAATCACAGAATTGCAGGAGTTGGAATGTACCTTTAGAGATCGTTGCTACTCCTTCAGTCTTCACTCTGCTTCATTGCTGAGGTCCTTTCCACAAAACATTATCCTTCATGAGCTGGACCAATGTGGACTTCCCACAGACTTCAATTCCTCAATAATCCCTCTAATACGGATCAGTACATATGGTGCATTCAGGGGTGGTTTTCCATAGTCAAGAGCTCCTGTCAGACCACCATGGGATCCTCCCCAACGACAACAGTTCTAGCCTCTTGTCTGCTACTACCTGTGATCCTCCACAGGCTACATAGTTCATTCCTCCTCCACCATATTACACTGTGGGCCTTGAGGATCTGCTCAACAATGGGTCTCTCCACAGGCAAGGATACTTCTGCTCTAGAGCCTGGAGTACCTCACCTCCTCTTCTTCATTGACCTTGATGTCTGCAGAGTTGTTTCTTTCAATGCTCCTCTCTCCTGGCTGCTGTTGCAGAGCAGTTTTTCTCCTTTTTTTTTTTTTTAATCTGCTCTCACAGAGGTCATTGACTCAGATTTTGCAAGCAATGGTTCACTTTTGAATATTTGTTTCTTATATAGTATAAAGCAGCATCTGATCATTTCACACAGAGGCCATCCTCATCCTTGTGGACCCCAGACTACAGTAACCTTCTCATATAGACCTGATACATCTTGCCAATTATAGTGAGATTTTAATCTGTCTTCTTATGTGGTGTTGACCAACAATAGTATTAAACTGTGACTTATGACACAATAAAAAGATTTATTTACTACCATCAAAATATTGGGAGAAATAATCAAATAATTAAAAATAAGTCATTTTGAAGTACTTATATTCCTACACGTTAGTGTTTAATTACTTTTTAATCTGTAGATGCACTCTAGCAGTTTGTGATTTGGCATTAGTCAATTCAAATTCTTTTTTTTTCTTTCTTGGGCATCTTTGCAATTTGTTTAGAATTATATAAAATATTTGAGCAAATTCATATTAATTAATGTGAACCTTTTAATTCTAATAAATGCAATCTAAAGTTTAAAATATTAAATGGAGCATAAAATAAAAAAGTAAAATGGATGCTTATTATTATTATTATTTTTTGTCTTTACTAATCTGTTACTACAGTCTGTTATTCTGAAATGGCAATTGTTTGGGTATTTATTAAATAACTGGAATTAGCAAGACTGTCATCTTGGCATAAATGAAACACTTATGCAAAAAGCTAATTCATCCTGCTGAACAATTGGATAAAACAATTCATTTCCATTCCAATGCATTTTACACTATCACATAGTTTATTTTAAGATAAGGAGAGAGAGAAGCACAGATATATGAAGGTCCTGCTTGGGCTAAAGGTCAAGAGTAATCTTGGAAAATACACCTTAAATAAATTCATTTGGAATTTTCTGCTGTGAAGGCTACACTACCATATTAAAAGCAATGTTAAATATTTCCTTAATTGATGATAACGAGAACAAAACTATACAACATTGCCAGGATTAGCAAAATAAGAGAGAAATATGGCTTTATATTTGCTGGGTGTTTGTGCACATTTAATAAAATTTCCCACCATCTGGAAGATCTCTGTACAGTAACCCATATGCCAATTCTGTTAGTGCATAGAATTTAAGAGAGATAGATCCTTCAAAATCATGAATGCATTTCATACATGCTAGTTCAGCTCTGTGGCAATGGTTTTATTTTCAATACATCATTGTCACTATATCATAGAAATTCATTGGTTAAATACCAGGACAGGTCAGAAGAGATGTTGCTTGTTGCTTTTTTGAAGGAGTGAAATAGACTTTGTATTTGCTTGTCTCAGTGCTGGTGCCAAGCAATTGATTAAATCTTATTAAAGCAGCTCTTAAGATATACATTAATACTAATTTTGCTCCTGTTTTACAAACTAAGATCAATTCATGACTATTTGCAATATCACTTAAAAATTTCCTTTCATTTGCTTTATTCCCTTCCTTTTGGAGTTTTTTTTTCTTTTAATTTGTAAAATGTACATCATACTGTATTAATTTATATTATCTCAAAGTCTCAGTGATTGTTTTTTGTTTCTGCTGTTACTGGTTGTTGTTGTTGTTATTATTATTATTATTTACTACTACTACTACTACTACTACTACTACTACTACTACTACTACTACTACTACTACTACTACTATTTCTATTAGCTTTTTCCCAAGGATTTAGGATCCACTTTTGAAAATACTTAAAATACTACAGAAATAATTTTTGGAAATGCTCCAGTCAGTGTTCTTAGCAAAACAAGTATCTCACTCTGGAATTCTGAACCCAGGGATGATTTTTTTCCCTTGGATTACTTAGCACTGACTATGTAGGTGAAGGGAAACAGGGAGAAAATAGACTTTTATGTTATTATAAAATAATATGAGTCCTTGCTCAGCCTATTCTTCAAAGTTTTCTGAGCATACTTCCTAAGGGAACGACAGGAGTGATCATCATATTTTTTTCAGGCTACGTTAAATCAGAAATACTTTTTCCTTTCTCTATATAGCTTGTTTTCATAGAACAATTGTTGGAAAAACTAGTGACAGCAAACTATACTATAGCAAGATTGACAAAAACCAGCAACAATGACAAAAATTTATGTGAGCAAATCTTAATTATGTACAGCTGAGTAGAAGAAAAGGTAAATGAAAGAAAAATATACATGTATATATTTATCCATATATATATCTATGGATGAACAAGACAGTGAATTCAAATTATATTATTAATGTACTGCATTTTTATCAACTGCTTATATGTATGATTCAAAGTCTTTACTTAAAAGGGGTCAGCTTGATTTCAGTTTTGCAGGTTTTTGTTGTTGTTTGTTTTCATTTTTCTGCAAGGGAAAAGGATGAGATGACCTACAAAGACAGGAAATAATCACAAGGAAAACAAATTTGTCAGTGGACACTGTTTACGCATCATCCTCAGGACTGATCACTGAGTGCAGAGGTAGAATTTATCTCTGCACATTATAGTCCATGAAGAGAAATAAGTACCTTCAGGAAGGTAATTTATCTAACTGATAAAAGAGGACTAAGCTGAGTAACACTGGCTTATGCACATCTTACTTAAGGGGTTTAAAGCTAGAGTAGATGAATCTCAGCACAAATGTCCATAACCGTCAACACCAAGAACACATCAAATAAAAACATCTTGTGTACTAAAAAAATCTTATACTTCATGAAAAATTTTAAAAATAAACACCTGTATGATTGGTTAGAAAGTGACATAGATCTTGTACGTTCTTAAGTGTTTATGGGAGCAATTATGGAAATAGCTGTAATGTGAAAAGTTTTGATATAAAATACCTGCTAAACACAGAGAACATGTCTACCAGCCTGAAACTAGCCCTAGAAATATAGCATGGGAACCAAGGACAGTCTTGAAATGTTGATGTTGACTCCTAAATTCTGCAATGATCCACAGTCTGTTGCAGATAAACTTCAAAGCAATTGTCTATTACTTTGTTTCTCCTTCTGAGCTCAGTCCCGGGATTGGTTGGTCTCTTCAGAGATAACTTTTAGATTTCACCATTCTTTCTCCCTCCACCCTTGCTCCTTCCCCTTTTACGGAATCTGTTTGATGCATTTGGTACTGCTAATTTTATGAATATGTACATATGTAAATAGTGTTACATAAGTGTAGTGTGGATAGGTGTTACCTATCTGCTGTTACAGTACTGAAAAGTTTGCAACCCAGAAGCATTTTTACTATTGTAGCATTACTGATAAGTTCTATGAACTTGAAACAATCCTCACACAGCATTTGTTCATCTATTACTGATATTTCCCAGAGCAATTAGTATTTCTACTACTTTCATTTGCTGCTACTATTAATTGGTACTATATTCTTAATATCTGTTCCACACATATATACTGTTTTCCTATCTGTAATATCTATAATAGCTTTTTATCCATACACACACAGGCACACACACACATATACTTGCTTTATTAAACATAACATTCTTGTGAGTAGTGATTTGTACTGATTTATAACAAATGGGAATCTTTAACAAACAAAGCATATGTATCCTTGTGCATCATGAAATCTCTGTTGCAATCTCTATATACACACAATCCAGGTAGCCTTCCCCCTACACACCTTTTTGGTTTGTGACACCTGAGAATTAGATCTTTTGATCTATGTGTAGAATAGGCTGTTGAGAAGGACAAGTGTGGCAGATACATGACATCTAAAATAATTTAAGCATCATCATTTAAAAAGAAACGAATGCAAAGAATAAACATGTCAATGTTCTTCATGCAATTTCTCTATAAAAAGTATAATTTTAGTAAAACTGACAAACAAAACCTGCAAAGCTCAGTAGAAAGAACAATCATTACACTAAAAAGCCATCTTCACTTACACATTGCAGAACACGAGCTAGAAGACGTGACCTTTAGTCTTTAGAATGGTGCTGTAAAATCTGAGGTTAGAGCCTGATAAGCACAAGATCAACATTTTAACTCTGAAGATCATCCCCAGGACTAAAAAGGAAGTTACACGTAGAGTCCCATTTACCCTCCAAGGCTTTAGAAGCAAGCAAATAATTATAGTTATTCAATTAATGTGCTTTCTTTGATGTGGCAGATGGAACTATTATCAGACACTTTCTTTGTCCAGTCTGGAGATTATAGCTCAATCTATATGAGCACTCCTAAGACAAAATGCTTAATAGCAGGAAATACAGACTTCCTCAACAATTCCTTAAGACTTTGGCTTGCTAAGCTTGCATTGCACTATGTATTCTGTGAATTACTGTAGTGTAAATTGGACCATATTTTTTGACTGGAGAGTCAAAATGAATATCCAGAAAGAAAATGAGATATCAGGCTGAAAATAGCAATCAGGACACTCGTTGAACTGAATTTAGATTTATTTAAATTTTTGTTCTTATGCAAACATACACACGGTATTGATTGCAGTACATAAATGGGAGAATTATGTTTAATGAAAATACTCTTCAAATTTCTTAAAATCTCCATATTTCTTCCCTGCATACACCTTCACTACTCTTCCCTACACACTCTTGACTTATGTTTCTGCTTAAAAAAAGACTTGTTAATGGAGATTACTCTGAATTTCCTTAATCATTTTTCTATCAGTTTGATTAAAAAAGCACAAGGTCCATGTGTCCATTCAGTTATTTCTTAGATTTTATTTAAAATTCTCCAAGAATAAAGCACTGCATAAAATGATTACATGTAAACAATCATTTCCTCAAAAAGAAAAACTTACTTTTAGTACAAAACTGCAAAACACTTCATCAGAATTGACAGACCACTTGAAATCCAGTATGAGTGCTGTTAATTTCATGTCTAGCTAGTATATCCATGGCACAGTGGGGCACTGTAACACAAGATACTGACCTGAAAGAGCTATCTAAATATCTGGTAACATTTCAGCTGAATGAGCACCCTATTTGACCCAAGTTAAAATATTCAGCTTCTTATCTGTGTTGGTTAAGATAAGTGCTAATCTATTTATTCTTCTACTGGTACCCAAACTAGCTTGCTTGGATCTACATAGAGCATGCTTGTCCAACCTTTCAACCTTTTGGCTTATCTGGGCTGCACTGAACAAACAGGAATTGCCAAGGACTATACATAAAATGTATAATAAATATATAATTAATTTAATGTTTATAAGTAACAAAACAATATTTATTTATTTTTATTAAAAGAAAAAACGTGAAACAATGAAAACATAAAACTAGTGGTGTGTTTGACAGTGTTTTTGTGAAACTAATGCATCAGGCTGGTTAGATGGCAGTGTGTGCCATTTCAAGTGAGTTCAGTAGGTATTCATCAGAGATTTTTGATGAAATATTACCCTTCCTGTGCTTTATCCCTAACAATATTTTTTCACAAGTGTACATACTGCCAAAAAGGGATGGCATGAATAAGGCATGAGTGTGAAGCAAGGGATATTTTTCTCTGGTAGAATAGGAATAACAAAGTCTGGTCAAGAAACATTAGTAAATTTTATTTTGAGTTGAATGATTGCAACTTTATACAATCCATTTGAAAATTTTTGAGTAATGCATTTATGTTGATTGAAAATAGAGATGCAAATATACTAATAAATGTTTTTAATATATAACTTGAAACCTATACTCAAATTTCTTTATCAAAACACAAAGTTTAACTTCATTTTTCACTTTTCTCAGGACTGTGTTTAGCTAATGTATCGAAATGCATTAACTTATTTGTCATAACTTCAGCTTGCCATAGTTTAAATTTCATTTTAAACATTGCCTGAATTATAGTACATATAAAGTGATTTTGACCTTGGAGACTCATGTTTAACTCATTTAAGTGAGCAGTCAAATCCACCAAAAATACTAAATATTTGATCTTCATGTTCTGGCACAAATTTTCATTTTGATTTCATAAAAAACCTGAAGTAACTTCACAAAATCTTCCTAGCTTTTTACCCCAACTTGACCAGGACACATTGTATCTGTCATGCTTTTAATTGCTTAGCAAACTCACCATCAGGAAATGATTTTGATATTTTGCAGTCAGATTTGTTATCACGTAACTAGCTTTAAACTAACAGAGCCTATTTGAGTTTTAAATGTTTTAAAAAAATCTGTTTAGATGACAGATTTTTTTAGTTCCACTGTTTTGTCCTTATGAAGCATTCCTTGATATATATCAAATTTCATAGCATGCTTCTGCATACAACGTCTTTTCTAACTGTAGTCTTTGAAAACTGACACTATCTCCTTGCAGATTAAGCATAGTGTCACAATATTCGTAGAATTGCACTGTGCCCTCCCTGTGTCCTGGGTCTGTGCCCAGCTACTCAGTAGGGTAGGTCTGCCACCATGATGATGCAGCAGCAGAGGACACAGATTGCAGTGCAAGATGAGCTGAACAGCATGTGGCCCATGGGGTGTTGACTGGACGTGCCTGACCTAAGGAATCCCATTGCAGTAAGGCACTGGGCAAGCAGACAGACAAGTGTACCAAGACAGACTTGGTACACTTTACATTCTTGGAGACAAAGCATTTTGCTCACCACAGAATCAATTCCTTCGCCAAGAGTCTAATATGAGAAGCTCATTGAAGTCAATGTTAAAAAGCTTTGGCTTAAATGTAACATGAAGCAGACTTTAGTTTTACAGCAGTGGAAAAAGGAGAATGAAACTTCAATGGAGAGTAGTGAATACAGGCAAATTCTGTATATTTTCTTTTTATCTTCTCCACAAAAGAAAGATGACCCTAACATACCAATTAGACTAGCAAATAGGAAACTTCAGCTTCCTCAAACACTCATTGTTGTCACTAGACATTTTAATGACTCCATTTAGCACTGCAGCATTTCTTTTTCTCAACACTGACTAATAACATGCTGAGATAGTTGCACTCTTTGCAAGTGCAGTTTTATTGAAGAATAGAAAGGTGAATGCCTGGGGATTTTGCTCTTAAAACTGTTGAGGACATTCTGAATACAATGTTTAAAGAGGAAAAGAAAATTAAAAGGAGAGGTGAGTAAGGGAGATTAAGGGTGAAGGAGAGAAACAAGGGGAAGAGCTAATGAAAGAAATTAAATGGTTTGAGAATTACTTTGCAGAACAACTGGTAGCAGATAATAAATCATGGTGCTGTAAGCATTCAAAAGCTGAAGAATAAAAATAGCAAGGTAGTAGAAATGCTACAATACATTTCTGCTAAAAATAAAATGAAAACTGAAATATTTTGAATGCCACTATTTTTGAATACCACAATTACCAAATTGTCCGCTTGTATCTTTCTTTTTATTCTTTTTGTTATATCACTGTAAAAATGGTTCAGTGACATAAGTACATCTATACAGTTCTGTTTGTAGTTCCTGCATATACAAGGCTTCATCAGATATGCTTGAATCTGTCCTATTAGACCAGTCCTTTACAGTTGCTAAACATATATAAATCTATTGCTACTCACATATGAATGGTGTTCTGTTAATGCACCATTTAAAACATTATTTATTCACATTTTTCTAATAGTAATGACTTAGAAAGGGAAAATGGAATAGGCAACTTAAAAATATATGCACATTGTTTTTAAGAATTTATTTACCAATTAAAATTTAGAATTTAAATATTTTTACTAGTCAGCTCTGAAAATTCTATTTGTTTGTACTTGATTATTTGATGGAAATTTAAAGATGAAAAGTTGAAATGTGAAGAAAAATTGTATAGAAGTGTTCATTAAAAAAAAATAGACAAAAGTTATGCTACTCATGTATTTCATAGCATTTTGTTTCCAGTGATAGTGTATGCATGTATGTATAAATATTTTTTTTGTATACTGATTCACTTGAGAGATAGTAGGTGCAGTACCAGAATCTGATTCCCTCTTAGTGTTTATACTATTGTATTAGGTGTACCAAGATATTTGCAAATATACAGAATATTGTTGATTTGCAGTCTGCTTCTGGGATTATTCTTCTGGAATTTTCACTATTTCTACTATCTTTTAGTGCATATGTACATGTATCTGAATGTAGTTTATGTTAATACACTTGCTTATGTATGTGCTATTTAAAAAACTGATTAGATAATCAATTTGTCCTTCTCCAAAAATAATCTTGACAATCTCTGATAAATGACAGTTCCAAGAATGAAGAGGAAGATTGTTTTATTTTTCACATCTTTATTAACATGTAGATATTAAGGCTTTGCTCCGTCCTGCACAGGATTAGATTTTGCCCGAACAAGGTGACATAAATGGGAGCACACAAAAATATAAAGTAAACATTTAAAATGTGTTTTGTAAATTTAAGTGAGAACTGTGTGGCAAATGATGCTCACAATTGTTTGAAGAATAATATCTGCTTGACATTGGAAAACATTGCATCTCATTTACATAGACTTTAATTTAGCTTTTATTTCTGTGTGAGAAATTTGTGTTGAAAAACGTGTTCATATCCTGCCAGTTTTATGAGTAAAGTAGTACATCTTAGAAATGCAAAATGATTTATGCTCTAAGCACCTGAAGTAAACATTCATGAAATGCAGAAAAAAAATTTGATTCTGAGTCTAAATCAGATACAACATTTTAGAAGCTAACAACAAAAGCAAAATGGATTAAAAGGAATAATTTTTACAGATTCCAGTCAAAGACAGATGCTTTGCTGAACAGAGAGCAAACCAATTCAAGTTAGAATTTTCTACAGACCTTAACTGATTTAATTGTATTTAAAAATAAATCCGAAATGAAATCATAGCAGTCATCAAAGTCCTAGGAATTTGGATGAAGTGTTTTAAGAAGGAAGTTTATTTATTTTATGTATGTGTTTTTATAACAAACAAGCTAAAGAGAATAAACTCTTGTTTTATTTATTAACCTCTGATTATTATTTTCATTGCTGATTCATAAATGTCGTGTTAATAGTGTATTGATTTTAAGACTAGTAGTTCTCTGAAGAGTTCAGACTCATTCAAGAAAGACACATATTGGTTTGCAATGTTAAAAAATTGAATTAATCCTTATCTCTTTAAAAAGTCTTAATCTTTTTAATAAAGAAAATTTTCAAATTTTAATGTGAGTTAATTTATACACAAGGTCATACAGATATAAAAATGGCAATAAATCTGAACAATTCCTGGAGACTAATTTTGAGCATTCAGGAGTAACACTGAATTATGGAGAAAAAAATCAGTTTCTTATTTTCTATGAATGAGTGAACTGACAGGATTTCAGACTGAATGCACCAAAGCTCTGAGGACATTAACACACCTGCGTGACACTGATCATCATAAACTGTGACCCACCCAGACTTCTGCCCCAAGGACCTGTTTAAGGTCAAGGTTGGGTACACACACTAGCTCTGGGCAACAGTAACTTTGCTCATCCCTGCTTTTAAGCATGACTCCTGATCCTGTATTGCTGGTAGCTTGTCTCTTGTATGGGCACCTTGGACCTGTGTTGCACCTTGTCTCAGGTTTGGTCTACTGTATGGACTTAGCCCGCCTTGGCTGCATTCTTTTTTGCTGATTCTGTCTCCTTTTGCTCCCAATCCTCTAGAACTATGACATCACAATCTTATTGCTTTCTACATTGTGGCTATCTATAGCCCACGTTACCAGCTCTGGGGCCTCTGCTGTGTTCAGAGCCCACAGGACCATTTTCTATCAGTAAGAATACTTTGGATCCCAGGTTCAACCTTGGCTCAAGGCTTCCATGCCCTTAAGAAGTTCCTGCAGCTCCTGATGGTGTGCTACTGTAGCATCACAAACATGGCTTTACATTATTAGTCTTGGCAGTTCTAGGCCTCAGGATTTCTCTGAACTTATGGTAAGTAGAATAGGAGAGCTTCTGCCTCATTAAGTTCCCTATTTAAGGGCTACTCAGCATAGAAGAAATAATGAGTAAAAAAGAAAGTGATAAATTAAACGTGTGGATCTACAAACCTAAGAAGCAGATGATAACAGATGCGGTAATGAAGACCTGAACTCTTCAGCCATTGACAAATAGACCATTAACAAAACAACTCAGGCATAGCCTAGCCTTGAAGAAGGTCAGCTTGAACTTTCTAAATGATAAGAACGGTGAATCAAGACTAACATGAGCATTATGTGATCCTTCTTGAGAAGACACACTGGGACAGTGAAAAACTTCATATAGGATGTTTGGGGTGGGCTGGAGGGGGAATCAAAGAGGGAGAAAGGGTGAGTCAGAAAGGAAATGTAGAAAAATAGAAAGAAAGGTGAATACGAGTGATAGATCATGTGTAAGTAAATTGCCAGTCAGTATGTTTGCCAAACTAAGACCAATGCCTGATCCTTGCAATCTTCTTACTAAAAATTGTTGTTTTAGATATTCAGTGTAATGTCACTCTTTTGTATGAATGACTGAGAGCCAGTAACTGGACAAAGATGTGTGAGTCATGGGATCCATAGGTTTAGGTGCCTGCAAATGGAGAGAGAGTTATATAATAGGAGTGTGGAGGGTGAACAACTGAGGAATGCCTAAAAGCCCTAGGTAGTCCCAGATGCTAGGACCTAGAGTAACCATGGCACATGCTGCAACATTTAAGAACAAGCAAACGGGCAAAAGGCCATTAGTCACAGGGTTGTATGCATATATGTAAGCAACAGGATAGAAGAGTAGTACAGGTGTCATTAATTTGAGGAGTTGCAGTTCACATGCCCCTATTATCTGTTTCAGTGACTGGAAAGTACAGGGAACGTACCTGCAATACTGACAACTAGAAAAATCTAGGTGTGTTTGTTTTAGATTTAATGTAACTTTGTTCAATCATGCTGCAATTCTTACTTTTAGTAGACAGCAATTACAAGTAGATTTTCTGTATGAGATGAACAGTTTACAATTGTAGAATAGAATGTCATAGCCTTGTTTGAATATATCAAGCTTAGATATAAGGAATTGATGTATGAACTGAAGGGTGCAAATGATAAAGACCTAAACTTTTGCCAAGAGGCAATGAGTACAAACTGGAATACTTAAAATTTGTTTTAAACAGAAGACATTTTCATTTTTTCTACCTCTCTGCTTTTCTTCCTATTTGCCTCTTCTGTAAGACAGGATCAGTTTGCACTGAGGTTGTAGAGTCTCCTTTGGAGATATGAAAACTTGACTGGACTATAATCTCCACTAATCCTCACTTTGATCAGGGGGGCCGGAGGTAACAGTCTCCACCAGTCTCTTTTCTACTGATTCAATCACTCCAGCAGAGGACGTTTGACCTTCTTTGAAAACATAGCTTTCTAGTATTTAAGCATATCCTCTCAAGACAAATGAAGACCCATATGACCTGAAGGCAGTCCTCAAAATTACAAGTCTTCTGATAGTTTTATGGCTTTTCTGGAGTGAGGAGGGAACTTCAGAGACAAAACTTCGTTCTTTCTATGTAGAAAATGATTACACAATATCTTGTTCATGTATTACTTGCAGTTGGTAGACTATCTAAAAGTTACTCAAATTAAATTCTTCTGTTTACAGGTAACGAAATATATATATATACATGTATGATATATTGTTATGGTTTTTATGATTTTTATTGATTTATATGTTATAACATATATATAAATACATAGTAACTTTTGAAACCTTCCCTGCTCCATACAATTTTTGTTCCCCACTATAAATAACACTGGAAATTGATGTGTTCTCTTGTGATAAATTCTGTAGAACGGCCTAAGAAAACATGTGAATGTTTGAAATGTTCGGATTTTTTTTTCTCTCAATATTGTGTCAGTTAGAATATGAACAGTTTAAAATAGAATAGCATTTAAAGCAAACTTGCAACAGAGGAAAAACAAGCAAACAAACAAACAAAAATGCTTTTCCAAAGGTATACCAAGGAGAAAACTAAAAAGACTGATGGCTAAACAAGCATTCAAGGAATAAAATGAAGTTTCAGAAAAGATATATATTACTAATAAGACCTTCTCCATTTGTTTTTTAATGCTGTATGAAGGTTTATCTGGAGAATACATTTATATACCTTGTTTTAATGTGATATACAAAGTTAAGTGCAAGAAATTACTTTGGGTCCAATATTGTTTACCCAAGGATTCCAATGAGATTCATCTTTGAAGCAGATGAAGTATCAGTGAAGAAGTTTAGCTTCCTCATTAAATCAATTTCTCTCCTGGAGGAACACAAAAGGCAAAGATTTTTGTTGGCAAAGAGAAACTTGGCACATTCCATGTCATCACTGGTAAATAAGTATGACATCTATGTCTAGCAAATTGAACTAAACTGTAGTAATACTGGAAAAAGTGAATAGAGGAAGAAATATTGTCTCTCACCACAGGCTTTTCAAGAACCTAAAATTATGTAAATCAGTTATTACATACATTAGGGTGATTAATAGATGTGACTCAAATGCTTTAAATGCTTAAAGTAATCTAACAGATATGGATACCTGCTGGGATCTGTAAAATGTATTCATAAATTATTTGAGGGCTGCTCTGAAAGTAATCTATTTTATTATGTTGGCTCATGATGTCAGAGGCAGAAGGTGGTATGGCAGTAGAATTGAACCTTCCTGACAATATTCCATTAGTAGTAGTAGTAATAGTAGTAGTAGTGGTAGTAGTAGTAATGAACCTGATGGCAGTAGAGGGCCAGTTTGACAATATGACATCTGACAAGGAAGCTGTACATGAACCAAAGGTGTACCACTGAATTCCTTCAAGCTGAACACATGGCACACACTGACATTCACTGACACTTGCTGAATGTTTATGGAGACCAAACAGTGGATATGAGCACCATGAGGTTGTGGATAGTCTGTTTAAGCAGTGGCAACAGTGACATGAAAGACAAAGCCACATTCTGGATTGCCATCTTTGGCTATCACACCATAAAATGAAGAGAGTCTCAATCAACTCATCCATGCTGATCAGTGGATTATGAACAGGGAACTGTGGGTATATAGCTGAATATCAGCTTTCATGCATTGGAAATGCTGGTGGCAACACTGGAATATCACAAAGTTTGTTACTTGAATTTGAACTTCTCTTTAAAATTCATGTAGTAATTGCATTACTCTGAACAATTCAAATTCTTCAACTCAAAAAGTATATGGCAGAAGTAGGAATGGTAAAGAGGATGATTAAGGCTACACTGAGGTTTTCGTATGAGAAAATAATAGAGCAAAACCATAATTTCAGCATAGAAAAAAGTATTTGCAGTCTATCAGATTGTAAGTGGTATGGAAAGGATGAAAGTGCAGTGATAGTTCTTTGCATTTCTGAAGTAAAAGCTTGGTAAAATTGAAGCCAGCCAGTGAAGAATAAAAACATTAATAAAATAAAATTGTGAATTATTTGAAGTCTCTAAGTGTGAAAAAGCTTGTCCACCTAGATGTTTCAGCTGAGGTCCCTAGTATAATAATGAGCTGTTTCATCATGGCAAATGGCATATTTCAAGTATGATGTTAATGCACAGAGAAGAGTGTGATTGGAATAAATAATAGTAACTAAAGAACAGTTTCAAAATTCCTTTAGAAATAATAAATTTATCACAATTTGGAAATTGGTCATTTGAGCTCCTAGCCACAGGATAATAAGATGAAGAGCAATATGAAAAACAAACTCTAGGTATCCTTTGTCAGGAAAAGCAGGCAAGACAAATGAGGCATCAAAAGCTGCACCTACATCAATAAACAGCCTTGTGCACTGAGTGCTGATGTGAAGAGTGTGATGGATTTTTACAGTGCACAGACCTGTGCAGTATGTGTGCTAGCTATGGATAGCACATCACCTTTGAGTATTCTGTAGTCATGATTAGATATGAGAAATTTCATAATCTTATATTTTTATATCTGTTTATATTTATATGGTACTTCAAGTAAATATGCTTAGTACTATGTGCATAACAATTATTAAAAGATTGCACAGTTTATGTGTCAAAACTAGCAATCACATTTATTTCAAAAATATTTTTTTCTTTAGGTTTAAACACTTTTATTTCTCCTGTAACTATTTGGATGACAAAGCAGTCTTTTAGGACAATTTACTAGTAGGGCTTAAATATTATCAGTTTTCACTTGCAAAAAATATGTTTGTGATAGTAGATGAATCTTTTAGTATCACATTGTAATATACTTCAGAATCTGATAAAAGGCCTTTGTGTGTGTTTGTATGAGTGTGTGTGTACTTCTATGCTTTAACAACTTCTGATGAGAGGAATCTAAATAATAAATAAATCAAAATGAGAGAGACATTTAACTGAACTGTGAAAAGACACTATCAGAATATGTTGTCAGCACTTTGAGAAACAATAATCAGCAGAGCAAGTTATATGAGATAGCCTACATAACTGATCTTTAAGGAGTTTGCTTCAAGCACACAGACTCCAACTTCCTAGATGCTCAAATTTCCATTGTTCCCTCTACTTTTTCCAGATGTTCTTTCAGTAAATTATAGAAATAATCTCCAGGGCAGTAGATACTCAAGGAAGATAACAATGAAGAAAGAACATTTTCTAGCATGATGGTAAAAATGTTTATTCCTTAAGAAAAATAAGTTGCAAAAATAAGTTTGACCTTTCCAAATTTCAGGTTCTAGGAAAAATAAATTGCCTTCTTAAATTATATGTTTCTACATCAAATTGCTCAGTAACTCTGAGCCTCAAATTCTCTTTCCTTTTCACTTCCCTATAGGGATGTTTAGACTAATACTGTACTCTTCAATACCTTCATTTGCTGAGGAAATGAGAAGAAAAGACTTTATACGACAACACATTCTAAACATTTGTGTGGCTTCTTGGAAACTCATTCTTAAAAATAAGCTGTACAGATCTTTTGCTATAACTTTAATTTAGAACTACTCACAGAAATGATTGACAGATGGTGACCTTAATTTATCCATAATTTTCTAGTGCAGCAAATGTCAATGTAATTCAATTTGTCACTGGAGCTTTGTGGTAACAGTTTTTGTTCTTTCTCTGATGTGCCCCCCGCCATACATTCAGAGCAGAATAGGATATTAAAAGCCAAACTGTGTCGTTACCTGAAACTTTCTAGTGAATCCACTTACATTCTTCTGTATGCCAACTATTTTCTTTTTCTTTTTACAATTAAAAATTCTAATAAATAATATAAATAAACAAAAATTTAATAAATTTAAACATGCACATGAAAACACATACTATGAGAGTTCTCTTCAGGAAACTTAAACTGAAGTATTAAATTTAGCCAGTTGTAATGGACAAGAGTCATAATTTTAATGCAAATACTGAATATTCAACAGGTTTCACTGAATACAAGTTGAAGAGAGAAACTAGGAAATGTCAGTAGTTATATAATAAAGTGTGGCTCAGATATCCTGCTGCTGGAAATGGTTGAAACTTATTTATTAAGAATGGATTACTTAATTATATATATATATATTTATTCCAGTTTGTATTTTAGCAAGGCTACAATAAATTCATGTCTAGATTGCTGAATAATATTTTCATTGATGTTACCTATTTTTCATTCACTTACTTAAATTCATCACATACAAAATTATGTTTTAAAATTGTCACTTTCTTTACTCTGACAAATACTCTACTTTTATTACTGTTAACTCTGATTATCTGTTATGTGGGGAGAAGTAGGCCAACTGTAAATATCTTATAAGGAAGTACTGAAAATAGATTAACATTGTTTTCCAGAATCTTTTATAATCTTTTTCAATTGTTATATATTTTCTTCATATACATTACTTAGAATTTGAAAACAACTGGTCCTCACTAACTAGAAAAGAATTATTATCTTCTGAGAAATTTCTGTGCTCTGAAAGGTGCTTTCTAGCATTTAACTTTTACTATCTGTAAATATGTGGACAAGATCCCTTTCAAGACTTACAGTTAAAACAACAAGAAAACTCAACACCTTACAGGAAAATGTTCAAAGATTTTAACATCACAGTGTTTTTTGTATGATCGTAGCAACATGGAATCTTTTCCTCTTCTGTGTTTCTTGAATTCTAATTTGTAGTGCAAGCAAAAGAAAAGAAACAATGCACTGCTGGGATGTATCTTTATGTAAACACAGGAACAGATGATAGTGTAGGGAAAGAAAATCATAGGGAATAAAAGGCAAACAAAATGTCAGGGTTTATAGATTACTGTGACAGATAACGTAAAAATACATAATGTGCAGAGAAGTGTCATAGATTATTTATTTCCAAAAGGAAAATGCTTTCTGTCCCTTGTTTTTTAGAAAGGAGTTTTGTTTTTCCTTTTAGTTAATGTTCAAAAACTTGTTTATGAAAACTTTTAATTTTGAATAAGTGGTAGATTTTCTTGGTACAGCAGGAGCTCTGACTAGTTGCCTACTCCTGCTTCATCTGTATAACTAGTCCTACTGTAATTAATAGTACTACAGAAAATAACGTATTCTATATTACTGATTATTTTACATCCCAATTTTTGCTTAAATTAAGTTGATCATTAGCAGAAGCTGAATTTCTCTTTGCTTTAGGGATAATCTATCCCTAAATCAAAGAGCAAGTTTGTAGGTAATATATTTTTGCTATAAATAAAACAATCTCATATCCAAACATTTGCTGAAGTAGCATATTTTCTATCATTTGAATTTTAAGCTGATTAATGAGTCCAGGGAGTTCTGGCTAGTAAAGCACCCAAGTCCCTAAGAAATGTTCCTTCCAGTGAGGGTGATGTCTAGCAGGCCTTAGCTCAAATGCTTGAGAGTACACTTTTCCAGTGATGAAGGATATTTATGCTAAACTGTAAACAGCAGAGGTAATAGCACAATCCAGGCTCCATTTGAAGTTTGCTGACTGATTTAAATGAGCTACACAGGAGGAACATTACTATTTCATCTCCCTTTCTTCCTCTTGTCTAGCTGCAAAGTAATCATAGTGGCTAGGTCAGTATATTTCTGAATAATATGGGTCTTGGCTGAGTAACAGCATGTTTTCTAATTTTGAGATATTTTGTATGTTAAAGCGTGGTTTTGGTTCCACTTTTTGAAGAAAGACAACCTGCAACTGTAAAGATGGCTTTCCAAAAATAAAATTTGTTCTGCTCTGCTTGCTTTTTTTCCCCCTCATTTCTGTGGTGCTTACAAAATTGGAGCTTGATGAAACATTTTTCTTTTTGTTCTTTTTGGTTAAGGGTGACCTTGATAAAAAATGGAGTTTTGTTTATTTAATCATTTAATTTGATCTAAATTCACAAAATATTGTTGCTTAAGGTGAAAAAATAAAGGCCTACACTTTCACAAAATTACTTATAATGGAATGCATCCCTTTTTCTCTATTTACTTATTGCTGGATGTAACAAAGAACTATCTTTCTTTTTAATTTCAAAAAAAAAAAAAAAAGATTTTTAAAAAGAGCCATTATCTTTGCTCTCTCTAATTTTCATTCTGTTTACACAATTCTAGCTGAGACACCTTTGAGAGACCTGCTTTGCAATAGCTAGTTGTATATTACGTTCTAAAGAGAACTATACTAAGAAGATTTTAGAAGTATGGGAGATTTTTGCTATTTCCTTATTCATGCATTCTTGCATTCCACATGCAGACAATATGCTGTTTTGAAAATGATAAACTGCTGAGAATTGATTGAAGAAGGAAGGGGATAAAATGAGGCTTGCTGGAGATGAGCCTGGGGGAAAAATGCCAGGGTTAGGGGTGAGGCAAGGGACTCAGCTCAAGTGTATCTACACCAATGCACACAGCATGGGTAACAAACAATAGCATGGGAGGGGCTGGAAGTCATTGTGCAGAGGGCAAACTGTGACTTAGTTGCCATTATGGAAACATGGTGGGATACCTCCCATAACTGGAGAGCTGCAATGGATGGCTATAAGCTCTCCAGAAGGGATAGGCAAGGAAGGAGGGGTGGTGGTGTGGCTCTCCATGTTAGAGAGTGTTTTGTTGTTGAACTCAGGGCTGGGAATGATAAGTTTGAGTCCCTGCAGACAAACATCTCAGGGAAGGCCAACACGGCTGACATCTTAGTGGATTTCACTTATGGACCAGTTAACCAGGATGAAGAGACAGACAAAGCATGCCATGAGCAACTGTCAGAAGTCATGCAGTTGCCAGCCTTTGTTCTCATGGGGAGCTTGAACTTCACCAATATATGCTGGAAATAAAATACAATGCAGATGAAGCAGTGCTGGAGGTTTCTGGATTGTGTGGAGGATAACTTCCTGATACAGCTGGTAAGAGAGCCTACAAAGGGAGGTGCTCCATTAGAACTGCTGTTCACAAATAGTGAAGACTATTGGGAGATGTGGAGGTCAGAAGCTGTCTTGGACAGAGTGACCAAGAAAAGACAGTTTTCATTCTTGGTGAAGCCAGGAGAGGGCCAGTAAAACTGCTACCTCAGACTTCTGGTGGGCAGACTCTAAACTGCTCAGGACACTAGTAGGGAGAGTTTACTGTGAGTCAGTCCTGATGAGCAGAGGGATCCAGGAAGGCTAGAAGCTCAAGAAGGAAGTCTTAAAGGCACAGGAGCAGGTTGTTAGTCAGTGACTGGGTGACGTCCTGATAGATGTGGGAAAGGGTGTTGATGTAGTCTACCTATTCTTCAGGAAAACATTTTACATGATCTCCCACAGTATTCTTGTGGAGATTGTTCTCTCTTGCTCCCTGGCTGCTTTGCCTACAGCATTAGAGCAAAGACTTTGGTTTCAGAAACTCTATTTTACATTTTACTTGATTTATTAGCTTCAATTTCAATCATATGGTATCATATTGTAGCATATTGTATTATCTCTCATTCTGCTATTATATTTAGGAAAGAGTTTATTTTTTTTCCTTTGGGTTACTGCTGCTGTTTTCCTTGTCCAGGCCCTTCTCCCTACATTCTTCCTTGTCCCATCAACTCCTCCACAGAGTGTGCATCCAGAGATCCCTTCATCCCCTTTTCACAGAAACGAGGCTGAACTTTGACACCTATTGTATCCTGCTAGTAAATTATATAGGATTCTTATTAACTCTCAACCATGGTCTAGAAAACTGTTTCTGAAATCTAGTTTTCCCTTGTCTGAGTCTCAAAAGCTTGATAACAAGAACCTGAAAAGAAATAAAAGGACATATGCAAACACTGAGCTTGTTTGTAGAATTAGTTATATTTCACCAGTTCCTTTCAAATTTGCAGACAAATGATAAGCCTGAGCCAAACATTTCTGTTCTTGACCACTGAGTTCCACAAAGCAAAAACCATGCTTGCTTCTTTCTCCCACTTATTCTTTTATAATGCTTAAATAGAAAATCAGTTATGTAGAAGAGAGATAAATGCTACTGGGGGAAAAGAGAGTATTCAGTAGTGTATAAGAAAAGAAAAAATAATAAAAAAATATTTTTATGTATTCATAGAAATATTTCAAATTGCTAGTTCTTAGAAGAATGTGTAAAATAGACACAAACTTGTATAATGAAGCTAAAAATCTAACAGGTTTCCAGTGCTCCTGTGTTTTCTGGAATTACAATAATTTAATGAGAAAAAACCTATCAAATTCTGAAATATATTTTATAATCCATCATACCATTTATAGTAAATGACTGTGTTTCAAGTAAAATGTGGTTTAAGAAAACTTACCCATTTCATTACATTTCTCAGTAAAGTGGGCTTTCCCTTTAATATATCTATTTTTATCTGAAGAACGACATATTGGTAAAATGAAAACAAATGACAGTGCTATCTCCAAAGAGACAATGCATTATTTCAAAATGTATGAAAAGGCCCATTCTCTGCCCTATGACAGTTAAATGCTCAAAATAAGACAGGCAAAAAAATGGATTTAACTCATTCAAGAAGACATGAAAAGTGAATCTCTTATTTATTTTCTTTGGAAAATAAAAAGACAAACGAAGGGTGAGGAAGAAAGAGTAAGTGTGTTTTTTAAAGGCGTTCAGTAGTCTACACAAAATGAGAACAGCAGGTCTGAATCATAAAGGGTTAGGTCATAAAGGTAGAATCATAGAATCTTTTAAGCTGGAAAAGACAACTACGACCATCAAGTGCAATTGTCAACTCATCATCACCATGCTCCCTATACATTGCATCACCAGGTTATTTCTGTTGTCTTGGTCATCTCCTGGTCCCTCCAGGACTCCTGTTGATCCTTCACAAGTAGCCAGACGTCCACAAACCCCCACACACCTGCTTTATATGCAGAGGTTTCACTGCAGTGAGCAGGAGGCAGCATTAGCTGGAGATCTGCTGCTTTCTGTAGGTGCCTCTGTCCCATTCCCAGGTTGACAAGCATACAGATGGCCCTCTGTATGGCAATCATGTAATGATTTTCCCTGTTCATTTCCTTCCTCTTTTTTTGGATAGTAATTTTTTGTTTGGGTAATATGACATTAACATTTGAATATGATTTGAAATCAAGATTTAAGAACTTGACTTTAAGATCACATTTTCCCTGTGTCTGGCTGTGATACCATGTTTCAGTGGAAGCAAGAACTGCATAGAAGACATCTGTTCTTCCTTCAGCTGGAGACAAAATTGTAAAGATTGATTTAAGAACTGAAGCTTAAAACTTCTTACAAAAGCTTTATCTAATTTTCCAATCATAACAAAACTCTTCTGTTAGTTATATTAACATAATTAATTATATTAACTGTCATATTGTTTCATGATAATATTTACATTAGTTTTGCACTCCACTTCTTCATAAAGTGTGTTTTTTTAAATAATTGTCTTTTAAAATGTATTTTACTAATAGAAATAATATATTTTAACATTTCTTTTGAATTCCATGACAAATACAAATAAAAATAACTCAGTAAATCCTTAAAGAAATAAATTATTGTAAATATATAGGCCATAAGAAGTACTTGCATAGGTATCAAACGATGTCTTTATTTAACAGGTATAGCATAGCAATCTCATTGTCTTTGTGTATTTTTTTTTGCATTAAAATGCATTAAAAATGAGGGTAATTCCCTATCATTAGCTGAAAATAATAGTTAGCTAATGAACACCATTCTGGAATTTCATTAAACCACATTCTCTAGAGATTATGTCTATTTGAAACACAAGATTTTAAACTTTCTAAGTAGTCTGTAAATTTCTTAAAGTAATTACCTTATAAATGAAATTTGCTGAACAAAAAATGAAAACATATATTTTAAGACCACAAATGTTCTACACAATATGAAGTTTAATGTTCAGGATAATGAAGAAAACAAAAACAAAAACAAAAAACAGGCATCAAAGGCCGTTGAAAGCAAAAAAAGTAATACAACTCTAATCTCCATCTGTACATTCAATAGTATGTATTAAAGTAACACTAATTACTCTAGATGGGTAGCAGAATAATTTAACCATATCCTGCTGCTTTGTACTCCTAACTGACCTAGAATTTCCCACAATTTCTGACAAGTTTAATTTAAGTTGAATGAAAGGAGACAGCTGGCACTATGCGAAAACTTGTGTACTTTTGAAGGATCACAAAATCTGACTTTGCATCTGCCAGGGTCAGTCTAAGTAACAGCACAAGTGTTAGTATGTAAAAATGAAAGATTATAAGCTAAGGCACAGAAAAGAAGTATATGATGTGTACTTCAAAAGGCATAAAAATAATGGGAATGAAGAGAATAAACAGGACAAAATAAATGCTGGTAGAAGGAGTTGTGTAAGCATTCGTGTTCAGCTGAAAAATGAAAAGAATGACCAATAGTTATTTCATCTTTCATAAATACTCTAGCTCCATCTCAGATTCATATTAGACACATAAATGCACCATACTGTTCTTTGCTTTGTTGTTTGTTGTTTTTTGTTTGTTTGTTTGTTTGCTTTTCAGAAAGAAGTTAGTCTACTTCCATAGACAAAGCAAAATCATAAATTGCAAGTAATCCTGCTTAGGCAATGAGGATGTTGTGCGTAAAAATAAGTACAGAGGAAACTATATGGCATCATTTGCAGGGTATAAAGAGCAATGATTTTCTATGAAGAGTCAGTGACACAGTAGATCCCACATTCTTTGAATAATCATTCAATAATAAAATCCTCACTAGTTCTCATACTGTGAAAGGAGCATTAGGAAACACTACACTTGAAACCAAGTGATCTTCAACATCCATTTCAAGAGTTATGGCGGTTTCTCTTCTGTTTTTAGAAGTTTAACCCGTAAGATGCCTGTGAATTGAAGCTGTTCAAGTCTGTACTTAGTCATTTTGTCAAACAAAAACTCATTAAATCCATTAATGTGTGTACACACTCAACTTGTTAGACAAATTACAGAAGGCTCTGATGCCTAGCAAATAGCATAAAACTATTTTGACTGTGGCATTATATTTTTAACACAGCTTTCAATACTTCTGTGTGCATATAACCTCCATACCATAAATGTATAACATTAAAAGACTGACTCTGATCATGATATTTTGTAATAAAGATATTATAAAGTTTAATTTCAGTGTTACAAAAATGCATTTGAACTAACTAAAAGAACTAAGTACTTATTTGGTTGTTTGGACATTATTTCAATTTAAATCTCAATATGAGGAATTTCAGGTAATCATCTATTTCTATTAAGATTTAATGTGTGAGATGATCTTTTATGGTGAGTATTGTGTTTGTGACATATAATATCTGAATGTGTTTCTTAAGAACTAAATGGAAAGCATGAAAAATGATTTTTAGTAGTGAAGACTTTGCTTTTAGGTCAGGTGACAAGTATGTTGCAATTTTTTTGAGGGCAGTTTGAAACTGAGAACCATAGTTGTTCATAGGTTCATAGGTTCATTAGGTTGGAAAGGACCTACAAGATCATCTAGTCCAACCATCCTCCTAACACCATCCCTACCCACTGAACTACTAAATCAAATCCCTTAGCACCTCATCTAAACGCTTCTTGAACAGCGCTAGGGATGGTGCCTCAACCACCTCCCTAGGCAGGCCATTCCAGTGCCTGACCACTCTTTCAGAGAAAAAATGTTTCCTCAGGTCTAATCTAAATCTTCCCGGGCGCAACTTGTGGCCATTCCCTCTTGTCCTGTCATTATTTATCAGGGAGAAGAGGCCCACCCCCTCCTCACCACAACCCCCCTTAGGGAAGTGGTAGAGTGCAATAAGGTCTCCTCTGAGCCTCCTCTTCTCCAGACTGAACAATCCCAGCTCCCTCAGCCGCTCCTCATAAGACTTGTGCTCCAGACCCCTCACCAGTTTTGTTGCCCTTCTCTGAGCACGATCCAGGGCCTCAATGTCCTTCTTGTAGTGAGGGGAGTTGTAGTGAGTGTGTTGTGACTAATGCTAGGCTAAAGAAGAACACTGACAATAGTTTGATGAGATGTTCCTTCTTCTTTTCTCTTTTTCTTGTCCATATTCTCTTACCTGTATACCATAAAGTCATTACTGTTTTGTATATAATTGTCTTTTATCCTTCAACAGAAATTTATGTTGGAAGGGATCTCAGGAGATCATCTTGTCCATATGACAAAGCATTAGCAGCTGAGGGCTGGGATTCAACACCTCCCTGAGAAACCCTTTCCAATATTTGACTGTTCTCTAGGTAACTTTCTTTTCCCACATCATGTATTGTTAACTATTACCTACTGCTTCTTAACTTGTTGTAGGGAAGTTTTGGTAAGATTCTGAATCTTTCTTTAATCGCTGCTGTTGGATATTAGTATTAATATGTCTCTTTAATTTCCCAGTTTAACTCAGAAAAAAATTTCAGAGAGCTATTCTCTGTCTAGTTATCTGTTCATCCTTTTTGCTTGTTCTTCAAAACACTTTTTAAATTCTGTGTTTCTTATTGAATTCTCATTTTTATGCAGATTATTATTACTATTTATTTACACAATTATTAAGAGTACAGGTATTAACTATCATTACTACCTATACTACTACTACTATTACTATTACTACCACTACTAAGACACAGATGATAATGGCAGGGAGTGGGTTGTGAGAAAGAAGATGATGTTTTTACTAACATGCCTTACGTTGAGATTCATAAGATGTCTCTTCCTTTTTACGTATCCAGCTCACAAGACACTAAGTTCATGGTCAGTGTCAGTCTTCTTGTGCCATATAATACCTCAAGAGGCCTAAGTCTGGGGAAGAAACTTTCTTTTTTTCTGGCTCGGCTCCATCTTGAGATTTTATTGAGGCTTAGAAAGTTGTCAGCAAGATGTTTGCTGACTGTAAATTAAATCATTCTTTCTGCCTCATTGGTTATTATTCATATCTCATCTTCATTTTTTTTCCAAACATTGAACTGTACATTGTATTCAAAACATAAAACTAGGCATACACATTCATATTAATGAGAGTATATGAGATATATGTTACTGGCTTAAATTTCAGCCATCATATCTGAATCAGTAGACATCACACTAACAAATTACTTTGTGATGAACTGAAACATACTATTAATGAAAAAAGAGAAGACTTTAGGAACAAAGATATTCTCATCAGATAAAGTAAATACTTTTATTCTCCAGTACTATTTTCTTTCTTTTTATTTCTGAGAGGTTGTCCTGTGGCTTAACTTCCAGAAGACTTGTGAAGACAAGTGTTATGGTATGTACTCTGAAGACTGAGTCTTTCAGTATTTGTGCAAAATCAAAATTATCTTAAGGTGAAGAATACTTAAAAGTCTAATTCCCTGCACAAGTGTTTTTATTACTGTCTTGTTATTAACCTGGCACTATCTTTCTATCTTGGCCAGTGGCTTGAGTGAATGAGGCATGCTTCAAGTTTGGTTAGATAATGAAACTTTTCTAGTAAGCTATGTGAAGGGAAAGCTATTTTATACTTTTCACAGAAGACAGCTGCTGATCTAATCTTTATTATAGACAGATGGGTACTGTGGGGATTTACAACACTTGGAAGTAAAGTCTAACTTTGAGTCTTGACATACGATGGGAATCAGAGTTACCTTGGTAGGCTTAATAGGTTATACATTATTCTCCTACATAGCGTTCTTGAACTTTCATATCCATAGAGCATTTTAAAAACTAAAGTTTCTGAAGTATCAAATGTTTCTTTCCATTACACTTTTATTTTTGAAATGCTTACCACCTTAGCCATTCTTTGTTCATTGTTTTGCATAACGTTATAACAGTAATTCTTATTTTATCTTATGTAAATATTGTATAAAATGAAGAAGAACCAAAATGTAAGTTGTAGTTTTAACACTATTCTCTATTCAACACCTATCTGAAGAAAAAGATCCTGGCAGTGGCTTAGAGAACCTAGTTCAGTACTGCTACCTTTATTTTCCTTTAGAATAGATACAATCATGTATCTGCTCTCAGCTTGGCTAAAATGAAAAAGAGTGAAACCTGCAGTTTCACTTCACTCTCTTCCATCTCTATATATTTAGCATTATCACAGAACCTGCTTATATCACACACAGTGGTCACAGTGGGAATAAAGCTGTCTTTATTGTATAAAGCTAAGCATTATTCATTTTATGTCCATAGATTGCCTAGAATTCTACAAGTTGTTGAGGATACTTCATGCTTAGAGTTTATCCCCTGGATAGAATTTTCACAGCTATGAACTCAGAGCAGTTTTTCAACTCAGTGACATGCATTTTTAAAAAGTCTTGAATAAGTAATGCATGTTTTAAAAAGATGGTGTGGGGAAGCCAAAACAGAAAAAAAGAATACGCACACAAGCTGACAACCTCAGGAAATGCAGAGCAAATGACAAAGCCACACATCTGTTTCATACTGCAGTGCAGAACTATTTCAGGAGCAGTTTGCCAGTCTTCTAGTAAGCAATACTTGTAAAGAAAGTTCAGAGAAAGAGCAGTTGCATTTGGACTTCACTGATTCATTTCAGCTGAAATATTCTAACAGGAAAAAGTTCTTCAGATGTTTTTGTAAAACACTTGCATTATTTGGAATGTATGGATAGAAAATACATAATGACTATATATGATTTCTAGTTATTTATAACGTTGTTCATATGTGGCCTTTTGAGTGCTCTTTTTATTGTTTGTTTTTGTTTGTTTTCTGTTCATTTTTTGCTTTTTGTTTTGTTTTGTTTTTGTTTTGCCTGACCGTAATATAGAATGCATTTTAGGGCAATAGCCTGGTTTTAAATACTTGTTCTTCTGAATACCTAACTTCAAAGTGGAGAAGTACCAATAAAGAAAGAGAATTACCTCTCTCATCTCCAGGATACATATAGAGTTTTTATTTTTTTCGAGTGCAAAGCATTAATAGTTTCAATGTTCTTTACAGAAGAATTGTTACACAGGGATGAACAGTGTTAAGAGGAGATTTAGCCAAAGAGAAAAGAAATCTAGATTAATGAAGTTAGTTAAAGAATTTAGATTGTTCATTTTTCTTTTTTTTTTTCTTTTTTTTCGTGGAACTAAGTATAGAGTATGCTTTTCAAGATATAGCCTAATTAATGGTTATGAGAAAATGAAATAAATATTCAGGGCCACACAGGTGAAGAAATACTTTATATTTTGATCTCACTATAGTTCTAGATATGAGCTGAAGTGGAATTCCATTGCATAGTTACGTATAAAACACCTCTGAACCTATGTATAAATTAATATTTTTACCCCTAGGTAAGGAAAGTAACTGGGAGTCGGTCAGCTCTTGGATGCCCTAATGCTTTTGTTAAGTTCTAGTGACTGATATTTTTAACAGCTTAGAGCAGGTTCTTCTTCATTATCCGATTATAATTCAAGCATTACTGTAATGCTCTTTCAGTATTTCCACTACTCTAAGCACGACACAACTTTATTCCCAAATATGCAATTGCTTATCTAATTTGCATAGCAGCTTAATAGAAACATATTCCTAAATCAGATAGCTGTCCATTTTCAAAAAATTAAACCAGTTGGTGTTCATAATTATGCTAATTAAATCATTTTCACAAAATGCTTATATGCTTTAGAAAATCAAATTCTGCTTAGTTTTGTTTTTCTTAATTTAGGGACATAGTTATTAAGTAAAATGTTAAAAGTTAAAAAAAGGTTGCTAATGTTTTATGCATTGCATTTCCTGTATCCTGGTGAGCTTTTACAATGCCAGGTAGCTCAGATGTATTCATAGGCAGTATGGAAGCAAGTCAGATACTCAAATCTCAGACAAACCACACAAAAAAGTATGTATTTATGTATTTGTTGAAAGGCAGGAATTTCAACAAGAAATGGTTTTATATTCTATTTATCCACCTATTTATTTATTCTATTTACATTCTAGAAACTCTGAAGTAATGTCTGCATATTCAGTATTGATCATTATATGGTTGTCGTGCAGATATTTTACTGTCGTATGTCACTGGGAGAAATCAAACTGTCTTACACTTAACCTTTCATATAACTCCTCATTAGAGTTACTGTGTGAATGGTGTTTATGAAACAAGAATATCCCCATGGGAATAGAGATAATGAAAATCAAGGAAAAACAGATACAGTAAAAAGCTTAATATTCAACATCACTCACCACATGCTGTGTTAAATTCCAAGTTATATCTCTGTTAATACTCTTAACTTTTCTAACATATTTCAGCTTTTACTAGAATGTTCAAACAATATTGTATCTTTTCAAAATAGTTTCACGGGCTGGGTTCTCATAATGTCATGATATATATATATATGAAACAGTACAGTGGTTCTGTAATAACTTGTCATTATATTTTGTTTAATTATTGGGTTTAGAGCTAGACAAGGCTTCTAAAAGACTTGGAGCTACAGCAGCAGCAGCACTGAGAGAACTTACTATGGTGATAAGTGAGGGCACCCAATAGGCTGACAAATATACCAGGCATATTCTGATTGTTCACAAAATTCAGCTTTTGATGTCTAATCAGTTTTCTTAATTTTCTGTAAGCAAAATGTTTTGATACTGATATATAACACTTGCATCTTTGACTATGTTTGAGCACTGATTGTGTACACAAATACAAAAACTCCTTAATTTTATAAAACATAGCATTTTTATTTACAAGCACTATTTAATCTTTCCAGTACAATAATACTAGTAGTAGTTGTGAAGGTTAATCACTGCTACAGACTGTTGAGGAGTTTAATACATATGCATGTTCATAAAGATGTAGGTATAGATGTAAGTATAATATTTATATTATCTGTGTAGAGTTTTTTTTATGTATCTATATGTAATGCATGAGAACAAAATGGGAGATTTCTGTTTTGACATGTACCTTTGACTATGAACAAACAAAAAAAACTTGACAGGAAACATACTTTGATCCTCTTTTAAAAAGGGAATTTTCTATATTATCTCTTGGGGGTCGGGATTTAATTATCTTGCTCCTTAATCCTTTAGATACACTAAGATTAAAAAGAAAAAAGAAAACAGAACAAAACATGATGAAGAATAACTAAATTAGATAAAGAGAAGTAAGACAATACTTCAATTATCTTGTGACAGTCTTTGATGAGCAGTCTAATAGGAGTCTATGCAACAGCTCCTGAACATCTGATTTGCAGCTTTAATCATACACTGGTCGTTCTTCCACAAGCTACTATTTCCAATAAAAGCAAATGTCATTGTAGGTAATAGATGCCAACTTTTTATGCAACGGCAATTTTAAGGTTTGCATCATGATCATGATTCCCAGAGAATCCATGATTTCTCTTATCTTTCCAAAGGTCTTTTGAGGCTAGACTCAGACCAGTTTATGGGAATGAAATACCTTAAAAACTGTTTCTGTATAGGAATAGTAGGTAGGCACATAATAGTCTTTAATGCATTTGTCAGTTCATATTCAGAGAAAAAATATATTACTAATGATGTGGCCTGATTCATAAAAGTGAGCTTTATGAATTATGAAGTCTTCCAGTGGTTTCACAGATACAGAAAAATAGTATAATATTCATGAGGAGGAGGAAATGGAATCTGTTTATATACTTTTTTTCAGAGACTGAGCAGTTTTTCAAGCACAACAGATGGTGGATGTAGTAAAAATCTGGAGACAGAAGAGAGGATTGATTTCACCTAACTTGAATGCTGTAATATATCATTACCTATATGTGAGATCATTACCATAAACTTCTTTTAAATTGGATAGAGAGAAATGGCACTTTTGGAATAACATTTATCTGACCCTCTTACAAAATTTCAGCTTGAGATGAGAAAAGGCACACATTGAAATGTTTGTGGTTTTTTTTCTTTTTCCTAAATTGATTCTAAAACGGACAAGTTCATATATATATTTCAGCAACACAAATGTTTATTTTACTTAGTTAAATCCCTACTCAGATTAACTAGGAATTGTGTTTTTATTCAGAATAGTATCAATCCAGCCCTGGATTATTGTTTAGCTATGAAGTATCCAGCTGGTTATGGAACATGAAAGAGTGGGGTATTTTTTTTTCATTTCAGCTCCTGATGATCAGTACATAAAGGTTTCTCAGTCTTGACAAAGTGAGAAGAGACTTTGTTGCTGTGGAGATAGAAAAGAAAATGTTTGGTCTTCAGTCCTTCCACAGTGTCCTGTTTGCAATGTCAGAAAGTTTTCTTGTCATCTAGTCATCTTTATTCAATGAAGTGAATGCAGAAAGGACTGACATATTAGTTAATTATTGTAGAACTAATTTCACTATTTGAAGTTTGGAAAATATGAACTGTAAACAATGAGAAAGAGAAACCATATCTAAGTTGTTTTTGTTTTTGTTTTTGTTTCCTGTTAATTAATACAACATAT
Source organism: Cyrtonyx montezumae (assembly GCF_038088225.1). Classification (NCBI taxonomy): domain Eukaryota; kingdom Metazoa; phylum Chordata; class Aves; order Galliformes; family Odontophoridae; genus Cyrtonyx; species Cyrtonyx montezumae. The sequence goes on along the minus strand of NW_027072034.1, from coordinate 10,511,262 downwards.
GTACAAACAGGTTCTTACTAGAGTAACCAAATCTTTATAGAAGGTGCTCAAGAGATAAACAACAAAAGTAGGCTTGGAAATGATCTTGTGATGCTTGCTTTTGATAATTTATTAGAAATTTTGAATACAGTAAGTAAGTAACTCTGAAATTACTTTGTATCTACAGATTTTATATATTATATACATCTATTCTCTTTGGTTCTTTAATCTCGTGAGGAATAAACATTAAATACTGTCGATCTTAAATTGATTTACTTTAAATCCTTTTTAAACTTAAATGGACAACTGGGTAAAAGTTGTCATTACATGATACATTCAACACTGGTCTAACTTTGTCTACCAGCAAAGCCAGCTATGAAATTCCATGACATTGATTGGAGTAAAATCAGGGAAGTATAGATCTCAGTGTGGTAGACAGAACTTATCACAGGAACTTTTGTTTGAAGTAAAACAGAAACTGACCTTCAAAGAAAAAGGAACAGGCATTCTCTTTACAGCAACTAACAGGGAGAATGAATATTTTGCCTTGCCACTGGATATCACCTCTCTTAAAATTCATCAGGAAATGATCAGAAGACTTTATTCTGTCGGTATTAATATTATTAATCCAGAGAGAGTTGAAGTGCTGAGGATGTGTTTAATCACTTCTGAATCATAAATTATTCAAAATGATCTCACATTTAGATAGAGATTGTATACCTAGGAGATAACTGAAACCATGTTTTTCTTTTATGAATTGCGGCATGCTAGTGAGATATTTAATGATTCCCTAGATTCTCTTCCTATGCAATACTGAAAGAGAAATCTTCATACAAATATCTAAAGTGAAAGTACTGAGATGTTTGATACTGAGTTCACAGGAAAAACTTTTCCTAGCTGGAGATCCTTCACCTGTGTGCTTTTAGAATTTTTCCATTAAGTAGCAGCACAAATTGGTTGCACAATAATTCTCAACTGAACTCCACCACATTGCTTTCTCACTACCCTTCCTCTAAGGTTGAAAGGAGAGAAAAAAATATCATGGGGGGTAGGGAGGGGAGGGAGGGAGGGAAATAAAAGGATTGTGTAATGAGATAAGAATCTTCTAAATACAGGAAAAAGCAAAAGTCAAAGAAAACAAAAAGATAAAGAAGCAAAGGCTGCTCAGAAGCAAAGAGGGAAAAGTTATTCTCTACTTCCCATCAGCAAATGATTTACATTGATATTTAGAAGATGATCTCAATATGCAAAGCAGATGTTTGGGAGGACAGACATTTATATAGGAGCATCATACCCTTCTCATTCCATTTTCCCAGCTTTTATTCATGATATTTTTTAGATTGGTTTAGATCAGGCATCCTGGCCATGTCCCCTCCTCACTTTTTTTCACTCCCAGCCTACAAGAGGGGTTTGGAGATAGCCTTGATTTTGTCAGCACTGTTCAGCAGTAGACAGAGCATCGGTGTGGTATCACTGTTCTAGCTACAAGTAAAGAACAAAACGTTATGAGCTACTGTCATGAAAATTAACTCAATTCCAGCCAGTCATAATAGAATGATATAACAAAAAGAAAATAATTCAATCAAATAGAAACCTAGCATCTGATTTTCCACCACAAAAGGGGGAAAAAATGAATCCAATTAGAAATGAATAATTATAAAATAGTTAGTATGACTGAGAGTTCTTATACTGCTCTGTCCAATATATAATTTCCTTCAGAATGCATATCTTAATGTACACTAATACATTATATTAACACATTTTCAACTGGAAAAATTTTCAGCTTCCAATTTACCCTGGAAGCAGATAAGTCTGACTTTCAATTCAAGAAGAAAACCCAAAACCACACATGTGTATCCTTATTTTTTTTAGTTGTGATGAGTTTCAGCTAGAAGCCAGCCATAAAATGCAATCATTGTTACACAACTTTATGATGATACTATTGCAGCAGCTGTGGATGAATGCAACAGTAAAATAACAGAAAGAAGCAGTAGAGAAATAAAGGAATTTCCAAACAAATCATAAATATTCCTTTCTATGATGAAAAATTTATTATGCTGAAGCGTGTATTGTATGTTTACTGTTTCAATTTCAAAGTCAAAAGGAGCAGAAGGATACTTTGAACAACCTAAAATACTGGGAATGTTCTGCGTATGAAGATAAATTGGACTCTTTCCATATCAGTTCACTTATAATTAGATTAATTTAGTTACTAGGAGAAAGCAATTCCACTCAAAGGTTAATTTTATTTTTATTTTTATTTCTTCTTTTTTCCTTATTCTTTTTTCTTTTTCTTTTCCAAATTTAAGTTATAAGCTAAAACCAATATATTTATATGAATATTTTCTTCCCTACTCTTTCCAATTTCTTTCCAATGTGAATTTTAATAATTAATAAAATTTTTTAAAAGGATGAAAAGAAGGAAGGAAAGAAAAAAAATCATTTGGTATATCTTGAAAAAAGTTATGAAAGAATAATTTTATTCTTTTACGCTTTTGAATGGAGAATCTTCATTGAATCTATATTCCTGTTCACATATCTCAACAGGAAAATCTGATCAACATTTTTTGCATATTTTGGTTGTTTACTTTTTTGTTTTTAAGCCTGACAAGGAATACTAAAAACAAGTTCTATATGTACATTGGTTAGATGCTGTCACGCTCCAATATAAAGAAGGGTGACGAAAGTTCTTTGATTATGTGTATACCCGTCGTGAGATTAAGAAACAATGGTTCAAATGTTGGTCCGACCAGTTTATTACCAATATTGACCAGGGAGATGGGGAAGGCGGACACTGTTAGGGTGACGGGGAAGAGAAGGCGAGCCATAGGAAAGATAGGAAAGAAGCAAGGATTTGTGCAGCATAGGGAAAGTCACCAGCCAGGATCCTAGAGGCGGTCCGGTTACAAGCGGCTCTGACGGTCCGAGGCAGAAGAGCAGGGGCGGCAGAAGCGGGGAGAACAGCAGCAGCGACGGGCAGCCCTGAGCAGCAAGCAGCTGTCCTGGAGAAGCGGCACCGGGTCAGCACGGGAGAAGCAGCGTGGGGAAAGTCCAGGAACAGCGTCAGTCAGCACCGGAGAAGCAGCAAACAGTGATCAGCTCGTGAGGGTTCAGATGGTAGAACACCTCGAAGGAGCGGCGAGGTCCAGGAGAAAGCAGCATGTCTCAGGCAGCAGGCCCAGGAGGGAGTTCAGCAGCAGGGGTCAGCTCAGGAGGTTTCTGATGGAAGAACCCCAACAAAGCAACAACAACTACAAAACCACAACAAAACCACACACATCTCATGTTGGTCGATCCCTCTTTTATCCTCCATTTCTCTTGCCTATGTGGCAAATCCCGTGCTAGCCTGCCAGGCAAGCTTCTCCTGAGATAGCTATCTCCCCACAGAGATGAGTACCACACAAGGGTGTTCAGCAGCCATTGAGCTGCAGCTTATCTCTCTTTCGTTGCCCCAGGACATGCCCATCTGCTTGTCCCTTAGACAAAGGATTTCACAACCCTTGCCCAGGACTAGCTTGGACATGTTTGGACGTGTTCATCAGCAAACTTTGAGGCAATTATATAAAATATTAGTCTCTTACAGACGCAACAACAGCCTACTTTTTTCTGATAAATGTGACAGGAGAACTGGCTACAGCAGAGGCTGAAATACTCAATGAGTCCTTAGCCTTAGTCTTCACTGATAGTCAGGATTCTCATACTTCACTCATCCCTGAATCTCACATCCCTGAAATTCTCGGTAGGAACTGGAGGACTGAATGACTCCCACTCTAAGGGCAGAACAAGTTTGAGACCACCTCATGAGGCTGAAGGTGTACAAGTCAGTGTGGCAGGATGACATGCATCCCAGAGTACTAAGGGAGCTGACTGAGGTAGTTGCTGAACCACTCTATCAAATTTGGAAAATTGTGGCTGTCAGGCAAAGTCCTCAGTGACTGGGAAAAGGGAAACATCATTCCCATTTAAAAGAAAGGGAGGAAGGAGGACTAAAGGAACTACAGGCTGGTGAAACTCACCTCTGTGCCTGGGAAGATAATGGAACAGATCCTCCTGGAAGACATTTTAAGGCACATGAGTGGGTAATACAAGATAGCCAACACATCTTCACCAAGGGAAGGTCATGCCTGACCAATCTGGTGACCTTTTATGATAGAGTGGTGAAGTGACAACATCATTGAGCAAGGTGCTGGATAAAACTTGTTCTAAAACTTGAAAACATCACCTTTCGGGTGCACTGAATTGTTTATGCATTAGTATATAAGGTTCTGACATTCAATCCTGGTTGTTTTTTTTCCTTCACACCATTGCCTCCATCATGCTAGGAATCATCCCAATTCATAACTATCTGGTGGCGCCTTTGTTGTTGATGTTTGCTGTTGTTGTCATTTCAGAAGGGCAAGTGTTTGTCCTTTTTAAATTTTTTCCTTTAACCTACATAACTATATGACTAAAATCTGTAATAAAAATTCTCCTTATAATTGCTAGTAATCCCTATTTCTATATTAATTATATTAAATAAATTCTTAAGTAAAACTCCCTGTTTACTCAACTTCTTTTGTGTTGTGTATCTGTATGAAAATGTAAATGGACAAAAAAAAAAAAAAAAAAAAAAGAAAGGAAAAGAAATGGACAAGAAGAACAAAAGAACAAAGTTTTCTGTCCAGATTTGCTATGTATGTTTGTTTCATGTTTTGTTTTGTTTTGTTTTGTTTTTATATTGTGGGGAAAGAAAAACTATCAACACAATTGAAACCAAAGTTACTAATTGCTTATGTTTTAGAAGTAACATTTCATTGCCTGTCATAATTTTCTAGCTCACAAAAGATATATATATATATATTTATTTTCTAGATATTGTAGACATTTTCATCATTAGAGTGTTTAAGAATCTCATTAACTACCCTGAAATGCCAAGCTATATCTTTCCTTAAATTTATTTTATGTGTAAGAATTTTATTTTCAAGATAATATATATATATATTACTCTTTAAAAAGTTTACTCGAGCAACATGATCAGTTAAATAACGATAAGTTTGTAATTGCTTTGACATGAAAAAGTTTATCTATTGGCTTGTAGAGAGTAGGTGTAGATTATACGGTCATAAAAGATGTATTTATAAAGACTTCTGTATTAGTACAGGAATATGAATGTAGGAAAGGTTGTATATACTAAAAATAAACTATTAGCTTAATCAGCAGTTTGAATGCCTTTATAAAGATAGAAATTGTGACGGACAGGAAATATTAGTATTTAGTTTTTACATAGCTATAAACCTATGCTATCTCCCACCATATAATGATTGTTAGTGCCTGCCTTACTCGAGGAGGCAAAAAAAAGAAAGAAGAAGAAAAGAAAGGTAATGGGAGAGCCATCAACAAAGGCACATATTGATTAACACTTTTACCTGTTCTAAATTTATAGGCATGATCTGTCTTCTGGATGAATGATTATATACCCTTCAGAGAGTTTACCACCTTTGGAAGAAGGAGCTGGCAGTTTAAGTCATGTACAAGACTTTGTGGAGAGACAATTAGAAAGGCAAAAGCCCAGCTTGAACTTAATCTGATCGCCATTGTAAAAGATAACAAAAAGTATTTTTACAAATAGTTTAACAACTAAAGGAAGGCCAAGGGAAATCTCCATTCTTTATGGCATGCAGCAAGGAATATTGTCACCAAGGATGATTAAAAGGCTGAGGTACTCAATACCTTCTTTGCTTCTGTCTTTAATGGAGAGAACAGTTATCATCACGGTTGGTCACAACCTTGAGCTGGAAGATAAGGATGGGGAACAGAATAAAACCCCCGCAATTCAGGAGGTAACAGTTGCTGACCTGCTACTCCACTTAAGACTCTCACAAGTCTATGGGGGCAGATGGGATCCACCTGAGGGTACTGAGGGAGCTGGTGAACTTTCTTGCCAAGTCATTTTCTGTCATCTATCAACAGTTCTCATCAACCAAGGAGATGACAGATGACTACAGTGGAGCTTAACAGAACATTCTTGCAGCTAAGTTGTCAAGTCATATTTTAAAGATAAGTAGTTTGAATCCTCATATCACTGAATCTTTGTGGCCATTATTTCAGCATTTCTCAACTGGATTACTAAAGCACTGCCTTTGGGTTCCTCTGATTTCTAGTGGAAATGGACTTTGCTGCTGTAGTTTTGTACTGGTAATTTTCAGATGACAGAATGTTACTTAAAGCCTTCCCAGCATTACTTATATATGAGGGATCCAGAAGAGACCATTCATGACAAAATAACTTTCAGCTATCAGATATGGGAACAGATCTGTTCTCTTCTAATATCCAAAGAATACATGTGTGAGAAAACAAAACTAGCTTTGTAGTTTCCTTCAGGTAGATTCTTTGCTTTTATAAAACTTGTATGCAACTGTTCATTATACAGGTAATCATAAATTTTCAAGCACTTTCTTCATTTTATATGTCACATTTTAAGAGTTATTTTATGTAGACATTGCTTATGTAGTATTTCTTTATACATGTTTATAATGGTCAAATGAAATTTCAAAATAATATTGTGCCACAAATTCCATTTTTCAGTAAGGAGTAAGCAGGCAGATAGATGGATACACCATAGATTTCCAGAATAATAAAATTAATTTATTCTCTTTCAGTTTTTACAAATTATAAGATGATCTTGTCTACTACCTTGAAGTTTTACAGTGGTCCTTTGACTAACTGACAACATTTTTGTGTGCTTAGATGGATCAGACGTATTTTGAAGAAAAGGGGTTTTTGCCTAGAGTTTTCTGCAAAGAAGTTCAAACACGCAAATGTTTTTTGACATCACAGACACTTTCACACCCTGAAATATTCAGACATGGAATCTGCAGGTTGACTGAATTTAACTGCAGTGTAAAAAGAGGCTTTCATTTCTGTGTAGAATCAAAATAAAAAATGCTCCTTAACTTATATAAGAAAGAATGAACTGTAACTAAAATTCAAAATTTCTGTTTTTAAATGTCAAGATAGACAAGTTGCAGAAAGTACTATCAGTAATGAAGGATTCATTGTTTCTGACTGGTTTCAAAATCCAACAGATTTATGTCTAGAAACATATGCTTTGTAAATTCTAAAAGTTAAACCAATGTTATTCTATGGGTTGGAGATACTCAGGACAACTGATAAATAATCTAATCATTCCTGAACTTCAACTACAAAATTTTGTAAAGACTAGAACTGGCTTTTGACCTCAAAATACAATATGTTAAGTAGGTGTTTATAGGAATGTATTATCAAATAATTAAAAGACTTCAAGACAACTTGCGTGAAATTAATTGATGTCAAAATCAACAAAATAGTGCACTGTTAGATGTTCCAAATTAGTCTCAGAAACATTTAATTGTAAAAAAAACTTTAAGGAATTCAGTCTGAGAACTCAAGGTTATTTATGTCTTGATAGGAGTTCTATACAACATGAAACATGTTATATACAGAGGATAGTTCGTTTTTTGAACTGTCACTTCAGGGTCAGAAATGATACCCAAATGAAACTAAATATCTCCAAGAGGTTCAAATGGCATCTGAATTTATTTGTAATGCCCTAAACCAATGAAACAGAGAAATTCATTTTCAGTAGTAAACATTCGAGATTTCTACATTACATATGATGATTATATTTCCATTTAAAACCAACTTAGCTGATATTAATTTTGTCATATTTTAGGTATTAAAAAGTTGGTTTAGAAATGGTACACAATTGAGTTATACAATGATAGACAACTTTTATAAAAGTAAATTCACTATTGTATCCCAGGCATCTGTATAAGGATGGCAGATATCTTGTTGAACCTACAAGAAACCTGTGCCCTTCTGGAAAACCATAGACCAGACAGGATATCGCTAATCATGTCAGTCAGCAAACAATGTCTGCTGATAAACAACAGAAGGGTTCTTATAGGTTAGGATTTATCTCCAGATTGTAGACATCTAAATGTAGAGATCTGCATTGCTAATATTTGCCACATATGTGTGAAAGTGTCACTTACAGTCAATGAAAATCTAGCGAAGTCAATCATAAAGCCTATAGGGCTACTGAGCTCACAAAATATGCATAACCACATTACAAATAAAAGTGGGGAGAGCAGATATGACAAAAGAGCTATGTAGAAAACCCAGCACCTCCTGTCCCACAGTAGGCATCTCAGCAGGACTTCCTATGGAATTTCAAATGTCATAAGAAATTTATGTATGTAAAGCTGTATATAGTGCTGGATTTCCTTTCACTATAATGAATGTCCAATAAAACTCACTATATAAACATCTGACTGTTCATTTAGATTTACAAAACAGTTTAAAATAGGTGATACAGTTTAAGCTCCTTATATATACCTACCTTGTCTCTGGACACTGATTCCTAATATTGGTGGGTTATATCATATTCTGGTATTATTATTCAGAAGCATTTAGTGTAGCCAGTAGCCTGTAAATATATATAAAACAATACTGTCTTTGAAGCCTAAAATCCAACCTACAGAAAACTTCTGAAACAATAGAACTGCAGACCACTCAAACCTTGATGATTGAAATGAAATTTTCCTGACTCTCCTTTTCATGCAGCATTTTTTTAACCACTCAAACATCAGTGGTAAATTTCAGCAGTAAAAGAAAGGCATTATTTTGATGGTGTCGTTGGAAAGATTTTGTACAATTTAGTGAGTTACTGTATGTGAATTCTATTTCATTATGTGCAGATTCTTATCATTCTTTAGTCACAGTATAATACTGCTAAAACAACCCAGTTTTAATGATTCAACACATGAAAGCACATAAATTGGAGGTTTAAATAAAACAAAAATTAAAAGGCCTTTTAAATAAAGAAGTTCAACTGAAATCATCTTGCTGATAATTTTAAGTACCAAAGCTGATTTTTATACAATGTTTTAATAGGTTTTCAGGGATGAGATAGCAAAAGCTATTTTGGCATGGAATAGTCAATTTGATTTAAAGTGCATTGGACTTGAAGGTGGATTGAAATTTCTTTGAAATCCTGGTCTCAAAATCTTATGAACAGCATCACAAAGCTCATTTGGAGCTCAGACATAAATACTGTATTCCACAGGCTAATACCAGGCCAGTACTTTTTAATATCTTCATTAATGATCCAGATTATGGAACAGAGTGCATGCATGGGAAATTTGTGGTTGATGTAAAACTGTGAGTAGCAGAGCCAAATGAGTGCGCTGTCAATTAGAGAGACGTCAGCAGGCTGGAAAAATGAGTTGACAGAATTCTCATAAAGTGCAGTAAAAGGAAATACTACGTCCTCAGTCCGGACAGGAGTAATCCAAAGCACAAATACAGGCTGCAGACACAACTGACTGAAAAGCGACTTGACCAACAAGGATGGGGAGGTCTTGACATACCAAATTTTTACCTAAATGGATCAGAGTAAAAAGCTATTTGTCCTAAACTGATGCAAAGAACATCATTCAAAGATGTGCCGTTGATTACAGACAAAATTATAAAATAAATGCAAAAGCTAGAAATTCTTTCTAAATATGCCAATCCTATGAAATCCCAAAACAAAGGTTGCAATAGTTTTGGGTTAAATCAGATGTAAAATAGCAGTCTATTTTATTACTAAGATGAAAAGAGGGAGAGAAAAAGAGAAATTTTAGATCCCTCCTGTGTGAAGAGGAAAAACCTTTGCAAGAATTTTCTTTTACAGTAATCATTATTTAAAAATACTAAGTAGTAAAGGCTGTAAGTAGACTGCAAACAAGTTTAGTCACTACCATGCATAGTATATCAGCTAAATTATAAACATATGAATCCTAGCTATTTTAGTTAACACAGCATGATAGTTTCTTATGTTGGATGCCAAAGCAATTTGATCAGTACTGTTCCTCAGAAATTTGACCTTGTACAAGAAAACCTAACATTATCTTTGTAATAGAAATAAGATGTCACATGGCTGAGCAAATGCAGTATGTTCTGTGAGTAACCACTGAAACAAAGTCAAGCTATCAAATGCATACTGTCATGCAGTTTAATGCTAATTAACATTCTTCTGTTCAACAAGAAGGGTTATATATGTTAATGTAGATGTTGTTTTATGAGAAAAATATTGTAAGAAATATTTCCCCATTTTACAATGAAAAGATACTATATGCCTACTGTATTTAAAAATTACAGGTAAGTTTTTCTGATTTTTTAAGAAGACACAAATATTAATTCAGATTCTTCCCTCCAATAAATCTTTTTTTATATATATATACCAATAAGTAATAAGTAATCTGTCTTTTGTATTATACAATAATTCAATTAACTCCTGCTTTTATTTTCCTTTTTTTTTTTTTTTTTTTTCTTCTTAGAAGTCCCTAGGAACTATTCAGCTCCTCAGTAATAAAAGCTTCAGATATTTCACCTAAGCTGTTCTTTACATTCCATCATCAGTAATGGATGGAAATAGGTACCTCTGGAAAGAAGTATTCTCATTTTACAATGGCTGTTTATGATAAATCTAATTCACAGTCCTTCATCAGAAGGCCCCCAGTATGGTTTAAAGCTGGAGTACTGTCTGTGTGAGAGGATGCTAGGCTGGAGCTTATTCATCCTGGAGAAGGCACGAATTTGTGAAGATCAAACAATATATCCCTAGATTTTCATAGAAGTCAGCAAAAGATGAAGCCAGGTTTTTCACAACAGTACATAATTGGCAGATTAAGTTAAAACAAGATAATTTCAGACTAGATGGGTGTCCTGATGGCCAAAATGTGGAATATGAGCCAGCAATGTACACTAAAGATATAATAAAATCCAGTGCTGTGTTCCAGTGGTATTGACTAGACAAGCAAGAGACAATTGGCATATGAATTCTATTTAGATGGGTTAGATTAGATGATCTCCAAAGTACCTTCCAATCTCCAAATTTGTGATTCTGTTTTTATAGAGAAAACATTTTACCATTATAGTTAACGAGTATTGGATCCATTTTCCCACAGAGTTTTTGCAGAGTCCAACCTTGCAGATTTGCTATCTAAGTAAAAGCATGAATAATCTGGTCTGGTTTCATGGCTGACAATGATTTGAGCAGGAGTTGAACTAGATGGTTTCTTATCTTCCCTTCTAACCTGAAGTATGCTGTGATCCTGTGAAAGAAACAGGCATACTGATGGGAAATGTTATACCACCTGTCTTGAATGCTGTTTAAAGTGGAATGGAATGCTTCTGAAAATTACTCTCTCCATTCACCACATAAACAGGTGGGATTAACAGGTTGAGTGAAACCTATTCACTGTGCCTAGGTAACTGTCATTTTCTGAACAGCATTACCTTTGAGCCTTTTTAAAAATCATTTGTTTTATACTCATACCATTTTATTTTACTGATTTCATTAATTAAGCTTTCTTTCAAAATAATTTATTGTATTCTTTGCTCTATGGTTTCTCAGCTAAGAATCACAAAATCATAAAATAACTTTATTTGAAAAGAAATTATGGAGGTCATCTGTTTCACAGAGCTAGCTATATTGACATAGAGATACGCTGATTACAGTAGATGATATTTTCTCTGAAAACAAATCATGAGTAAAAAAATAAAATAAAATACAATAAAAAAAAATCAGCTCTTGCTGCCCAGGTGGCAGAAAAACAGAGTGTTATATCTTTGATTCAATGTTCTGTCCTAGCATAAAAAGAATTACTCATCATCTGAGAAGTAGGCATAAGAATCTTGTGCTCTATTTCTCTGATGTTACCAACTGTGTAGTGGGTATATCACACTGAACTTTTTCTTCAGTGTCTCAAAATACTTATTTATGATTTTTTTCTAAGACAAATTATCAGTTCTTAATCACAGCAGAAACCAGTAGCTAAGTGAACAGAGTTGCTGCCTTTCCATTTATAAAACCATGAATACTACACATAAACCAAATTTTACAATCTTTAGAAATAGAACTTGTCTACATATTCACAACACATCATTACCAGTGGCCTGACTAGGAATTTTAAGCCTTAGAATTTATTATCTGTGGTTAGATATATTTTTATTATTATTATTACTTTTTTTTTTCCAACAAGATAGTAGGAAACAGAGTCAAACTAAATGATTTGAAATTACAGCCAGTCTATGTCTCTGCTTTTTGGCAGATGCCCCATATTTGTGAATACAGCAATTGGCTGAAGGTGATTTAATGATACATATTTCAGTGAGAATCCCAGAAGAGATCATAGTGTATGAAGCAATAAATGTCTTCTACAGCTCCAATAAACATGACATCTTGCTGAGTAAACCACAAACTACCCTGAGCTCTCTGACATTGGAAGTATCAGATGAAGCTCTTAAAAAGAAAATTATTTCTTGGCTTAGGAAATATTCATTTTAAGAGACCTGTGCTTGTAAATACAATAAAATCAGGTCATCTGTGTCTAACATAATTTTTCACTATCTGTAAATCAAAATATTCAGTCTGCCAAGAGTTTTAGTTACCATCTAAGCTGGATTTTTGCATATTAGAAGTTCTGAAAGTTCAGGTCTTTATTCTTCTTTAAAAAATGGAAGATTTGTCTGACCTTTAAATTATGTAGTTCAGATAAATTATGTAGTTCAGACTAAAAAGATTAGACAGTGTTAATGAGAAATTCCATTTCTCAGTATTTGCACCTATAAAACAATTTTCTCCCTCTTCAAACTTGATCTATGAATTATTGTTGGAAATTGATTAATATATGCCCCATTCCCATTATCTACTTGATTTTTCTCCAGAGTAAAAATTACTTTTATCATAATGTATGCATAGCATTGTAAGATCATTTACATGCCTCAGGCAGAATGATTATATAATTTTAGCCAACACAGACATTATTCAACCGCCAATTGAGAAAATTGGGAGTTCCATACATTCCATATGTGATCAAGTAGACCAAGAATAGTGTCAACTATTCTCTACATGGAAATTATCAAAGGGATAATTCAGAAACAAATCAACAAACAAAAAATGATGTTTCATGTATTTGTTCAAAAACACTAAATTCTCAAAACAGATATATTTGAAGAACGAGCGTGTCAGATTTGAAAGAGAAAAGAATTTTTCACTCCCTCTGCCATCTCTTTCTCACCCAGTTGGCAATGAACAGTGGAACTTAACTGTGAGTACAGCAAATACATAACAAGTGCAAACAATTGAAAAGTGGATGAATTCACTGGATCAGTTTACTGTGGCATGGCAAAATGATTTAGAAGATATCAGCAGCACGTTCCTTTAGGAAAACCTTTCCTTATTTGTTCAGCATGATAGAGGAAGGTGTGTATGCATTTCAATATGATACAGATTTCATGCCATTATTTTGTATGCCAGTATTGTACTGTATAGTTTTAAAAATGAATACAGATCTTCTTGCCATGGGAACTGGCAGAATATACATACGACATGAATAGGATGTGGATTTTTAATCATGGTTAAGAGAAAGATGAAGCACAATGCAGCAAAATAGTAATTTTACAGAGCTATTTTAGTGCTTGAACAGTCTGCAGTTTTAATATGGATTTAGACTAAAAATGTGAATGCTCTTGAGTTCACTGGAATCTTGGCTAAAATGGACAACAATTTGTTAGTTTTCTAGGAACTCAGGACTTCTTAGGTTTCTGACTTTGCCAAGTACAGAAAAATGTTTACTATGAATTAAAAATCTGTTTGTTTTTTTTTTCAATTAATTGTTTTAGTTATTTTAATTTATTTATTCTTTACAAAATTTAGAAGTTGTATACAGACTTCTTTTCAGATGATTTTATATTTGAATTGTTCTGGTTCTATGGCAGTGTGATTCTTAGCTTCTTCCTCATGTACACTTCTTTTCTAAAATAACATTAAAGCTGCCATGGATAGATTTTAATGCGATATATGTGTGCAAGTATGCTACAGATAGCTAGTGATAGCAATGTCAAATCTGACTTCACATCTGATTTAGTAGCTGGTAGTTATAGTTGTTATAAGAAATCTTGGGAACAGTGGCAGAAATTTACCATTTACTATACACATGTTCCTCATTTTTATATCCTACTACACATACAGTTCTTCCATAATTCCAACTCACTTCTTGTTTTCTATGCAAATCATTAACATTTCAGTAGTTACAATCACATAGAGAAGCTGCAGCATTTTCGGATACCTTCCCTGGAATTTGCTTACAGTACACTGCTTTAAACACCTCCAGATTTACTACTGCTTACCTGATATCTCTCAGCATGTCAGTCTGTCCTTTTGACTCAAATACTTACCCATTCCTATCAGCCTTACTCTGAGCCACTTTTAAATTCTAGCTAGTTCATTCATAAATCTAAGTAATCTTAACTTCGATTTCCTGGCTTTTGTGGTGTTATTTGCTCACCTATAGCATCACTGAAGAACCAGTACAGGGAAATGAGTTCAGTCACTTCTTTATACGTGATGAAATCAACTAATCCTTCTCTGTATGCTGTATGCTCCTGATTTTTTTTGTTTTTGTGTTGTTGTTTTCCAGTCATTGATTTGTTTATTCTCATGAATTTTAACAATTCTGTCAATATTGACATTCCTTTACCGTCTCTTTTCTTAATACTTTCACCTCCAACTGTTTCATTTTTTCCTTTTAAACATAGTTTGAGAGATGGTTATCTATCCTATGGTGCTTTCTAGTACACAAGATTTTTACAGCTAGGACTGGATCTGTCTGCATAGTTTCATTACCAACCCAATTTGGAAGTTTATAGTCAGTCTTTGAGGTGCTTGTGATTATGTCGTCTGTGCTACTTAGTTGAGCTAGCAAGAATAAAGCTGAACTTCCATTTTGTTTTTTATTCTAGCATTCAAAATTCAATGTACAATATTAGAAAGCTGGTGTCAAGATTAAATTTTAGTTCTAAAATATAATGAAATGAATTTGACAGACTAAATTTCAGTACCTGATTTTTTGATACCAATTATAGCTGGAGCATGTGCCAAGTAGGATTCTTCCAATATTTCTTTGTAAGAACCTGTCATAACACAACTGTCTTACATCAAATCACTAAGTTTTCAATTCTTACAAAAAATAGAACAATATAGATGCAAGGTAACTTTTTTCTGTTTGGAATAGATTGTGGGATAGAGAGAGAAACAAAAATAAACAAACAAACAATAAACAATAAAACTTTTTTTCATTAGAATTTATGGTGTTAGTATAACATCAGATTATTTTTTGTGATAAAGGAAAGTATGATAAATTGTGTATAACCTATACTGGGAACAAAACTAAATGGAAAGTTGATTACTTGGGGAATAGGCAATTTTTCTCTTAAGTATCTTAGAAGTTTTTTATGTTAAGAAGAGCTGTCATTTTTTTTTTTTTTTTTTGAATTAATCTTAATAGCAGTTGGACTATTAAAACTTCTAAATGAAGTGACCACCCAGGTATGAGACAGATGATAAATGACCCTTTCACATGTTATGCTTAATTTATATTTAATTCTAGCTTCACTTCCAAAAGAGCACAGATATATATTACTAGTGTTAACTGTCAACAGATTACTTTAAGCCTTTCAACTTTCTCCTACCTCACTTGGTAAATCGTCACAGTTGTCTTTCATCCTTACTTTTACAAAACTGAACCTTATTCCTGAACTTGTACATAATGTCTACTATAATCTATAAGCTTTATTTTACTGAGAACAAATAACCAGTGGAATGATAATAAAAATAGTATTGAGTAATCTAGCACACTCTCTATTCTTGTGCAGGTTTAGATATAATGAAACAATCTATAAAATATGTTCATATTTGTATCAACTTTCATAGTATGTCTTTCTATGTACTCATTCTATTGATAGGTTATCCTTATACTTTTAAAAGATATTTTAAATAAATTGATTCTTTTTTTAGAAAATAAAAAAATCAAATTCATTTGTGAGATGTATCTTTGAGTTATCAGTATATATTCTAAATACAATTTCAAACATCATTTTTTTCTGTAGTATTTTCATGGATCACAGCAGATAAACTCACCGTGGTTATCAATTAGAAAGCAATACATACTCTTTGAGTAAACATTTTCATTCTTGCAATTTCCACTGTTATATTTATGTACTGTACACTATTTCTATGCATTTTCAAACAATTTTTAAATGAGATATCATGTGGGTATGTAGTTACTAATTTAAAATCAAAGAATGACAATAACAAAAAAAGTGTTCTTCAACACCTTTTCAGCTTCTTTGATTAGTTAATTGGAGTAAAGAGGAAATTTTATTTTGCTGATATTATTTATCTTGATAAATCTCTTGGCTGTTTCTTAAAATATTATTATCCTCTTGGTGTTTACAAATTCATTGTTTGATAATCTGTCCTAGTATCTTTTCAGGTACCAAAAATGCCTATAATTACCATACGTAAATCCCTCATCTATATTTCATCTTTTTAAAACACATATACTATTATTGCTGCTTTACTATGTCTAAAGATTTTGTTCTTCATCAATCCATAATACTTCTCAGTGGCTCAGAAATGGATTTGACTACCTTCTATAAATACAGCAAATTTCATCAGGAACTGCTCTCTCAAATATCTTTATCTACATAGCCCTTATTCTTTCTTTATTTAGGCTTATGTTTTTTACAGTTTTAATTGTTAAAAATTCAACCACAGTCAAACTTTTCTGATAATAACGAAGTAAAAAATCAATTGACTCATTCAATCTTTCCTTTGTTACCACTTAATTGTCATGGTACATTTCCCTGATATCAATTAAAGACTGAGGGTGACAGAGCACAGGAGCAAGCTACTTAGTGAAAATGTCAAGTCTGCTTGTCTGGAAACAGTCAAAACCCTTCTGGATGTTTTCCTGTGACACCTGCTCTAAGGAACCTTCTTCAGCAGAGGAGTTGCACTTGATGATCTCTAGAGCTCCCTTCCAACCCCTATGAATCTGTGATTTTATTATTCTGTAGTCTTTTTATGGTACCCACTCATTTGCCTTAAGTAATTTTTCCCCCTTTTGCACATTTGATATTTTTCCACACTGCATTCACATTGTTTTTATACTTATTCTGATTTATATACTTCCTTTTTTCATGGGATGACATTTTGTTAACACTAGGTCATAGAAGATTTTTCATGAAGTTACACAGCATACACTTATTCAAAGAGTTCTTGGACATCCATTCTTGCTATTACATGTAACTGAAAATTGCCAGCTGTCCTGAAACTTCAGTTTTTATTATTTAGCTTTCTTTAAAAATCTTTCTTTTCAGACCACAATAACCACTTTCCTGAGACTGCAGAAGTTTTTTTTTTTTTAAGTCCATTGTCACATATTTGCTAGTCACTCCTTTCTTCCCTCACAATCACAGAACTCTATCATTTTGTTTTCTCCTTCATCCTAATAGTCTTCTGCCTGAATATTCTGAACAAAATCCTCCTGTTAGTCAGAATCAAATATATTGTCAAGATCAAAATGTAAAGTAAAAGTGCATGAGTCAGACCCCAAGTACATGTAAGATTTATGTGGAAAAAGAAGTTTTTGTTTCTTTTTGTTTGCTTTCTGTCTTTTCCACCCCTAGGGCACTCTTAATTCTTCATGTTTTTTTTCTGCAGTCATAAGGTCTATCAACCTACCAACATTTTTAAAAAGTTCAACTAGATATTTGTGTGCATTCTTCTGCAACAAAAAATCTTTAAAACTTTTCATTATGTGATCCTTCACAAAATAACAATTTTCTATATTATATCCATTTATGACTTGGGAAAATTTAGTATTTAATGAGTATTTGAAATTTCCTGCTCTCGTATTTGCAACATATGGCTATTAAAAACTCCCCTTTTTCAACTCTTTTTCATTTCTTACACTGAAAAAGTTCAATCACTTCTTCACACATAAGTAGTTTTTTAACCAAATTATGTGTCCTAAGGCTTTCAATAAACTCATATGGTTAAGGCAGTAATAGAGACATTAACCTTTAACATAGCATAAAATTCATTTTAATGAAAGTGAATGGTATTAGGGTCTAATTTGCTGTTGTGTATTATTAAATATATATATATAATATTTATTCCATGAATAAAAGCATTTCTATGTTGTGACATGATGGTATAAAAGTAATTGGAACCAATTTCCCTTAGAGGAATTTTTTTCTTTTTTTTCTTTTTCTTTTTCTTTTTCTTTTTCTTTTTCTTTTTCTTTTTCTTTTTCTTTTTCTTTTTCTTTTTCTTTTTCTTTTTCTTTTTCTTTTTCTTTTTCTTTTTCTTTTTCTTTTTCTTTTTCTTTTTCTTTTCCTTTTTCTTTTTTCCTTTTCCTTTGTCTTTGTCTTTTTCTTTTTTCCTTTTCCTTTGTCTTTGTCTTTGTCTTTTTCTTTTTCTTTTTCTTTTTCTTTTTCTTTTCCTTTTTCTTTTTTCCTTTTCCTTTGTCTTTGTCTTTTTCTTTTTTCCTTTTCCTTTGTCTTTGTCTTTGTCTTTCATTTTTCTTCTTTTTCTAATTATATGTTGCAGTTATGATAGTTTGTGAAACAGAGTATCTGTCCTACACTATAAACAATATAGCCAGCAATTTCTGCTGAATTTGATATTTACTTGATGTAATGGATTTTTAGCTTTACTCTAAATTAGTAGTAAGGCTTTTGAAAGGCTATATCAAACAATGAATCTGGCTGATTGAACAAAATTTGGTTGAGCATGGATTACTTTGTAAAGGTCACAAAAATGTAACTAGCCTGCAAGTCGTATTTTAAGAATTATTACAGAATTGGTTCGTTAACCTGCTAAATGCCAAACATCTGAGCACAGACACTTTACTTCTACTTCCTTCCATTTTGTTTTGTGTTGCCAGAAGGTTGAAATGGCCTTATGTCATTCTCTAGTGTAAACTAAAAATGCTAAGTGTGGTATGAATACGTTTTACTGGTCTGCGTTACTCTCTGTTCATGCTATGTGTCACTATACATATTGTGTCACTTAAACCATTATGTCACTGCAATAATACATTACTCACATTTATTGGCAAAAGTCACATAGTTGGATGTGACTTATATGTGAGCTGCAATTAAGATTCTTATAGAATAGTGAGGATACAGCCATCAAGCTAATAACATTTTCCGTGGATCAAGGTGGATATTTTCAGTCAACGGAATTATCTGACTGGAGACAGAGACCATATGTTGGTCCAGAAATGTATGGTCAGAATATATATGACTAATTAAGTTTCACTAATCTGTAGTACTAATTTAATAATGAAATTATATTCATATAATCATATACAAAGAGCATTTTGTCAAGTGCAATGAAGTGCTACTCTACAATGTCAGAACAATGAATGGTTTAACCAAAAATTAAACAACTTTCTACTGCTGTATTCTGTATGTTTTTGAGGTAATTTGTTGCTTTCAGCCTGAACATGTACAGAGAAATTTTCAATGTCAATATATAGCAACAAACAAAAACAAATAAACAAAACATCTAACAAAAAAAAGAAAAAAACATATGATCAATAAATCATTGAATACTGTGAAGAAAGTTTTCTTCCTCAGTGTTAAGATCAAAGATGTCATTTAGTAATACGTACAGTGCAATTCTAAGCAAAGACACAGAAAATATATATAGGAATAAGGCTATAAAATGAAAGCATATCTCATGAACAGACAGATCTATCCTACAGTGATGATGGATTTTAAGAAGTGTGACAATACAACTCAAGTAGAAAATTTAGAAGTTAAATCTCTCTCTCCCTTTTCCACCTTCTCATTCAGGAAGTATTTTGAGTTACAGATTTCATTTACAGAATGTATCATAAAAAAAACTTCTGCTTGCACTCAGCAGTAGAGAAGAGACTGTCCAAATTGACACTTCTTTGGATCTTGCTTATCTCCTGGCAGTTATTTCTAAAAATGCTGCTTCCCTGATGAGTCCATTGTCTCCTAGAGAGAACTGAAGATTCACCAAGCTGAGTTATGGGATGCTACCTCATTTTGAAAAGCCCGGTCAGGCAAGTAAATCAGAGAGATAACATATGTCTGCTTTGAGGCTTGAATGATACTTTTAGGTACTTAGTATACTGTGGAGTGATAATTGTTCATATGTCTGTCAAATGCACTCATAAGAATATTTAATTGATGCAAACTTAGCTTAACTTCTTAGTGTATGTTAAAATTCAAATACAAAGGGTATATATATATTTAATTCTACAGGATTTTTTTCATTCATCTTTGTTAAATCTATTATATAATATTTTAATCAACCTGAAAGATTAGCTGTGAAGATGCTGAAAAACCCTCACTTATATAAGGTAATTTTAAGAATTTTCTTCAGAAATCAAAATAGATCAAAAACAAATGACAAATTGGAGAAGCCATATTTTTTCTTAGTATGGCTTTTATGTGGAAATACAGAATCATTTCACTTGCAGTGAAACACTGGAAAGTGTAATGCTCCACTAAATTCTGAATGTTGTAATAGAAAAATATCTCCAATTGTTTTAAAATGAGTGTGCTCCATATGTTCCTTCTAGATACAGAAGGCATTTTCGGATTTCTTAATATACAGTGACTTTGTACAAAAAGTGCAAAATATGGCACAAGTCTGTAACTCTATAAACAGCCTTGGAATTAATACATATGACAAGCTCTCCGTCATGGAACAGATCATAGTACTGTAAGGATGAAAATAAGTTAATTATTACCCAGTGTTAATGCTGTTTTAGACTGTATTTAAATGTCTCTAGCTACCTAGTGTTGCACTGAATATAATAAATATGATTTGGTTAAAAGTTTAGCAGAAAATCTAAGTCTCTCAGTGCTAGAATAACTCACACACTTAAGAAGTGGATGCTAAAATTTGCATGTATAGGTAGGATTTACTTCTGAAATTGGAATCCAATATCACTGAAGGAAGCTAATTTACAACCACATGGCTGCAGTTATGCGCAACTTCAGACTTCCTATTCAAAAAAGTTACTGTGGGTATTTTAAAATGCAGCAAGATCGATGATAAGACAACAGTGATCTGTGAATTCCCAGTAAAGAAAGAATCACAGAAAAACTTACTGAAGAAATATTTAAAAGATCATAATTTATTCTTGCTCTGATATCCTGGCCAAAGTAATCAAATTTTAGTCACTCCTCAGTGACAGCTAAGAATTATTGCTGCAGGAATTGTGTAGCATTAAGACATAAGCTGAAGTTTGTTCTTTATACCATTTTGTCTTTCTACAGTTCAAATTGTTGCTCACAGTTCATTTGATTTTTAATAAAGAAAGATGAGATTAGAAAGAAAACAAGAAACTTCTATTTGAAACAAGTCATGCTTGTTCCAGGCCCAGCCATAGTGTGAGCATAGAGTCTGTCTTGTTCTAAAAAAAGCAATTAAGTTAGAATCTACGGTAACTGGATTCATGACATTTTTCATGTGTGGTTGATCTACCAGTAGTGTCCTGCTATGCAAGATGTCTCTGTTGACATATGATCAGTCCCAGATATCTTCCTGCACAGATTTGGTACTGTGATATTTATTTTTCTGACTCTTGGTCACAGCCATCTGAACCCAGAATTGCAGATAGGACATTTAAAAAAAGTAAAATAAAATAAAAAATTAAAAAAAAAATTAAAAAAAAGTCCTCAAAAACAAACTCCTACAATCCTGTAAGAGGTAAAAATAACTGCCAATAGTGTTGGTGTTAGTGTTGTAATGTTTGGAATATTACAAAGCTTGCTGTGTATGACAAAAAGTAAGAGGGCTGTCATTTTCATCATGTTTTTTATGTGATCATGCGAACATAATAAAAAGTGGTACCACATTCTACTTTGCCCTGTCAGTCATTAGAATTCCTGTCTGTCATTAAAATTCTCTTCTCTAGTTCGACCAATATTTATATGTCATCTTACTGTCTTACACTAACAGTACCTGTCACTAAAGGAGACTAGCCACTCTTGAAAATCTTGGCCAAAATCAGTGTCTTCTGCAGCTTCAGTCTTGTATTTCACAGGATCTGAAATTTCACTCAATTTACAGCAGCAAACCATCATTAATAAAAGTTACCAATTTAAATTTTGAAACGAATATACCTTCTCACATTAACTTTTATTTTAAATCTTCTCAGTTTTAGAAATGTAGTTTTACTGTCCATAATGAACAAATTTCAGTATGTCTGGGCATATTAATTTTTTTTATTTTCATATCATTTTACATTTATTTTTCCCATGCAATTTTTTTTTCGGGAGGGAAGGATGCCTTAAAAGGCTACAATTCATGTGCAAAATGCACATTAAATTTTAGAGTGCATAGTGCAGTATGTAGGTCTTTTTTCCATGAAAATGATTTCAAAGTGTTACTCCATTTTGATATGTTTTTAATTCACAAAGACAGTACATCTTTCTACAGATTGTTGTATAATTGTGTGCTGTTTCCTTATTTTAAAATCTGTGCATACTGATTTGAAAAGACAGACTTACGCTGACTGATTTACTGAAGGAAGTTCAGTTAATATCACTTATTATATGCAGCTACCTTTGACCTTAGACACACTATTGAATAGGCAACCATCTGACTTCCAAGGAATTCACTCATAGTTTCTGTTATATTCCTAAACTTTGAGATTTAATGCAATTCAACATCCACATCCTTTCCACACCAGCATTCACTCCTTACAGTTGAGTTAATTTCACAGATTCACAGAATTGTAAGGGTTGGAAGGGACCTCTAGAGATCTAGTCCAACCCCCTTGACAAAGCAGGCTCCTTAGACAAGGTTGCACAGGTAGGCATCCAGGGGGTCTTGAATGTCTCCAGAGAAGAAGACTCCACAACCTCCCTGGGCAGCCTGTTCCAGCACTTCATCACCCTCACTATGAAGTTCCCATGCACAATTGTGCAGAACTTCCTTCCTATGCATCAGTTTGTGACCATTTCCCCTTGTCCTATCACCTATCACCTTGTCCCTTTGCCCACTGCTCCTTTAGATATTTATAGATGTGGATCAGATACTCTCTGAGTCTTCTTTTTTCAAGGCTGAACAGACCCAGGTCTCTCAGCTTTTCCTCATAATGGAGGTGTTCCACACCCCTTTATTATCTCTGTGGCCCTCCACCAGACTCTTTTTAAGAGATTCCTGTCTTTTTTTATCATGAGAAATGACAAGCCTTTGAACACCAAACAAAAACAGAAGGTGTATCAGACTGCTGGAATTTAAGTGGTTCAGGTAGATCTGGACTGGCAACTCAAGACTGACTGTTTTCTAGCTTTGTGGGTCCGTGAAACCTCAGTCCAATAAGGAAGATATGCAACATCCAGATGGGCTCAGGGCCAAGGGGTGGACTTGACCTTGAATGCTATTGCACAGGTTATCCAGGACTGTGAAATACATTTTGCAATCAAGCAAGTGAAGCATATACACATATATCATTTGAGTGTAATCCAAATCAACTATTTTAAATTGATGAAACACAATTTTAATACCAATTTGTGGCATATATGCAATTTATTTTGATATGCCAAGTTATTGGTTGAAGAGAAATCACCACAAGCCATATTGCGTCAGTGCGGTCATCTGGAGAAAGAATTTATTTTCTGCTCTCATTAATACTTAAGTAGCTACAAGAATGAATATGGAATTTCTTGTCTTGTGTTTTGCTTTTATATGTGGAAGCAGCTGAAATTCCTGAAAGTGGAAATAGGTATTTTGGCTGACAGAGGCTGACTAGACACATTCACGACTTGAAGGAACTGATTTGCAGAAGGAACTGCAAACTGATTGCCGCATAACTTGCACCTCCTTTAAAACACTTTCATCTACATGTAATAAAAACTGAAAGTAATTAATAACACGGTAAAGAGGTTACTTCCCAGATCAGTTCCTATCTGCTGGTCAGTACACTTTGGATCTCCCCTCGTGGAGACTGAGATGTAGACGATTTACAGGATGGTTCAGCCCGGTTCCATGATGATTGGTGTGGGGGACCCACGGACCCACACAATGGGAAAGAGGAAGGGGAAAAGGGAAAAGGGAAAAGGGAGATGGGCCTAAAAGCAAAACAGCGGCAACGATCTGAGGAGGAAAGCTAATTTACTAGATAAGATATCAGAATGCAAAATAACACAGTATAATACAGTATAACTGGAATTGAAGCTAATTAATCAAATGAAATGAGCAAGAGAGAGTGTCCGATAAACCGAAGGCCTTACGCTAAAGCTGAAGGCGGATGGCAGCGAGCACCCACTGCTGAGTCCATCCCAAAGGAAAGAGAGTGTCCTGTGACATGCAGGCAGTCTTTATCTCTGAGCGGAAATACGTAAAAATACAAAGCAACGCAAAGTCCTCTGGAGAATATATACCCAGCTATATATACGACATATATATAAGACAGTTATACCCATAACTATCGATGATCCATGGAGATGGAGCATTAACTCATTAATTCTCAATGCACTACATGATGTTATGATGTGGAATACCAATACCAAAAATCATAAAACCATGACAAAACTGTCTGCCAAGTGATATATGTATGGTCAGTGGAGTTCTAACAGAAGGCATAGCAGCATTCAGAACAAGCATGTAATATGCATTTTAAGAATCAGTTGTTTTGACTGTTAAAACACGCCCTCCATATTAATTAATTAATCTGTATATCTTTTTGACTTTGGAGAAAATTAGTCCATTTTGGAGAAATGAGCTAAATCTGATAAGGAAAAGCAATACCATAGTAATGCAGTTTTAGTATAGAGGCTGATTCAAAGAGACTACTTAGGACTAAAAACAGACTTCCTCATCAATATAAGTACAATATACCTAAACACATAAAGCAAACCTTTGTGTCCCAGCTAGGGGCCCAAACAGCAGGGTTCCCCCTTATTATTTCGGTCTTGACAGGCTCCATTATTGTGATACTGCTGTTCTCATCTGTCCTTTCTCTGCCCTTTCTGTTCTTTCTCTGTCAGTATAAAATCTAACAGTACTTGGCTGTAGTAATGTTTCCATCAGAGTATAAGGCAGGAAAACCCTACTGTGACTGCTGGCTTTGATACCCTGTTTCTATTTAAACAAGAATATTTTATTTTATTTTGCCCAAACACAAAAGATTGCAGTAATACTCACAGTGATTTCTTCTTGGAAACTCCCAAATGGCTGCAAGTAGTCACAGTGATTTATCACCATCTTTTTAAAAACTTGTTTCCAGCTAAATTTGTGTGTCTTCAAATTCCATCTGTTATATCTTGTTACTTTCCAAGTTTCCCTACAGCTTCTGTATCAGTAAAGTATAAAATTGGTGTTTTAAGTACAACTCTCCCTTGCGGAGTGGCTCCCCTTCCTTTATGAAAGGACTTGACTGTTCATTCCTATTCTCTTCC
The DNA here is from genome assembly GCF_038088225.1 of Cyrtonyx montezumae. Classification (NCBI taxonomy): domain Eukaryota; kingdom Metazoa; phylum Chordata; class Aves; order Galliformes; family Odontophoridae; genus Cyrtonyx; species Cyrtonyx montezumae. The sequence continues at coordinate 10,485,975 of NW_027072034.1, read as the reverse complement.
TTAAACTCTAGACAAAAAAGAACTGAAGTAGCCTCACCTTATTTTAGGTATCATAATTTGAGCTACTCAGTTTAATGTCCTTAAGAATAAGTAGGACATTCATGGTAATTCACCTGACTTGGGATCCACTGTAGGCCAAAATGAGTTGTGTTCTAGTTCTCATTATTCTCCACTGACTACACGTGGCACATAAAGTGACAAGTTCAGACTTTCATATCAGGTTCACTTGACCGTCATCAGTAACTAATTCATTCCAATAATTCTCTTGATTTTCAATGGAAGACCACCTAGCAGTCCGAAGTTAAAAGGGTAATTACCATTTTCCCACAGGCATTCCACCTTTTCAAGCACTAGGCTATAATAAGATAGTACAGCTTGAAGATTAAACACTTCTGGTAGACTAAGTGATATTTATTTGATGAAAATATTAAAAAAGATTCCTGAATGACTTTCATAAAAATAACAAAGAGTTTAATATTAATTTTTAACATTCTAGAGAAATTTTCAACCTTTTAAAAGGAAGAGTTATTTAACTGATTATTGTCTTGGCTCTTAAATTATTAATGACTTTCTTTTTGTAATACAAACTCCAAATCAATTACTTACATATTCCTGGCCCGTTTCAAATTATTATAAATGAAACTGTTGAAGTACAAAGGAGTTACTGAAGACTGACCAGATATAAAAACCCCTTAACACTGTAGCCATCAAGAAACAAAGAAATTGTATAAAACCCTTAATCTAAATTGTAACTTGGGAAATGAAGGAGAGAAATGGGAGGAAAAGCAAGTAAAAATAAAGACATTTTCCTCTTTCTGTGCTCTAAGACATCATGCCTCACTTGAACAAATTAAAATTCAAAGTTATTTTACGCTCTGTTGTATCTATCTGAAAATAAGTAGCTTCTGCTTATGCCATAGCAAGTCTCAGGTGTGACTCTGAAGTTTTAACTCTATCAAGGAAACTGATGTAATCATTACCTAGGGATTATTTTTCGAGATACCAAAAAACAAAAACATTGGCGCAATACATATTTGATTGTTAGTAGATAAAGAATGATTCCAATGGCAAAAGTGCTCACAAGTTTTCCATAAACAATGCTCAGCTTTTGCAAATTCAAATAGGAAAATTAAAGCTACAGTATCTGCAACATTCACTGCATGTGAAGCATAAAACAATGGTTTGACAGTGTAATGTAAGTTCTGCCACTCTATCAGTAAGATCTAAACAATATTTCACAAGTGTAAAGTTTTAAACATGGTCTCCTACACCTTTTTTGCAACCTATGATGTCAGCTATTGTGCTTCCATTAATAGGATCTACCTCAAAGCCTTTTCAGCACCGTAGTATTTCTTTTTGCCCTAGTAAGACATCTCTCTGATCTTAGATAGCCTTTGGGTCACAGTAGGGATGAAAGATCTTGAAACAGAATAAATTAATGAACAAGTTTTTTAAAGATTTAAAGAATTCTCGCCTCTGTGTCTTAATTTAACACAAACTACTTGTTCTATAATGTGGATGCTTATAATTGGTTTTTTTTCCTCATGCTACAGCCCAAGGATCTATGCCAACTCAGACCACGTACTGATAAATTGTTGCATTCAGTTCTCATAAGAAAATGTATCTGTCTTCAGAAGTTCATAAGGCCTCATGAAATCTGCCAAGGCTTAACACTTCTCTTTTGCAAAGTCCAAAGGGATTTGGATTATTGTTATTTCTCCCTTTTGCTTTTAATAATTCTGATTTAGAAGCAGTGACTTGTCACATGAACAGTTTGAAGCTAACCTGTATGTCATTTACTTTTGTTTAGAATTCACAGTAAATGAAGAATTCAATACACATGAAACCAGTTTCTATAACATGACTCCATAATAGATGGCTTGGGGTTTTGAAGCTCTTTTCTAATAACCACTTATACAAAGATTCATATAGACATAAAATTGTTATACTTGGAAAAGAACCTTTACAATTATCTAGTCCAAATCCCCTGCAAAAAACAGGGATACTGATGTTTAGATCAGGTTGCCCAGAACCTGGTCCAAACTGACCTTGAAGGTCTCCAAGAAGGAGCATCCACCACTAATCTGGGCAATCTGTTACAGTGTATCACCACCCCTTGTAAAAAACTTCTCCATTATATCCAATTTAAATCTCTCCTCTTTCAGTTTGATACCAGTTCCCCTTGTCCTATCACAACAGATCCTGCTTAAAAAATCAGTCTCCTTCCATTTTATAACCCCCCTTCAAATACTGAAAGGCTGCTACCAAGTTTCCAGAGTCTTCTCCAGTTCTTGTAGGGTATATGTTCCATTCCTTGGATCATTCTTGTAGGCCTCCTTTGAATGCTCCCTAATAGGTCCATGTCTCTCTTATACTGAGGACTCCACATCTGGACACAGTACTCCAGGTGAGGTCTCACCAGCACAGAGCAGGGAGACAGGATCACCTCCCTCAACCTGATGACCATGCTTCTCTTGATGCGGCCCAGGATACATCTGATTTTCTGAGCTTCAAGGGTATATTGCTGGCTCATATACAGCTTGCCACTCACCAGTACCTCCAAGTCCTTTTCAGGAGAATTGTGTTCTACCCTTACATCCCTCAGCTTGTACTGATAGCTGGGGTTGCCATGACTCAGGCACAAGATGTTAAACTTGGATTTGTTCAACCTCATGAGGGTTCACCTGGGAACAGTGCTTGAGCCTGTGGAGGTCTCTGAATGGCATTCCCTTGGGTATGTCAGCCACACTACATAGCTTGGTGTCATTGAAAACCTGCTGAGGGTGCACTCAATCCTATTGTCAGCATCACTGATGAAGATGTTGAAGAGCACAGGTCACAGCACTAACACCTGAGGGACACAACTAGTCACTGATCTCTATCTGTACATGTATCCATTGATGATCGCTCTCTGGGTATGGTAATGTAAACCATCCCTCATCCATTGAACAGTTTTCCCACTAACTTGTTCACTGTGCAATTTATTCTGAAATAATAATTAAAAAAAAAAAAAGAGAGAGAGAAAGAGAGGATCTTAAGGTGTTAAATATATGTTCCTCAAATAAATCCTCCAGGGTGGAGACCACTCACAGGGTGGAGGCCAGCCACAAGCAGTGTCCCTCAGGGGTCAGTCTTGGGGATGGTGCTCTTCAACATCTTCATCAATGACATAGATGATGGCTTCGAATGCACTCTCAGCAAGTTTGCGGATGACACCAATCTGAGTGGTGCTGTCAATACACTGGAAGGAAGGGAAACCATCCAGAGGGACCTGGACAGGCTGGAGAAGTTGTCCTATGAAAACCTAATGAGGTTCAATAAGGCCAAATGCAGGGTTCTGCTCTTGGGTCGGGGCAACCCCAGGTACTTATACAAACTGGGGGAAGATCTTGAGAGCAGTCTAGAGAAGGATTGGGGGTCCCGGTGGACAAGAAGCTGGACATGAGCCAGCAGTGTGCACTTGCAGCCCGAAGGCCAACTGTGTTCTGGGCTGCTTTAAAAAAGGGGTCGCCAGCAGAGAGAGGGATGTGATTGTCCCCCTCTACTCAGCTCTTGTGAGGCCCCTTCTGGAGTACTATGTCCAGGCCTGGGGGACCCAGTACAGGAAGGACATGGAGCTCTTGGAGTGGGTCAAGATGAGGGCCACTAAGATGATCAGAAGGCTGGAGCACCTCTCCTGTGAAGAAAGGTTGAGGGAACTGAGCTTGTTCAGCTCAGAGAAGAGAAGGCTCCTGGGAGACCTCATTGCAGTCTTCCAGTACTTGAAGTAGTTGGCTAGTTATATTTACTTGTTTGTCATTTATTATTCCCTTAGCTTGGTCTGAACTTTAATTTTTGCTAGTATGCTTCCTGCATTCACAGTTTCTGAAGTTCAGAATGTTACTTTGTCTTCGTGTGGTAACTGAGAAAAGTATATCATTTTCTTTCAATGATATGAAGCAGGCTCTTGATGGAAATTATTAGTTGAATACTAAACTCTATCCAATATCATTAAGGCAAAGGAAGACTTTATGCCTGTTCACTCAGCAATAAAATCATTGCAGTTACAATCCTAGGTATTTCCTAAGCTTGTGAATAAGAGGAGCATGGGACTAAAGCCAGCTGGCCAATATTAAATTTGAGAAAGTTTAGTCACCGAGGTTTGTCCTATTACCTGATTGCTATCTACTGTATGTGAATTTAAATTTTTGTCAGTAGTCAGTTTATTAAATTTGTGTATATGTAATTATTTTTAAGAGATTTATATTAATATTGACACACATTTTAAATTTGACAATTGCATTACATAAATTTTCCCAAGTTACATTCCATCACTGAAAAAAAGCATAGATGATTTATGATGTTTGGATTTCATAGATTAAATTTCAGCCAGCCTTTTGCTGTTTACATTATGTAAAATTACATAAACACATAAATTTTGTCTTACAGACTTGCCAGAGAGAGTGGTAGAGAGAGAGGGAGAGAGGGAGAGAGAGGGAGTAAAAGAGAGAGAGAGAGGACGAGAGATGTAGGCAGGTTTCCTAATTTTCACTGTTCCAGTGTCTTCTGGAAAACTGTGTTTGTAAGTAGGCATTTTTATAACATAGGTACATCCTGTAAAATCCACTGTTCCGGTTAAGCACAAACAGTATGGATTCAATAGTATTGCACCCTTACTTCTTAGTTGAATGATTAAAGAAACATATGAGGCATTTTATATACTACAATCTAAACAAATACTAGTAATTCTCAGAAAAGTGAAATTTAGAATCACAGTCAGTCCACAATAACTGTACTCTGTTCCTCACTTTCTCCACACTTCTTAACTCCACCATGTTTTCTTCAAAGGACTTGGTAGGGACTATTTCTAGGAGAACGTGGTCATTTTTGAACTTGGGAGCCCAGAACTGGACACAGTAGTCTAAACGTGGCCTCACCAGGGCAGAGTAGAGGAGGAGAATAACTTCCCTTGACCTGCTGGCCACGCTCTATTTAATGAACCCCAGAATATCATTGGCCTGTTTGGCCACAAGGTCATACTGCTGACTCATGGCAAACCTGTTGTTCATCAGGACTGTCATGGACCTTCTCTTCTTAGCTCATCTCCAGCAGGTCATCCCCTAATATGCGCTGATGTATGTGGTTATTCCTTCCTAGGTGTAAGACCCTACACTTGTTTTTCTTAAACTTCATCAGGTTCTTCCCTGCACAGCTCTCCAGTCTGTCCAGATCTTGTTGAATGGTACCACAGTGTTGTGGTTTTGATGCCAGTATTCCACATCAGAACATCATGCTGGTAGTTAAAGAGTTAATGCTCTGGCAGGGAGTGGAAGAGGGGTGGAGCTCTGGGCTGGATTTTGCTAACTTAAGTCTTTATACCTTGGTTACCTCTCTCTTTCAGTTTATTTGATTTTGTTAGATTTAGTAAAATCACTACTCCTTCTCAAATTGTGCCATTGTATTTGTAGACCCGTCTGTTATCTTTGTACCTTCCCCCACCCAGAGTGCACAGCTCTGCTCAAGTGGCCACATGGCCACTCATGGTGCAGTTTTTTATTCTTCTTCCTCTCTCTTTTTTTTTCTTCATTGTGTCCCTGGGGGTTATTCTGCATTTTCCCTCGGAGACCATGTGTCGCTTGCTCATTCCATTGGGCCCCAATGGAATGTATCCACGTATGCTGAGAGAACTGGCAGAAGTGATTGCTGGAAAACTACCACCTTTGAAACATCTTCGCGAACAGCAGAGCTGCCTGAAGACTGGAGGATTGCTAATGTCACTCCAATCTTCAAAAAGGGCAAGAAAGAGGATCCAGTAACTATAGGCCAGTCAGCCTCCCCTTTGTTACTGGAAAGGAGATGGAACAAGTTGTTCTGGATGCCATCTCCAGGCAGCTGGAGAGAAGAGAGTTATCAGGAGTAGTCAGCATGGGTTCATCAGGGGGAGGTAATGCTTGATCAACCTGGTGGCCTTCTATGATGTCATTACTGGCTGGGTGGATGGGGGGAGAACAGTGGGTGTAGTTTACCTTGATTTCAGCAAGGCATTTGACACTGTCTCCCACAGCGTCATTATAACATAGTTGAGGAAGTGTGGAATAGATGAGTGGATCGTGAAATGGATTGAGAACTGGTTTACTAGCAGAGCTCAGAGGGTTGTGACTGGTGGCACAGAGTGCAGCTGGAGGCCTGTACTTAGTGGTGTTCCTCAGGGGTCAGTGCTGGTTCCGGTCCTGTTCAACATCTTCATCAATGACCTTGATGAGGGGATAGAGTCCATCCTCAGCAAGTTTTCTGATTATACAAAGCTGGGAGGAATGGTTGAAGCTCTGGAAGGCTGTGCTGCCATTCAGCGGGACCTGGACAGACTGGATAGTTGGGCAGAGAGGAATCGGATGAGGTTTAACAAGAGCAAGTGTAGAGTCCTTGCACCTAGGGAGAAATAACGGGTACAGATTGGGAGATGACCTGCTGGAAAGGAGCTCTAAGGAGAGGGACCTAGCTATCCTGTTGAATGGCAGGTTGGCCATAAGACAGCAGTATGCCCTGGTGACCAAGAAGGCCAGTGGTATCCTGAGGTGCTTTAAAAAGAGCATGGGCAGCAGGTCAAGAGAGATGATTCTCCCCCTCTACTCTGCTCTGGTAAAGCCTCATCTGGAGTATTGTGTCCAGTTCTGGGCTTCTGGGTACAAAAGGGCTGGGATCTCCTGGAAAGTGTCCAGTAGAGGGCTACAAAGATCATAAAGGACTTGGAACAGCTCTCTTATGAGGAAAAGCTGAGAGACCTGGGTCTGTTCAGCCTTGAAAAAGAAGACTCAGAGGGGATCTGATGCACATCTATAAATATCTTAAGGAACAGGAGGCAAAGTGATAAGGCTGGACTCTTCGCAGCAGTGTGTGGTGATAAGACAAGGGGAAATGCCCATAAACATCATGATGCATAGGAATTTCTGCACAAATGTGTGTGAGAACTTCTTTATGGTGGGGGTGACGGAGCACTGGAACAGGTTGCCCAGAGGGGTTGTGGAGTCTCCTTCTCTGGAGGTGTTCAAGACCCGCCTGAACGCCTACGTGTGCAACCTGGCCTAGGGAGCCTGCTTTGGCAGGGGGTTGGAGTAGATGAACTCTAGAGGTTCCTTCCAACCTTACAATTCTGTGATTCTGTGAAAAGGTCAAAGTTGATTCTCTTGAAGTTTCTTGCAAATATTTTCATCACTTCTCTCTTGTCCAGTCTTTTTGCCCATTCTTAAATACACTTACCCTTGGGGTACTATCACATGGGATGCTGAACCCAGACATGCACTGGGGCTGCTGGAGCCAGCTGGAACCCTGTAGTGTACTGTAGAGGGCAGCCTCAGCCTTGCTTCACAGACGCCCCTGTAGCCCTTGCTGCCAGTTCTTGGAAACCTGCACCCATCACAATATGTTATGCATCTGAAAATGTAACTAAAATAAAAAGCTTCCTGTTTAAAATTTGTGATCACTGAAGAACAACCATTCTAGAAAATGATTTTTTTTCATTACCTTATTTTCATCTTTATACTATCATAAATTGATTTTTTATACTTTTTTTCTCTCATTTTTACTTTATACTTCTTTCACCTTTTGCTTACCCTACTGTTTTAGTTTTATGTAAAAGTCTATACAATATTATTTAAAAAGAAGTTACTAATAAAAATATTTTAAATTCAAAAATAGTAAAAGAACAAAATATTTAAATGGTAACATCACTGAAGTCAAAATAATAGCTATACATCTTAGTAATCTATATCTCTCTCTGTATTAATTATTAGTTTTGAGCTTCTCACTAGAAGAAAGAGGCTGAGGCCCTGGAGTTTGTCCAAGGAAGTGCAACAAAGCTGGTGAGAGGTCTGGAGCACAAGTCTTATGGAGAGTGGCTGAAGCAACTGGGATTGTTTTATCTGTGAAAGAGAAGACTCAAGGGAGACCTTATCACTCTCTACAACTGCCTGAAAGGAGGTGGTGGTGCGGTAGGGGTCAGCATCTTTTTTCAGGTAACAGTGATACAACAACAGGTAATGGCTTTAAGTTTCACTGGAAGAGACGGAGATATTATGAAAAATATATTCTCAAAAAGGGTGGTGAGGTGTTGCCCAAGGAAGTGGTGGAATCACTGTCCTTGGAGGTGTTCAAGGAAAGGTTAGATGTAGCATTGTGGTGACATGGTTTAGTTGTATGGTAATGATGATCTGATTGTTCAACTAGGTTATCTTAGTGGTCTTTCTTTGTATGCTTACAACTCCATTTGCAGTTGACAAAAATACATTACCTGTAAAATTTCAGATGGAACATATAAAGTTGCAATCAGATATTCAACTTAAGAATTTCATCATGTCTCTTTACTTGACTTTGATAAAGACCAGTGTTACCACAGTATCAGCAGTTTGTGGCCTGGTTCAGCCCAGTTCTGTGACTAATGGGGTGGGGAACCCACAGACAGCTGGGATAAGGGGAAGTGGAAGAAGAGAGAGGGTAGGGAGATGGGCCAAAAAACAAAACAGTGGCAATGATCTGTGGAGGAAATCTAATTTACTAAATAAGATACTGGAATGTAAAATAATATAATACAATATAATTGGAATTGAAGCTAGTAAGTCAAATAAAATGAGAGTGTCTGAGACTGAAGGCCTTACTCTAAAGCTAAAGGCTATACGGCTAGGAAGTTTCCACTACAGACAATGCAGCAAAAAAAGGGGAAGTCTCGGGGCTTGTGTGCAGTTTTATTTTTCCCTCTGAGTGGAAAATGGGAAAAGTCCTCTGGGGTATGTAGTTCTTCTTCTCTTCTGAGAACCAGGTACCTGAAAATTTGGCAGTCCACAGAACTGAAACATTAACTCTTTAACTCCCAATGCCTTCCATGATGTTATGATGCAGAATACCAATAACAAAAAATTGTAAAACCATGACACATAGAAAAATATCACTTGCTTCATGATCACACCTTATTCATGTGATCTTTTTTTGGCAGTACATAAATTTGTGAATAATTATTTTCAAAGTTGAAGTAGAAGAAAAGTAAAATTTAATAAAAAAACTGTGATGAGCACCTTTGGGTACTTAGACTATATTATCTGTTTTAGTCATTAAGGTTAAAAGAGATTTGTTTCTATTTATTGGATGCCTTTTTGGTTTTCTTGTTATACTTCTAGAAGTCATTCATATCAATAAAAATCGTATTTGCACATACGCAGCTTTGAAGCATCTTCATCATCTACAAGAACCTACAGTGCTTGACAGTTGAACATCATCCCTTCATTTCTACTGATGGATACCTAAGCTTATATAGTTGTGACTTATATACACCAACTAATTGAGGATGATGTGAAATTAGAAATAACTACACCTTAGTTTTAAAAATATCCTAGCAGAAATGAGACATAATTACCCTAGGGATTTATAGTGCTATGTATATGTACATATATATATATTTACAGTTAATTTATCTACATAGATAATGTACATTTTTAACAGCAAAAATTACATAATTTCTCTCTAATTTACAAGTCTACCTTTGGCCAACTCATCATAGTTAATACACTAATCTCAAGTTCAAGTTTGCATATGAATACTCTAGTTTGTTATTAAGGAGATAAAAAGCAAAAGGATTGTAACAGATTCAGCTTCAATGACAGAAAGTTATAATTAATGAATTACTGGTTCCATACAGGAAGATTAATCATAATATTTAAAATATATAAAAGAGTATGTATTTGATATTTCTGTGGTAGTCTGTACACAGACCATGTCAACAGATTATTAGGATAAAAGATACACTTGAACAGTAGGTTATTAGTAGATTTATCTGTGAAGGATTGCTTATGGGATTTGCAATGTCTAAGGAAATAAGTTGCAAGGAAACCCTTTCCAGAAGTTACACACTGCATTTCTAATAACACAAGCAATTTGTTTTGTGTGTGTATGTACACACATACATATTCACATATTCATGTTCATGTATGAATACAGCTTTTCTTTCAGAAAATATAATCTAGCAATATTAACAGCCAAGTACCTCAAATAAAAAACAAATCAATTTTAGGAAAAAATAAAGAATAAAGTGCAGAAACCTCTCCAAATTTGTAAGTTTTATCAATTTACTTTTTCAGCTATCTTCTTGTCCAAAATAAGAACAAACAAAAATCCTTAGAGATGAAACTGCTGAAGCAAGCAGTTAATTACATTTGATTTATTTATTTATTTAAACAACATCTATGCTGTTCTTGAAGTACATTAAAATGCTGAAAAAAAATCTAAATAAAAAATGTTTATCTTTCTAGATTTTAAATCTACTATTCATAATTATGTGCCACTTGAAAAATGCTACTAGAAGATGCTCAATATGCTGTCCCAATAGTATTTAGATTTTAGGAACTTTAGGGCAGTATTTCATTTGCTCAGTGTATTTTTCTTTATTACCTTTGATTCACGATTGATTCCCATACTTTTTTTCCTTGAAAGAAATCACATTGTAATTATTTTAAAAAAAGCTCAGCAAAAGTAAGTTGGGAAAGGTAATTAAAACTTGGCCAGAGATTAGGTAAAGTATGCTCTTATAAACACGAATTGTCTCTCTTACCATTCCTCCCATTAACTCACACATGTAGATAATCAAATATAGTTTCTGACTCTTCAGCATGTGATCTCTAACCTATTTTCTCTTTTATAACTGTCTTATGGTAACATTCTTTTTCTTTCCACCATTTGATTTCAGTAATAACATTTTCATATTTACTATAGGCTCAATTAGGTCTGTTCAGCCTTGAGAAAAGACAATTCAGAGGAGATGTGATCAATGTCTATAAATATCTAAGGTGCAGTAGGCAAAGGAACAAGGTCAGACTCTTCAGTGGAGCGTGGTGATAGAATGAAGGGAAATGGCCACAATCTGAAGTACTGGAAGTTCTCCACAAGTGTGTGTAAGAAATTCTTCACAGTGAGGGTGATGGAGCACTGGCACAGGCTGCCCAGAGGCTGTGGAGTTTCCTTCTCTGGAGATATTCAAGACCCGCCCTAGATGCCTACCTGTGCAACCTTGTCTAGGGAGCTAGCTTTGGCAGGGGCGCTTCGACTATACGATCTCCAGAGGTCTGTTCCAGCCCCTATGATTCTGTGATTCTATGAATCTGTGATTCATACAGCTATGCAACGCTGCTATAAGACTAAAGAGTATCAAAGCAAATGCACTTGTGGAGAGGAAAAAGGAGGTGCTGGAAGAGTTAAGAAGCAAGTTACTGTGAAAGAAAAGATTGACACAGCTTGAAATGAATGTAAGGAATTATCTAAGGATGTACTCTGGAAGAAAATCAACAAGCTATTTCTTTACTCTCACCTTTCTCTCTCTAGACAGAATTTGATTGCAAGTATGTTGAAGTCTTCATAGCAAAAGGCTGTGACGTTTCAAATCAAAACATAAGCACATGATGGAATAAGAAGTTCTGGAAAAATTAAATAAAATAACAACTACTACAAAAATATCCAGAGTTAACTAATTTTCTCTTTCCTTCATCTAATGTAATCTCATTGCACTGGTAGGTCTCTATTTTTCTATGGATGATAGTACCAAAGAAAATCTAAAGATCTTGACATCATAAGTAAAAGGAAAAATCTATTTCCCTTTTTAGTTAAAGAAGAATACATCATTCTAATTAACTTTTAATTTGCCATCAGGCTCTTATTACAGACCTGTGATTCTCATTTATTATATGCACTCAGTCATATTCCTCTTTGACAATTTTCTTTCTGAAGTGACTTGCATATTTACAATTACCGAAGTAGGACACGCATAGTATTCCTTCTTCAAGTAAGTTGAGGAAAATCTTGCTGCTCTTCCAGTGTCTGGAGTTGTAAAAATGAAATGCTAGTCTTTCATTCACTGTATAGTACTTTAAATAGGATTACTGTGTAAAAGTATTGCACTGTAAGTCAGAGAGAATCCTTCAATATTTTATAGGCATTTCTTCTCATTTCTTGATGTGTGATTGAACAACACTGAGGACTAAATTTTATTTCTAATTTCCACCATTACTATAGGTACAAAACAGATTAAATACTTCAGCATGGATTCTATGGCTTGTCTGACTGAAAATTGACTCCTAATCAACGGATACATAACAGAACATATGTAGTCTGGGCTGTGAAGATATTTTCATAGATTGCTAGAGAAAATAAGAACACAAAAATTCCTGCCATTGGAAGGTACCTACATAGTTGCTATTCATTCAAAGAAGAGAGTAGGACAAGTCCTGTTTAGATATCTCAGCTATCCAGAATCACAGAATCATAGGATTGGAAAGGGCCTCCAGAGATCAACTAGTCCAACTCATCTGCCAAAGCAGGTTCCCTAGAGTAGGTTGCACTGGGAAATGTCCAAGCAAGTTTTGAATTTCTTCAGAGATGGAGACTCCGCAACCTCTCTGTGCAGACTGTTCCAGTATTCTATCACCCTTAAAAGTAAACAAGTCCTTTCTCATATTAGGATAAAACTTCCTGTGTTCCTATTTGTTCCCATTGCCTCTTGTTCTGTTACTGGGCAGCATCAGAGAGAGCCTGGCCTCGATTGCTTGACATTGTCCCATTAAATTAATGAAATGAGAATTTATTTTGATACCATATTCCATGATAAATAACCTTCTACAGAGAGGGCAGAAATAGGTATGTCACTGAACAGGATTCCATTTTCTTGTGTATACTCTGAATTTCATCCATTGTCATTTAAATTTGTAAACTTCATTTAAAAAAATTGTAATTTATTTACTATATGACTGCATTATAACAGAAAAACAGCATTAAATTTTTCCATCCTTTTTTTGAAAGGATGTTGATCTCATTCATCCGAAATCTGTTGATCTCACGTGCTACTAGATTCCTGCAAGTAATTAAAAATACTCTTCTTTCTGAAGATCAAGATTAAAGAAAATTAAAAAAAATGAGTAAAGAGTAAAAAAGAAATTGAGTAATTACCATTCATTATGAGTACAGTCTGCACTTTTCCATTGTTAGGAATGAGCCAAGTTGGTAATGTAGGGATAAGCAAGGTACCTCTTATATTGACAGTTTCTGTGTTTTCATTACAATGAATTTTAAACTTTTTTTTTAATCTGTTTTCTTTGAGGAATAATATATGGTATATATGTGAGGTGTGCTTCATTCTAAATAAACAGCACAGATCTTGATTTTAACTAATACATTTACAAAGAGAAGTAAATTCCACATTACTTTTCTAAGTATCTAACTAAACTTGCAGTTGGATCTCTTAGAGGAATAACCCCAGATGCTCTGTGCAGAGAGTACAGAATAAAGAGAAGCAAAAATTGTGACTGTGTCCTGGCTACTTATCCACAAAGTCCTTAGCAGTCATAGAAGAGTTATTAAACTTTATCTTTTCATGAGAAATGAAATAAAATGTGAAAGAACCCTCTAGAAATGGTAGAATGTAAGGCCAGAGAAGCCCTCAATACCAGCTACTAATTTAATAGACCTTTTGTTCTGGTGTATACAAAAAGCAAAACTACACTTGATCCACGTGTATTTGTCACATCCCTTCTGTCTACTTGTTTATCCTTTTTAACACTGATTATGCCAAACCACAAACAAACTTACAATATTTGCACTATATTTTCATGAGTTGTCTCTGCATATATTTTGTTAAAAAAATCATAATAATAATCCCAAATAGTAATGGTCAGGCACTGGAATGGCCTGCCTAGGGAGGTGGTTGAGGCACCATCCCTAGCGCTGTTCAAGAAGCGTTTAGATGAGGTGCTAAAGGATTTAATTTAGTAGTTGGGTAGAGATAGTGATAGGAGGATGGTTGGACTAGATGATCTTATAGGTCCTTTCCAACCTTATGAACTTATGAACTTATGAACTTATAATCTTAGATTAAATATTAGTGAAGAGAAAGGAACATTTTTTTTCAGGACTGTTGAAACTTTTTTAAATTATTATTAAAAGGCGATATTTGCATATTTCCAAGATCTTAATTAAAAAAAAAAAATCAGTGATCTTGAGTGATGATCCAATAAAACATACATTTTTAAAATTTCTTAGTAGTAACATTTAGAAATTTACTAAACAAATGCTAGTCACTAATTAACTCAGTTTTACAGAAGAATTCTCATTCTAGGATTTGTGGGTCATAGTAAAGCTGTGAGAAACACAAATATAAACACTATAAAATGTTATGCTCTTGAGCAGAATATACATAAAATATAATATTCTTGAATATTTAAGTTATCTGGGACGAAAAATCCACAATTTTATTTACAATAAAGTGTTTGTTTGTTTGTTTGTTTTACGTAAAAGATATCTACTAAAACAACTAGAACAAGATGGATATTCAGTGACTGATAGAAGCTAACACACCTTTTTATCAGCCTTCACAAGCTCTTCTTCCTCATTCAAATTGAAGACTTCTTCTGGTTGCTCTTATGCTTCTGTTTATGGTTATTTTGATTTTAGGTTTAAAAAATATGGAAATTATTTCATGTTTTGTATGTAATATTCATCTACATTACCTTGTACCTTATTCTCACAGACTGAAGAGAGATAGCAGTTGTATGGAGTAGACTGGCTTTTCCAATTTGGGGAAGTCATTTAATTCTTCACTGACATTTTTAAATGTCACAGTACTAAGGAGAGATTATTCAGGAGTGGCAAAGATAACTTCACTGTATTCCTTTAAATGGTCATGAAGGAAAACAATGACTTGAACATTTGCTGGGAGAAAATGCAGGAACTGTAATGTTAAATGTTTAAAGTATAATAAAATCACATAATTTCATTAAGGATAGCCAAAGATGGGTTCAAGCAGAAGAGGTCACGTTTAATTAATCTGCTGGACTTCATTGAAGATATTACTGCCATAGTAGAGAAAGAAAATTCAGTGGTTGGTAGTATATTTAGATTTCCAAATGCACTTAACAAGATTCCACATCAGAGATTAACGACTAAGAAAAAGAAGTCATAAAATACAAGGTAAAATGGAAGAATAATGGAAATCTTTTTCCTCAATATAAACTGTTTTTCAACTTGGAAGTGAGACAGTTGTATAGGTCATTTTGTAGTATGTCTGTACATAGTTTCCATCGGTGTGTTATGAGGTGCACTTCAGAGCAAAATCCTCTTGACTGGAAAAGGAAGAAATAAATAAGGAAAAGCAAGAGACAGTGGAATCAAATATGAAAAAATATATTTTTTAAATAATTAAATGTAGTGGACTTCCACCTAAGCAACCATAATACAATTAGCTGTGGAAAGTTTTTTACTCATTTATTCAAAATTCTGTTTACTGTTCCAAGATATAACGAAAATGAAACATATTACTCCTGTAATTCCTATAAGAACAATTATAGAATCTACTTGATTTGACTGACTTGAATACCAAATGGAGGTATAAACACGCTACAGAAAGTTTTTTACTACCTCAACGAAACGTGCCACCTGATAAGTTAAAAACCATAAAGGTTTGCATTATGCATAGCTATTCAAAGCCATGTTCAGTAGTGGAGCTACTGACTAATTCTCACAAAAGTGCACTTGCAAATTGTACTAGATAAGGCCAGAAATTTTAATGCGAGAAAATTTAAATGAAGTTTCAGATATTTGGCAAATGAAAAAAAAAAAAGACAAAAGGAGAGAAAAGTGAAGGGGGGTGAGAATGAAAGTAAAGAAGGAATTCTGGATAACTGAGAATATCCAGATCATTCTTCATTTATCTTGAAATTTCCCATAGTTTCAAAGCATTGAAGAATGAACTGACTATCAGTTAAGCGCAACTAGGTATTTAAAGTAAAACATCAATAGGACTTTTCAAATTAATGGAGTGTAGAATTTACACATCAGTTCAGTCAAAAAGCAAGCCTGTGGAAAAAGCAATGTAGAATTAATTTCTATACAGCTTTCCAAAATACACTTTTAATATTACTTACATATGACTTTATGACTCTAATTATAGTGGTTGGTGGAATTTTTTTATTTGATTTGTTGGTATTTTTTTCTTTCTTTTTTTTTTCATTTAAAATGTATCGGATAGTAGATCAGCTCATCAAAATATACCCTAAGTACTCAAATTCATCTCCTAAACCTAATTGCATATTTTTTGTAATAAAAGATGAGGTTAGAGTTGGTATTACAGAATATTATAAACAGGATTAAAAAGAAAATAAAAGTTTGTGTTTCTGCCAGTAGGTGGTACTAGCAGTTTCTACATTTGTTAATAAATGTCTAACTTGAGCATTACACATTTTTGTCATAGTAAGTGATGTGTTTCTACTTTATAGAAAACAACACATTTATATTATAGCTTGTACTCAAGGAAAGAATTTAGTTAGCATTGTTTTAAGTAGTAATATAGCTAAACTATCATATATAGTATAGAATTTAGATAAGAAGCGTTCCTGTGATAAATGATCACATTCATTACTTTTCAATAAAAAAAAAAAAAGTAATATTAAAAATACATTCTGTAATTTATATATCAAGTTTTTTACCACAGGTGAATCTTCCAGATCCTGCTCAAAATTCAGTTTAAGATTTTCAGTAAAAATTGCCATCTAGATTCAAATAGGTGAATCACTCAGGTATTCTTACTAATTCTGTTTAACTAATTGTACAAACTGTAGGTCTTGGAAAATCACGATTTTTTTGTTTTGTTTTCTTTTGTTTCTCTGTGTAGCTCTTTGTAGTATATAGTATTATCTGCAAATAAAACATTTAATTTTTAACTTGAGAAACAATCTGACTCGAATAACTTTAAGAACAAAAAAATATGCCTACAGAAAACATTCATGCAAAGAAAGGATGTATGTGCAGAAAACAAGACCAGGGCACCTGAAGTGCAGAAATACTAGCAGTTGTCACCTTGCTAGCAGATGTCTACTTGGAATTTGCTTCAGGCTAGTTTGTGTTAATGAACAGAAATAGATGTTTCTATGGAAGAAAAATCAAAGCAGAATGTGAATTTCTTTTTCAAAAGTTATCTGATACAACAACATTAAGAAGAAAATGCTAATTTGGATCTGAGTGAAAGGCATTTTTCCCTGGAAATGTTGCATGATAATTAAAAAAATAAATCTAAAAAACACTGAGAAAGAAACCAAAAATTACATATTTCAGTGGTATATCATGATGGCCTTAATTAATACATTATTTTCAAAACATTGAAGGAACTCATATATTTGTGGCCATCATAAGATACAGTTTGTCAGATTTGCTCTAATTGACACCTTAATATTTACAAAAATCAGGACTAGGAGAGAAAGTGATCTTCCTAACATGTACCATTAGCTGTACATTCAGAATTCACTACCAATACTTTGAAGATACCATGGATTCCAAAGTTGAAAAGAAAACAAGATCTGATCCACATCTATAAATATCTAAAGAGCAGGAGGAAAAGGGACAAGGCTGTACTCTCAGCAGTGTGTGGTGACAGGACAAGAGAAAATGGCCACAAACTGATGCATAGGAAGTTCTGCACAATTGTGTGTGGGAACTTCTTCACAGTGCACTGATGGAGCACTGGCACAGGCTGCCCAGACAGGTTGTAGAGTCTCCTTCTCTGAAGATGTTCAAGACCCGCCTCGACACCTATCTGTGCAACCTGGTCTAGGGAGCTGCTTTGGCAGGAGGGTTGGATTAGATGATCTCTAGAGGTCCCAACCAACCCCTACAGTTCTGTGATTCTCTGATTCTGTGATCTTGATCAAGATAATTTCCAGTGTTGGATAGTTTCTGTTAATAGTTCATATCATTTATTGGTGCAATATATATTGTACTTTTTCACATATAAAATCAAACAGATTGTGATCAAGCTGTCAGTTTGCAGCTGTTTGACAAAATCTGGTTAAGAATATACACTGATTTATTTATTTATTTATTTTATGATTTGCATGTAAAATAGAGCTCTATGAAGAGCTACCAACTTGCTTAACTTGTTTGCTAACCACTTTCTAACCAGATTTGGGGACAGAGGGGTCTTTTTTATTTCTTTTATTGCTAATTATTCAAATACAGGAATGCCTGGCTCACTTAATAAACCTCATGGGATTTTACTTCTTACCTTCTCACTTTTTCTGTTCATTGATAACCCATAACCATTTGACAGGGATGATTACATGTAAGGGATGAGTTTTACACTCCTATGTGGTAGCCATTTTTAACTTCTCGTTTGAGTTATGTATGGTTCATGGCCTGAGTTACAGACCTTGGAAAATCCTGAAGTCTGAATGAGCTCTAGACTAGTCTGGCTATCGTAGTATTTCCTCTTATCACACTGAATATGCAGCAGAGCTTTGCAGTGCATGGGAATTCATATGTTCATTCTGAAATATAATTGAAGGTAGCAGATGGGAGAATGTTTCATTGTAATGTTCACACACATTTTATGTTTGGTTCCCAGACTTTTTGATTGATTGTCATAAAGTAGTATAATAAGTAATGAGGCTGATAAAGGCAGAAGTTGCTCGTTGTTAGTTTCAGGGAAGTAACTCCTCTGGTGATTAACTGAGTCAGAGCCTGAAAAGGAAGGGATTATTTTGTGATAATATAAGGATTTAAGCATGATAAATCACCTTAAAACAAAAAATTCTCTCCTTCAAATGACAGAACTACATGAAATGATTAAAAAAGAAAGGAAAAAAGAAAAGAAATCCCATGAATCTTAAACAGGGTCAGGGTTCACCAGGGCTCATGGCTCCTTACCAGATCTCCTGGGGCTTCCCTAACCCTACCTAAAACCCAGGAATACGTCAACCTCCATGGCTGCCAGCTCCTGTACCAACAAAGCATCAGAAGGGCTGATGTCCATTTTCCCATAGCTCTGCCCTGCCACCTATCAGCCTACAACCTTGTCTGACCTCAGTCCATCCCAGGTCACCTCCAGCCTGAAACTATCCCAGTGAGATGGCTGGTACTGAGGGCTCAGTCCGTTCGGGCTAAGGTGTTGCAACAGAGCTGTGCTGCTAGACCTTGACTTTATGGACCCTGGGGAATCCCCAGCTCACAGAAAATCCTCTTCAGGAAATCCTTGGCCCCTCATAGTTCTGAGAAGGGGTGAAATATGATCCCATCTCTATCCCGGGACTGAGCAGAACTGAAGATGAAATAGGTCTTATTAGCATAAAAGTTAATTTTTAATTTTTAATATCCAATAAAATATAGTTTACTGAAAGTACAGTTTGAGTGGATAAGCCTTATGCAACTTCCACTTTCATGGCTAAATATCCAAAAGTCTCTAGAATGCTTTTTTGAGTCATTAGAGATGATATCTGGATCCTTTATCCAAGTTTCACGCTATTCCAAAGTCACACCGAAGCTAACTAAATGAATCACCACTTAAAGATAGCTGGCAGCAACAGAAGTTCAGGCAGCAAGACTCATTTAACACATTGATTGATAACAGTGCTGCAGACCAAGTCACGCTGACTACTATAGTGCAGCAGTTAGTACCATTATCCATTCTGTTATTTGCAGTTTCCTCTCTAAAATCCAGTACATATAAATCTATACATAAATAAATACGTATAAATGTGTATGAATATATGTATACATGTATATATAAATATATTTTTATTTATCTATGTGTATATATATGTATGCATTGGGATGTAATGGCCTAGTATATGTATTGATATATAATATCTATATCTATATATTGTTACTTTACACTTTTGTTCTGTGTGGGAGATTGCTTTTGCATTTATACCTATATATACACATATCTAAATGCAACAGTCATTAAAAATATTCTGTGTGAACTACTATTCATTTAGAATGATACTTGATGCACTTGAAACTGCTGTAAAGCCCTATTTTTCCATGCAGCTTTTAGGGGACAAGATATACACTGAATACTAATATCTGTTTTAGACATGAGTGTTGCTTAGACTTAATTTTATTTTGATTAGACAAGTGCTTTAGTTAAAATATGAGAATGATTCACTATCTTCATTTCTAAATTGAATTTTTAATATGGTTATTATTTTGTATTTGAGCAGAGGATTTCAACCACCAGGATATCTGCTGTGAAAACAACATGGTGAGCTGTAAGAAATCTGGGAGACTCCTGGAATCTGTTAAGGATAAATTCCTGGTATAGGAATTGGACAAATCAACCAGTGGTGAACCGTTACCTGGTGATCACCAATGTGGAAGAGACCATTAATAAGGTTAAGACTGGAGACAGTCTGGGCTATAGTGACCATATCCTAGTTGACTTTGTGATCTCTAGAAAGATGGGTCTGGAAAAAAGTGGAGTCAGGACCCTAAACTTCAGGATAGTGAACTTCAGTCTATTTAAGGAATTGTTGTATAAGATCCACAAAGAAATTGTCCTTAGGGTCATAGGAATGGAACAGAGCTGGCAGCTCATCAATGATATCTTTCTGAAAGAGCAAGAGCTCTTCATTCCCCACAATAAGAAGTCAAACTGAGGAGGTATAAACGTTTTATGGCTCAGAAAAGGTGCAGCTGGTCAAACTGAGGGATAAGAAGATACAAGCAGTGGAATCAGGAATGAGTGTCTTGGAAGAATTCTAGGATTCTGTCTGGACATAAAGAAATGGGATTAAGAAAACCAAAGGATAAATCTGAACTTTGCAAAATAGGAGGAAGGGGTTCTATAGGTACATCAGTCAAAAGAGACATAGCAAGTTCTCTGATAAATAAGAAGAGTGATCTGGTTTCAACAGACGTAGAGGAGGATGAGGTACTCCACAAATTCTTCTCCTCAGTCTCCACTGTCAGTAAGACTTCTCATGCCTCTCATGTCTCTGTACTTTAGGTGACGGCTAGGGGACCAAAATCCCTCCCACTGTAAGAGCAGAGCAAGTTCAGGGCAGACTGGAAGGCCAAAAGTATCCAGGGCTGCATCAAAGAATGGCCTTTAACACTGTCTCCCACAGCATCTTCAAGGAGAAGCTGGCTTCCCATAGTTTGGATAGGCATGCATTCTGCTTGATGAAATACTGGCTGCATGGCCAGGCCCAAATTGTTGAGGTCGATGGAGTTTAATCTAGTTGACATAAGTCATGAGTGGTGTTCCCCAGGACTCAGTACTGGGGATACTCCTATTTAATGTCTTCATCAACTATCTTGATGAGAGGATTGAGTGCACCCTCAGTAACTGCAGACAACACCAAGTTGGGAGGGAGTGTTGATCTGCCAGAGGGTAGAAAGGCACTACAGAGGGACCTGGATAGACTGGATATATGGGCCAAAGCAAACTGTATGAGTTTCAATAGAACCAAGTGTTGGGTCCTGCATTTTGGTCACAACAACCCCAGGCAACCCTACAGGCCTTGGGAGGAGTGGCTTGAAAATTGCCTGATGGAAATGGACCCTAGTGTGCTGATGGACAGTTGGCTGAACATGAGCCAGCAGTGTGCCCAAGTAGCCAAGAAGGCCAGTGGCATCCTGGCCTGTATCAGGAATGGTATGGTGAGCATCCCCTATACTCAGCACTGGTGAGGCCCCACCTCAGTTCAGTTTTGCCCATCTCAATACAGGAAGGAAATTGAGGTGTTGGAGAAGGTCCAAAGAAGGGCAACAAGGCTTGTGAAGGGCCTGGAGAATAAGCCTAAGAATAAGACTAAGAGGAGTGCCTGAAGGAACTGGGGCTGTTTATTCTGAGGAAGAGGAGGTGGAAGGGAGCCCTTATTGTTCTTCAAAAACCTGAAAAGTGACTGCAGGGAAGGTGGGGTTGGTCTCTTCTCACTGGATGACAGGACAAGGGGAAATGATCTCAAGTTGCACCATGGGAAGTTTGATATCAGGGTAATCCTCATTACATAAAGGGTTGTTAAGTACTGGACTAGGCTCCCAAGGGAGGTGGTTGAGTCACTATCCCTGAATGTTTAAAATCTGTTTGCATGTGGTGCTCAGGGACATGATTTAGCAGTGGGTTTTTAGGGTCTGATTGTCAGCTATAAGACTCTCTTTCTGGATCAGGAGACTGTCCCTTTCGGCTTGGAGACTCTCTCGCTCTTATTTCAAAAACTCTATGCCTCTCTGGGGTAGTATTGAATAAGGCCCGGTAAGCATAAGCCAGACCCCAAATAATTTGGGCCTCCTCAGATCTGTTTGAGCCGCAACATCCCTGTCTCAAATATCTGCTTAAGTTCTCAGGATCTTGCAGGTGTTCAGGAGAAAAGTTCCATGACGTCGGTGATGCCCATTTCTCTAAAGTCTCTCCTAAGTCCCTCCAAACTCCCTGCCAGTCAGTATTCTCTGGCTCTGGGGAGGGTTTTCTCAAAATATTATAAATACAAATACTGAGTAAAAGTACGTTCAGGGAGACTGACACCACAATCATTATGAGCATTGGATGAGCATTCAGAAAACGCATAATGAATTCAAAGGAGAGGCCAGGAGTCTGTTTAAAAATCACAAGTTCCATAGAGTTAGCAACTCCATCTGGAGTTACTCCCTCTGGAACTGAATGCCACATCGTATACAGAAGCCAGGAAGGTATTTCCATCAGTGTTTTTAGTTTATCATATAGAGACCAAGCTCTGTGGATCAGAATGGCAAACTTAATTAAGTCCCAGTACGCTCTGAGCATTACGAGGGAAAAACCGATGAAATGCAGTCCCTTTAAGACCAGTTTAAAAAGAGAAAGCATTTTTTTTCTTTTTTTTTTCTTTTTCTTTACTAAAACTAGCTGGCAGCACCCAAAAAGTTTACAGATATCCCAGGACAACTGGCAGTACGCCCAGACTTCAAGGTCGTGTTTTGCCGTACAGCACCTGCAGTACATATAAGCCTGCTAATGAGAGACAGAGATTCACTCTAAAAGTATGTCTCTGCCCGGCTAAGGCAGCTGGTTTTGCCCCACATTGGGCGCCAAAAATGTCAACGGTTTACGGGCAGGTTCGGCCCGGTTCCGTGACGATTGGTGCGAGGGACCCACGGACCCACGCCCCAGGAAAGGGGAAGGGGGAAAAGGAAAAGGGAAAAGGGAGATGGGCCTAGGAACAAAACAGCGGCAACGATCTGAGGAGGAAAGCTAATTTACTAGATATCGGAAAGTTTAAGTTGAAAGCTGCACAAATAATTTTTTATTCTTCAAGAAGATTGAAAAATGCAGCACAGTTATGCCAAAGTTGCTCACATGTCAGACTTACTTAGCTAAGTAACAATTGAAAATTTGTTCTCTGTTCTTTTTTTTGTTTCTTTGCTTGTTTTTTAATTTAAAACATTGTTTTAAAATGTTTTTACAATAGCACTAAATGTAAAATATTTTCATAATTAAAATCATATTGTAGAGCATAATTACAGTCAATAAAGGATACAAGTATGTATTTAGTTTTCAAATATAATAAAGGTCAATACACAGTTTGATCAAGAGGTCTAGTTACATACTGAAATAGTAAACTTATGGTTAATTTTGGTTTGTTTATACATTGTACACTTTTATGAGGAACCCAACAATTCTTCTAATCATTTTTCTATGGTATTTTTCTGTTTATTCTTACTATATGCAAGTTTATTTCTATTGCTTTTGCTTTTTTTTGTTGTTTTCAGTAGAATTTTTTTGTTCTTTTTTTTACCAATAATTCAGATTAAGTGAACACTCATAGAAACTAGTTATACTTTTTCAGTTTGCATAAATATGCTCTTGAAAATCTTGAACACAATGCAAAGCTTTGAAAAAATGAAAAAATGATTTTATTTCAATTCCAACTGTATTTCATGTGTTTAACCATACATTTGGTACCTAAGTTACTTTTTTCTACCTAACTATAAAAAGGCCAGTAATGTGTTATTCTGAATGTGTGCAGTAAGCAGGGTACACTGGTTACTGATAACAGTTGCAACTGTTTCCCTTTTGTACCATAATTTTTATTTATTTATCTAAATGTCTACCATATCTGCTATGAAGAACATTAGAAAAAGTAGACAAATGTCTAAGTTCCAAAGCTTAGGAAATCAGTTA
Source organism: Cyrtonyx montezumae (assembly GCF_038088225.1). Lineage (NCBI taxonomy): Eukaryota > Metazoa > Chordata > Aves > Galliformes > Odontophoridae > Cyrtonyx > Cyrtonyx montezumae. Next base: position 10,462,043 of record NW_027072034.1, on the reverse strand, counting down.
TATTTAAATCATCACTAGAAATATTTAAACAGAATTAGCATGCCTTTACTAATTCTAAAAAAGTACCAAAGATTAATGGATTAAATAATACCATAGAGGTATTATATTAAAAGCTAAATAATACCATAAAGGATTTTTTTAACTTCTGTTATTTGTGTATGTTGATATGCCTTTGAGTGTTTTATCTTACCACATCTTAGCTCTAAAAGTCAAAACTCACTTTGAATTGTCAGTATTTCTAAAACATCTTGCATACTTCTGATTACCATAGAATCACAGAATCATACAATAGTATGGGTTGGAAGGGACCTTAAAGATCATCTAGTTCCAATCAGACCTGCTATAGGCAGGGACACCTCCCTCTAGACTAGTTTGTTCAAAACCTCATTTAGCCTGAACTTGAATGCTTCCAGGAAGAGGATATTCACAGTGTCACTGGGCAACTTGTTCCAGTATCTCATCATCCTCACAGTGAATAATTTCTTCTTAGTATCTACTCTAAATCTACCCTCTTCCTGTTTAAGACCATTTCCCCTCATCCTGTTTCTGCCTTCCCTTATAAAATGTCCAAGTCTATTATAATTGTTTACATTATTTTCATATTTTATATTATATATATTAATTATCATTATTATTTATATTATTTTTCCTATATAGAATGACATCTAGAGTCAGGTATTTTGATGTCTTAGCAACAGTAGCAACATTTACAAGTTTCTAGCAAAATACTTTATTAAGATTGGCTTTTCTTGAAATCATATATAGGCTCAAATACATCTTAGTTATTTTAGAAAAGATTCTCTCTATCTGCACACTCAATCTGCAGTAAGGAAAGTGTCTTTCTGTAAGTATCATAAACACTTGGACAGTATTTAAAAGTTTACAAGTATAGTGTTCCAGTGTAGCCAAAGTTATTGTTAAATTTAAGCAGGCACAAAGACAGCTTTCTGAAAAGCATGTGTGGCAAATGAAATAAAATAACCAAATAAGAAATCAATGATAATGATGTAATCCAAGGATCATACATGAAATGTTACTGGTGTTTGGATAAGCGTACTTGTGCTGCTTATGTGGGATAAATAAATAAATAGAAAACTGCATTTTTCTTCTTGGGAAGTACTACAGAAGAACTAGAGAAGGATAAAGTATTCATGCTGTAGAAGTCACATACTGTGGAAAGGCACAGAGAATTCATAATTGCTTCCACTAAGAAGCAGGCTAAAACAGTTAAAAAGCATGGCTTTATCTATTTAGCTCATGTTTTTCTGCCTTCTTTAAGGTATTACAATTTTCTTTAGTACATAAAAAAACTGCCACCACTCCATTTCATGTTGCATTTGTAGACAAGAACTTTAAGACCAGAAGTAAGCAGTTATTTGCTAGTAGAAATCTCATTCAGCTGTCAGGAGAGGGGTTTCCTAAGAGTACCTAATAAATTAATATTAGGTAGACCAGTTAGATTTTCTGCTTGTAAAGTAAGATTTAAACAGGCACATTACTTAGCAGTCAAGAACTCACTAACTTTTCAGAAGTTTAGAAATGTGTTTAGTGGAAAAAAATCTACTCTATAAAACAAAGATAAAATATTTAGGCTACTGTGAAACTGAAGATTAAAGCTATTAGTGTTTTGCCATCTCATATTATTTATTAGGGAGATTACAATAAAGAGTAAAGTTGTCTTGTATAATTAGAGTACATTATATTACATTATTAAAAAACAACAACAACAACAACAAACCCACCTAATTCATTTGCATTATCTTAGGTAACTGGTTTCTTATTATTAGTTATTTATGTTCATTAGCTTAGATATCAAAATACTTTTTCTAACACAGAAAAGGTAACACAGTTTTGCTGTTGTTGCTGACAGGTAGGATTCACATAACTTAGCCTTAGCCTGTAATATAGATAGAAGCTTCTGTTATCCTTTATAATAAAAAGTATCATTCAACATTTTCTGGACAGCTATTTTGAGAAAAGAATTATAATTTCAGATTTCCTCATTCTTTCCATTGGCCACACAAAAACCTCAGAAACACTACCTCATCGTACTCAAATTTCTCTATATTAAGTGTTTCTTTCTAGCTAGATGAATAGTTTGAGGTCCTTTCCTACTGCTTTCTGAAAAAGAAAACAAATGTACAAAATGTATGTACATTATTAATCACAATGTTGGAACCCTGTTGTTTGTTGTGTATCAGCTGATAGTCAAGTACCACAGCCAATCTCTCCCTCCCATATCTCTAAAGAAAATATGTTTAAGAAAAGCTTTAGGGTTGAGATGACTTGCCAAATGATGATGTGGGTAAAACAGACTCAGCTTGGGGAAGATTAATGTGATTTTTTGCCTACTGAAAACAGACTTGTGCAGTGAGAACTAAAAGTAAATTTAAAACCCCTTCCAACCACCCACCTTCTACCACCTCCCATCCCCATGAATGGCAGCTTCTGCAGCGCTCCTGCCCCACCATGATCCACAAGCTGCAGCTCCAGTCCAGGGCCTGCCCCTGTTGGGGGCTCTCCACAGGGTACAGGATGGATATTTTCTTTGTCATAATACATGATGAGCTTCAAGAAAATTGTACCCTGGTGTTTAGACCACCTCCTCTCCTTATGCACTCACCTTGATATCTGCTGGGTTGTTTATATCTGCATTGTTCTCATTTCTCTCTCCCAATTTCTCTCATACAGTGTTTTGCCCCTTTCTTAAATCTGCTCTCAAAGAAGCACAACCAGCAACACTCATTAGTCCAGCTCTGGCCAGCAGCAAGTCTCTTCTGCAGACACCTGGGACTGGCTCTTATCTAAATTATCTTTTCTGTTCTTACAGAAGCTACAACTATGGACTCCCCACCCCTAACACCATACCAAACAAACTCCACTCCACTAATGAAGTCTTGACACATAGCTTTCCTTAAAACACTTATATTGTCTCCTTTAATGGGCTATTATTGCATTCCAAGGAAAGAGAGATTTATCAGTTTCTATTGCATGTGAATTAGAAAAGTACAAAAGTTACATGGAAGAATGAACAAAATCTTCCAGCTCAGAATAAATAATAACCTAGTCTGGATAGAATGAGACTGTGATATGTCTTTCAAATTCAAATTTGTAAAAATCTGTGGCTTTTTTAACACAGTTAATTTTAATCCAAATTTAAATAACCTAAACTAAGTTAGAGCTTGAGTCAAAACCAAAATGCTTTGGTTTCATTGAATCTGCTTGCCCCCTTTGTTATTTTATTTTCTAATCAGTATCCATTGAATTTTAGATGGAAAAAATGTTGACTTGAGGTAAGGTCTACCATAGTGTTTTTATATTCAACATTTTGAAATTAAAAAACAGATTTGTCTTTTTATTCATAATCATGAATTGTTTCACTATTCTAAAATAGCAGGGTTCCAATTATTTATTATTCATGAAGATATCTTTACCAAGCAGTATTTCTGTGTCAATTCTAGAAGAGAACAAGAACATACTTGAAACTTTAAGCTTTCTTGTCACAAGGTGATTTCTATCCAGCTCTACAATTTACCCATAAAATCTTATCAAATTTCTGATTTTATGAGACAATTATCTTCTTTTATAAGACAATTGTCTTCTTTTATAGTCCTGCTCAATGCAGTTGGACACTGTTTGTATTTTTTATGTTTTTTTTTTTCCTTGAAACTTTTCTTTGACTGTATAGTTCTTCTCTGAATCATTTTCCCTCATCACTTTTGTGATGTGTGGTACAAATTTGTTTTCAGCATTTTTAATTCTTCAGAATTATTCTTAAATCATGTGCCTTCTGTTATCAAGATTTCACCATTTCCCTCTAGTTTGTTGAAGATATCCAGCCTCTATCATCTACTGGTAAATTGTGAAATTAGAGGATATGAGGTATCTCTTTAGTTATTTACTTAAACTTAGAAGAAGCTATCTCATTTTCCTCCCTTGAATTTCTATCTAAAGCCTACTTTTGTCTTAATGCTTACAATAAATTTTTCAACATTCAGATCAGAATTCCGGTGAGCTGATAACATTGACTTTCATAATGTCATCTTTTACTATGTACTCCCTTTCCATCTGTTTCAATCTCTGACAGAGGTCAAGGAGTCAAGTCTTTGTTTTGTGCTTATAAAGCAATTTTTATAAGACAATTTTCTTTTAGTAAAGTAGTATTTATTTTCAGGAAGTGAAGTCTAATCCATTATGAAAGTTTTCATACTTTTACTCTGTATTCATTACTTTTCTTTCTCCACTACTCTTCTGAAATGTAATCACTTGAAGATAAATCAATATATAGATAAGTTTATCCATATAGTAAAACTGCAATATCAAAGATCTCTCTGAAGAATATTACATTTCATCTAGCAAATACGTAGGTTGCTCTGAAACTAATACCTTCTATTTATTTCAAAGAAAAAAAAATATATGCAAAGAGAACAATAACTTTATTTGCCATCCACTGTTTGATCTCTGTAAACAGTCAACAAGCACCAATGATTGTCAATGGTGCAATATTTTTTCTGCATGGAGGAATTCAATGGCATACCTTTGGTTCATGTACACTTCCATGTCTGATGCCATTTTGTCAGATTGTCCCTCCACTGCCATCTGTCACATAGCAACAAATTTTAACAGAATATTGTTGGGAAAGTTCAACCTCTCAGCATTGTGAGGATTTCAGCAGGGGCAACAGTGACAGCGGGTTGTGTCATTGTGTCAGTTTTCACAAATGCAGCATGCAGTCTCTTGTTCATCACTGGCAAAAAATGCATAAATAATAGTTATGACTATGCTGAAAGAATACTGATCTATAGATGAGAATTTGCCCCGTCATATAGCTTTGTAGTATCGGTTGTAGTTTCCATGGAAAAAATTAAGAGGCATTACTTTCAGAGCTACATATGTATGTATCTTTTTATAAATAAACATCATGAAGAGCTATCAGACTGCACTAAATAAAATATGAATATTTGAAAGCATTGTGCTTGAAGATATAAATTAATTTCATTTATACATTTTTTTATGTAAGAAAATACACTTTAAGAAGTGAAGATAATTTTATATGGTTTGATGAATTCATCACCTTAGCGCATCTATTTTGAGTGACTAAATATTGTTTGTCTTCTCTCTACAAACTGCTATTCTTCCAGTAAAAAGAGTAAGACAGGAATTTTAAAGCATGACTTGAGACAGCTGTCTTAGTAACAGAAATTTATGTCATCATCATTAAAAATATTACCTGCAAAACATGGTAACTTTAAATGAAGCACTTTAAGTCCATGTTTCACATAGGCTAAATGATATTATAGCAAAGTTGATATCTGGTCCATAAGAACCCAAATCAGAATTTCATTTAGTACTAGAAACTAGTACTGCTAAATTACAGGATATAGTTACACGTTACAATCAGATTATTACTTTCTGAAATTTAAATCTACACCTAGGATATAATAAAATAAAAATTTGAACAGATATTCTGAAGTATTTTTTAAATATTACAAAAGATTAAAGTGTTATAGGCACAATACCATTATTTATGCATAATTGTGAAATGTGTTCGCAAAGGACAGTGTTCTTTCATGGAATTACTCCTACTCACAAAGCTTTTATGGCTCTGAACAAATGCAGAAAGGAAGGGACATGTATAACTTCCTCTCCCCAGAAAAAAATTAAGATGGATGACATATATAATAATGTTCTAAATACTTAAGCAGAGCTGGCAATGAAAGCTCCAAGGGACAAGCTGATATTAAAAAAAGACTGAAATTGAGGTATTATGAAGACTGAAATAACTAACAATAACAAGATCAATAATAATATCAATAAATAATAATAATGACAGACTACTACTGTTATGGAAGGAATGCTTCACTGGGGTTGTATCCAGTTTTGCAGTCATGATTACTTAGACCATGGGAACCATGGAAATTAACCATCATTCACTCAACTTTCTGTCTTTTATTCTTGTGAACTTCATTTTCTTATCTCTCAGAGTAGTAATGCATTTTAAAAAAATGGAGGCAAAAACTTTCCCCCTTGATCTGTATGAAGTAGATAACAGGTATTGGGTATCTGGAAACTGAGAAATACTCATCTGTCACAATTTAGATACAATTTCTGATGAATAATTCAGGGAAACTTAGACAGTTTTTAAAACTTCCAACTAACATTTAGGAAATTCATCTAGATTTCCTAGATAAAATTGAACAATTGAAATACTCTAAATGTACCTACACTTCCTGTTTAATCACCACTTCTTAATCTGACATACCTAATTCCTCCTTTCTAATAAACTATAGGTGCTACAAACATTGACATGTTCATTTATTCTATTGTTTAAAATCTCAACAAAATGCAGAAATTGATAAAGATCTTCTCTAAAGTTGTTATTATAGTATTCTACTTTAATCTGTGTGAGCATTTCTGAAAAAGAAAAAATCTTAATTTCAAATACCATAAGGATATACTTATATGAATTCCATGTTCTATCTTGACATTATCATTTTGTTAAAACAAAAACAAAAAAAAAAAGAAAGAAAGAAAAGAGAACGAGGCCATAAAACACGTCCTGGTGAGTACAGTAACAAAAATGTTCTGCAAATAAATTGGGTCACAGCAGGAAGGACTCTGTATGTAAGCAGCAGGCTCTTAAAATTGATCATCTATCTTACTGAAAGTTAATGGAGCTCTCTCAATATAGAAACAATATAGTCAATCATGCTTCATAGTATAATTAACTACTGATTAAAATTGGAATGAGTTGAAAATATTTCATGAGCGTGGCAGAAAGGCTAGCACAGTTGATGATATTCCTGGTTTTGTAATAACAATAGGAGATGTTGGATGTTTGTATCAAGATAGGGTGTACCTAAGCAGAAAAAAAATTAAAAACCAACCAACCAACCAACCAACCAACCCACCAACCAACCAACCAAACAAACAAAAACAACCAGCATATGGTGTTAAATTCTTTCTAGACCGGTATGAAATTTGTAAAAGTAGTTGCACCTTCTACATATGTTGATAATCCAGAATTTCAACTCCAAGGTTTGTAAAATCTAGATCTGAATTTTAGTTGTGTTACTTAGTTATGATGAGTAAATCTTATCCTTTGTAACTGTCATTCAAGTTATTGAATGTCTACATCCTCATAATTTCTAAACAAGTTGTCAACATGTCAGCAGAAAATAAAATATTGGGAAATCATGAGCTGTACTTGAATGAATACAGCTAGAGGCAAATATAAAAAATTCTAAAACAGTAAATGATAAACCATTTTGATGATGTAGGCAAATAAATGAGTCTTTATTCTAGATGCATGAAGTGCTACTGACAAGTCCAGCAGGAGAAAATTGCAGCCACTCCTAGAAGTATGTATCATTCCAAACATAGATATTTCAACAATGTGAACTGGATGAATTCAAAGCTGAAACCGATTATATAAGTCATCACTGTATGTTTCTGTGTAAACTATAGATGAGTGGTCAGACACTTTTGAGCAGCCTTTGATAATAACAGTGCTTTTGAAATTACATAGCGTCTTCAAGTTCATCATTTGTCAGAACTATTTTCCCAGATGGTGAAATGGTAAAGCTTTTACGTTGGTAGTGGTTGCTTTTCGTTGTTGTTGTTTTAAAAATCTATTTATTCATTTATTTAATTGTTTAAGTAACATGGGACAATGTTGTAAAGACTCAAAGTCTTGAAACAGAGATAACTGTTAATAAAATACCCAGGTTAAGGAAAATCAACAGACCAGTAAATAAGAACCTTCAACAATGTCCTAAATTTCCATGATTAACAGTAAAGCTGGCAACAAATGTGTAAGTTAGAAATGCTGCATGTTAAGCATTGTTTTAATGGCCAGTTGACTGATTTTTTTTTTAATACAAGAAATGAACTTGGACACTAAACCTAGGATTTCATTTTTGAAGACAGAGGTGCATTTAAAGTGGACAAAATATCTTCTGGTCTGAGACTTCTTAAATTTAGGGCAGAAAACAAACAAACAAACAAACAAAAAACACCCAGATGCAGGGAAAAGTGCTGTGGATTGCCTTATGTTGAAAGAATAATGTATGTTGAACCTACATATGATTTGAGTGTAGCTTTCTCTCAACAAGAAATTCTGTCCACATTAACTTGAACCCTGGAAACACGAGCCATTGTGGCATCTTTTGTCCGTATTACTTTCATTCAGAGTATACTGGTATTAGAATATAAATGCAAATCTTTATTCAGAGGTATTGCTATTAATGAACAGAAAGAATGAAAGAATGTTAAGCTGTAATCAGGAGCCAATAATATGAGAACAGTGTTTTTATTTAATTTCATTAAGGTTTATCTTGTTTACTGATAAGAAGTAAAACTGCAAGATGGGGTTAGAAAACAAATGTAATATGATGCACATGGATCATATCTTTCTTCATTGAAGTGACACATAAATCTAAGATAAGTGTGAATAATCAACACTGCATATTACATGCTATGGATCTCCATGAAAATGAGAGTTTCTGAAGTTTACAGAATTTTCTAACATTTCTTGTTATAGAAAAAGTGGCTGATCTCATTGTGTGTGACCCAAATATGCAAAGATTTTTAAGCAGTAACATCAACTAACTACATATGTGCATCATGAGAGCTTTGTGGTAATAAGGAAACAATGATGAAAAAGAAAACTAATCAGCTTTACGAAACTTACGTCATGAGGCTTTTCTGTAGGGTTAAGGGGAGTGGATATATTCTAGTTTTAGGCACTTTCCTTGTTCATTCATTCCTCCTGATGATCTTGATACACATACTTTTGCAAGAATTTAATGGATTTTTACCTCCTCTACTAACACGACTATAGGAGCCATTAGAAGATTCCAGAGGATGTAAGGAGCACTCAGAGAGACCTCTGAGAGAAAACATGGGAAAGGCTTCCTAACTTATAACTTTCTTTACCTTGACTTCAAAAAGAAAGGAATAGAATAAGATTAAATTCAAATACCATGGCTTGTAATAAATGGCATATTTTTAAGATCTACAGGGGACTTGATCTTTTTAACACCACAGTCAACTTTCCTGAAAACAGCATCTGAAATTCAACGATTTTCTTCCCAACTTTTCTCATTTTGTTTTCATTGTTAACATAAAAATTCTAGGCCATGAACAAGGAAGGTCAAAGTACACAAAGTTTAGAGTTTCTTTTTATAGACCTGTGATTTATAAGTAAATGTCCTTATGTAATACTTGCTGAAACTATGGAGGGATTTTTTCATTGATTTATCTAAGCAATATTTAAACCTTGAATTATATAAAATATAAAAGTGGAAAGATATCATTAAAATGACCATTATGTGAAAAAAAAATTTAAATAAAATTCTTACAAGGTAGAGCATAAAAATATTTAAAGCTTTTTCAGAAAAAGTGTTTATTCCTTTCTCTTTATTTCCTTCTGTTCATATAAACACCTAAACATAAACATAAGTCTCCACAGATGTACTATGAAATTGATTATTCAGTCTCAAATTTTCCCTGAATTAAATAAACTATTATCAGTATGATGGACCCAAGTGTATAAATACCAATATGTATCTTTCTATGAATTCTGTTGGCAGTTTCCCTCAAAGCACAAAACTCCAATTATACAGATTTCTGTCATTTAAAAACACAATTATGACAATAATTATTCTGTTTTGTTTGATGCAGTAATTTCTTTTAATTCAGCAGCACTCCTGTGTGCACATGTGTGCATACAACTGTTTGTTTTTTAAGGTATTAAATCTACATTAGAGTTGTTAAGATGGAGTAGAAAAAGATTCAGAAGTATATTAAGACAGTATAAATTTTTTAAAAGTCTTTCAAACTAAAACCAAACATAGCATGTAAAGCTTTAAAATTTGAGTGACAGTACTGTAAAGAATACAGAGAAAATTATAGGAGGATACTTCTATGAACTGTGAATTACTGAGGGAGTTTCCAGAGGACTACTTTTACCATACAGGAAATAACTTGGTGTTAAAGAAATCCAGAAAAAGTTATGTGTGCCTGAATACACTTAAATATAAAGCTACTTTCAAGTGCTAACTATGTATTTACTTGACTTACCTGAGGTTTTTGGGTAATATATATGTATATATGCTTGGATATATATGAATTCTACTCAAAATAGCTGATGTAACGTGGTAAATCTGTACAAAATTATCTTAGTGATATCAAATTTATTAGTTGCTATTCATTCATAACTGCATGATTACAGCATACAAAATGCATGTCTATAGTGTGGAAATTCTAACTGTCAAAATGCCTTTTTAACTGTAGCTGTCTATTGTCATGATTTTATGACTTTTTGTTATTGGTATTCCACATCATAACTTCATGTAGTGCGCTGGGAGTTAAAGAGTTAATGCTCCAGTTCTGAGGATCATCGATAGTTCCAGGAATACCTGTCGCAGAAGAGAAGAACTATGTACTCCAGAGGACTTTGTGTTACTTTATGATTTTTACATTTTCCATTCAGAGGGAAAGATAAAACTTTTGGCAAGTCACAAGATCCGTCTCTTTTCCCTTTCTGCTCAGCCCAGCAGCGTGTGCTCCCTAGCCATCTCGCCTTCAGCTTTAGAGAAAGGCCTCTGGTTTTCAGACACTCTCTCTCATTTTATTTGATTTATTAATTTCAATTCCAATTATATTGTCTTATATTACGTTATTTTGGATTCTGATATCTTATTTTAGTAAATTAGCTTTCCTCCTGAGACCATTGCCACTGTTCTGTTTTTAGGACCATCTCCCTACCCTTTTTCCATTTCCCCTTTCCCTTTCCTGGGACATGGGTCTGTGAACCCCCTGCCCTATTAGTCACAGAATGGGACTGAACTGGCCCGAAAACTTTTGACATCTATATTCTTAATCATAAATAGATATTTATGGAATAATCATACACTTCCTCCAAAATGTACATGGACTGTGCAAAGTAATTACATATCCTGGCAAGGAGAGTGTTTTTGATCTTTGGTTTCATATTTATTCTTCAGAGTGCACCTAAGACATCATAATGATTATATCCTTCATTATGCTCTGCCTTCAAATATAAAAAAAATCTAAAAAGATTCATCTGGGGGAAAAAAGTCAATTAACACAAATGAATCTCAGACAAACAGACTGTGGCCTATAGGTGGCAAATCGCTGCAACTGTGAGGGAAATGAGAAAAGAAAAGTGATATACAGCTGTTCAAGACAGGTCATTTTGTAAACAGATAAGGCCACAACTCAGCATCTTGTCTCTGTTGCAACAGATGTTCAAATGTTAGAAAAAAAATTAAGTGTAGGAAGTTATATTATCTCATGGTTGATTAGAAGAAGAGAGCTCTAAGGGTTTCAGTTAGATTTCAGATATAAACCTCTGCTTCCAGCTGAGACATCCTGTATTATCCAAGATTTCTGCAGGACTGACTTTTATGACACAGGCTTGGTGGAAATACTAGTCTTTCTGACGTGATATCTAGATGATATCCTATAATACGTATGGTTTCATAAAATGCCTAACTGAAACAATTGAATCACTTCATAGTATCCAGCTATTTCTGTAGCAAGAGATGCTACTTTTCTCTAGTAAAGGATAAAGGGAGAGAAGCTCTACGTGTTAGGAGGAACAGAATTCATGTTCCAGGGAAAATGATATACTAAGCACAGACTGTGTGACTGTTCTCTCCTTGGAACAATCCTTGGCTGTACTCAGACGAATTTGGAAAGCCATAGATCTTTCTAGCCAGGCTTCTGTGGTCTTGTATATTGTGTTGTGGAGGTAGGAAACAGGACTAATACATAGGATCTCCATAACCAAGCCATCATAGTATTTCTGGGCTGTGGCATAAGCAAAATAAAATAGACTGCATTGGAAAACTACCTGGAAAGTTAGCTGAAAGTTATTCTGTGAGAATGTTTCTATGGGACATTTTTTATCCCTCTGTGATTAAGTAATCATTCAAACCATCCTTGACAACTACTCATTCTACTTCAATATAAATGAGTTATACCAATATGTATGAGAACAGTACGTTTGTGTTTTAGTTCATATATAAACACATATATACTATTACTTAGAAATCTCTTTTCAAGTAAATTATACAGTATAAAATATGAATATTCTGAAAATAGCATCCAGAGTAGAAAGAATCTGATGCAGAGTGTCTTAAAAGACATTAAAAATTAATAGAAAAATGAAATACCTACACCAACTCTATTTAAGCTGATCAGTGTATTATATATCTCTTCTCCCTCCTATCCTAAATCTAAATTTAGTTTCTCTGGACATTTTTTGTGCTTTTTTATTTTTATTTTTTTGTCTGCCTATATTTTCATTTACCTCATTGTACTTTTCTGTTTGTTTGTTTGTTTGTTTTGGAGGGGGGATTTGTTATACACTACTTTTCTCATAGGAAAATAGAACAGTAGCAGTATTTTACCATGTTGCTGCCAGCAAGAAGGGAAGGTTCAAAAGAAAACTTCAAAGGACTTGGGAAGGTTTTTTTTTTTTTGGTAGTTATTATTTTGAAGAACCTGCAGACTGTTTTATTGGAATAGAAACACAGTAGGGAAACTCTGCTCAGAAAACAGCCAGATACTGAATACATAGAACTGTGACTGTAGACACAACGAGCCTCATACCATTTTCTTACATGTATGGCTGTTCAGCAGAATTTTTCCTGATTTACCTTAGTCTAGCTGAAAGCATATTCCAGCCCAATGAGCTTACAAAACATCTAAGGAAAGAAATGTAGGAGTCTAATATTCAATCAGTTGATATTTTATTTCTTGTTTTTCATTTTCTCTTTTTGCTCTTTGATTTCTTATCTCCCTTCTACTTGCTTAAATGAAATTTTGATTAGGTTGTTTATTATTATAGCATAAAGACAGTGTCTCCTTCCAAAATTTTGTCTGGATATGGCATTCAGTTTTATAACACTGCATATTTATGCAGTAAATAATGATTATTTAGAATTAGTAGAGAACAGCATCTTGAATATTCAAACGGAAGAAATGTATGAGTGGGAAAGAAGCTCTGAATATAGGTAGGTATGTTGCTACAGAAGTAATGCCTCCTATTTATTTCCAATGAAACTACAACAGATAAATGGAGCACAATAGTGCTATTTGATAAAGCAAATTCTCGTTTACAAAGTACTATTTGTCAATATAGTCATCACCATTAGCTATGCACTTCGGCCAGTAATGAACAAAATCCTGCATACTGTGCTCATAAAAATATGCACTAGTGGAGATAACCAACTATTTCACAGCCGCTATGACAACATAGTTCCTAGGAAAATTGCAGAATCACAGAATTGTAAGGGTTGGAAGGGACCTCTAGAGATCATCTAGTCCAACTCCCCTGACAAAAGAGGCTCCCTAGCCCAGGTTGCACAGGTAGGCGTCCAGGTGGGTCTTGGACGTCTCCAGAGAAGGAGACTCCACAACCTCTCTGGGAAGCTTGTTCCAGCACTCTGTCACCTTCACTGTGAAGAAGTACCCACACACATTTGTGCAGAACTTCCTATGCATCAGTTTGTTGCCATTTCCCCTTGATCTATCACCACACACTGCTGAGAAGAGTTCAGCTCCATCCTTTTGCCTCTTATTCTTATTTATTCTTTATTTATTCTTATTTATAGACGTGGACCAGATCCCCTCTGAGTCTTCTTTTTTCAAGGCTGAACAGATCCAGGTCTCTCAGCCTTACCTTATTAGTGAGGTGTTCCAGACCCTTTACGATCTTTTAGTACTACATTGGACTCTTTCCAGAAGATACTTGTCTTTTTTTACCAGCTGCCCATGCAGTGCATCTTATCAAACTGAACACATGGAGGTCAGAACAGGCCAAATCTGGAATACATGGTGTGTGTAGTACAACAGTTCAGACAAGATAGGCAATGTGCTCCATGGTTTTCAAATTGGTATTTTTCCTGGCAGTTATCATGTTGCAAGAGAAAGATTGCCTTCTTCTCTGTCATGATTTTGGAACTTCAAGCCTTCAACTTTTCTGGCATCATGATGAAGTGGTCAGAGTTGATGGTTTGTCCAGATCCCAGGAAATCAGTAGGATCACTCCTTTCCTATTCCACAATACAGTGTACATTACTTTTTCTTTGTTAGGGATTATCTTTGATAGTTAATGTTGCTGCACCATGGACCACCATTTTGACTCTTGTTTGTATCAGTGACAACATGCCTAATCACTAGTAATGATGTGATCCAGGAAACTGTCACCTTCAGGCCTGTACTTGTTCAACTGAAAAATTCGCAGTTATCTCTTTTTCTATGAGAGCATTTGTGGGACCCACTTCATTCAAACTTTGTGATTTTTCAACATTGCTACCATCATTTCCAATGCACTGAAGCTGATATTCAGATCAGCACACAGTTCTCTTGATATAATCTGAAAATTTGCATGGATGAGTTAATCAATATGCTCTTCATTTTGTAGTGTGGCAGCTGTGCATTGCTGCCCAGAATGTGGCTTGTCTCATGCTGCTGTGGCCACTGCTGAAATATCACCCACTACCTCAGCACATTCCCATCCACTGTTTGGTTTCCACAAGTGCTCAGAAAGCATCAATGAATGTCATGGGTGCCATTTTTTCTGCATAGAGGAATTCAGTTCCACATCTTTGCTTCATATGCACTTCTATGTCAGATGGCGCTCTGTCAGACTGCCCCTCTGCTGCCACCTTTTGCATTGCAACAAAATATAATGGAATATTAGGTTTTAACCTCTACTACCATACCACCAACATCCACCTCTGGTATCATGGATTAACAAAATAAAATGTTGATTGAATTGCTCTTAGAGAAGCCCTCGTACATTAATAAATATCCTTTGCATATATATTGTTACTTCTTCACAAGTATATATACATGACATTCGGACTACATTGATAGATTTTCTGTGTTGTCGTATTAAAAAATAATAATTCCAACAGTTAGCTTCAATGGAAAAAAAAGCACTTAGTTAAATGTCATCTTCAAAACCCATATTTCACAGTTCAGAAGCATTCCAGAGGTAATTGACAGCTACTCTTTTAATTTGCCTTCATCTACAACAACTCATTCTAGTGATTTTATTATAATGTACATAAATATATAAATAAATGAATATTCTTTATGTGAAATGTTCCATACAACATCTGGTAGTTCACTTTCATGTGTGCTTATGCATACATGCTCACAAGACAAAACCTGATGAGATCCTTACCAAGATTAACACAAAGAAACTCCAAATAATTTTTTCTGCATGAAAAACTCTGGCATGAGTTTACTTACACTGCTTTATCAGACACACAAATGCTGAATTCAGCCCAACATAAAATATAGACCGGTATTCATGAAAAAAAAAAAAAAGTAGAAATTAAGCAAAACAAAATTGAAAAAAAAAACAAAAAAGAGATATTTTTCTATATGATCTTATTTTTCCCAACTGGAGTTTATTTTGCGATAAGCTCATGAGATTCCAATTAACAATATCAGAATTTGGCATAATTGTTTCCTGAATATTTATTTTCTAAAATGTTAGACAATAGTCATCAAATTAATCATTTTTTGAAGAACATACTGACTACTAGGTAAATTGAAACAAATCTTTTGATATTTTATAATCGGGTATAAATTATTAAATTGCACTTTATTTTTCCCTAGTTTCTGGAGAAATATAATCAATATTTACAGTTAGAATGATGTAAATTTAATGTAAAAGGCTTACTAAGTCTAAGATACTCTTTAAACTGATTAGAAAAATAGTTTATTCTAAATGTGAATACATTTATTCTTTGTCATGCTTTTATGATTTTTGGTACTGGTATTCCACATCATAACATCATGTAGTGCATTTAGAGTTAAAGAGTTAATGCTCCAGCTCCGTGGATCATCAATAGTTCCAGGTATACCTGTCTCAGAAGAGAAGAAGAACTCTATCGTCACTGAACTGGGCCGAGTCTGCTCATAAACCATTGACAATCTTTTATAAGTAATTTTATTAAAAAAACCCTAAAAATATATATATTTTTTCCATTTTTTCCTCAAGGATTTCACAGTGTGCATACTTAAGTCATTCTACATTATTATCCATAAATGATTATCCTGGGAACAGGACTGCAATTGTATGTTTTCGAGTTATACCCTATGGTGATGATCCTTTAAACTGATTTTGGTGTGAACCAAAATCGTCTTGCATGAGACCCTAAAAAACACAGCAGATTGACTCTAATTAAATTACCTTGTAATCTTAAAGTTTTGTAGCTGAGAATTTGCTCTATTGAACAGTGTTATTATGTACCATGTATTTGTTGTTGATTCCATGGAAATAAATAGGAGGTATTTCTTTTGGACCAGTAGGCATATTAGCAAATTTACTAGCTTATGCATGACTAAATATTCACTGAATAATATTTCTTAACAGTTTTTTGTACATACATACTGCAATATTTATGTGTATGTTTCTATTCCTCCTGACTAATCAACTGAAAATAATGAAAGGAAAATAATTATGAATATTGAGTAACAAAGATTTTTGCCTGATTGTCCTTAATCTCTAATAGAAGTATGGTGAGTAATCAGCTGCAAATATTATTGAATAGGAATATGGGCATCTAATAAAATGCAGATGAATTATATTTATTTTCTGAGATTTAATTCGTATTATTTAACATCCTATAGATGAGACCATTGCAATAGCCTAATGTACCCTACTATACAGCTCTAACAGAAGGTAGAATAAGTCCATTAATGCAGCACCTGATTGTGCTTCTAACTTATATTAATTATCTGCAAATATAATCTTTCAAAATAAATGGCCTTTAAATGTTCTTACTGGCAAAATTCTGTCTGGAAATTTTTTTTACTGGCAAAATTATCTGGAAAAAAGAAAGCACTCTAGAGGGTATATGAACAGATGGGTAAAGACACAAAATTACTACAAATCTGGAGCTGTGTACTCTTTTATTTCCAAGCTCATCATGTGTGAAATATCCATACCAGCATATTGTCTTTTTTTAAATTATTATTATTATTTAGATTGTTTCCAGGTATAAAACTTATTCATAACACTTAATTGTTATGACGTGCAAAATTAAGATAATCTACCACAGTGAAAAGTATGCTGAAGGTTTTCTAGTTAGTTTTTTGAATTGTAATTAGCTAAGAAAATATATTTAATTGAATACTTATAATTTAAATAGAAACATTGAGTCTAACAGGCAAGGTAAAGATGCTGAGGAATCAGATTCATTCTACCACTGAATTGATTTTTTTCTTAATCAGATGAGACAGTTAAGAATTAAGTCTTTCCTGTTTTCTTGCTTCTTTTTTTGTTTTTTCACTATATATAAAAAAAAAGGAAAACAAGAAGGAAAACATTCTTAAGGTATCTGGCTTATCTACATAGCTAATAGCCTTGAATAAACACTGAAAATTATTTCCATTTTTTTCCTTCTGAACATATATTCTGAGGTTATTTTTCCAACTCCATAAAAGTTAATGGGAATTTATATGTTAATTTTACATATGCCAGAAATTCTTCTAGGACCTGGTCCTCAACATTTGTGCGGTAAAAGAAAAGAAAGAATAACACACTAACACCAACTGAAACAAAATCAAACAAACAGACGAACAAACAAGAAGTTTAAGTTTTGACTTTCAGCAAATGTTAGAAGCTGTTTTACAAGCAAGACACCTTAAAGAACATAATTTCAGAAACACATTTCCTTTCTGAATAATGATCTGAAAAGAATCATGGAATCATATAGTCAGAGAAACAATGAATTTTAGAATGGCTTGAGTTGGAAGGGACGTTAAAAATCATCTAGTTCCAATCCCCCTACCATAAGCAAGGTTACCAACTATTCGGCTTCCAAATGCCCCATCCAACTTGGCCTTGAACACCTTCAGGGATGGGGCATCCACAGCTTTTGTGGACAACCTATTCCAGGCCCTCACCACCCTCTGAGTAAAAAAAATAAATAAAAAGTCTCCTAATATCTAATCTACATCACCCCTCTTTAAATATAAATGTTATGTGAGATGTTGAGTGGGGACACAGTCCGCCAGCTGATTAAAATTGAACAAAGGGATACCACGTGATGTTTTGCTCAGAAATAAAATATGACAAGCTATCCAAGCACGTATGCAAGCTCTGAAAAATTGAAACTTTTTCTTCCTGTTTCAGTTTGTTAAAAACTTTATTTTGTTATAACATGAATGAAAAAGTCTCCATTTGTAAGTTGATTGAACAATCCCTATTTTAAAAAATATCGCAGTTCTGAGAAAAAGCCTGGAAAGTGTAGCTGGGGTAATTCATTGTTCTCAGAGTTATCTGGATTTAGGATTTTGAAAGAAATAGCTGCACAAATTTAATTATTGAAAGTGATAAAGGAAGAGCTGTGGCTTGTGAGGTCAGTGAGCAATGAAACGATGAAAGGCTAACGTCCTTTCAGATCTCCTTCCTCCCCTTTCTTTCTTGTGCTTATTTTCCTTTCTTCTTCCACAGCAATTTTGTTTTGTTCAATGGTCTATACTGGCTGCATGGGAAATAATTTGATCAAATTTGTGTTAAATTTAAATATAACTCTCAAGACAATATTCTCATAAACACATTTTCTATTATTTGGGTGTTCAGATGAAATCTACTGATATATTAGAGATGATGACAAGAAGAAATCAAAGAAACATTATGTTGACTTCTCACCAAACAAACAAGTATCATTACGTTTTAAAAGATTAAGTATGCTCAGTCCCATAACCTTACATACTGAGTTTTGCAACAATAATAGCAATCTCTATGGCATAGAAGAATTTTGGAGGATTGATGAAAACTGGAGATGAATTATGCAGTCTCTTCTTATTTCTTTGGAGAACTTAGCATTTGGGAAAATACAATTCATTAGGTTACAGGCTTCCACATAACAAACTTCAGAATTTACAACTGGCTGCACTGCTGATCTGATACTGCTTTGCATACTAGTTGTCTGAATTGCTGGGTGTGATTCAGAACTATTGAGGCATCTGTGTATGTCAGTACCCACATATTTATACTGTGCTCAGGGCGGTTCATTTCCACCTTGATGCTCATGCAATGCTCAAATCACTTCTCTTAAGTTTTAACATTTATGCTGCGTTGTCCTTTGCAGTAGACTGAACTTTTAATACATTTCATCACATTTTTTACGGAATACTCTGTCTCAGTACTGAGACATTACTAAAGCCATACTGATGATGGTTAAAAATACAAGGTCAATTTAGAACTATCATGTTCAATGTGGATTTTGAATGTGCTGGCAATTTATTGAGGTTACTTAGAAATTAATTTTGATATGTCATATGGGAATCCTGTGGGAGAAATTTAATTATAATGTTAGGAATTTTCTTCAAAATAAGAAAGGGGAAATTTCAAAATATAATTGTCTTATAAAAGCAATATAAACTATAGTGCAAATATTTATTCCAGTAAACTTATTCCAAGGGAGTTGTATACTAGGCTTGGGAATCTTATAAAAAAATTACCTTTTTAGTTATAGGTTAATAGGTTCATAGGTAAACATATCATTTCTTCATCTTCACATACAATAATAATTTGATTGCATTCTTCTCTGCTTTTAGAGTAATTCTGAAACTACCAAATTAGAACTAGTTGGAAGATGGAACCAAGGTATGTATTAACTAGTTGATAAGTAAAGGGATGTGAGCACGGGAAAAGAAAATGACTGCACAAAACATATTGTCAATTTGTGTTTGGTAGAATATTTTCAGAGGTGTTTTTGCTATTAATTAGCTCTTTCACCAGTTTCACATTGTTAACAGGCTTACACAGGCAACTGCAACTGCTGAAAATACATGCCCTCAGATTCTAAATACAAAGTAAAATTTAGGAACCTAGGTACAGGATGGATACTACAGTAACATATCTATATGCATATCACTCAGCTTGTCCTGGAAATTAATATCTGATACTTCACAAATGTTTTGGAAAGCCTTCAGATGAGAACAGGTTTTGAATAGGATAATTAACCTTGATGCTAATTTCTTCATTTCAGAGCCAAACAGTGGCTGGAAAGATGTACTCACTTTTCACAGAGCACTAGATACTTATGGCTTGGAAAGAGGCTCTAATGATTCCAAAGTAAGTGTATTTCAAGCAGGCACTGAAAAGTTTTCCAACAGAGACTCATCCATCAAAATCTTGAAGAAGGACGCGATTCACAGAGAAGGTAATAGAGTCCCTAGCTGAATATTTACAGTGGTTTATTTTCATTCCTAAACCAGCTGAAGTGACTGTTTCCTGAGCCACTATGCTCACACAGCATAATACATATCCACTATCCTAAATGGTGCTTTTAGTTTATTAAAAATTAGTCTACATGCCTTTACTCCTGCAGCAAAGAGAACTGGAAATAATTAATCAGTAAGGTATCAAATCTGTATGTAATTCTGTAGGTATATCTGTTTGCAATTTATTACAACAGATACATTTAAAACAGATATAGAAGATTCTTTTGATGTTTTCAATTTCTCAGTTTTCATCAAATAATTCTCTGTTATTTACATTTTTATTTCATAAATCAGAAAATGTAGTGTTTTGGCTTTTGTATTCAGAGGTAAACTTCCACCATGTGAACTATGGATATTATGTCCAAAAGTAAATAAATAAAGTATGTAAGTAAGAAAAAGAAAGTGTGGATTACTTTACCTGTTTAGGGATCTGAAATCTAAGTTCATACTGCTTGTATAATTTGAGCTGAAAACAGCTCTCTCACAAGATGTTATCTGAGGCTTTTTAAGAATGATTAATACAAATCTGATGTATCCCATAAAGTACTGCTGTTTAGAATTCATTTTTTTCTGAAGCAACATGCAAATTGTAAAAGAGAATTTCATAGGAATATCATTTGAATGAACACTTCTATTACAGCTATCCTACTTTGTCTAAGGTTCTTTATTCTAAGGCTTCTCAGACAAACAATGGGTGAGATTTCTTAAGATTAAGAGAGGTGATATAAATCAGTTCTTAACCTGCTTACAAACCCTAGCTAAATATAAGCATGCACAGAAAGCATAAATTGCAAGTCTAGTTTTGAAAAGGTATAACTTCAAGTTGAGTTAACAAGCTATGTAGCACAGAAAAATCTCTAATTCAAATAAAACTGAATAGCTCTATCAATTCTAATGTTTGCATTGATTTGTTCTTCATAAAACCGTAACAAAAGTTTAAACATCATTTCCACAGCTTGGTTTTAGACATCTACTTTGTAGGTGCTGAATTCTGTGCTACAAGTTTCAGTGTAAAATCAGAGCAATCATCAGTGGATAAATTCTACAAATTAACCTCAGTAGTAGTTCTTGCTATATCAGTGGTAGGCATCACAAGATATATTTTAAAATTTCTTAATGGATAAATATTGTAGCCTTAAGTAACTTGCTACAGGTTGTAAACTTCTCTATTGATTTCTCTTCATGTGTGAATTGTCCTTGGTAGAAAACTGAAAAGTCATTCCAGACAGTGGATTGTAGTATGGCATTTAATGGAATATATTTCTTTACATTTCTTTCAACGTTTTAGGGATTTGCCTCACAAATGGAAACTTCATGTTCTGAAATGTATGTGTACAGGTGCAAAATTATGGTGGAAAAAGGAAGATGGTACTGTTTAGCTGGCCTGTGATGCACCTTCTTGGTTGCATGTTAATTTACTTGTAAGTACCAATATCTAAGGGGAAACATTATTAGAGGCATGTACTGAATGTAGCCCCTGAGCCACATGCACCCTGGCCAGCTCACAGCGCAGCTGACCTGGTAGCAGCTATTCCCCAGCAAGCAGTGTGGCCCAGCTCCCAAGCATGCTCCTACTGGTCAAAACAACCAAACACCAGAGTGCAATTGGGACTGTCTGGGCTGAAACTGGGACATGGGAAGGGCACAGTGCTGTGTTAAGGTATGGGAAATAATTGTATGCATTTTGGTACATCACCTAAACACAGTTCTGTGAACAATTAAAAAAAATGCACCCTTGCTTTCTGTTTTGATGTAGGAATTTGAGAATAGGTTTCAAGATTGCCAAAAAAAATCATCAATATATATTTATAACTCCACTTTCAGTCAACATAAATACATTACCTGTAATTTTTCAGATGTAATGTATAGAGTTATAATCAGATATTCAACACAAAAATTGGATCATATGTCTTTATCAGATTGATTTAAGTCCTATCTTAGCAGAAAGAAATATTATTTACCTCAGTCATACTTTATTGATGTCAGTGCTTTTTGGGAGTGCATATATTTGTGAATAATTTCAAGGGTGAAGTACAGGAAGAGTAAAATTTCATCAAAAATCTGATGAACAACTTGAGAACTCACTAAGAATTGCAACTACTGCCACTGAACAAGACTGATATATTAGTTTCACAAAAATAAAGTCAAATAGCCCATTAGTTTTACGCTTTCGTTTCTACTTTAATGTTTTAATAAAATGATTAAATATTAAAACATTTTATTATTATATATAAACAGTTTTATGAGGACTGTTCTGAAAGTAATGCCTTCTATTTTAGTATTTTGGCTCATAACTATAAGAATGGGTGTTAGTGGTATGGTAATAGGTTAAACCTTCCAACAATATTCCATTATATTTTGTTGCCATGTGATAGACAGCAACAGAGGGGCAGTCTGACAAAATGGCATCTGGTGTGGATGTGCATATGAACAAATCGAATTCCTCCATGCAGATAAAAATTGCACTCATTGATGTACTTGCTGAAAGTGTATAGAGACCCAAATAGTCAAAGTGAGTACAGTCAGGTGCTAGGTAGCGCTTTTCAGCAGTGGCAATAGAGGGTGCAGATTTTTACAAAACTTATATGTAGCTTCTTGTTCATAGCAAGCAAAAATGCATAGCTAATGGTGATGAGTATGATGAAAACTAGTGCTATGTATGTGAGAATTTGTTCTACCAAATTGAGTTATTGTGCTCTTCATATCTGTTGTAGTTACCATTGAAATAAATAAGAGGAATTACTTTTGTAGAGACCTATGTATATGCAGTCCAAGACAATTCCTCTTCACTCAGTGTGCCCCAGGCAAGTCAGATTGAGACATCCATGAATTAAAATTTAAGGTATGTTGATGTAAAGAAATTACCTAAACAAGCTTATATTACCACTCATTATGTTGCTTACATATGGAGAGAGATAGTTGTTTAGACTGCAGAGAACATATTAAAGAATAAAGGAGAAAATCAATAATATGTGTAAATTAAGTCAGAAGTGAAATGATATGATTACTACACAACAGCTCCACATCTTGTTCTGTGGTCCCCAGGTCTGGACACAATACTTCAGATGGAACCTCAGAAGGGCAGAGTAGAGGGAGACAGCCACCTCCATTGATCTGCTGACCACTCTTCTTTATCCACTGAATAGTCAACAGTTCAAATCTGTGCAACCTTAACTTGGCAACAAGTGCTCACCATTCTCCTTCTGAAGCTTGCAGAGCCTTAGTGCCCTGCCATGTGAGCTACTGCTCTGGCTGTTGCAGTATGCCATGGTTGTACAGCTGACACTCACACTCTGCCAGCCCTGTGTTCAGTGTGCAGTGGACTAGTTGCTGATCTCCCTGAGGCTTCTTTTAGGGACATGGATGGGGTCTCCATTGCCCAGGCAATGCCTATGCCATATCAGTCTTTCTCTCAAGTGTGCATCTTGAGATCAGTCGCTCTGGTTCTGGCTGGGCTGGCTCCAAAGTAGCTGCCTTGATGACTGTCATCTGAATGTAGTCATATGAAAGGTCGTTGATATAACTACATTGAATGTATATCTTTGCATAGTCAGAAAAATGAAACATAAGACACTTAGATCAATTTAATAAAAAGTAAAAAGCCCAAAACTCTTGCCTTTCATAATGCTTCCTCCTATATTGTCAAGACAAAGCAAAACAACAACGACAAAAAAGCAGGTATCTGTAAGAACAAATGAGAATAGCCCAGGCAAAGCATAGAAATTATTGCAACAGGATATACTCTTCCATTGTTTCCTACATCAAGCAAACGAATAGGATCATCTGCTATTTGTTAATGCTGGAATCAATCAGTTAAGTCCAGAAAACAGTATTCACTTCCTAAGAGGAGTATTCTTCTGTCTAAGAGTTTAAACAAGATTTTCAGAAATACCAAACAATGATTATGTAGTAACCCTAAGAAATATCGACTCTTGCATTTTTTTCTTTAGTTTCAACTTGAAAGGCATTGCACACAGAGAGCTACTTGCTCAGATCTATTTACTGAATTGCTAATGGAAGAGAACAGAAGATTTAGTTGCAATTCAAACATATACTCAGGTTTTTCCTCCCTTTGATATTAAGTGGTTTCACTAAGTCATTATTTATCTGTGGCAGCAAGGTGGGCCTTTAAATGTTACCTTTTACTAAAATGAAGATTCTTGAGTATTTTTCAAGGAAAAGAAAAAGTGCCTAAAACTCGACATCTCTTTTTTTACATCATTTAAATAAATTTAAGCGCTACATCTCTCAGAGAAATCTTGATTATGAAAAGGGCAATTTTCATTAGAACCTGTCTACTTGAAGAAAGCCAGGATAAAAAATGAAATGTTAAAATGTGGGTTATGTTAGATGTTACTTTAGAATTTTAGAAAAAATGAGAAATAATCAATTGTGTCAAATAATACACAGCATGCAAAAGCCAATTATGGAAATGAAGGCCCAAGGTTAGATTGCTACAATATTTTGTAATTCAATAAATATTAAAATCAACATCTTCCTTGTCTAATATGTAGCTATGGCAAGAATGAAAGAAGTGAAAATGCTTTTGTAGTCACCTGTCTAATTAACTTTTCTGTATTAAGACCTACATTTTCCAGGACTGTAACTGCAAAGACCACCAAAACCCAGGTTTACTTTAAATGTTTTTGTAACTTGTTTAAGAGATCAAAGGTAGAGCAAATAGTTTTTATACACCTTCAGCTGAAAACAAGTGACAAAATAAACTCATATTGCTGCAGCAATTTACAGAAGGTAAATTCTTTCCATAGGAGCATACCTCACTTCATTCTAACCGAAGCTTATAAATGGTGTACTGTAATTACATGTGTTAAGGCTATAAATCTCTAAAAAAAAATAATATTATGTATAATTCCCATTCCATTTTTATTTTTTTCTCTTATTTCCATTTGAACTCTCGTTTTGCTTTCTCTGGAATTCTATATATAATGAAAACAGACAATGTTTTATCACTAAAAATGTCAGCTAGATTTCAGATATCATTAGATTAAAAACAAAAACAAACAAAAAAACCCACAAAAATCTAGATGCCAGAGTAATGTTATAGAAAATACATCATTGTATTCAACATGAACTTATATGTTTATTTTAAGGATAAATATTAGATTATATTTTATTAAACTCATTCTTGAATTAAACTTATTCTTGAAATTTTGTCACTTTCTGATTAGTATGGTCATTTATACTGCAAATGGGACTAAAATTTAACATTTCCAAGCTCAGGAAAAACTAAAATAATAAGCAAACCTGTTTTTTTTTTTTTTTTACTAGACTCTCAATGATACATAAAAATAATTAGTACTTCATAAAATATATATAATAATAATAAGACATAGATATCCACTGAATGAGTTTTAAATAGATCTCAGAATGTGGAATAATGTTACTACTTGCTCTCAGAAAAACATCTCCAGCAATAGCCATATTTGATTTTGTTAATTTCATCTCACATTTTTGCCAGAATGGCTGGCAAAATTAATTTGTAAGTTGTTAATTGGGGTTATCTTAGTGCAAAACTAATTCAATAAGGAATTTTTATTTTTTTTTCAAACTGAAAAGCCTTGTAAAATACATTATTATATTTCCTTTCTTACCAATGTACTTTTTTATCTTCCTTTCTTACATTAATATTTCACCTGAATACCTGCAGAACAAGTTTCACCAGTAGTATTTTCTCAAATTATTAAAATGCACTGGACAGACACTAGAAGGATACCTGCAAAGCAAACATTTATATTTCTTGTTTTCTATTTATTTTGAAATATATATATGAAATAAATGTTTCTTTACTTTCAAGTAGTCTAAAATTTTATTGCCTGTGAAGAAGATGACCTTGTATTTGTATAATAGAATTTAGAAGTAAACTATAATACATGTAGAACTGGCAAGAGAAATGCAGAGAAAAAGTAAAAATAGAATCCACAAAGATAAATGGACAGACCTTGTGAATCATCATGGCTTTCAGAGCAGTATTACACTATATGTTTGGTGACAGAATAGAGAGTCCTTGAATCGTTTGAGTTTCTGAGTAGCTGATTCATAGATTCAAAGATTCATAGATACATTAGGTTGGAAAGACATTGGCTATGGTGCATATTTAAATAATTAAACATAATACAAATTTATTTCCAATCATACTACATAATGGTAAACAGCAGAATAAATCACTTTAGATTATGTTAAGACTTGCTATGATTTTAGCATATGTAGTTCTAAACACATGCAAAAAAAATGACTATTATAATATTGTAGAGAATAATTATAGTTATACGTACACTTGATAGGTATTGAGTACTTTTCTTCCTTGATTGAAATCATAGCTAGAGACAAAAAAAATGGGTCAGATTTGGCAATGTGTTAGCTGACATGTTGCACTTATCTTTGTCTCTGTATAGGAAAAAAAGAGATTTAATATGGTCACAAAGCTTCACGTACCTCAGTTAACAGGTGGTGACAGAATCATTTTCACACCATGGTAAACACAAATCACAAAATCTCCCTTTCTGGACTAGAAGCAATACTATGAGAAACAAACAAACAAACAAACCTAGCAAATAATAAGTTCTTTTCTAAAAATATTGTTAATAAAAAAACTCACATTAAAAAAATGTCCATTCTATTTCATATGTCAGTTAGCAGAAGCAATGTTCACAGAATCACAGAATTGTAGGGGTAGGAAGGGACTTCTAGAGATCACCTAATCCAAGCCTCCTGCCAAAGCAGCGCCCTAGCCCAGGTTGCACAGGTAGGCATCTTGAGTGTCTCCAGAGAAGGAGACTCCACCACCTCTCTGTGCAGCCTGTGCCAGTGCTCTGTCACCCTCACTGTGAAGAAGTTTACATGCACATTTGTGAGGAAATTCCTATGCATCAGTTTGTGGCCATTTCCCCTTATCCTGTTGCTGTGCACTGCTGAGAATAGTCCAGCCTCGTCCCTTTGCCTCTCATTCTTTAGATATTTATAGATGTGGATCGGATCTCCTCTGAGTCTTCTTTTTCCAAGTCTAAACAGATCCAGGTCCCTCAGTCTCTCCTCATAAGGCAGGTGTTCCACGTCCTTTATCGCTGATATCTTTTGTGGAGATTCCTGTCTTTTTTGTAACAAGAAGCCCAGAACTGGACACAATACTCCAGGTGAGGCCTCACCAGGGCAGAGTAGAGGGGGAGGATCACCTCCCTTGACGTTCTGGCCATGCTCTTTTTAATGCATCCCAGAATGCCATTGCTCTTCTTGGCCACCAGGCACACTGCTGGCTCATAACCAACCTGTCATCCACCAGAACAGCCAAGTCCCTCTCCTCAGAGCTCCTCTCCAGCAGGTCGTTCCCCAGCCTCTACCAGTGCATGCAGTTATTCCTCCCTAGGTGCAATTCCATGTATAAAATCTCCTATATATTATCCCTGAAAGACTTTTCAGAGTCTGCTTTTATGCAACATTTTAAGTAACAGCCCACCACTACTTCTGGTTCTATAAAGCAAATAAGAGATTACATTGAGACTGGCACTGTCTTTTTTCTTCCATTAAATCAGACAATTTATCTCATCATGTCCATTACAGAGGAAACTATCTCCCACTGTTAACTAGCTCATATCTAAATTCGTTCTTTCTCTCAGCTTTCTGAAGAAAATATATACTCATCTTACATTTTCCTGTTTTCATTTAATGCTTCTTACAAAATAAAATATTCAAAAGGTCTATTAATCTTTGTGTTTCAAAGAATCATCTTAATCTGAGCTAAGGTCAAAAAAATGCCTCCTGGAACAGTCTGATATTAACTTCATTTGATTGCTTTATTTACTGTTCTTGCTTTGAAACACTTGACATAGCACATCAGGGAACTATGTTAACCATTCTACGGTGGTCAAGTGATATTATTTTTAAATTATAGAGTAGATTTCTGAATGCAGAGATTTGATTAGTTTGTTTTATGTATTGTGGGCAAAGACTTTTTATACAGTATTCTTTTAATAAGATAAGTATCAATTTTATTATCTTTTTTTTCATTGTTTTCTGAGTTGCTGTAAGCTAACATTTGCTTTAATTAAAACAATCACATCAAACCAGATAATGTTCTGGTTTTCTGAATGTAGGAAAGGCCAAAGTGGAAAAAAGTTTTTCAAGCTGAAGTGAGGTATGGAATGTGATCATAATTTCTTTTTTCCATTTGTAGGGAAAATAG
The DNA here is from genome assembly GCF_038088225.1 of Cyrtonyx montezumae. NCBI lineage: Eukaryota > Metazoa > Chordata > Aves > Galliformes > Odontophoridae > Cyrtonyx > Cyrtonyx montezumae. The sequence goes on along the minus strand of NW_027072034.1, from coordinate 10,433,557 downwards.
AAAACATTTATAATGGGATATTTGTGGCCACAAGACCTTTGATTTAGATGCTTTTAAAATGTAGTAAAAACAGTAAGGATTAGGAGATTTAGCTACTGAGCAGTTTCTACAATTGACAAAGACTTTAATGAGAAAGACATGCCAAAGACCAAAAGGAAATAAGCATAATTTGTAACAAACAGGAATTCTAAATCATAGAGATCAGTGGAGAGACCTGCTGACTAGAGGGAAGGTAAGTGCTGCATCCATCTTCAAAAAGTACAAAAGAATGATCCAGGAGTGCAGTACAGTCAACCTCACTTCGCTTTCTGAGAGAATCATGGAGCAAGAACTGAGAGGAAGAGTGGAGGCCTGCAGAATGGGAGAGGTGATTGTCCTCCTCTACTCTGCCCTTGCAAGACCACATCTGGAGTACAGAGTACTGAGGATTTGGGTCCCCAGTACAGGAAGAATGCAGAGCTGTTGGAGTGGGTCCAGAGGAAGGTCATAAATATAATCAAAGGGCTGGTGCACCTATCCTATGAAGAGCTGGTCTTGTTCTGTTTGGAGAAGAGAAGGTTAAGAAGAAACTTAATTGTAGCCTTCTAGTACTTGAAAGGAGGAAGGAGCTTATCAGCTGGAGAAGGGGAGCAACATTTTACAAAGACTGGTAGTGATAGAACAAGGAGAAATGGCTTTAAACTAAAAAAGGGAAAAATAGGTTAGATGTTAGAAAGAAATTCCTTACTCCGAGAGTAGTGAGACACTGGTGGAGTTGTGGATACCCCATCTCTGGAGGCATTCAAGACCAGGTTGGATGGGGCCATGATCAGCCTGATCCAGTGAACGACAACCCTGTCTGGGGCAAGGGGTTTGGAACTATGTGTTCTTTAAGGTCCCTTCCAACTTAATCTATTTAATGATTCTATGATCTGGACATAGTTATCGACTATCATTCTTCAGATCTTGTCTTACAACCGGTTCCTTATCCATCGAACACTCTCCTCATCAAATCCATATCTTTCCAATGTAGAGAGAAGTATGTGGTGAGGGACTGTGTCAGAGACCTTACTAAAGTCCAGACAGACAACATCAGTAACTCTTCCTTTGTCCATTGATGCATTTTGCCACCATAGAAGGCCACTAAGTCGGTCAGGCTGGATCTGCCCTTAATGAAGTCATATTGGCTGCTCCGTATCACCTCCCTGTTTTCCATGTTCCTTAGTGTGGCTTCAAAGAAAATCCATGATCTTTCCCAGCACAGAGGTAAAGCTGATATGTTGGTAGTTTCCAGGGTAATCTCTTTTACCGTTCTTAAAAATGGATGTGATGTTTCCTTTTTTCCAGTTATGAGGGACTTCACCTGACTGACATGAATTTTCAAATATAATTGACAGTGGTCTGGTGACTGCATCGTCCAGTTCTCTCAGGACTCTGAGATTCATCTCATCAGGACCCATAGACTTATGGATGTTCAGTTTCCACAGGTTTTTGAGAATCTGATCTTAGTTTACTGTGGGAGGGACACTTCACCACCAGTCCCCACATTCTGAGTAGCAGCTACCTGACCTTTTAGTCTACATTAGGAGCATTTCTTTGTGCAAAACAACTAGACTTACTTGCATCTATTGTACTATTTTTTCTTTAAGGAAGTTGCCTAGAATCTAAACATTAAGTAATAAGGTTTGTACGCAACTTTCAAATTAACATTATTTTAAAAACTTGCTATTTATAGAAACAGGTGTAATATTAAGAATCCAAAATTTATGCCCATTAAGCAGGTTGTCTGTTGAGACTTTTCCTTGTGTTACAGTGGAAAATAAGTCTACTTCTCCAACCTTTAAATTTATCTGCCATTGTGGATGGTTGTGGGTTTTTGTTTGTATGTTTGCTTTGTAATTGTTGGTCTTTGTTGTTGTTGTTGTTTGTTTTTAAGTCCTATACTATCCACCAGTGACTGTGTTGTGGTTTAACCTGGCAGGCAGATAAGCACAACACAGCTATTTTCTCACTCTCCACAGAGAGATGAAAGGAGAGAATTGGAAATGAAAAAAGTAGAACGTGGGTTGAGATAAGGAAAATTTACTAAGACAGAAAAGGAAGGGAAAGTAGTTGTTGTAATAATAACATATATATTTACAGACTATGTGATAGATAGTGCAATTGCTACTTGCTCACAGACATGCTCAGTCCCCAAGCCCTCTTGGACACCTCCCATAGCATTGTATTTCTACATGATATAGTATAATCCTTTCATCAGCTTGAGTCAGTTGTCCTAGTTCGTCCCCTTCTATTTCCCTATACCCCCTTAGACTCTTTGCTGGTAAGGTATCACAAGAACCTGAAATTACTTTGGTTCTGTGCAGTGCAGGTCAGTAACAAATAAAACATAAGCATATTATCATCATTTTTCTCCTAAAGCTAAAACACAGCACAACTACCAGCCACTATGAAGAATAATATCCCAGACAAAACCAGGAAAAACTGTTAAAAGAACACAAACATTGTCATTGTGTAAGCTAAATAAAATGATGATCATAATATGAAATAATATTTTTAAAAGTAATAATTCTAGAATTCTTTATGGGATGAGTAGCTTACAAAATTTCCTTGTTGAAAAGAAGAATGTTTAGATAAAAAATAGGGTGGTTATTCTGACATATATTCAATTAACATACTTCATTTCCACTAACATTTCTATTTTGTCTACGGGCACTGAAAATTATAGTCAAGTATGGAAAGGTTTGGTCAAGACCCAGAAAATGAAATGTATTTTAGTGTTTGATTAAAAAAAATTATTATTAATAATAATTACAATAATAATAATTGTTACATGTCAATAAAAACTTTGAGTTTTGTGGTAAGACATTGATTAGATTTGGATCAGATCTAAAAATGGGTATGAAATTTTATTAAATCACATCTTATTACATAAATCATAGAATCATAGAATGTCCTGATTTGGAAGGAACACATAAGGATCATCGAATTCAAGAGACAAGGGCCCCATTATTAAATCCCCTTTTTTGAATAATTGTATTTCTCCTTTGAAATTAATATCTATTTCCCTGGAAGAGGAAAATAGCTTGGATCAGCAGGATCCTTGGATCCTAATTGAGCCCCCCCCAAAAAAAGAGAAAAAGAAAGCCAAGTGAACTAAAAGCCAGCTAGAGGATTTGGGGACCTCAGATCCTCTAGAAGCCCGGTTATAACTCAAAAACACAAAATCCAAGACAGATCAGCAGGGCTGGCACCTGAAGAGTGGCCCCCTGCACAGACCATGTTAAATGTAATGGCACACATACACGCAGCTGCTGAGCTTATGGATCTGTCACAATGCTTTAAACGAAGACCACAACAGAGCATACTGGCTTGGCTTTTGAGATTATGGGACATGGGGGCTGAAAGTGCAATAATTAGTGGGCCTAATTACCCACATCTCATTTTTTTCTTTTCATCTCCTACTTTTTCCTTAGTTCTTGCATTATGTGTCATAACTTGTAAGTATTTCATTGAGTTTATCTTAGTGAAAAATTGAATCAAAAAATAATTTGGAGTTTTAAAGATTCTATACACAGTGAAAGACAGAATACCTTATAACACATTTGCTGTTGCATTTATAGAAACATTAGATGTCTCAGAAACCATAGTTTTCTAGTTCTCACAGGTATATCAGCATTCTTACAAATGCCAAGCAAAGGTCAATAGAGAATGCTGAAAATCAGTTTGACTTTGGAATTATTCTTAATCATAACTGTACATGACTATGGTTTATGTGAAGTAGACCATAAATATGTATTTAAGAGCCAGAAACTAATTGAGAAAAATAAAAAAAATATACTGTGAGATCTAAGGGATGTAATAATTCTTATTCAGTATCTTAAAGCTGTGTTTATATTTTAGGCTATCATATCTGAAGAATTGAGTTCTCATAATGTGTAAATACGCATAATTTCTGAACCAAAACTGTATGCCTTCTGAAAAAGTTCATAGGATTGATGTCTGGCCTAATGTTACCCTCAACACACAAAAGAAAAAATTAAGCATTTGTACTTTTCTTCAGCTATCATAATGTAAAGTTGCAAGATTTATTGATTTTTTTTTTCTTCTTTCTAACCAATGTATTAAATATGACAGGAAAATAAATGAAAAATAAGGCGTTGTAATAGGAAACCTTTTTCTTGCTGCTATATCAAGCTACTAAAAATCAAAAGTTGGGAAGTTATCAGAAACTTGTGATCACTTGAAAAACAGAAAAAATTTTCCTCGGTTGCTACATCTCAATGTGAATTTTAGTTCATCATGCCAGCATGCAGAGAAAGGATTTTTGGGTAACTTAGTGTTCTTGAGGGAGTCATGAAATAGACCTAAAACAGTTGATTGCCCTTTACGGATAGTGCGGTTGAGATTTATCTCATATAACTTTAGAAGTCTGTCAAAGAGTCATCTGGCTTCCCTTCATATCTCTTTCTGTGAAAGAGATACTTCTAGCTCAATGTGTCCTGTTTAAACCATCTCCCATTCATCTGTGCCAAGAAGAAAAGAAGAAAGAAAATTAAGGAAACAGCATGCTATAGGTCATGTTCTGGGTTAATGCATTTGGGCCAAGTGGATAGGAATCAGAGAACTTTGCGGAGTGTCACTGACTATAATGTTTTATCTGAAATATTAAGGCAGTCAGCATTCCCTGTAGTGCATCTGGCAGAAAGAATAATGATGGACTATTGAGAAAATCACTGGATCTCATAATATAAACACTATATGATCACCTCTTTATAAAATAAAGTACTGTGATTCAATGATTCAGGAACAGTCATAAAAATCATGTGGTAGACATCTTATTTGAAACACAGATTTCACAATTATTTGATTAGAAAGAAAATTCTGTACATGATGCAGTTATAAAATTATTTAGTTTCAGTCATCAAGTTTTTCCATTCAATTATGAGATCAAAGTAGATAAAGATAAATGTATTTGTCATATTGTTTATTTATTTTGACTAATAGACTTTGTAACAGACGACAGTAACAATTAGAAAATTCTCTAAACAATTTCATGAATAAGAGGATTAGTTAACTTTTTGCTACAGCATCAGAAGTGTTAAACAAATAACAAACTTCTTCTCCTAGATTTTGTTATGAGAAGATATTTATTCAGTTTCATGTCCTGTAATTTTCATTCAATCTTCATTATTTCTTAGTCATATCCCACTAAAAATTTTGTATAATGTTTTCCGTATTCCTTAAACCTGATTATATCTGGTTACGGCAAACTTTATGTTTAAGACAAAATAAAATCAATATAGGATGTGTTTGTACTATCAGTTTGTTGACATGCACTCCTAGATCCTGGTCCCCTGATTGTCAGTATAGGAAGATATTTGTCATAGTCCCTTACCATATGTGTGCCTGAGGAAACAGAATGAGATGAAACTGTGGGATACAGGAGAGCGATGAAACTGATGATGAATGCACTTACTTATTGCTATTGGAGAATCTAGGGTCACAACATGAGCAAAAAGGAACTCAGAAGATTTTCCATATCTAGCAGCTTAGATTTGATATAAAATATTCTGAACATAAACCTCTTGATTCTTTAACTATAGTCGCAGGTAAAATGATGAGGTTTATGAGATGAGATAAAAGATTTAAGTCTAAAATATTTTCTTAAACGTAGGTGATACCTAGTATTCTGAGAAGAAAAGTCCAGTTATATTGTCTTCACAGAGAAACATAAATGCTGTTCTTGTGTTAGAATAGTGAAAGAAATATATAGATCATTACAGAATTCTGGGGTTGGCAAGGCATTTACGCCTCACAAATAGAACCTCTGGCTTCCAATGGTTCACTGCTGCACAATTTTGGAATTTAGAATAAAAAGAATACTCTGATTTGTGTAATTGGGTGAAATGTATGGTCTAGTGATCTGACTAAATGATTTAACAGTCTCTCTGGCCTTAGAATATAATACAAGACTCTATTTAGGTTGTTAGTCTGATCAGTATAGTATGATGTTTTCAAAACTAACAAAATATTATTATTTCTGAAGACATTTAAAAACAAATCTAACAATATGAATGTTATTTTATGTATGAAACATGAAAAAAAACCAACAACAACAGAAAATCTCTGCTCCAGTAGGATAACACTTTATCGAAGAAAATTAGTTTTACTGTAGTAAATTATCCTTTAATACATGTTATTGCTCCAAATGTAATAACAGTCAGCCTTGAAATATGAAGTTATGAAATCCTTCTTTAATCTCTGTTGCTTTTCATATTATTTATATTGTCATATTTTTTTTTCATTTACTAGCCATTTACACTACCTCATAGTACTGTATGAAAAACAGAAAAAAAACAATGTTATATGATCCACGTACTTTTACTATAAAATTCAAACAGAAACAGTTATTGTTATATTAAATGTTAAGACAAACTAGTTATATCCTCTGTACTTCTGTAATATCTCTCAGCACTGGATCTCCTTGTGTTTATAGGGCTTGTTAATTAAGCTTGTAAAAGTAGCAGGTGATTGATTATAAGGATCACTTCATCTAGCATTGAAATGAAGCAAGTCCTCAAGAAAATTACATGACAAATGAAAAAACAAGTTGAGAAGAATAGTGTATCCAATAGAAACACCAGAAAGTATGGGTAGGAAGAGACTCATTATCCAAGCTGGAATTAAATCAAGAAAGCATGAACTAGTCTAATTAAGAATTCTGTGGGATTTTTAGTTTCCTAGTTCTCAGTTCTGTGTGCATATGCAAAAGGCACAAAAAGTGTACATTACCAACAAGGCAATTCTAAGTCAAGTATAAAGAAAAGGACAAAAGAAGCTTATAGCCACTACCTTAAGTAACAATAACAACAACAACAACAAAAGTTATAGCATTCTTTTCAAAAGTAGCTTTGAGTTATGTAGAACTATTTAAAAATTCTCATATCAGGCACTGCATTAACCTATTAAGGATGGAGTTTAACACAGTTAACTTCAGTTATCTGTAGTCACATAGACGTAAGTACCTCCTTGTTCAGTAAGGATGTAACAGGAGCTGAAGGTCTCTTGTAAGATACACAGTATTTAGATGGCTATTATTAATTAATTACCTCCTCAGGGACTGACCTCTCCTGAAGAATTTGCAATCAAAATTTAAAATATAAAAAAAAATAAAATAAAAAAAGCAAATAAAAGAAAAGGAAAGGGGAAATAAAAAGGAGGACAGGGAAGGAAAGCTTGGCTTGCAACTTGCACTACCAATACAGTGTCCAATGTCATGTGCTGTAGTTTCTTTTTCTTTTCGATGATTTTCAGATGATTGAGGGACATCCTGTATATCTCTCTCTAACCTATGTGTTATAGAGGTATATGTGTTTTCTCATGAGTAAATACGACAGAATATTGAGGGAACAGTGGCCACCCTCAGAAAGTTTTCTGATGATGCGAAGTTGGGAGGATTGGCTGACACACCTGAAGGCTGTGCTGCCATTCAACAAGACCTGGACAGGCTGGAGAGCTGGGCAGTCAGAAACCAGGTGAAATTTAACAAAGGCAAGTGTAGAGTCTTTCACCTAGGGAGGAATAATTGCATGTACCAGTACAGGCTGGGGGATGACCTGCTGGAGAGGAGCTCTGGAGATAGGGACCTAGGTGTCCTGGTGGACGACAGGTTGACTATGAGTCAGCAGTGTGCTCTCATGGCCAAGAGGGCCAATGGCATTCTGAGGTGCATTAAAAAGAGCATGGCCAGCAGGTCAAGGGAGGTGATCCTCCTCCTCTACTCTGCCCTGGTGAGGCCTCATCTGGAGTGCTGTGTCCAGTTCTGGGCTCCCCAGTATAAAAAAGAAAGGGATCTCTTGGAAAGGGTCACAGAGATGGTGAAGGGCCTGGAGGATCTCCCCTGTGAAGAAAGGCTGAGTGAATTGGGTCTCTTTAGCCTTGAGAAAAGAAGATGGAGAGGGGACCTGATCCAGGTTTATAAATATCTGAGGTGAGGGGGACAAAGTGGTGAGGCCAGACTCTTTTCAGCAGTGTGTGGAGACAGGACAAGGGGGGACAGGAACAGGAGGTTCCACAGGAATGTGAGCAAGAACTTCTTTACAGTGAGGGTGACGGAGCACTGGCACAGCTGCACAGGGGGGTTGTGGAGTCTCCTTCTCTGGAGATATTCAAGACCCGCCTGGATGCCTACCTGTGCAACCTGGTGTAGGGAACTGCTTTGGCAGAGGGGTTGGACTCGATGGTCTCTTGAGGTCCCTTCCAACCCCTATGATTCTATGATATATTTCTTATGCTGCCCAGGAGGTTAAAGTAGTATCATTTCTTCAGTCTGTAAGGCTTAATGATCACTTACATGTTAGACATCATTTACTAAATTATTATATAAACGCCAAATCCACATTTCACCTAAGTTGTTTAGACTAATATGTAGCCTGCAGTTCAGCATTATTCCCTGACAATATTGTGTTACATATGTGATTATACTTGGCAGTTAGCCTGAACAAAAGCCGCCTGCTTTGATAAAAGCCTTTTGGATATTCTTGTTTATCTGATGAGACATCCGATACCATAGATAAAATGTTAAGGCCCATATATTTGGCAGAGAAATGTACACTTGAGTGTACTCAAGACAGGGAAATATTCCCCAGTATATTATTAGAAATAGAATTCTATAAATTGGGAACTTGCATTTACTTTGTGAAATGCAAAGTACTGGAGTGAAAAATGGTGTTCAGGACAAGGACACGTCAAAAATATTTCATTGGTTAGATTTTCAGGTTCTTCAGTTAGTGGTTCTGAAGGAGTTTCCATTGAGAAGTAAAATTACTGATATTAGTGTAAAATAGTTGTGTGCTAGAAATCAACCAATTATGAATTCCCAGAGATACATTTCTTGAAATGACTTTGTGAGATGCTCCCTATTTCAGTGTGATTTGATAAAGAAACATGTACAAGCTCTTTCAATCCTCCCATCTTTCCACAGATAAAAGTTATTGGGATATAGTTCTGTAGGAACTATTGTCTGACTCTTTTAAAAAATACTGCCAGAAGGAGTTGTTCTGTCCTTCACTCTCTGAATTCCTCCAATCCTTGCTACACTTTTTCATGCCTTCTCTTTGCCTGTCATGAATAGAAAAACATGGTAGGAAAGTTTGCTTCTTTATATAGTCAAAGTGAGATGATGCTGGAATAGATACAGTGAGATAATATACTATTAATGTGTGGAAAGTTCTCCCTACAGATAGTCCTTCTCATTTTTTCTTTTTTTTTTTTTTTCTTTTTTTTTCCCTCCACCAGGATGTTTTTACCATTGCAGAAATGCAGAAATTTTGGTCTACGAGACATCTTTCTCCAAAAACATTTTTTCTCATTTGAAATATGAGATGAAACAATGAAATAGAATCTGAACCAATACCAAATGAAGGAGTATTACTTATTTTTGCACTCAGTATAGAATAAGAAAATATACTTTAAAAAATACAGTAATAGAAATCATTCTAAATATTCTAAAAGTGAAATAAAACTGCTTTGATATATTGTCTTAAACTTCTGGTGGTTTCATACTGATGGGCAGCTGAGCTCCACCACAGTGTTCTTTCACTCTCATTCATCCTTAAAGGAGCTAGAGTAGAAAGTTCAATGAAAAAGGGCTCAAGGACTGAGATAAGGTTAAGGAAATATCTCAGCAATTAGTATCACAGGCAAAACAAACTCAGTATAAGAAGATTAATGTGATTTATTGGCTATTACTAACAGACTAGAACAGTGAGGACTAAAAGCAAACTAAAATCACCTTCCCTTCAAAACTCCCTCCTCTAACTCAGGTAATACAGGGAAATAGAGTTTGGGGGGTGTATTTAGCATGTAATACTTCATCTACTGCTCCTTCATGGTCACTCTATTCCCCTTCTCCAGAATGGAGTCCCTCCCATGGGGTACCATCCTTCCTGGACTGATCCTGCATATGTTTCCTTTTTCTTTCCACTCCTTTAATGCACAGTGTTCTTTCAGGCAGAGACAATGCCATCAAACACATGAGGAAGATGCTCATTTGATACTACTTGATACTTGTTCCTTGACATATAATCTAAAAGCAGAATGAAAATGCATGCACTACTGTTACATAGACTGTACTTGTTGGCAAAGTTGTTTTAGATTTAATAACAAAAAATTAATAAAACATGTAATTTGAATTGATGTATAAAGGAAGATGCTTTCCAAATTTCATATTTAAACTTTGTACTTCTTTAAAAATGATAAACTCCAAGCTACTAGACAGTAGTAAGTTTTTGGATGTCAATGGTTTACGGGCTGGTTTGGTCCAGTTCTGTGTTTACCAATGGGGCAGGGGACTTCTGGACCTATGACCCAGGAAAGAGGAAGAGGAAAAATGGGAAAGGGGAGGGAGATGGGCCTAAAAGCAAAACAGTGGGAATGATCTGAAGAGGAAAGCTAATTTACTAAATAACACATTGAAATGTAAAATAACACAACATAATACAGTATAATTGGAATTGAAGCTACTTTCCCTCTGAGTGGAAAACAGGAACAAAAAGTCCTCTGGGGTATCTCTTTTCCAAGACCCAGGTATCTGGAAATTTGTCAGTCCATGGAACTGGAGCATTATGTCTTTAATTAGTGCCTTACATGATGTTACGTTGTGGAATATCAATAATAAAAATCATAAAACCATGACATTGGGGTAATTGATAGTTAAATTAAAATGGCAGCTGGAAATAGGATCTACGAGGTTGCTTATGTAGTGCTTATATGGAAAGCTCATTACTATCTTCTTGTACTCTTCCTTGGACATTTGATTTTGGCCCCAGGCTTGAAAAAAAAATGCTAGGCTTTTACTCTTTCTTCTGTGTATCTTTATTCTTTTAGGAATATAAATCTATTTTATATCATAATTACTACATTCACACTCAGTTCAGAGAAGTTAGAAAAGTGAGTTTACCTGGTGTTCTCACTCTGTGACCCTCAACATTACAGAAGGTGGTACTAGATAAATAGAACAAGAATAGATAAGCATTCTATGCAATTAAATAAGAATAAACGAACAACAGTGGTTCAGTGTCATCAGCCTCTGAATTATTTCTGTATTTGCCTTCTTATTTAATATGAACATATTGACATGATAAATTCCTCAAGCATATAAACAGCATGTTTTCAAGAAAGTTTTATACTAGTAAGCCATCAAATGCTTGTTATTTATGTAATAAAAGATTTATAAAATAAGATTTCATATAAATGTGAGTACTGTTTCAATAAATCCATAAGTATAACAAAGTAGCACTGAAAATATGGAAATCATCCAAATAATGCAAATAATAATAATCCAGATTTCTGATCTTGTGTTTAATTTTCATCATTCTATAGGAAATTTCTGACTTCTTATGTATCTCATGTAATCACTTTCTTGGTTTTCATAGATGATTTTTAGGGGAGAAAGCACCACAGATATTATTGAAAAGAAAGAAACTTAGAATTTTAATCCACATGCTATAAAGATATCACTACTTTTGGTATAATGATTAATTAAATTATTATGTAGAATATTTTCTATATTGTTTATTTGTTTCCACAGTAGGGACTCTGTTTAAAAACAAGAACACCTCATTCAAATTCTCTGTTCAACTTCTAGATTGTTTACAAGTAATTTTATAGATAAGCAATCCTAAAGATGATTCAACACACTAAATTATTCACTCTAGCTGCCACTGATTTCACTGTTAGAGAAAATGTCTGGGTGCTCTAGTGAGGCACATAAGTGATTCTCTTCAGGAATGGATGACTCCACGGTTTTAAAAGACAAGTTTTCTTATGTGTTGAAACATCAAAAAACCTCAGAGATATCAAGGATACATGTACAAATTCAGGGTATGTATATTTCTTATGCCTCAATCTTAGATATTTTCTTAAGTACCAAACTCTATTTAATTTCTTGTTCAATACTTTTGCAACTTTATTCTTGATGAAGAGATATTAACATTTTAGTAGGGACATAGCTTCACAGTAAGAATTCTAAGATGATTTGTTGTTAGAGTTGTGGAAATTATTTCTTGCATGAATAGTGAGTTAACTGATTTTGTGTGTGTGCACTGTTTTGACTCATTTAGACATTCAGAATTATGTGAACCTGACATATTCCAATTACTACTTACTATTCATTTATCTGAGTTGAGAGTAAAAACTATACTTTCAAATTACTACTATTACATTATAAAAGGTAGTCAATAAATTACTGGTGTGAATTAAAAAAAATCTCCAGCTTAAGTTACTACTGAGAGTTCAAGCTACTGATGCCTCATACTTTTCTGTTATTGTTGAGGTTTTCATCATAACTGTTAATAAGATTAACACTTAAAAAGATGCTTATAACAAGTGAGCACTGAATTAACAAAGCCATAGAAATCCAAAACATGGAATATGGATACGTACTGAGAACAGCAGAATCAAATGAACAGAAATCATGGGCTGTTGTTTCTAAATTATCTTGCCTGATCTAGAGGGTACGACATGTTCTTGCCTTAGAAGCTTACTTCTAAGCTATTTTCTTCTACCAGTAACTACTAGTGGTGGCAGTAAGCAGTTTGTTTGGTTAACTTTCAATTTTGAAAAATAATGCAATAATGCATAAATAAATGCCTGGATATAATTATATTATAATTATTATATTTATTTTATATTTATATTTATATTTATTATAATTATTATAAATAATGCCATAAATAAATGGTGTCCTGGGCAGCCTGGACTAGTGGGTGGCAAATCTACTCATGACAGGGAGGTTTGGAAGAAGTTGATCATTAAGGTCCCTTCTAACTCAAGGTTGTCTACGATTCCATGAAGAGACTGACTTGAGGATTGTTTATGCATTGTAGGTGTAGATGACTAATGTGCTTCAGGAGGCCATATGCTTCCTTGCTGAACCATATCTACAGATGAGCACAATAATATCAAACTCAGAAAGAGGAAGATTTCTAAGAAAGATCATATGCCATCTTGTTCCAGTGTTATTGCCTCTGCTAATTGTTGTTTTTTTCTTTAACTTCCTTGAAGATTGCGTGTGTATAGAATTTCTACAGGGAGAGGTCTACAGTTTTGAATACATTCCAAGTATAACTAAGAGGTTTTGAAAAAAAAACAATGTTTAGGTATAATATTGAACAAAAATTTTGTTGATCTGGTCTCCAAATAATAAAAAATAAATGAACCACTCATCATACCATCACCTTCCATACCACAACTCCAGCCCCCCCCCCCCCAAAAAAAAAAAAAAAAACCAAACAAACAAAAAACAAACAACAAACTAAACCAAACTAAAAACCAGAAGTGGAGAACTCGTACAATCTAGTAAAATGTTATATTTTTTCCTGTAGTCTTTTTCATAAAGTCAGTGTTCAAACACAAGCCCTAAATCTAACACTCCTTTTTAGTATAAAATGTTACTTTAGTAGGGAGTGTAGTGACAGGACAGTGGATAACATTTTAAAACTGTAAAAAGGGTAGGTTGAAATTAGATCTAAAAAAGTTCTTGACGATGAAAGTGGTGAGTTACTAGAATAGGTTGTCAGAGAAGCTGTGGATGCCCTGAATTGTTCTAGAGAAGTTTGGATGAGGCACTGAGCAACATTATGTTATGTAATATTATTACTATTTACTGCTTCTTGATGACTTTGAGTCCTATGATAAAACTTGACAATACAGATAAAAAACAACATCATTTTAAAAATTAATAGATTTGAAAGGAACTAAAATAATCATTTCACCAGCAAACGTGTATCCTCTTAAGGAATGCTGATAGTAGATGACTTTATTGTATTATTCAAACCTTATTTCTGTTTTCAGAAATACCATCTCTGTTGCAATTTCATAGGACACATTTCTCATCTCACTGCTTTTTGCTTGGATGTCAATGAGTTCAAAGGAGCTTGAACCAGTAAAACAAAGGACAGACATTAAAGCAAGAAAGAGTAAGAGTGCTTGTGAGGAACTGGGTGAGGAGGGAGATCTTCTTAGGACATAACTGGAACTGTAGAGCCTTTTTCCACTGACAAGTGCTGTACAGGTGCTATTACACAGCAAGGTGAATACGATAAAGCCAAGTTGCAGTGGTAATGGCTCCATTACCCTATTAAATCATAAGACTTCAGACTCATACTCAGATAATTAAGTTACAGCTATGGTTATGGTTTATTTATTTAATCAAGGGCAAAGTTGTTGAGGCACAATTTAATTTTAAAGGAAGCCTGACAAGGTAGGTGGCAGTAATGGCATAGGACAAATGGACTTCTTCACTAGGCAGCTAATACAAAATAAAACACAACTCTGGAGGACAGAGTATGTGTTCTTAAGAGGAAACATAAAGCAATGAAATGAAATATCTACTGAGCATTAATAAACCCATTAGTGAACATTAATAAAATAAAAAGATTCCCTACTTTGCAGCCCTGGGAGTCAGCAGCTCTAGTCTCCGTGAAGTATTTAGTGGGGCTGGAAGAATGATTTGAGGGGGAGAGCTAGGAGAAGAGTAAATCAGATGGAACATTTTAGCTAATGGGTAGGGACTGAATATACCTAAAGGCTGAATCAGCTGAAGTGAAGGTTGAAATGAGTCTATGAGGAAATTAATAATTCTGTATACAGAGGAGGGTTTCAACAGCATGCAGCAAATAAAGCCTAGGGACACATACTGAACAGTGAGGAAGAAACAAATCATTAAATAGCTGCAGTCCCTGGAGCCTCTGTCTTTCCTGAATGGATGGGGCAAAGGTGAGGTAGAGAAAACAGTAATTGAAGACCACATCAGAATGAGATGGTATCAAGGCTGGAGGTTTTGTTATTGAGGGTTCCCACTCCAGCCAATTACTCTGCCAAATTCTGTCTGGGTTCCTACAATGTTAAACTTAATGTTTTTTATTTTTTCTCATCTATTTGCAGCCTCTGATCTTTTCAGTGTAGTTTCTAGAGTTATTCTCTCTTACTATGCATAAGCTCAAAGGGAAGAGAAAGGTCCATGAAATGTGGAATAAGGGTCTGATTACTTGGGAAGAATATAGGAATGCTGTCACAGATGCAATGAGGAAGGCCAAAGCCACTCCTGGACCGTAGGTGTAAGTGGTCTGGGAATGGAAGGCTTCCTTTTGATGAGGGAGGAGGTGATCCTAGAGTGTCTATGCAAAATCAGTGCAGGTAAACCCATGGGCACTGATGGGATGCATACACGTCTGCTGAGGAAGTTGGCAGAGGTGATTGCTGAACAGCTCTCTATCATCTTCAAGAGGTCTTGGAGAATGGGAGAGGTGATCAAAGACTGGAGGATAGACTATGTCACTCTGATCTTTAAAAAGGACAAGAAGGAGGATCCAGGTTACTAAAGGCCAGTCAGCCTCACCTCTGTCACTGGAAAAGTGATGGAATAGTTTGTTCTGGATGCTGTCTCCAAGTAATTGGAAGAGAATAGAGTTATCAGCAGTAGTCAGCATGGGCTCATCAGGAGGAGGTTGTGCTCGACAAACCTGATGGCCTTCTATGATTTTATTAATGGCTACGTGGATGGGTTGAAAGCAGTGGATTTAGTCTACCTTGATTTCAGCAAGATGAGGTTTAACAAGAAGTGTGGAGTCCTTGCACCTAAGGAGGAATAACCACATGGTCTGGTACAGACTGGGGAATGACCTGCTGGAGAGGAGCTCTGAGAAGAGGGACCTGGCTGTTCTGGTGGATGACAGGTTGGTTATGAGCCAGCAGTATGACCTGATGGCCAAGAAGGGCAATGGGATCTTGGGGTACATTAAATAGTGTGGCCGGCAGGTCAAAGGAGGTGATCCTCCCCCTCTACTCTGCCCTGGTGAGGCCTCACCTGGAGTATTGTGTCCAGTTCTGGGCTTCTTGTTACAAAAAAAGACAAGGATCTCCATGAAAGTGTTCAGAGATAAAGGACATGGAACACCTCCCTTATGAGGAGAGACTGAGTGACTTGGGTTTGTTCAGCCTTGAAAAAAGAAGACTCAGAGGGGATCCGATCCACATCTATAAATACCTAAGGAATGGCAGGCAAAGGGACGAGTCTGGACTCTTCTCAGCAGTGTGTGGCAACAGGACAAGGGGAAATGGCCACAAACTGATGCATAGGAATTTCCTCACAAATGTGCATGGAAACTTCTTCACAGTGAGTGTGATGGAGCACTGGAACAGCCTGCACAGAGAGGTGATGGAGTTTCCTTCTCTGGAGACATTCAAGACCCTCCTAGACACCTACATGTGCAACCTGGGCTGGGGAGCTGCTTTGGCAGGGGGCTTGGATTAGATGATCTCTAGAGGTCCCTTCCAACCCCTACAATTCTGTGATTCTGTGAAGAGGCCAAAGCTGGTTCTCCTGAAGTCTGGGCTACCAATGCTATTTATTGCTTTGCTTTTTTCATACAAGATCTTGAACTCCGCCATCTCATAATCACTTCCATCTGCTTCTGGACTATCTCGGCTCTAGTGCCTTTTGCACCTCCTCCCCATATTGCTCTATTAATGTCCACAGGATTGTTTCTTGCAAATATTTTCATCACTTCTCTCTTGTCCAGTCTTTTTGTCCTTACTTAAATATACTTACTTAGGGGTACCACCACATGAGCTGCTGAACCCAGACATGCACCAGGGCTGCTGAAGCCAGCTGGTATCTGGTAGTATACTGCAGAGGGCAGCCTCAGCCTTGCTTCACAGAGCCTCATGTAGCCCTTGCTGCCAGTTCTTGGACACCTGCACTCACTACAGTATGTTATGCGTCTGAAAATGTAACTAAAAGAAAAAAAACTTATTGTTTAAAACTTGTGATCACTGAAAAACAACCATTCTAGAAAATGGTGTTTTGCTTTTTTTTCATTAAGCTATTTCCATTTTTGTACTATCATAAATGGATCTTTTTGTACTTTTCTCTCTTTATCTTCTTTCACCTTTTGCATACTCTACTGTTTTAATTTTATTTAAGAGTCTATATAAAATTATTTTTAAATAAAGTTCCTGCTTTGACAGAGGGATTGGACTGGATGATTTCTAGAGGTCCTTTCCAGTCCCTGAAATTCTGTGATTCTGTGATAGCATCTAACTCAGGCACATCTTTCCAAATCCAGTTGCATGCATCCCTTAGGGTTCATATACATATTTGCTTGTTACTCCCTGAACTTTCTGTCTGTTCTCTGCTCAAAAGGGAGTTGTACAAGTAATTGAAGAGAACTGTTCTCATTCATTCAGTGCATGCCAGTAATATCTATTTTGCCTCAGTAAGAGAATTATAGAAACATATAATGTCTTGTATTAGAAGGGACCTTAAAAGATCTTCTAGTTTCAGCCTCCCCGATATGGGAAAGGGCATCTTCCATTAGATCAGACTACCAGGGACCCATCTAATCTGTTCTAAGTGCTTCTAATTTAAATTTAGTGTTCTTTTTTTCTTTTTTAAGTTTAAAATCATTTCCTCTTGTCCTGCCTCTACACTTGCTTATAAATGGTTTTCACACACACCGTATGAAATGCAGTAATACTATATTTTAAAAGATGCATATGTATGTAGCACCTATTGCTGAGGAAAAGAAATGTTTCTACTTTTAGTGATTCAATTGTTTTTAATTTTTTTCAGACTTGAAGTTTTAAAAGTCATTTTACTACTAACAAGAATAAATATATTTATTTTGTTCATCACCTGCTTTTATTATTGTATGAAAAATATTTGGTAAAATGATTTAAAAAACAATTTGCTGCCATGTTTGAAGAGGGAGAACCAGATTTAAACATGTTTTGTTTCTTTGCTTTGTTTATTTTAAATTCTATGTCTCTTGGTCAATCTATCAGAGCATGAAGCACGATGTCACAATTCAAAATTCTTTATTTTCTTTTTCTTCAAGAATTTTTCATATACCAAATTATTTTTATTTACATCTAAGTCAACATAAGTTCACTCATTAACTTCAACTGTTGCTAGAAGTTATAATTAAAAAAAAATGTATGTGGTCTTCATCACTATATGTTGCTTTCCTAACCTTCTACACTACATAACTAAAAAAATTGTCCTGAGCTATCCTCTCGAATGATGTGAATCAATGAAGTGAGTTCATTTAATAATTCAAGTCTGTAGTATACCTATACTGCAGTATGAGCATTCATCTGAAATTACGTGAGCCTATGGTTGAAGAGGTAGGATTTTTCTGGTCTGGGCTACAGTGAAAGCCTACAGTGGCCTAAGTGAAGCCTATAGGGGTGACTGGACAGCAGCCTTGAACTACATAGAACAAAAGCAAATGTCAATGTTTTATGGGCTGGTTCGGCCTGGTTCCAAGATGTTTGGGGCAGGGGGACCCACGGACCCACACCTCAGGAAAGAGGGAAGTGGAAAAGGAAATGAGAGATAGGCCTAAAAACAAAACAGCCACAATAGTCTGAGGAGGAAAGCTAATTTACTAAATAAGATATCGGAATGCAAATTAACACAATATTATACAATATAATTGGAATTGAAGCTAATAAATCAAATAAAATGAGAGAGAGTGTCCAAAAACCAAAGGCCTTAAGCTAACACTGAAGGCATGACAGCTATGAAGCACACGCTGCAGGGTCGATCCGAAAGGGAAAGAGCCTGTGTCTCATGACATGCTGACAGTTTTTATCTTTCTCTCAGAGCAGAAAACGGAAAAAATGCAATGCAACACAATGTCCTCTGGGGTACGTAGTTCTTCTCTTCTGAGACAGGTATACCTGGAACTATTGATGATCCACAGAACTGGAGCACTGACTCTTTAAGTCCCTATGCCCTACATGATGTTATGATGGGGAGTACCAATAACAAAAATCATAAAACTATGACAGCAAATTACAAGAAGTTAAAATGACATCCTTTTTGGTAGTGAGGAACTCTTGTGCTTAGACAAGAATTTTTATGAGTCAATTTGTGATTTCCTTTTTCTTCTACAAAAGGACTCATTCATTCTTCATATAAGAACACTGCATAAGGTTTTATTAAAAAAATGGTCACAAGGTCCCAGGTATACCTATCTACAATGAAGGTCTTTGCTGGATTAATGCTATCTCTAGCCATCTGTTTACTAGTCAATAGACTGGTTGCCTGTCCTTTGTGAGTATGTAGTGCAAATTCTTTGCCATTTATATATGCTTCTTTGCTAGTCTTTGTAAAACAGACCATGACAGATGCTACAGGAATCAGAATCTATTTAGCTTCCCAGGTCTCTCTTATTGTTCTTTCTCAGCCAAAACAATGATCAAAATATAAGAAGTCTTGATTTTGTATGCTTATTGCATATACAAACTTATTATCAGAAAATCCAAAGGAAAATATTGCTGAGCACTTAATCTTTATTATACTTGCTACAAACCAATTTTCTTGCACCACCTCAGTCTTTGTGATATGATTTAAATGCTGTTGTAGTCTCTGTAAGAAAATGTCAAGATATGAGAATTGAACAACATTTCAGGATAGATCTGGGAATATGTTTAAATTATGGAATGTGCTGTTAAATATGGTCATTAGAACATAGAATACATAAGTGGATTTCCACAGTTCTGATTCAAAGAGATTAGTTCAAATGAGAAAATTGAAACAGACCCTGCTGATTTTAACAAATTGTTTTCCACTCACTGAAATGAAGACACTTTCTGTGCTTGGTTTTATACATGAACAATTAGTAAAATGTGCATAAACAAATTAATGGAATATATAAAAGGTGAACATCTCTAAGATGATCAGATTTGTTTAACAAAGCTAGGAATCAGAATGACAGGTGTACACACTTCACATGGGCTTTATGTAATTATGTAGTTATCTGAGTGGAGTTATGCAGAGGAACATTAGTAAATTAAAATAATAATAGTTAAAAAAAATAAAACATAAAATCACTAATTGGTCAATTAGAAGCAAGTAAATTCACCTGCTTGAGTTATTCCAGATGATATTACTGAAATAAACTCAACTTACTCCTTTTGGATGTCCTTACTGCAGCAGCCTGACAGAGTTTCTGTAGTGTTTAAAATAATAATAATAATAACAACTAAAAAGGGCAATTTTGAAAAGGAATATTTAGAAAGCTGCTAAGTCACTAAGGTTTCAGATTAAACTATCTCTTTGGCTAGATGTGTTCACAGACAAGAAAGAGAAGAAAATTAGCTTGACAATCATAGCACAGGGAAACCTATGGATAACTCAGTTGGATTCAGATTCACTACCAGATAAAATTAGTGGTTCCATCTACTTATCCATCTAAAGGCATTTTAAATGTGACGGAGAACCAGTCTAGACTGTCTCATCCACTATAGAAATATGGAGACCTTAAAATATAGCTAGCAAACTGACATCTAAGACTCTCTTAGTCTGAATGAAACTTGATATCTTCGTTTGCATTTTTTACAAAACCAGATTCTTCTTTTTGACTATTATCAGACATATTTATTGTCTGTAAAAAGTAAAAAAAGAATTCTAGCTCCATTATGTGTTATTAATAAAAAAGACTGCAGTCCCCAAGGTGACTTAAAATAATTTATACAGTGCTGTAGTAACTCTTATATTATAATGTTGTTTAATGGGCTGTACATTATGTATATGTCCAAAAATAGTTTACAGTCTTGCCTGTAATTGTTTAAAAAGTTGTGAATTGCGACTCCAGAATTTCTTTAATTTAGAAATAGTAACTACTTCCTGAACTATATGTGTATTCCTTTTATCTGTGAAGATTATAACAGAATATAATAGCCATAATTCTATATTCACAATAGGCCTACATGCTGGTTACCCTGTCAGAACTCTCTCAAAATATAATCAGAATTTCAGAGCATTCGATTTTGTAAATTACATTAGGCTCCACTCTCAACCAGTACCCACAGTTATCTCTCATTGATGGTGATTTACCCTCAAATGAACTCTAGGAAACCAGTAACAAAAAGGCAGTAGAAATTTAAGGTATCAATTATCCATCACTACAAAGTGCTTAAATGCAACTTTAATACCTAAATAAACCATTTAGAACAGAAATTTAAAGTACTGTCTGCTCAATTTAAGCAAAATGTACTATAGATTGTGAGGAAAGGCACTACATATGATAATGAATGGTCAGAGATTTAGATTAGAAATTAAATACATAGTTAAAGGACAGTACTTTCATGTGAATGGAAACTTCTTTAAGTACAAATAATCTTGAAGAACCGAAGACACCTAAAAGCCACATATAACGCCAGATAGATTGCTACATATCACACAGAAAGTGAAAAGCTACTCTAAAAATTCTTCTGCAGCATGAGCGAAGAAGCAGTCTTGTATTCTTGCTTTTCTGCTTTGCTAGTACACTGGAGATAGCCACAAGAATGCTCATACTAAACACTTCCCCTTCCTTTCACCTTTCTATTGCTGTGTTGAGTAGCATTTGTACAGATCTTCAGAGGAAGAGGAAGGAACTAACTCGATCTGAAAGCCTTCTTTAACCCTTTGTTCTGCTGCCACTTTATTCTCTGTTAATTATAAGCTAGGAGTTATTTTTGTGATTGTGCTAAATCATATGTACATGTGACTGAAAATTCATGTATACTTACATTTTTTTGAAGTGAAACGTGTTACTAAGGCACAGCAAGTATATTTACTGAGTAAAATGAGTAACAGAAGGGATGAAAAATAAAGCTATAAGTAAAGAAGATGGCTATAGGAACAGAAACACCAAATGCTCTTTTCACAAACTTCGGTTAAAAGAAACCACAATTGATTGACTCTGCTTCTTTCATCAAGATTATATTAAACATAACAGAATTCACATAGACATACATTTAGAAAAGTGTTTATTGTCTGTCCTGTTAGTTCACAGTTAGTCATCACTTTACTCTTTTATTCTGATGCAAAGAAGTTACTTTTGGCTCAGTAAAGAGAACTTTTGCATTTCTCAGAAACTATCTTATGCAAATCTTCAACTCTACTTTGGATACTGGCACCATCTAAAAATGATTTTGGAAGAAAAAAAAATACCTTAAAAACTTCTGAATAGATGTTTTTCAATAACTAATTTCAGTGAATAAACTATCTACTTCATCCCCATATTACACATCCCTGCTAGTAGAAACAGAGCGCTAGAAGACATAAAGCATACCAATACTCATTTTGTATATACAACTACTCTAACTATGTATTAAAAAATGTTTGTAAATTGTCTTGGTGCCTGGAGTTGTTCCTTCCCACATGCAGAACTTTTTTGCTGGATCCAAGTATTCAGCAAATGGTAAATTGAATAAAGTACACTTGGAACTATACCATTATGTGGTATCTGTGATCTTGGAATAATGAAACAAGGACTACTAAGGTTTCCAGTCGTGGAAAATAAAAGGACCACTAACTCTGTCCATATAACACAACACTTGACATAAAATGTAACAATTTACTATAGGATGTTCATTAGTTGGATTTGTTCTTGTTTATTTTGTTTTTTTGTAAATTATTTTTGCATGAACATTTATTTCACATTCCTTAATGCATTGCCATGGTTTTATGATTTTTGTAATTGATATTTCACATCATAACATCATGTAGCACATTGGGAATTAAATAGTGCTCCAGCTTCATGGATCATCAATAGCTCAGGGAACAACTCTCAGAAGAGAATAAGAACTACATAACCCAGAGGACTTTGTGTTGCTTTGCAACTTTCCGTTTTCTGCTCGGAGGGAAAGATAAAAACTCTTTGTGTATCAGAAAACACAGGCTCTTTCATTTTGGATTGACCCAGTAGCATGTGCTCCCTAGCCGTCTCACCTTCAGCATTTACTGTAAAGCCTTCGATTCTCAGACACTCTTGCTCATTTTATCTGATTTATTAGCTTCAATTCCAATTATACTGTGTTATTTTGCATTCCGATATCTTATTCGGTATATTAGTTTTCTGTTGGGAAATGGCTGCAGGAGCAGGGAGGTCACGGTTATGTGTACGAGCATAGTTTGCACTGCAGCACAGACTATACACTCATGGAAAAGTATTAAATGTTGATAGGAGGTCACGATGTCCCTGGACCAAGTGACAAAACAACTCAAGGCAGACATGAACTGCTTCAGCTGAGCAACCCAAGTTGCCAAGACGTCTATGGGAAACTTCTGTGATTATGTTGTTCAGCCTGTATACAGCAAAGAGGGCCTCACAGGACTGCTGATAATTGCAACTATAGGTATTTTTAGAGTAAGCTGTCCTTGATAGTCTGTTCTGTTCAGCTAGCAGGTGTTCCCTTTGGGCTCTGTGTTATGCACTGTCCATGCTGATACAGTGCTCAAAGGAAACTACACTGTTTGAACCTTGAGAAAAGTAGAAGCAGGAAATGGTCTGTGGCGAGTGGGAGAGGAAAAGTGCACTTTGAAACAGGGGACGCCCTGCCAGCACTGCCTTTCACATCCATTGCCGACGCATTCCTGCCTGGTTTCTTAGGATTAGGATGACAACAAGAGTTACCTCCCTCAGGATGGTTTCTCACTGCTGTTAATTGATGGGAGTTGTTTTTCTCACGGCTCTCTACCAATGGTTGTGTGATATTTTCCATATGCCCCTTTCTTAACACTATAAGAATAAAGCTGTCCGGGTAATAAACTGAAGCCTGATCACTCATATATTGAGTCCTGTCTTGCTACCCCACCCGAGACCAATCATCTCGGACCCTGATATCCATGGCAGTTTTCCTCCTCAGATCATTGGCACTGTCTTGTTTTTAGGCCCATCTTCCTTTTTTCCTTTTCCCTTCCCCTTTGCCAGGGCATGGGTCTGTGGGTCCTCCACCCGTCGATATAGAACCAGGCCAAACCAGCCCATAAACTGTTGACATTTTTTGGTGCCCAACGTGGGGCAAAAGCTGCCTTGGCAGGGTAGAGACTTTTTATAGTGAATCTCTTTCTGCTCTTGGAAAGCTTCATTAGAAAGCTTACCTGCACTGCAGGTGCTCTACTGAAAACACAGTCTTGAAGTCCAGGTGGACTGGCAATTTTTCTGGGATGTTTGTAAACTTTTTGGGTTCTACCAGATTGCTTAAGTAAAGAGAAAAAAAAAAAAAGATTTGTCTTTTAAAACTGCTCTTAAAGGGACTGCATTGAATCATTTTTTCACTTTTAATGCTCAGAGCATAATTAAGTTTGCCAGTCTGATCTATGGAGCTATAGGTGCATATGATAAACTAAGAACTCTGTTGGCAGTACCTACCCAGTTTGTGTTTCAGCTATTGCAAAGGTAACTGAAAAACTGGACAGAAAGGAAAACAATCAAGAGGATATAATGGAGGAACTGTCTACCATGGTGGTATTAGATACATCTGATGGGAACCAGGATTCCCAAAACAGTGAAGTCTCAGCTATCAAAAGAAGATATTCTCCTGCCCAAGCAAATGACAATATTAAGTCTATGTAACATATTGCCTTGTGGCAATACCTACGCGACTATGGAGAAGATAGGAAGAAGTGGCATAAAAAACCCACTCCTGCACTTCAAGAATGGGTAAAAGGGTACAAGATAGATCAACCACCAAGGTGAACTTCTCCAAAAAGGTGACTGCTCCAGTAGCTGCTGGACATGGCAGTAGCTGTAAGAATGACAGAGGTAACAAATAAAAGGTCCTGGCCCCCAGCTGTAGTGTAAGGTATAATAGAGTGTATTGGACAGTGTGGATTTGATGGCCTGGCACATCGGAACCAGAAAAATATAAGTCACTGGTGGACACTGGCGCACAATGCACTATAATGTCCTCGAGTCACCAAGAGACAGAATTAATTTATATTTCTGGAGTGACTGGTGGTTCCCAAGAGTTGACATGTTGAAGGCTGAAATAAGCCTCACTTGTAAACACTGGCAAAAACATCCTATTGTGACTGGCCCAGGGGCTCCATGTATACTTGGTATTGATTACCTCAAAAGGGGGTATTTTAAGGATCCCAAAGGGTATCGATGGGCTTTTGAAATAGCTGCTGTAGACACAGATGACATTAAGCAGCTGTCTGCTTTGCCTGGTCTGTCAGAAGATCTGTCAGTTGTAGGGTTGCTACGAGTGAAAAAGCAACATGTACCAATTGCTACGAAAACACTGCACAGCCCGTAAACTGTTGACATGCATACTATAAGAACTGCAGGATAACAAAACAATTTTTTTTCCATTCACTGAAGTATGTAAATTTAGTTTAGTTGTTAAAAAATACGTATGCTTTACATTAGATTTATAAATTTCATCAGCACAGAAAAGCAACTTGAAAATACACAAAAGGTATTGACTTGCCTTGCCAAACATTATTGGTACAGGCCCAAGTTCTCCTGTATTTCCTTTTCATCCTACAAATAATTATACACCTGCAGCTGTAAAATCTTACATGTACTTTAGCAGCCATGAAAATGATACTTTTCTCATTTTTTTTTCTTGAAAGAAGTGAGGAATAAATAATAATAAAAAAACAATGTAGGATTATTATTTTGACTCAAATGAACGAGTTAGACTGTCAACTTACTCTCATAGTTCCCAGTACTAAAACGAATACAAGCTTTGCACAGTCAGAACACACAGCAACATAACATAGCATCTGGTCTTGTTCGAAATTTGTAGGAGAATTTTCCAGATAACCTGTAATTCTGGACAACCTCAACTAATAAAAATAGATTTCAGAACTTGTGCTCTGATTCTTTCTACTATAGCATGGAATTTTGCTCAAGGGTCTTAATATGATGTTGCCTCTTAGATTGTTCATATAAAATAGCATATTGCTCTTGGATTATGGTTTTAATCGACACACTGTTACATGTGGGTGTCCATGCCACTTCACAACTGGCACACACTGTCACAGTTTGTCATTATGGTGGTTTTTATTACTATCCAAATGCCAAAAATGTACTTAGCAATTTGCAAAACAAAACTACAGAGGGCTGTACTGAAATCTATATTTTCACATATGCAATCAAATAGTTGGAAATGAAAATGCACGAATTCATTTCAAATGTAAGGTTTCACATTTTTCATACTGTGACTTGAAACACTGAACAGAGTCTTTTCTCAGGAAAATAAAAAGTATACAATTAAATGAGAGATTTTAAAGGTATTATAAAGGATGTAATTCAAGACAGCAAACAGAGTAATTATGAGAGCATTGCCAATAATGCTAGCTAATGTTAGTATTAATATTATCATCATTTAATTTTTATGGTATTTTGAGGCACAAGGAAGGAATATTGTTAAGAACCTCACAGCTACCTAGAAAATTGGCAATCCTTGTCCTTTTAAAAACAAAATTTCTGCAATAAAGGTGGAACTTGATCAAAATAAAGTCACAGAACGGCTTGGGTGTAAGGCACAATGATTACCTAGTCCAAACCCATACACAGAATGGGTTCAGCTAGAGAAAGTTGCTTTAAATTCTATAAAAAATAAAAAGGATGCATTGGTTACAAGTGTTCAGGTGCTGGCTGTAATGTGGCTTGAGGAGTGGCCTTCTGTGAAGATATAGAGGGACTGCCCCAGATCTGACACTACCAGTTCCAACCAGCTTCAACAGCAGAGTATGTGTGAAGGTTACTTCTGATCCCAGAAGCTAAGAAAGTGGCACCTTTAGGTAAGTATATTGAAGAGAAGGCAAAATGCATCACAGCAGTGGGTGGCAGAGAGGATTATGGAAAAAATGTTAGAGCAGCAACATTGTTAAGGAGGTGGGTAAAGCGTTCTAGGTGCCGAAGCAAAGACTTCCTTGAAGTTGATGAAGAAGGCCACGGTGGAGCAGGTTATTTCTGTGCAGTGTGTACAAAGGACTATTCTGGGACAGATACACACATTGTAGTTCATGGAAGAGATAGTGAATATTTCCTGAAGAAGCTGTGGCTTATGAAGAGACCACGCTGGAGGAAATCTTTTCCTGAAGGACTGTGTTGAGATACACACAGGAGTTGGGAAAAGTGTGAGAAAGGAGAAAGAAGGAATGGCAGTGAAGAGCTGTGATGGACTAACCATAAGTGACCCCTCTCCATGATACTCAGAGTTGTGATGGGGGAAGTAGATGGGTCAGGAGTGAAGAGGTGAAAGAAATGGAACTGAGCCTATGAAGTAAAAGGGGAGGGATTTTTTTTAATTACTTTCATTGTATCTTACTATCCAAATGTATTTTAATTGGTAATATACCATCAGCTACCACCCCCCCCCCTTTATTTTTTCCTATGATGGTAGTTGTTAAATGATGCTACCTTTGTCTCATCCTACCAGATTTTTCATCTTATTTGTTTCCCTTTGTCCTGTCTGAAGACAGAGGGTGAGAGAACAGTTGGGTGATCATCTGGAAGCTAGGAAAGGTCAAGCCATCCAAAAAGGAAATTAAAACAGAATTGTCCATATAATAAACTTCAGAAATGTAATTTCACCCCCAGACAGGGTAGAGTAAAGCTAAAATATGCTTAAATGGAGCCTGGGAAGAGTACTATTTGTTATCGTAACTGAAGCAACTGCTTCAGCAAACAACTTCCTGCATCTCACAGAAAAACTACCAGTAGTAACAAATGAACAGATAACGTAAATTATTGAAATAACTATTTCAATAAATGTTAAGAATTAATAAGAGTTCTCAAAAAAAAAAAAACCAACAAAAAACCCTGCATTCTTTTTTTCATTTGGTACTACTCAGCATGAAAATTAAATAATATTTAATAATTAAATTCACAATGGGAGAGAAATTATGACAGCCATTTCAGCGTTTGTTATTTAAATTACTGCAGTATTTGTATAGTCTTCAGCTTTTCAAACCCTGGGCAAATTTAAATTGGAGTAAGGATCTTCAAAATATCATTCAAATGGAGATAAATGGGGATTACTAATGAATAAAGAGGTAGCAGTAGAGTCTTGTTGCTGAAGGCTGAAGCATTCTGATTCCATAGAAGTTTTCTGTACTTTTTCTCCAAATTTTCACTAGTAAAAGGGATCGCATAGTACCATTGCTACCACAAGCTACTAAACCATATTTCCATACCTCTTGAACACTGCCAGGGACGGCATCTCCACCACCTCCCTGGACAGACCATTCCAGTGCCTGACCACTCTCTGAGATAAATTTTTCCTCATGTCCAATGTAAACTGCCTGTGGTACAACTTGTGACCATTTCCTAGGGACCTGTTTGTTGCCTGGGAGAAGAGGCCAAACCCCTCCTCATCACAATCTCCCTTCAGGAAGTTGTAGAGTGCAGTGAGGCATCCTATTCACTAGGCTAAACAATCCCAGCTCCCTCAGCCGCTCCTCATAAGACTTGTGCTCCAGACCCCTCACCAGTTTTGTTGCCCTTCTCTGAACACGCTCCAAGGTCTCAATGTCTTTCTTGTAGTGAGGGACCCAAAACTGGACACAGTACTCGAGGTGTGGCCGCACCG
This sequence comes from Cyrtonyx montezumae, assembly GCF_038088225.1. Taxonomy (NCBI): domain Eukaryota; kingdom Metazoa; phylum Chordata; class Aves; order Galliformes; family Odontophoridae; genus Cyrtonyx; species Cyrtonyx montezumae. The sequence continues at coordinate 10,405,186 of NW_027072034.1, read as the reverse complement.
GAGCTGAGTACAGGGGGACAATCACTTCCCTGCTCCTGCTGACAGCGCTGTTTCTGATGCAAGCCAGAATGCCATTGGCCTTCTTGGCCACCTGAGCACACTGCCAGCTCATGTTCAGCCAAGCATCGACCAATACCCCCAGGTCCATTTCCTCTCTATATTCTTCAAGCCATTCTGCCCTACGCCTGTAGTGTTGCTTGAGGTTGTTGTGGCCAAAGTGCAGGACCCAGTACTTGGCCTTGTTGAACCTCATCCCATTCACCTCAGCTCAATGATCCAGCTTATCTAGACCCCCCTGAAAGGCACCCTACACTCAGGCAGATAACACATCCTTCCAGCATGGTGCCATCTGCAAATTTACTGAGCATACACTCAGTCCTCTCATCTAGGTCATCAATAAAGATATAAACAAGTTGGGCCCCAGTACCAACCCCTGGGGGACACTACTTGCATTGGGTCACCAACTGGACTTAACTCCATTAACCACGACCCAATGGATACAGCCCTCTAGCCAGTTCCTTACCTAAAGAAGGATATACCTGTCCAGGTTACAGGCAACCAGTTTTCCCAAGGGGAAGACTGTTAGAGACTGTGTCAAAGGCTTTGCAGAAGTCTAGGTAAACTACATCAACAGCCTTTCCCTCATCAACCAGATTGGTCACCTAATCATAGCAGGAGATGAGGATGGTCAGCCCTTAAATGGGGTCTGCAAGAGATGGAGCCAGACTCCACCCCTTCTGATCACACAGGTGCATTATCTTCACTTGTGCTCCTGCAGCTGACTCAGTGCTCGCCTCAGGTGATCAGTCAGTGGTTCAGGCCGTGATTCAACAGTTCCCATACACTTCCACTGTACAAGACTTTTTAAAGAAGGAGTACTGTGAGACAGTTTGCTAGTTAACAATCTCAAAAAGTCAGAGACTTACCTTTGCCTCTAAATTCTGATTACCATCAATAAAGTAATAATATCTCTCACCAGTGAAAATAGAAATGTAAATATACCTTCTATTTTCTAATATCAAGCTCTTACATCTAGGTAAAAAAATACAATTATTATTTTGTCCTGATTTGAGCCAAGACAGTGTTAATAGCACAACAATAGTTTTGATTGTGGTTTACTGATGGAAACATGTCTAGGGACCAGAACACTCTGAAGGGAAGAGCCACTGTATTTATGTCATGACAACAGAGAGCAGAGTAGAGCTGTGACAGCTTACCTGGATTGGCCAAGGTGTTACTTCAATACCACATGACATTATGCAGAACACTATAAAGGATGTTGGCTGGCCATTGTTTGGTTGGTGGTGAGCCATCTTTTTTATATATAACTTCCTTCAAATCTTTCCACGTGGTGCCATACCCTCTGCTGATGTGTGATAAAGGCAGCAGCTCTTCCCTGATGAGTGGCCTGGCCCTATCTCAAGTGTATTCCCATCACTCAGCAAAAAACAACATATCAGTGTGTTTTTAACACTATCTCAACTAAAACCAAGCTGAAGTAATAATTCTGTTTTGTGTGAGTGCATATATATGTATATAATACTTTATCATCACAGTTTTGTTTCTAATTTTCTTAATAATTAGTTAATAAATAGTTTCTATCTCAAACTACAAGTGCTATTTTGATTCCAGTTGTCTCTTATCCAGCTTTGAGAGGAATGAGTGAATGGCTGTGAGGTGCTGAGCTGCCTGTGGAGTTAAACTACATCATACTTGAAGCTGCTAAATAAAATTATGATAATTCTTTCTTATGCAGAGTGCACTCCTGATTCTATGACAATAATTTTAATAGACACTAAGTTTAAAGTGGATCTTATTTTGTTTCTTGAACGAATTTCTTTTCCTGGCATCTTTGAGAACTGTTATTCTACAATCATTTTCAAGGATGAATAGCTCCCTTCTCTTGCTTATGTAATAGCAGTAAACAAATTGCTGCAAATAATGGAGAATTCTGAATGTACATTTTCTGTTAGTCTTCTGATGAGACAGATTGCAAAGAAGTACTTCACAGAAGTGGTTATTGAGTAGAAATTGGTTAAGCATATTGGTGGAAAATGGAGAGAAGGAAAATCAAACTGATATCCAAGAAGTAAGTAAACTTGAGACTAGGAATCAAATGTATTGTCTTTTACTTACATAAACCCTAAGTTATATTAAAAATAAGATGACAAAAGTAATTAATTTATTGTGCTTAGAAATATAACATTTTTGGGAAGTAAGAAATTTGTTTGCTGTTTACACTGCAATCTGAAAACAGATCTATTACAAGGTAATAGTCCTAATAGGATTTAAAGTTTATCTTTTTTTTCTCTCAGATCAGATATCTCTCAGATATTAGAATTGATATGCACTTTAACCAATACAAAGAGAATAGCTTTATAACCAGATGCTGAAAATATTCAGTCCCAAATACCCAACTGACTGAAATTGAGCATGTTCTGTTGAGGTAGCAATGACAAACATTCCTAATCTAAATGACAGAGAGTAGAATTTAGTATAGCTAGTTTTACGTTGTACATACTGAGACTGTGACTCAGCTGCCTTTGAAATGATCCCAGTCTAAAGCAGTCTTCATTTGCTAGTTTCAATGACTCTTTAAACTCTACTGACTCTAATTGCTAAAACTTTAGTTCACTTGCAAATGGTGATCACCTACTCTCTTTTCAAATGTAATAGGCTTTCCTGTTTTACCTTTACCTGTAGATGTTTGTTGTATTAGCCATGCCTAACAACCAAGCTCTCATCCAACTTATTGTTCACCCCTCTTTCTCATTAGGATTGGAGGAAATTACTCCTAGTCTTTTTTACAGACTAGACAATACATGTGACTAGACAATACATGTGACTAGACAATACATGTGTACTCAATCTTTCTCTTCAGGACAGACCTTCCAGCCCTTTTACTAGCCTTGTACTCCTCTGGAAGCTTTCAAGTATAGTAATAAATTTTATATATTGTGGAGCCCAGAACTGCCACAGTTTTCAAGGTGAGCCCATGCCATTTCTAAATTTAGGGGAACCACCTCTTTTGAGGCTGTCTGAGTTGCATGTGGTGAACCCCAAAGTGCAATTTGTCTTCTTGGCTTCCAGGGTGTGCTATTGACTAATATTGAGTAAGCTGTTGGACAGCAACTGTAGATCCCTTCCTTGAGAACTGCTCCTGAAGCACTCATTTGTAAGACTGTACTTGTGTTGGGCACTACTGAGACTGAGGTGCACCAATTGGCCCTTTTCTTTCTTGAATTTCATGTCATTGATGATTTTCCAGAACAGTAATAATAATAATAATAATAAAAGCTGAAGGGCTGATGTGAAGATAGGGAGATTGTTTACCAATAACTGTGGCATGCAAAAGGGTTCAGTCTTTTGTTCTTTTTTCACAAATGACAACTTAGTTGATAGGCTCAGCTTTGGCCTGTGGTAAATTATTTGCACAGCCAACAGGACAGTCTATGTTCTGCATGGGTCCTCCTCACAGAGACAACACATGCAGCTCTATATCCCCTAACAAAATGTTGCCTTCTACGTACCATACTCCAGAAGGCCAACATCTTCTTAGGAACTCATTTATATTTGAAGTCCTGTTGCTAAAGGCTGAAACATTCTAATCGCTTACAGACTTGCTGTACTATTTTTCCAAATTTTCACTAGAAATATTGTTAAGATAAAAAAATAAAAAGGAAAATAAAAAGAAAAAGGATAGTTCAGATATGTTCAATTTTCCTAGTTTAAAGGGAATTTCAAATTAAATTGAACAGTAGTTCATAATAGCTGTTAAGGAATAATTCTTCCAATTTCTGTTGCATAGAAATGACAACTGGAGATTAAAAGGCTATAGAAGAAAATCTCAATAGGGTCTTTGGATTTGTCTTTTGCTATGTATGTAGTCACTGTTATTATACCCTTTCTAGAAGATAGGTCAGAGAAGGCAAATGAGTTTGAAATATATAGAAAAAAAATATCCAGCGGAGAAATTAGATGACAATAAGTCATCAGGGCTGCACAGTTGTCTGCCTGATATATCTGAGAACTGTCAAATGAGAAACTAGAATTGGTGAACATAGTTTGTGTAACCTACCATTAAAAAAATCTACAGTGAAATTGCAACTGCAATTTCAGCATTACCATCTCCATTATGACAAGAGATGTTAACAGCACAGTCTTTAGCTCTGTGGATGACACTCAACTTTTTAGACTAAACTTCAACTTAAATAAGCATAAATCAGTACGAGTAGGGGGGGAAAAAAAGCAAAAGATTGTTGAAAAAATATGCATGTGAAGACGAAATCGGATTTGACAGTTACAGTGAGGGAGATCTTGGACCTTATCTGAGGGGGTCCTTCTTTGAAATTAGTGTACAGTAGCAGAAAACAAAGACAACAATATGTATTTGGCATCACCATTAGGAAGAGTACCAAGAACAACATAGCATTTTGGCTCAGTATAAGATCCTGGTCTGTCAAAAGAGTTGTGCAAGAAATTTGACATGAAAACTAAATATTTTGAGGTAATCCTAACCTCTAGATCTTGAAACAAACATGAACTCTGACTTAATTTTTTGCTCATCTTTCAAAAAATGATCTGCTAAAAACAGATAAACAGATAAACAGATTATCCGATGATTAAACTGTGGGTTTGAAAATGTTTTAATGTAGAATAGAAAATACAGGTGATCAAAAGAACATATGCTAGTTGTGCTAAAAAATTATAAGTATTTCTGTAAGTTTGAACACCAATTCAAAACTAAGTTTGCACTTAGAGATTTAAATGCTAATTAACTTGCCTAGATTCTTATCTGGTCAATGATATAATATATATATAATTATAATATATACAGATAAATTGAAAAATACATTTAAAGAGGTGTACAAGAAACTTTTTTATTCTAGGTTTAGATATCTTTCTGTAACTTCCTGTTACAAGTCATTTGTTTATATACATTTCTTGCTATGATATTCTGAGAATTTCTGTGCAATTTTTCATTCTCTGATGGCAAGTATCTGAACCAATTAATGCCACAGTAATACATATTTGGTAGGTTTTCTGACCAGTTAAATGCCTAATCTGCAGCTAGATGACGAAGAGCTACTTTTGTTTGTTTGTTTGTTTCTGTTTTAAATTGTCACATATTGATATGCTGTAACACAAAGCAGAGACCTGTAGCAATTTTCCTTACTGAGCAGGAGTTACACATCTAACAGTCTTATACAAGTTTCAAATGCTGCAGGATCTTATGTTAACAAATTTCGGTTAAATATTTAATAGTTCAGAAAAAGGAAATATAGAACGTAAGATAAAAAAATATTTATTCTTTTTCTGAGGTTTCTGGTTACTGGCTAAAGAATAATCATTTAATTTTATTGTTTTGTCATTCCCATTAAAAAAAAAAACACACACAAAACAAACACCAAAAAAGAAAAACCACAAAAAAAAAAAAAAAACCCTTTCATTAGACATCCAACAAAGATTCCTCTCTTTTTCATAAAATTGTCAGATGCTAAGAATATTTTTCTTGTGGGAACCTATCTATGAAACACTACTAAGAGATTCTATATTTTCTACTGATTCTGAAACATTTCCAGGAAGCCTTTTTCTGATAGGTCTTTTAAATTTGCCTGAGACAGGTGGTGACAGCTTGTGAAGTTATCACAGCTATTTCAGATAAAAAGTGATCTATTCCTTCAGCTATCTTTTGGAAACAGTGAAGAGATCTGCTTATCCACTTTGTTATCAATGGAATCAGAAAGGAATTAAATAACTTACAAGGATAACTTTACACATGTTATAGGAACATGCTGCCCATGGTGGTTGTGGAGTCTTCTTCTCTGGAGAGATTCAAGACCTGACTGGACATCTACCCGTGTAGCCTGCTGCAAGGATCCTGCTTTGCAGGGAGGTTGGACTAGCTGATCTCTAGAAGTCCCTTCCAGCCCCTACAACTCTGTGATTCTGTGATTCTAACTTAAAAATGGCTCAAATAAATTCAGAGCAATTTAAGAGAATGACTTGTAAAAACAACACAAAACATAACAAAAACAAACAAACAAAAACCACAAACTAAACAAAAAAGTCAATAAATAAATAAATGAGAGAGGAAGAAAGTAGATTATTCTACTAATAGAAGAGATAAAGAAAGAGAAGAATTTTACAGTATCTAAAATGTTGCTGAATTGACATAAAACTAGAGTGCTAGAGATTTTATAACTGCCACTCCTGCAACTTAGCTTTTTCAAATTCCATCACCTACCTACCCCAGAATAGTCAGTCTAATGTGAAAAGTAAGATTTTCTTTGTCCTAGCATAAGTAATGAAAAAGTTACTTAGACTTCTATATCTTAGTTGTTCTGAGTTTAAGATTAATTTAAGCAATCCCAGATTAGAACAGTAGGTAGGAGTCTAGGAGGAATATCAATCCCATTGCAAGAAATTGTTTATACCAATTTTTGAGTATTTCAGAGCTGTATGTTTTTACAGTTGCTATACTGGAAATTGGAAATAAATAAAATACTCCTTTTTGTAATAGGAATTGCAATTCCTATTGCAATACATTTAAGAGAAAAAAAAATGTTGTGACTGAAATTGAAATAAATTCTGAATAATTCCTTACAATTTTTTGAAGTTTTTATTCCAGGCATGCAGGAAACATTTCTTTTTTATGTCAGTGAATCTCTGTTTGCACTCCTAAGATATTCAGGGATAACTGATGGAAAGACTTCAATTGCTTAGTAGTGGCATACACATGAACCATATTAAGGACATTTTTCACTATATTTGGTTACACAAGTATTACCCTCAGAAATGAATGCGTTCCCAGGTGCATATTGTACTGGATCATAAATCATCTTTTAGATTTTAATTATATAGACATTAAAATCATAACATACATCATAAGTCAATTATCTCACATACTGGTTAATGAAAAGAGAACTATATAAAATTTTGAGGCTATCCAGCGTGAGTGAAAACTATAATTCTTTCTACTATCATTTTATCCACTCTTAAAAGGAAGATCTATGGACTGCAGTATATTTTAAAACTTTGTTGACTGAATCAAGTCTTGCTGTTTTGTGGCCATTTTGATAAAATGTTTCTAACTGATTTTTTTTCTTTAATAGCAGATAATAATGGATTGGATTATAGTATAGAAATGAATTCTGCAATTTTTTTTATTTGAAATAATTTAGATTTTTCTAAACATTGATAAGGTTTCTTCAGCATTGAGCTCATTATATAGAAGAATGCAAACATTGCTTAAAAGTCTAAATGAACAATGGAAGTTGTTATTACTAGCATAATAATTCAGGTCAGTCAATGTTTTTCATAATTCATGAATGATAAGGGTAACAGCTTTGTAGTCATTTCAGTTCTGTGTACTTTGTAAAGAGAAGCCAAAAGAAGAATATACTATTATATTGTTAACATTTGTTATTATATTGTCAGTTTTCCATATTTTCATAAATTCCACTACAAGAGAGAACTCCCATTCAAATTACTTTAATATTTTACATAATTAGAAATAGTATCTACTCTACCTTGCCTTATCAACAACAAAGTTAAGGAAAATGGAATGAATTGGCTTTGGAAAGTTGTATTTTCTTGTTCTCCCACTGCTGCAACTTCTCAGCAGGAGAAAAATGTGAGGATGTCAGACCCATTTTCTCATTAGCCTACTGAGAAACAGATGCAAAAGTGTTCTGTTGGCTAATTTTTCAGCCAGCAGGCATTCTTATATTTCTGCTAGCAGGCATAGAAAATAACAATGAAAAAAATGAATAACTATAGATCAGCACTGTTGGTTAGAAGGTTATCAGTATACTGGGGTGATCAGTAATACATTCTCAGATGAAACTGATAGTCAAGTAATTTGAGGGCTATCTTACTGCAGTAAATTCAACTAAAAATAGGAAGAATCAAATTAAAAGGAAGTTCTTTCCACCAGATGGCCTATTGCAAAAAAAAAAAAAAGAAAAGAAAAAAGAAAAAAAAAGAAATCAACACAGATATTTGATGTTGTCCTATGCTAAATAATGATGAAATTAAAATGTCTTACTGTCATGAAAGACAAAAAAAAAAAAAAAAATCCAACCCTCCACAAAATATTCACATCATTTACTTTAAATGACGTGTAAAAATATTTGTATTTATTGACTAATGAAGATAATGAAGAAGATTTAGAAAATGGTTTCTGAGTTTTCTCTTTGTCATGTCAGAGCTAGGATTCATTTCTGGTGGAGTCATCTTGAAATGTTTAAAATCAGAAATAGTATTCTGTCTTGGACTGTGTGATAATATTTTATGTTGATATTTAATGTTAATGTTAATAATGTTTATGCTATGTATGTAATGTTATGTAATGTTTATGTTAATATTTAATGTTTTATATCTGTAGTTCTAGATATTTTTACAAGGAAGTGTACATACACACTGTACACACCAAATTTTGAGAAATTGCAGGCTATAGTTGGACTTCTCAGACATGGAAACAAGCTGGAGTCTGTGGTAGATCATGTCAAGCTTATAAACTTCAACTTCTTTTACACTCAATGCAGAACTTACTGAGAAATGGGAATGAAGCTGAGTGTATGGCCATGAATCAAGTCAACGAGATCAGGACAAGTCCAGGACATATACTCAGGTCAAAACAGACAGACTGACGGTGCTGTTTAGAAAAGTAATAGAGATCCAAAGATCAAGATGATGCTTTGTTCACTTTGTAATTATTTATATTTCTTTAGTAAAATATTGGAGTCATAAATAAATTTGAAAATAGATTATACTTCTATGAAATGAAGTATAGCCATGAAGCCATGAGCCATTTTGAAACTTGAAAATACAGAAAGCTGAGAATAATGTGCAATAATTACACAGTTCATTACTTCAAAGTATTTTATTAATATTTCAGTCACTTTTTGAACTTCTTTTACCTCCTTTACCTGTATAAAAAATAAAAATAAACCTGTACCTATTAAACTGCATCTTCTCAATTTGCTCTAGTATCAAATGATGCTAGAAAAAAAAAGAAAAAGAAAAAAAAGAAAAAAGAAGAAAACAAGAAAACAAAACAAAACAAACAAAAAAGCTTATATAAAGGCAAAAAAGAAAAGAAAAGAAAAGAAAAGAAAAGAAAAGAAAAGAAAAGAAAAGAAAAGAAAAGAAAAGAAAAGAAAAGAAAAGAAAAGAAAAGAAAAGAAAAGAAAAGAAAAGAAAAGAAAAGAAAAGAAAAGAAAAGAAAAGAAAAGAAAAGAAAAGGAATCATTTAAAAAATCCACAACCTGGTTCTACTAAGATGCAGTGTACTATTTTGAAAATCAACAAATTCAGACTGTACAGAACCAGCTAAGTTGATATATTGTAAATAAAAAAGGTTCTGTTTTTTAGTAACCGTCAATTACAAGTACTAAATGTACCAAAGCACATCCAGTTTTCTCTGAGTAATTGAACCAAGGCAATTTGTTCAGTGTAGCCAACTTCAGAACCATAAATTGATATGACCTAAACTAAAAATATACCTTGAGAGAATGTAAAATAAATTAAAATTTACTAAAGATTAGCTTAGATAATATGTTACAGTCTTATAAGAGAAAAAGAAAACTGTAAGCCATAATAAATTAAAAAATAATACAGCAATGCAGTTTACTTATGGACAACAGTGCTTAATTTGTTTATAGGCTAAAACTAAGAACTCATCACTGCTACCAAGAGTAGATTTTTGATTTTCTACCAATTCTCAGCTTTTCTAATTGATACCTGAGATAAATGATTCAACATATCGGTTGCAAATATATTTTTTTCTAAATACATTTAGACGTGATTATATTTAGTCATATTCACAGGTGTTTTCAAACCATGTGTCTATACGCTCAGTGGGACAATGAGGATAATTCACAATTACCATTTTAAACAAAATTCTGAGTTCACTACCATTATCTTGTATTGCTAAATTTTGTTTAGTTTTAAACATCCATGTCATGGATTCCATGAACTATTTTTAGCTGTTTTATAGGTTTCTGTTTTCTTCTAACCTTAACTGATTTTCTTTGATGGTTTCCATAGCTGTAGTTGTTCTGATTAAATCTGTAACCTTTTCAAAGTAATGATGATGATTGTATTAAGATTTTGTAGTTTATCTATGTTTGTAGTTTTCTTAATTAAGGTCTTTTATGTAAGAAAGCTTTAATCATTTGTAGATCTTGTGGATGCCAATCTCTACTTCCTCTAATTTAATCTTCCACCCATACTACTTTTTCCTTTTGACTTAGTATCTCACAGAAATAAAGCAATTTACACTTATTCTTCCCTGCATTGTAAAGACCAGCAATTGTATTCTCATGGTGAAATGACCCTCTTAAGACAGCAGAATCCTGGAACTTTACAAAATGAGCTTTGACAAAAAATTTTGTGAGGGTTCAGTGGTAAACTGTATTTTAACTATGCATTCAGCAAGAGTCAATATTTTTTAGTTTTGATAGAGGCTTTATATTAAAATATTGGATTCAAGACAAACAAAAAAGACCTCATCTAATTGCTTTTTGAAATGGACATCGGTAAAGTTTTGGAACATTTTTGTTCTGTTATTTGAAGATCAATTGTGACAACTCTGCAAATGTTACTCTTGTACTCTCCTATAGAAAATCAATAGAATAAAACTCTACCAAAAAGCATTCAGTGGAATCATTCTTGAGGGTTTCAACTCTATATCATTGTGCAATTCATAAAATAAAGCACTACAAATACCAAGCAATCTAATGTTAACACACTGTAATAAGGTGGGTGGCACGCAGTAGGAAAAGTACAGTGTTATGTAAACATTAGTTATCTCCTGGGTATACTTTTGATGATAACTATTTAAGAGTCCTTGTAGATGAAAAGCTTTGCATGTGCCAGCAGTATTAGCTTGCAGCCCAGAAGGCCAACTGTATCTGGGCTACATTAAAAATTTTTCTGAGTAAGCCTTGGAGAATTTGAAGAGTTAGTCTGCTGATAGATTTGCTTCAGATTCTTAAACTTAGACATCTGTGATAACTGAGATATCCTAGGACATCTGGGCAGTTCTTCAGGTGTGACTCCAGGGATCAGAGTGCTGCAAAGACCTCTACCAACCTTAAGCAGATGGCATCCTTGATGGCTTCTATATATAGGCCATGAATTAAGCTCCTTTAGGCTCTGTTTACAATGACAGTTTAGATACTTAACGTACAAATCTGACATCAGTACATTTACATTTAGTTAGACACACTCTGGAGTTGAATTCTAAGTGATTATTTTCATAGTGTGCTATAAGGTAGTACCCTTTATGAGCCACAGAACTTGAATATAGTAGATTATTTATTTACTTGTTTTCTTTTTTCCAAACAGGTTGTACAAAGTATTTGCAATCCATTCAATAATTTTCCTTTTAATTTGTAATACTACAGTGTATCACATAGCACAATACAAACATTTTATGTAAAAAAATAGGAAAAACTGGTGTACAGAACATGATTACAATACATCAATTTTTAGTGGCAATATAGCAAATTTAGCACATTTGTGCCCATATGAAGCCATAAACATTTGATTACATGTCTAATAAAAATTCTGTATGATATTTGGATGAGATATAAAGATTCAAAAAAGGTGGAATGCAGTGTCCCTTAGATGGAAATGACACGGTATCACATGGTGCGTTCTTCTTTGGAATCATCACATTGTCTTTGCTGTCAAGTAATATAATAGACAAACTTCCTGATCTGAGAGTCCATACTGGGGAGCAAGATCTTCTGATCAGCTGTGTTACATGGATTTAAATATATTTTACAGACAAATTATATATTGCCCTTTTTTTTTCTCTAGACTTTCCTCAAAAAGTCACTTGTTAGGTATTAACAGTTCAAAGACAGCATGATTCACACCCACATAAAATTATTCACAGTATTCATTCTTGATTCATCTTAAATAACTGTTATTCAGAAAGGAAATTATCTGAAATTAAGAATGTATTTCTTGAATTTAATCTTCTAGAATGAGGTTCAAATATGCTTAAGAAAAAATGAGACATGAGGGAGCATTAGTTTTATAATTATATGACCAGATTACAAAGTTGTTTCCATAAATCTCTTCTGCTTGAGACAAAAAGGAAAACTTTCTGATGTATGTAAATATCATTTTAATTTTGTTAACATTAGTATTCATATGTAAATAAACACATTTTTGTAGTGCATTTGCAGAAATGCATTAATTCACTGTGGTTTAGATTTAAACCCAAAGTGATAAAACTCCCTTTGTGTGAAATGAATAACATGAAGGATAAGAGAGGAAAGAGCAAAAATACCAGCTGAATTTACTGCAGGAATTTTAGATCTATGTTCAATTTTCTCACTATAAACTTCCAAAAAGTTCCAAAAGCTCTCTAACAAGGCTTGTAGTTATTGGTACATCACTGATACTCTGAAAATTAAAGTTAGCCAAAAGCACACTGGATGTTTTATCATAGAATTGTAGAATCGTTTGAGATGGAAGAGAACTTTATGGGTAATTTAGGTCAACTTCATGCAATAAACAGGGTCATCTGAACCTAGATCTGGTTGCTCAGAGCCTGATCCAGCCTGACCTTTTATGTCTCCAGGAATGGGATATCCACCACATTACTGGGCAATCTGTTCCTATGCCTCACCACTCTTCTAGTAAAACAATTCTTCTTTATATTCAGTCTAAATCCCCCCATTTTTAGTTTGAAAACATTTCCACTTCTCCTGTCACATCCTGCAGAAGATTCTGTCTCCTTCCTTCTTATAGCCTCAATTTAGATATAGAAAGGCTGCTATCAGGTTCCCATGAAGCATTCTTTTCTCCAAACTGAAGAGCCTGTCCTCGTAAGAGAAGTGCTCCATCTCTAGGATCTCTTTTGTGGCCCTCCTCAGGAGATGATCCAACAGGTTCACATATTTCCTCTACTGAGGACTTCACGTCTGGATGCAGTACTCCAAGTAAGGTGTAATTAGTGCAGAATAGAGGGGCAGGATCACCTCCCTCAACCTGATGACCATACTTCTTTCGATGTAACCCAGTATCCTGGTTGGCTTTCTGGGCTACGAGGGGCACACTGCTGTCTCATGTACAGCTTGCCAGCCACCATGCCCTCAAGTCATTTTCAGCAGGGCTGAGCTCCATCCTTACATTTCTCAGCCTGTACTGATAGCTCAGGTTGCCACAACCCAGCTGCAAGACCGTATACTTGGATATGTTGAATGCCATGAAGTTCACTCGGGCCCACTGCTCGAGCCTGATCTAGTTCTCTCTGAATAGCATCCCACCCCTCAGGCATGTCAGCTGCACCACACAGCTGGGTATCAACTGCAAACTTGCTGAGAATGCACTTGGTCTTACTGTCAATGCAATCAATGAAGATGTTGAAGAGCACTGGTCCCACACTTACCCCTGAGAAGCACCACTTGTCACTGATCACCATCCAGACACTGAGCCATTGACCATGACTCTCTGGATGTGATATGACAAGCAGTTTCTTGTCCATTGAACAGTCCATATCTTTACAATTTGGAGAGAAGGATGTTGGAGAGTATCACATCAAAGGCCTTACTGAAGACCAGACAGATGACATCTGTGGCTTTTCCCTTGTCCTCTGATGCAATTATACCATCATAAAAAGCATCAAGTTTGGCGAGATAGGACCTGCCCTTGGTGAAGCCATGTTGGGCATTCCATATCAGCTATTTTCCATATGCTTTAGCATAGCTCCATGATCTTCTCCAGCACAGAGGTGAGACTGACAGGTCAGTAGTTTCCTGAATCATCCTTTCTACTGTTCTTATAAATGGATGCTATATTGCCATTTTTTTCCAGACACAGGGATCTTCATCTGACTGCCATAACTTTCCGATTATCATGGAGAGTTGTCCTACCGCATGGAATATCCCTTTATATCTGTTGGGGTCTGGTGTCACAGCTGTGTCCCCACTCAGCATTTTTTTCCACTCCTGTATACTCCTAAGATGATAGAGTTAGGAAAAATGAAAGCCTTGCTGCAATGCAAGCATTGTCCAACCAAGACACTGGTTTGATATCAACACTGTTTTAACCACAAATGCAAAACCCAGCACTATAAAAACTGCTCTGAAGAAAGTTAACTATAATCTGATCTAAGGAGCCTGCTTTGGCAGGGGGTTGGACTAGACGATCTCTAGTGGTCCCTTCCAATTCCTATAATTCTGTGATTCTATGGTCCCCGACAGATTCAATATATTCATGATCAAATAAAGTAAAATGAAATAATAAGCCTGAGAAACAGAAGAGAAATCCATAAAGACTTAACTATGACACAAGTATAATCTCACATGATTTAGTTACATGTTTAGACTAAAGTAGTTTTGTAGAATTCTATTTTAATTGAGATGCAACACCACAGGAAAAAAATCATAGCCTAAGTACAACAAATGTCATAGCTTGCCCTCTGAAGTTGGGTGTCTCTTTTCATTTATTATACAGGTAATGTAAGGGAAAAATTCATCTAACATAGACAGCTAAGTTCCTTATGTTTTCTTTAAAGTCAGTGAATAGAAAAGATCACTGCCTCAGAGTCAAAATCTTATTTATTTAACATTTTAGAGTAAGTTGGATCACATCTTGGAAATACTTTTTAAATTGCTGTATATCATTTGAATATAAGTGTTTAGATGAAAGCACTGGTTTAACTAACTTCCATGTTTAAGATATTATTTGTAAGTTACACAAAGTACACCAATGCTGATGATAACAATCTGGGAGGACCAGTAAATAAGTGTTACACAGTGCAGTTGTACACCTTCTGCTTACCAATTCACAGCCACTACTTGCTTACACTGAGTACTTCTTCCAAAGCAATTCCATACACTTCTATTTCTGAGCATAATGCTACACAGAATGGAATACTGCTTTGGCCAGTTTGGGTCAGCTGTCCCAGTTTTATCCTGTCCCATTTTCTTGTGAACTCCTAGCCTCCTCACTGGCAAGGTGAGAAGTTGAAAAGTCCTCAACGATGTAGGCACTGCTCAGCAACAGCTAAAATATCAGTGGGTTATCAACATTATTCTAAATAAAAAACACAGTCCCATGCCAAGAAGTAAATCAACTGTCTCCCAGCCAAAGCCCGGACAGAGAGAAGAGAGGCAGGGGACTAGGGGGGAATAGTTCTCATGATGAAAGCATAAATCATGTCTGATCATTCTGATACTCCCAAGGTGATTACATGATGAGGTCCATAGATGAGAGGAGAGCAGGAAGTGTGTTTTACTTCAGTTTTAATTGGGGTTTTGACACTATTTCCCATAATATTCTTGCACCAAAGTTAATACATTCCAATCGGAATGAGTGGACAATGAAATGCATAAAAATGTGGTTGAATCATCAGGCATAATTATGGTTAGTGGGTCTTACTCCATATCTGAATGCTTTCAACAAGAGGGGTACTTAAACTGTACACATGTACTGCATATATACTCCTGTTCAACATGTTTATTAGTGATCTGAAGGAATTTACAAAGTGCACTCTCAAAAATTTTACTGATGATACCAATCTGGGAGGACCAGTAAATATCATCAAGGGCAGGGCTGCTTCTTAGAGAGACTTAGGCAGGCTGGAGGAATGAGTTGATACTAGAATTATGAGACTCAGCAAATACAAATGCAGTCCTACATTTGGGAAAGTAGATCCCAATAGTAATTCAGACTGAGGCCTGAGGAACTAGAGTTCAGCCTTAAGGAAAAGTTCTGAGACCTTGGGGGAGAGTGACTGAAACTGATCTGGGACTATTCTGGCAGCAGAGATGGCTAACAGCACCCAGAGGTGTGTTAAGTGAAATATATACAACAAATCAAAGGAAGTGACTATCAAATTCTCTGCATTCATTAGAGAGCGTCAATTAAAAAGTATTCAGCTTTGGAAGCCCTGAGAACAAGAAAGCAGTCAATAAGCTCAAGCAAGTCTAGCTGAGGTCCATCTGAATTGTCAGACCTGAAACACTTGTGTATTTTAGGAGAGTTTGAGAAACAGAGAAGCAGCAGCTTCAGGGGACCTAACAACATCTACATGCCTACTGTGAGATGATCAACGCGACCAAGCTAAGCTGTCATGCATGGTAGGAAGATTAGAAGCAATGGACATAAATTGAAACAGAAGAAATTATTATTATGAGAATTATATATATATATATATATATAATATTTTTTTTTCTGAGAAAACAGTAAGACAGAGGTTCATATGTCCCAGAGAAATTAAGCAGTCTACAACTTTGGAGGTTTTCTAGACTTGGTTAGCTAAAGCCCTGACTTGAACAGCTGTAGGTATATCTTGAGCAGAAATCTATCTTAGGCGTATATCTCTCCCAGCCCATCTTCTCTATCATATCCAATGAAACGATTCTATTTGATTCTTTAGGCTTGATCACTTGATACAGTTTCTCTGGAGATTTTTAATAGCATCCAGAGGAAATGTTTACATGTGCATAATTACTATCACTTTTCTACATCTCCTTAGAGAGAGAGAATTACACTGAAAATTACTGAGAGACAGAAGCTATTACATCTTTCTACTAAGTTATTAAAATTAATATGATTATTTCTTACTAATTGCATTACTTGCTAACTAGGTCACCTTTGGGAATATCTTGTTTTTGTTGTTGTTGTTTAAAATAGCAGCACCTTGTTATTGCCCCCCCTTTAATTTATCTTTGTTAGGCCCCACCTGGACTACTGCATCCAGGCTTGAGGCCACCAGCACAAGAAAGACTTGAAGCTGGTCCATAGGAACATCTTGAAGATGATCAGAGGGCTTTAGCACCTCACCTACCAAAACCAGCTGAAGGAGCTGGACTTGTGCAGTCTGGAAAAGTCCAGAGAGACCTTGTTGTGAAGTTCCAGTACTGAAAGGGAGCTTGTAAACAGGAGGAGATCACCTTTTTACAGGATCTTACAGTGATAGAACAAGTGGATTGGTTTTAAACTAGAAGATGTGGAATTTGCATTAGATACTAAATGGGATTTTTTTTACTAAGAGAGTGGAAAAACAATGAAACAGATTGTTCAGTTGTAGATGCCCCATCTCTGGAGGCATTCAAAGAAAGGTTGAATCTGTCTCTGTGCAGCCTGACCTGATGGATGACAACTCTTCCATGGCAAAGGAGATGAAACTAGTTGGTCATCAAAGTAACTTCCAACACAAAACATTCTGTCAAACCATGTCAATATAAAGGAGATGCCTACTTGGTAGTGATTTAACACCTCAGTTTAGATAACCTAGTAGAAATTATGAAAGCAATTTTTGTAATAAAATACACAAAGTTTTCTGAAATATAAAAGCTTATAAGTTAGGGTAGCTAAGGAGAATTGTAGCAGATTTTATTAAATGAAAAACAATAGCAAGTCAACCATAGAACTTATCTACAAACTCTGTCCTCTTTATGTGTGCTTCTTGCAGATATTTTCACATTCTTAAATTTAGAATTTCTTTTTCTTATTTAGTCTTGCAAGCTATTAGTTTACTTATTACATTAATTATATTCGATCTATGTCAAATGAAAATTATAAATCTGGATATATTTCGTCTTCAGTTTCACCATTTATAGCCTCATTACAATAATTAGGGCGTAAAAGCCACACTTAGGTTTCATTGCTTTTGCTGATATGTGCTAAAATTTAAGTGTTAGCATTAAAGAAATGTGTTTTTCCAGTCTTTGTATGTGTCATACCACAGCAGTGAATATCTGTACTTCTTGAGCTTAACATCGTTAATGAGGGTAATAAAAATATTTCATGCTTATCTTTTCATTGTAACAACATAAACACAACCAATCAGCATCATGAAAGCATCAGCGTTAAATATCATGTAATTATATAAACTGTTTATCTTTTTCTTACAGCTTTGAACAGTTATCAGGCAGTTAAAATAGATTTGCATGTAAATTTATACAGCTTCAATAATTTAAGCATGTTAATTTGTTTAAAGCTTGTGAAATGCAAACAAACAAAAAACAAATGCACCAATGAAGACTGGTAAATTGGATATTGTGGAACTTAGCTGCTTTGTTTGTTTTAATTATTAATGGTTAAAAATAGCTTTGAGAGGAGCTAAGGTGTGACCGCTTTCTGTTTATTTACATTACCTCTCATATAGCACTTTTATAAATCAACCTTAAGGTAAACTAGAAACCAGCTTAGGTCTGTGAAGAACTCTTTGTTTTACAGGCTTGATTATGCAATACGTATTCTCAAGTAAAAGGTGTATAAATTTTCTTTCTCAAAAGGTATTATTGAGTATCACTAATATTATTTATTATTCCACCTCTTCAAATCACCTGAAACATTTGGAAAATATGGATACTATCCTGTTCTCTTAAAATTGGGTACAGCTAAAAGATGGTTCAGTATTCTTACATGGATTCCATAGATCACTATAAGGTACATTCTAATTCTTAGACTAATTTCACTAAGACATGTAGAAATTCTGAAAGAACTGTTCTCTTTTGTCCTACTGTCCAATATATGAACTTATTATTTTAAATGGCCATTAATTTTTGAAATAAATCCACCCACTCTTTATAAAAAAGAGTTTTTAAGTAGAAGCTAAATAAATCTCACTAAAAAATGTTTAATGTTATGAAAACACATCTGTTGACAGAATTAAAAACTGTGGAAAGCTGGACGAATTTTTTAACATCATAATTCCAGGAAATAAGCAATACAAAGTGGTTGGTATAATGTGGAATAAGAATTGTAATTGAAAATCTATGTATATCTCACTTTGATTATTTGATTCCCTAATTGGATTTAGTATGTATATGCTGTGTCAATTTTACTGTTTGCCATTTAACTATATATAAAGAATTCTTACTATATTAATTTCATATGTGTGTTTAAGATCCTTGTTTTCTAAGGATTTTTTTTTCCTAAGATGAAAATTCTTTATTATATGTATATAGGGAGAACTGCAAGCAAGTTATTATTGCTTCTAGTGCAATCCCTGGCTACAAACTGGAAGATCTGCATACAGTGTTAACGTGAGTTTTTTAAGTAAAACAAGACAGCACTACAGCCAAGGACCCTTATATCCTTGTATAGGCAATGGGTATTATGTGCATTGTTATAGGGGGACATGGGGCAAGAGGTGACTGAACTTTTTCTTGCTGTTTATCTTGCTTATCCTCACCCACTTTTTATATACTGTATCTATTAGGAAGGTTAGCAAATGTGATGCTAGTGTTTTGAAAGAAAACATTAAAAAGCTTAAAATATATATATATTCAGAGTTTTGAGACCTTCTTGTAACCTTACCATACCCTTCATGGTAATTAAACTATCTGACATGCACAACTATGTATGCTACAAAGTAGTCTTTTGTCTGAAACAGTGGCTGCAGTAAGTTCTGATAATAAACACAAGTGAACCTCTAGCTCAGATGGTTATTTGTATGCAAGGTATTTTCACTGAAAAATTTATAGTTGCTCATCCAATTAAAATGAAAATATTAATGCTGCCTTCATACACACACAAAAAAAGGCAGAAACTATTCAAGAAATCATGAACTCCCAAATTATTTGCTTGATTCTAAAGTTAGAACTAATATAGAGCGAAGGCCATAAGATCAATACAGAATCAGAGCTGAGGTGTCCAAGACTGAGTTCCAAAAATTTCCTACATGAAATACTGAAAATGGATCTTAAGATGTGATTAAATCTATAGGAGCATGATTGAAAAGCAATCATCCAGAAGTTCCCAAGTCTCTGAGGTACCAAAGTCTCAAAGTTCACCCCAAGCTTCTCTTAGGCATCCTTTTATGCCTGCTAGATTTACAGAGTATGTCATCAACAAGTTCTTCATCAACAAGTTGGCCATCAACAAGTTCACAGTCAGAACTCCGCAGGAAATAACTCCATTTTAACAGGGGAGTTTTGGCCAGAGCAAGGCCATTCTGTCTCCACAGGGCTCCCTCCTCTGACCACATCTTCAGCCTTAAGCCTGTTGTCATGTCGTTGGTGTATCTTGCAAGTGTTATTCATTCCAGAGATCTGACAGAACCTGAATATGAAATGCTAGTACAGTTACAATACCCTGTTGCTACAAAAAGCTACAGCACATGAAGTTTGCAAGGTTTTGTACTGAGTTTGGCTAGGATGTAGTTAATTTTATTCATGGCAGCTGGTAGGCTGTTGTATTTTTGATCTGCAACCCAACCAGTGCTTAAAGTACTGTGAGTTGGCAAGAGATTGGACAGGGACACAGCAAGAACAGATGACCAAATTGAATGAAGAGTTACTGTACTCTATATCATCTTTTGTTTAGAATAAGTCTGTGTGTATTTGGGGAGGGGAGTTATTTCCAAAGCATCCACTGCTTGGGTACTAACTGGGCAATTTGTCTGCTGAGTGGGTTTTTTTTTTGTTGTTTTCTTTGTTTTTCTCCCCTCATTTGTTACCTTGTAGTTGTCTCACACAAGTTATTTCTCAGAACTGATTTTGGCTGGTTTAGAGTTAAGTATCATGTAAGATACTGTGTTTTGGATTTGTGACCAAATAGTGTTGATAACATATCAGTATTTTAGTTGCTGCTCATCAGTGCTTATGCTAAGTCAAGATCTTTTCTGCTTCTCATTCTGCCATACTACTGAGGTGGCTGGCAATGCAGAAGATGCTGATAAATCACATATCCAGGACAGCTGATCAAAGGGATATGCAATACCGTGTATCATTACCAACAATAAAAACTGGGAAGAAAGAAGGAGGAAGGGATGGGGGAGGAGGGGAAAAGGAAGGGAAGGGAAAAAGAGGGGGGGAAAGAACAAGTCTGACTATGACATTTTGTGTGATGATATTTGTCTCCCCAAGTAACTATTACAGGTAACAGAGCCTTGCTTTCCTGGTCATGACTGAAATGGCCATGGGAAATAACAAATTAATTACTTGTTTCAGTTTGCTATCAGAAACTTTTTGCTTTACTTATTAAACAGTCTTTATCCTAACCCACAAGTTTTCTCACTTTTGCCTTTACAGTTATCTTCCCTATTCAACTGTGAGGGAGTGAGCAAGTAGTTGTTTGGATCTTAGCCAGATAGGACTAGACTACCAGATAAATTTACTACTAGTATTAAAAATCAAACAAACAAAAAACAAATAAATAAATAGCACTCTAGAAGGGATTAGAGTAATTGCAAGTATGTAATTCTGACTTTGGACTCTAATAAAAAGAATATTTTCTGTTATATAATACCACTGAGCACCTGTAGAAGTCAAGAATAGTGTGAAGATTCTGTCTCTTTCTTTCTAATTGCAGATGGTGTGAAAAGGCACATAAATGAGTGGACTCTTGTAGATAAAGTTTACTATTTGTCTTTTCTGGCTATTTTCCTTACAAAAAGTTATTACAAACCAAGACCAAAGTGATAGAGAAGCTTCAGGGTAAATTAACATTGCCCCATCCCTGTAGGTATTCAAGAACAGTTTGGATGCAACCATGGACAACCTAATCAAGTGTCTGATTTAGTTGTCAAGCCTGCCAGTGGCAGGGGACTTGGAACTTGAAGATCTTTGAGGCCCCTACCAGCCCAATACTTTCAATGGTTCTATAATAAAGTAGTACATCTTGGAAAATCATCTAATTAAAGATGGCTGAACTCAGTTGGTAAGCAGTAAATCTAGCAATGTATTGTTTCTGGTTTGCATGTCCAGCATCTGTAGCAGGAAAGAGCCCCAAATGCACTCCAGGGCCCTGGTGGGTGACTTGCATACCACTTTGCTGTTTTCCTAACACATATTCAAGTAACTGAAGTCATCCATAAGGACCTGGTTATGTAGGTCTAAATCTTCCTTGAGCATCCACAGTGAGGTTTCATCAACCTAATCATCCTTTTTAGGAAGTCAGTAAGAGATATCTAGCATAAGATCTTCTAGATGATTATCCCTTTTAGTTTTTATCCAACAACATTTAGATTAAAGAGTTTGCATAGCCGTAGTATTTCCATATCACTGGAACACTGCGAAGATGACATCTAAAAGAAACTCTGAGGTGAGTGCAGTAACAGTAGTAACTATAAATTTAAATGGATCTAACTCCCTAACTGATTCTATGGAATAAATTGTAGTGGTGGTCATTGAATACAAATCCTGCTGATGTAACTATTGAATTTTAAAAGATTCAGCTCAGAAAAGCAATATGCACAAAGATAAGTCACAGCATGTGACTATTTCTTTACAAATGGTAAAACTCATCCAAGCAAGCTGCATTAGTTATGAAAAGTTGTTTTACAAATGACTGTGCCATCTCATTCCAAATCTGCTCCCTGGGGTGACAACCAACATGACTTGTAGTTTAAATAGACACAACTAAAGACTGAGACTAAGTGAGTCTGATTTAATCACCCTTATCTTTTTAAAATAATGAAAATGAATTAAATATGTCCTTATTTTCTCATGTGTTTGCATACTCGTTCATCTGAACATCTTAGAGTGGAATGAAGTCATGAAAAGAACATTACTACAACAGTTTTGGCCCATGTTTCAACAAATAAAAGAAATGAAAGGCTGTCACGTGTCAGTAAGACCTTCATTTTCCTTCATTCATGTTCTTCAGCAAAGTCAAAGGCCAAACAGTGAAAATACATTTTTAATTGAATTTTAAAACTATACAGCCTAATAAAGTCAGTGAAGTGCATACAAATCATATTATCCAATGCAGTTAAAAGCTTTAATTCATTTTGCCTTACAGCTAAAGAAGAATGTGCACTCACTGTATGAGTAATAAACATGAGTAATTATGCATAATTACAGAGATTCAGTTCCAATTAAGTTTCAATTTCTGTAACAATTTTATCCAAAAGTCTTCTAAGGCTTTTGGTATCAGTAGTGAAGGTACCTTGAGGTAATAAGGATTCTTATGATAATACTCAGACAACAAATAAATAAATAAAACAGCAGTCCTGGGTAGTATGAATGCTTTGTTGCCAGCATTAAGTTTTAATCTTCATATTTGCTTTTGCTTCAGCACTTTTAACATTTCCCTATAGTTTCATCATAGATCAGAAAAAAAGCATTCTTAGGTCACTTACATAGAAACATTCTGCTAACTGCACTGAAAAAAAGTTTCTTTTTTTTGTTTTGAGTTTGACTGAAGAAAATGAGGAATATTTTCAGCTCATTTATTTATATATTTGCCAGTCCTATTAGGCTAAAAATGGAATTGTAAATCTTGTTCCATCTGAATTCCTTTATTTCACTGCACATTCATTACTTTAATGAGCTTGAAATACTTCTCATTTTATTAATAAGGAAAATAATATTAAATTACAAAAATATAAACTATTATAATTAACATTTCCACATGACATGCTTAAGAAATTGTTCCATATTAATAAGTATCATGATGGAAAATAAATATCACTCTATCTCCCATTATATAATTTTACATTCATTCAACTTTTTCTAAATATATTTGATAAACCACAAACCTAATATAGCAATACATGCAATGTCTTAAATTGATACTATTGTGCAATAATAAGTAACTGTACAATCTAAAAATATTTTTCAAAGCTTCCCTATTGAAATTCCTGAAGACAGCACTTTGACTAGAGATTTAGGAGAGCTCAATGTATAGACAGTTTAAGCTATATGATTACCAATGATGTGGGCAAATAAATTTGCATTCACTGAAGTTTTGCAAATAAAAGAGAAAAAATATCATACATTAATAGAGAAATATTTTATTTATATTTGTAGTGTAACTGTCATGTCACAGCCTGAACTGATGTTTGAATGCAAGGCAAAAGGTGTGGCTGGCTTAGGAAGTATACATGTCAGCAGTGCAGTCGTGTTTCCCATGTGACTGGATGAAGTGGACCAAGGACTCACTGAAGCCTTGGGGAAGTTTCTCAGCACTCCAAAAGAAGTGTGGAGAACTGAAGGGCCACTCAGGCCAAATAATTATTTACTAATCTCTTCAGCATTATATTCCATAGCTACAGATTTAGAATACAGTTAGTTTATTTGTAATGCCCCTCCCACTATAAGTGATGATCAGGTTTGTGACCACCTGAGGATCTTGAGTATCAATAAGTTTATAGGTCCCAACAAGATGCATCCCAGAATCCTGAGGGAATTGTCTGTTATAGTCACCAAGCCATTCTCAATAATGTTTAAAAAAAGCAGTCAGGCTAAGTCCCTGGTGACTGCAAAAAAGGGTTGCCACAATAATTTTTAAGAAGGGTAAAAAAAATGAGCCAGAGAACTACTGACCTATCAGCCTCACCTCTGCACTGGAGAAGGTTCAGGAAAAGATCCTCCTGTAAGCTATACTAAGACATGGAAGTGAAGAAGGTGATGTGGGACAGCTAACATGGCTTCACCAAGAGCAAGTCTTAATTGACCAACCTAGTGGAAAAGGGAAAAACCAATCATTTCATCTATCAGGCCTTTAGTGAGGACTTCTTACATGGTCCCCTCCAACATCCTACTCTCCAAATTGGAAAGATATGGATTTGATGAGTGAACTTTCTAATGCATGAGGAATGCACTGCAAGATCATACCCAAAAGGTAGTGGTCAATGGTTCAGTACTCAAAAGGAAAACACTGATGAGTCATGCATCTGACACACCAGCAACAGGTCGAGGGTGGTGATTCTGTCCCTCTCATCTGTGCTAGTCACACATCCCATGGAGTATTGCATCTAGACATGGAGTCTTCAGTACCCAAGAGACACTGACCAGTTGGATTCTATACAGAGAGCCACAAAAATGATCCAAGGATGAAATACTTAATGTAATTTTGAGAGCTTTTTTTTTTCCTGATCATTTGTAATTTCAGTGTCTTATGATTATTTTTAGTTAAGTGAAGATAAAATTCAGTTGCTGATGCAAATACTGAAGCTGTAGAACTAGGAGTCTTCTTCGAAAGAGTTCATATTTATCAGATATTAAAGAAAGTGGAAGAAAATAATAGTTGATATCAGTGTTTTCAGTTACATCTGTACATAATTATTTCCATTATGAATTAAAACAGGTTAAATTTGATGTAAAATGAAAATTTCATGAGAAAAAGGATTGTTCAGCATAAACCAAAATGTATTTGGATGATTTAATGTATTTTATTTCTATAACTAAATAAGTAAAATCTTTTTTTTAATAAGTACGTTTACATATAACTGTATACATCTCATCATTAATACTTATATATAATTTTATCAGGGTGTTTCTTTGTACTTTCCAGATATCTTTGTGTGTTTGTTTGTTTGTTCTGTTTTGTTTTCTGTTACATTTATCTAACTGTGTCAGTAGGGTTTCTAACAGTAATATGATATAGGGCCATGACAGAAATGCGATTAATACATTTTATATACAGCTACAGATGTATGTATGTTGATTTTGCATTTTTGCATGTTGTTTGCATTTAGATATGATGCTATGTTATTCATGACATTGCCATTGTATGCAGGAACCTAACCCCAAAAAGGAAATCTAGATCTGCACATTTTTGCCAATACAGAATATCAAGGCCATAATGTATTATGAGGTAAATAAGGACATTATTGATACCAGTGTTAGCAATAGGACACAATTAACAAAACTATTAGAATAGATAATCACACCTGACTTTTAATCTAGGTCACAGAAGATGTGAACCACAAAACTTTGAGAAAATATGGTTTCTATTCCTACAAGAAATGTGCATAATCTATCCTTTTCTAATGTGACCACTGTTATATTAAAGGTTTAAAAATGAAGCATATTGCTTGGTTTTGTACTGATAATGCTCAGGTTGAGAGGAAACATTTTTTTTTTGTTTCTTTATTTTTTTCCTTCATTCATTAGCTTATTTCTCCTGATATTGCTTTCTTATACATACAAGTCCAACACCATAGGATTGCAGATTCTCCCTAATTCTTGGTTCAAAAAGGTCTACAGATTGAATGGTGGTACTCATCTTGAGTGTAAATCGGCGATGAGTGTAAATAATTCCAGCTCCAGCAGATTGTTATGCCTGTTTGCAGTAAATTGTGGATTTTCCCCTGTGGGTTTTTTGCTGATGACTTTCAGAAACAGGTCAAGTTGTATTAGATATGTGAGTCAATCGTTCTAGTTGCTTGCAATAAAAAGAAAAATGGTTTTGATTGATTGAAAAAAAAATACTTCAAACCACATATTGTTCAACCTTTTTATATCTCCTGGAAAATCTCTGATAATATTCTCAGGTGATAACATATAAATGTGTAATATATCATATCTTCAAAGTTGTCATAATGTAGCATAATATTATTGAATTATATTAATGCTTGCCAGGTGAAATTACTATCAGATCACACACTATTTTTATTCTGCAAAAACCTATGCAAGTTATGTAAGAGGTGGCAACAAAGAGATGTTAGATAAACATTTATTTACAAAAAAATAAAAACTAATAACATGGTTTGACATTTTTCACTTAGCCAGTTTGTTACCAGAACCATAGGTTCATAGAATCATTAGGTTGGAAAGGACCTACAAGATCATCTAGTCCAACCATTCTCCTATCACCATCCCTACCCCCTGAACTACTAAATCAAATCCCTTAGCACCTCATCTAAACGCTTCTTGAACAGCGCTAGGGACGGTGCCTCAACCACCTCCCTAGGCAGGCCATTCCAGTGCCTGACCACTCTTTCAGAGAAAAAACGTTTCCTAAGGTCTAATCTAAATCTTCCCCGGCGCAACTTCTGGCCATTCCCTCTCGTCCTGTCATTATTTATCAGGGAGAAGAGGCCCACCCCCTCTTCACCACAACCCCCCTTCAGGAAGTGATAGAGTGCAATAAGGTCTCCTCTGAGCCTCCTCTTCTCCAGACTAAACAATCCCAGCTCCCTCAGCAGCTCCTCATAAGACTTGTGCTCCAGACCCCTCACCAGTTTTGTTGCCCTTCTCTGAACACGTTCCAGGGCCTCAATGTCCTTCCTGTAGTGAGGGGCCCAAAACTGAACACAGTAATTGAGGTGCAGCCGTACCAGAGCTGAGTACAGGGGGATGATCGCCTCCCTGCTCCTGCTGGCTACACTATTTCTAATACAGGCCAGGATGCTGTTGGCCTTCTTGGCCACTTGGGCACACTGCCGGCTCATGTTGAGCCGAGCATCAACCAACACCCCCAGGTCCTTTTCCTCTCTACATTCTTCAAGCCATTCTGCCCCAAGCCTATAGCATTGCATGGGGTTATTGTGGCCATGGTGCAGGACCCGGCACTTGGTCTTATTGAACCTCATCCCATTGAGCTCAGCCCAGCTGTTCAGCCTATCCAAATCCCCCTGAAGGGCCTCCCTACCCTCAGGCAGTTTGACACATCCTCCCAACTTGGTGTCATCTGCAAACTTACTGAGGGTACACTCAATCCCTTCGTCTAGGTCATCAATAAAGATATTAAACAAGATGGGCCTCAATACCGACCCTTAGGGGACACCACTTGTAACAGGACGCCGGCTGGACTTAACTCCATTGAACACTACCTGCTGGGCACGGCCCTCCAGCCAGTTTTCCACCCAGAGAAGAGTGAACCTGTCCACACCACGGGCTGCCAGTTTCCTTAGGAGAATACTGTGGGAGACTGTGTCAGAGGCCTTGCTGAAGTCCAGGTAGACTACATCAACAGCCTTTCCCTCATCTACCTGTCTGGTCACCCAGTCATAGACGGAGATGAGGTTGGACAAGCACAACCTGCCCTTTGTGAACCCGTGCTGGCTGGGTCAAGGAGGGAAGGAGGAAGGGAGGGAAGGAGAGAGGGAGTACCGAATGGTCTAAGTTGCCAGTGTCACATGGATATAAAAGGACACAAGGGAAGAAATAGAAAATAGACCTGTTAGTCAATGCTCAATACCTAGAATACTTATGAAAAGGATTATTCTAAATGCTACTGAAAGGCATTTAAAGAACAAAACCATTATTAGACCAGGCTCACATTTGTTCATGAAGAGAATATTGTACTTTATTAATTTGATCTCCTTTGATAAGGTCACCAGCTTAACTGATGAAAGAAAAGCAATAGATGTAATCTTTCTTAATTTTAGTAAGGCCTTTGATACTGCCCCTCACAGAATCCTTCAAGGCAGGTACCCAACTATGAGATAACAGGTTCACATTACACTCTGCGATGAGCAGGCTGAATGTCAGAGCTCAAAGAGTAGTGAATGCAGCTACATCTGACTGGTGTCACTGGCTCTGTCATTCCATTCCATTCCATTCCATTCCATTCCATTCCATTCCATTCCATTCCATTCCATTCCATTCCATTCCATATCCTATCCTACTGTATTAGATTTCTTATCCTACCCTACCCTACCCTACCCTACCCTACCCTACCCTACCCTACCCTACCCTACCCTATCTGTGCTACTACCTGAAAGGTTGTAGTGAGTTGAAGGTAGGCCTCTTCTGCCACTGACAGAATGAGAGGTAATGGTCATAAGTTGTGGCAGGAGAGGTTCAGGTTGGATATTAGGAAATATTTCTTCACAGAAAGAGTGGTAATACATTGGAACAGACTGTCCAGGGATGTGGCAAAGTCACTGGCCCTGGAAGTGTTCAAGAAAAGAGTAGATGTGGCACTGAGGAACATTATTTAGTGGGCATGGTGGTGATAGGTTGACAGTTTAACTAAATGTTCTTAGTATTTTTTTCCAACCTTAATTATTCTATTTAATCCTATTATTTCCTATCCTAGCCTATTCCTCAGATGTCTCCCACTGAATATTTGCTATGGACACTGCATGCTAAATAATTTTTTAAATTCTATTAGAGGAAAATTCTGGAACAAATTATTGGAAAAAAAAATAATAATAACATCTAGTATGTTCTACCAGACATACAGTATAGACCTGAAAATGCATTATTTGGAAGTAACAATTTCTTAATGCATATAAAATGCACTAAAACTATTTGGCCCTCATTATTTAGTCTTGTTCTTTTTTTGGTTTCAGATATGAAGTCCCAAATATTGATGAATCTGTCTGAGAAAGGAAATTACAGTTACTATTCTTGCATCATGTAAATTAGGACACTTGAAAATCCTGATGAAATGAAAATTTAACCATATTAATTCTTTGTGTGAATAATACCACAATGACTAGGATTGTAATGAACCTATTCAGACTTCATAAGTTTCTTCCTTTCACACTTCTTATTTCTACAAAAAAATGAAATTATATCAATTCATATTGATAAAGTACATATAATGTACACTCAAATACACATAAAATATCTTTTATATATGATTTTTCCATCAGAAAATACTACACAAAAAAGATCGATACTAGTCCAAATTGAAACCAGTAATTCTTTTAACATAGTTAAAAAATTCACATTAAGTAACTAATTCCTGAAAACATTAACAAATTCTTTAAGTAGATCTGGCTCCTAGAAGTACTTTCTAGGGACATATGTATAATATTTTTTATCTTGCCTTACACTCATGAATATATTTTCACTGCATATTTTTAAAAACACTACTTGTACAATGTTGTTAGTCTAATGTATAGATGTTAATGATCCACTGCTTGACTTTCAATTCTCATTCTGTCTCATATAAGGCAAAAAATAATAAAAATAAATAAATTAAAAAAAAACAGCCAAACAATATTTACATAGTTTACACTTAATACGAGTGGGGAGAATTTTCCATAAACCATGTGAATAACATGAAGTCTGGATGTTGTAGTAAAAATCAAAAGAAAAGGAAGCAAAGAGAGAAAGTGTAACAGGAAAAAAGAAGGAATATATCTGAAGCTATCATCTATTTAATTTATGCAGCAAGAGTTACACAGCATTAACCTAAACCTATTGCCTCCCATTTCTGCACATTCTAGCATGTACTAACAACATAACTGGTTGAGATAAGGAGGCCAATGATGACTGTTCTTCCCTTCACAAAGCTTGGTCTCTCATGGCTAATTTCTAATATATTTCAGATGCTATGATTAGAGAAGGCAAACAGGTCTTTAGTTCCGTCAAGGAAAACATGTGAGATTCTAATTCTATATGTTTTTATTTTGTCATCACTTCAATAGCTAAAAAATGAAAGGAGTAGATTGGATTCAAGTATCAGAAAACTACACTTGTATGAATGTACAATTCTAGTTCCTCTTATAATCAAATGTATTCTTTACCATGCTGCTCAACAATAATGCAGTTCTTAATAGATACTAAATTCCAACTCATTTTAGGGAATGAAAACATTGGGAAACTGAGCAGGAATCAGTCTTCAGTGTCTCCTATCAACATCCCTTGAAAATGGAATAAGAAAATTTTAGATAGAAACAGGTAACAAACTTTATAATAGAGTTAGTGACTTGTTTTTGTTTTGTTGTTTTTTTTTCAGTGCAACAATGAATCACAAATATGATATGATGATTTTTATGATTATCTTGCACTCATGCAAACTTATCCACCAGACCTTTTTGATCCCAGACTTTTATATACTCATCTATAATTCTGTTCTGATTTTTCTTAAATAGTTTTCTTTACTCAACCTTTTTCTCCTTTCTCATTTTATTTCTCTTGACATTGCACTACTGATTCTAAGAGCCTTTTCTGGGTTAATTGGTCCAGGTGGATTAATTTGGCATCTAATTACACAACTGTTTTTTGATACTGCTGTGAGTTTTTCGGGGTCACATTGAATGAGCTGCATTCAGATACTTAAAAAAAATCGGAAAAACATTTTCATTATTAATGTTCTTAAATGCAGTTCACAGTTCAAATCTCTTTGAAATTAGTAGCTTAATTCCCATTGACTTGATCAGGTGTATTATCAGGTCTGAATCACGTAAATACATGCGTGTTGACTAACATATTCTAGACAGTATATTAAAAAATGTACACTGACTTTCAGCTGTGTTTCCTTCTTTCTTTCTCTTTTTTTCATGAATACATATTCAGATACTAAACATATTCTGTTTCTATAATTTCGCTCTCTAAATATTTATAAAGCTGCTTTTCTAACTTTTCAATATGCATGGTCCTAGACAGGATATTCCCAGATTTTTTAACAAATAAAGGCTGGTTTTGGTACATTATCTGCACAAATGCTGAGGTGGTTTATTGGATGAATGTGTATCATCAGTGATAGATTTCTTCAACAGTTTATCTGCTAATCTGTATTCCTGGTTTTGTGGCATCATTCGAGATGGTGTAAGGCAAGATAAAAAAGTACTCAAAAACATAGGTGCTATGATAACAGTGTATTTATAAAAGACAAAGAAAAGGTCTAAATCATCTAAACAGTGCAGTTTAAATGCTTGGATTTTTTTTTTTTTAATTTGGAAATTCTTAATGTTTGGATAATCATAGAATTAGAAACAGGTATGTAGATTTAATTTGGCCTCTTTATCTGCTACAGAAAATGAAAAATTTTGAAAACTGATTTTAAAAGTAGATCTAGATATACATTTCAAATATTTCTTCATTAAACACTTGAGAATTTTGTGAATTTCTGCAAAAAAAAAAAAGTCAATATTTATTCAGAACATATCACCATAGTTTCTGTGATACACTGATTTTCAGAGTAGTTTGATCTTTAGGCATCCAAAATGGTGCTGACTATGTAGATAACTCCCATTGCTGATACAAAGCTTTACTCTCTTCATCTGCTCTTTAAACCCATTTATTTTTCTAAAAATATCCTTGCTATTATTTCTTGATGATGTCTTCACATTACTACAATGCAAAACTTCAAATCCTTGTTTCAGAGCAACAGTAGGTAAGTCTCAAGATTTTTGAACTGTGAGCAATCGTTTCTGTCTGTGCATGTGCTGTGTAAAGAAGGTATAATTACTGCTGTAGAATGAACATATTTTAGGGAAATAAATTAATTTAAAGAACACTGTCAAACAATGCCAAAGGCACTGAAGAGAAAGATGTAAAATAAATACCTCATTAATTAGCTGGGAAACTGTAGGGATTGAAGACAGTTACTACTTTATCTCCAATGGAATTACAAATTGCCTAAAATTTCTTTAGTTCTTTGTGGCTGGGGCTGTGTCTTTGGAAAATCCTAACTTTAATAACACAACAAATATTTTAACACGGATTTATTATTATTATTATTATTATTATTATTATTATTATTATTATTATTATTATTATTATTATTATTATTATTATTATCCATGTATCCAGTTTTAGTTTTTCAGAATACTGAAAGATGGAAGATATCTTCTTTGAAATCCATCTTTTTTTAACTCTTCTAGAATCAAGATAAATTTGACTTTGATTTACCCTAGAGTCCAGGATTCTCAGAACTATTGATATATCTTATTGAATCCTATGGGTTTATCCAACTATCTCTAACATGACTTCCAATGGCATGGCTTGTGCTAGTATGAGGATCATACTGATTCAAGCTGATTCAGAAATAGGAATCAATACTCATTATTTAAGGATCAATATATTAGTTTAGCAAAAGGAATTGATGTGTGCTAATTTAGTAAAATTTTCCAGTTTAGCTTTGCTTGATATATGCAGGCCTAACAGTATTTTTGGGGGGCTTCAATAATGCCAGAGCAGAGCAGATCTCCACCTACAGTCATGGAGGAATCCAAGGTACAGCAGTGGATGGGGCCTGAAGGAAATCACAAACTGTGAAAAAAACCCACAGGACCAAGCCCTGGGATGGAGTCACAGACTGTGGAAGGGAGTCTGCAGTGGAGAAGAAGGTCTGGAGAAACTGCCACTCATGCTAACTCATGCTGGAGCAGTGCACCACTGAAGAATGGGTCTTACAGTACAGACTCATATTGGAGCAGTTCTTCAATAACTTCTTGAAGAAGCCCACAGTGGATCAATTTGGGAAAAACTTCATCCTATGAGAGAGATTCCATGACCTGCTGGAGAGAAGCTCAGAGGAGAGGGACCTGGGTGTGATGCTGGACAGCAGGCTGGCCATGAGCCAGCAGTGTGCCCTGGTGGCCAAGAAGGCCAATGGTATCTTGGGGTACATTAAATAGAGTGTGCATTAAAAAGAGCATGTCCAGCAGGACGAGGGAGGTGATTCTTCCCCTCTATTCTGGCCTGTTGAGGCCTTATCTGGAGTATTGTGTCCAGTTCTAGGCTTCTGGATGCAAAAAAGACAGGGATCTCCTTGTGAGATTCTAGTGGAGGGCCGCAATGATAATAAAGGGTGTAGATCACCTCACTTATGAGGAAAGGCTGAGAGACCTGGGTCTGTTCAGCCTTGAAAAAAGAAGACTCAGAGGGGATCTGATTCAAATCTATAAAATATCTAAGGAGTAGGAGGCAAAGGGATGAAGCTGACCTCTTCTCAGCAGTTTGTGGCAACAGGACAAGGGGAAATGGCCACAAAATGAAGCATGGGTGGTTCTGCACAAACTTACATGGGAACTTCTTCACAGTGAGAGTGATGGAGCACTGGCACAGGCTGCAAAGTGAGGTGGTGGAGTCTCCTTCTCTGGAGATGTTCAAGACCCTCCTGGATGCCTACCTCTGCAACCTGGGATAGGGAGCTGCTTTGACAGGGGGGTTGGACTAGACAATCTCTAGAGGTCCCTTCCAACCCCTACAGTTCTGTGATACTGTGATTCTGTGAATTCTCTTTCTTTAATCTTTTGTGTCCTTAGAACTCAATGGCTGTCAGTGTCTATGTAAAAGATAGACAGTCAGGGCTTGAAGTGAGCCAAGGCAAATGCATTTTAAAGGAGTCAGTATGAATGTTGCCACTTTTTAGAATCAGTTTAGATCACCAAGATTCCAATACTTTAGTTTTTCCTGCTTTGATTCCAATTCAGGCCATTCAAAGTAATTTTTAACTTTGATGTTCAGTCAATAAATACAATGTGGGATGAATAAGAATAAAGCGATTTTGTGTTTGTGACTAAAAGTTCAGTAAAAAGACACAGAAATGACGAAAACACCCATATGTCATCAAATTCTTTCCTATTATTTTTTGGATCCATTATTCTTTTGATTATTTATTTTTAAAGTGCATATTTGAGAAATAAATATTTAATATGCCAGTCTTAAAATTCTGTGGATTTGAAGTTCATTTTTTTTTTTCAATAGAATTTGTTATTTTCATGAACTTATCTTTTGGAGGTGAATTCAACCTCTCTGAGAAGCTTCTTTTTTTTTTTTTTTTTCATTTTGTTTTGTTTTGTTTTGATTTGATTCCCTGTTATAGACATAGTATATTGAAATATGACACTGTAACACTGGGTATTACAATAACTTCTTATTTAATCATTATGTAGGAAAAAACAATGACAAAGAATGTTTTATTGTTTTATTCACTTTTTAGAATATTTATTCAAAAGGCAACAACAAACTTAATAGCAAATTTGCAAAATTTAGAGTATAGAGAAGGAAGGTTGTAACAAACATGTTTCATATGAACGCTGTATTATGGGGGGGAAGTCCTGTAAAAGAAAATTACTAAATTTGATATAAGAGAATAATGATTTACAATCCAGAAACATGCATTTTTCTCTATTAATAGTGAAGAGCTAAGCTTAGACATTTAATTGTTGTCTAACTTTTAATGGTTTGGTTATACTAGATGAAAATCACCCGATGTTCTTTCCACATCCTTATCATCAGAATCTGCAATAGTACAGAGCCATGGGAATATAGTAAACTAACCTTTAAATATATATCTAGCAGTGATTTCTTAGAAAAGACATTAAAATCCTGCCAGGAGCCTGCATGAGTACATGCAGTTAACACTGCTAAGCTAAGAGTTATGCCACTCACTCTTCTTATGCAAAAAAACTAGATTAAAGGGTAGCCCAGTTCCACCTATATATTTGTGAGCATATTGTAGTAATTTATATAGATTACCATATTCTGAAAAAAATACTCACGAAAAGATTATGATATTGATGATTCTGATACGGCAAAATTCATAATTTTTCTCTGGTATGATTGCAAGTTCCTAATATCCTTAGATTGTTTACCATATTACTTCACTCACCTTTATTAATACACTGGATCACTGAATTAGAGCAACTTTTACATGGCTAGGGAACTTTCTAAACATTATATTATTTTGTAATGTTAGTCTGTTTCATGTGAAACACGCTGAAACTGCTGTCAAATTGACTTTATCTTTTAGAAAATTAAGCTGCATTATCTCACACAATGCAGACTTCTTACAAAAGCAGCAAGGCAAATCTAGTGTGTAGCTGTCAGGAGATAATCACCCCCTTTGGGAATTATAGATACTCTGCTAAATCCTGTATCACTTACAACATTAGGAATATGATTATATTATGACAAATATACCCCTGTTGCAGCACTTACATTTTTTATCCAAGGACTACCCACAATGACCTAGATGAAATACCTTAAAAGAACATTAATTTATGCCACTAAATTTCAACATTAAATAACTAAATAGCTAAATGAGAAAAGAAATCCACAATCTAGAGACAGAATTCTATAACCT
This sequence comes from Cyrtonyx montezumae, assembly GCF_038088225.1. Lineage (NCBI taxonomy): Eukaryota > Metazoa > Chordata > Aves > Galliformes > Odontophoridae > Cyrtonyx > Cyrtonyx montezumae. The sequence continues at coordinate 10,369,759 of NW_027072034.1, read as the reverse complement.
TGTTAAAACTTCGTTAATGGAAATAGTCAATATAAGACATTTCTTATTACAATATTTATGCTATTATTAAATATTGTAATAAAGAAATTAAACAAGACCAATCACTGTCAATAATCAGAATCCTACAAGCAATAGGATCAGTGTATCAACATTTAAAATTTTGAATTAAGATATGATACTGAAATTTTAAACAGTATTATTTATTTTCTGTTTTCAAAGCTTTAAGCTTGCATAACTAATTTCAAGATCAAGCGTTAATTCTGAGCTGAATAGAATACAATAATAGGAAAACTAAAATGTGAAATTCTTTTACCATTTTGACCGTGACTATGTGTCTGATACTGGGAAGGAATGTCTCAAAACAATGTGAGGCAATCAACACTTTGTGGGCAGCTTTATATTTGAAAGTATTTATTTGGAGCTGTTCGCCTTCGAATGGGACGGCCAAGGACTGTAATGCATACTGGTAATGCAAATTGAAAAATAAAGGGAATGATTTTCAAGGACTTCTGTGAAATAAAAAAAGGCTTTTAAAATAAAAAGGGCCTTTGACTCATTGTGATGATGGAGACAATGGTGGGATAGCTTGCATGACTGGAATGCTGTCACAGGTGGTTGGTTACACCCTTTTAGGAAAGATAGAACAGAGGGGTGAGGTGGTGGAGTTTCTCCTTACCTGAGAGAGCAACTAGAATTCATAGAGCTCCACCTTCAGGTGAATGATGGTTGAGTGGAAAGCTGGTGGGTAAGAATGAAGGAGCAGGCTAATGTGGGTGACAGTGTTGTGGATGTATACTACAAGACGTGAACAGGAGGAGGAAGCTGATTAGGTCTTCTACAAACAGCTGGAAGCAAACTCACAATCCTGGGCACTGGTTCTTATGCAAGACTTCAACCATCCTGATATTTATGGCATGAACAACATGGAAAAAGGGCCTATCGGCTTGAGAAGAAGCTGGAAATCTTGTCAGGGCCTGTAGAGATGAAATGAAGAAGGCTAAGCCCCATTTTGAATTTAGTCTGACAAAAGAGGTAAAAGATAATAAGAAAGGGGTTTTTTTAAGTATGTCAACAATAGAAGGAAGACTAGAGAAAATATGAGTCTGCTACTGAGTGAGGTGGGTGCCGTCGTAACAGGGGATGCCAAGAAGGCAGAGATTCTGAATGCTTTCTTTGGTTCTGTCTTTACTACAAAGATTTCCCCTTGGGAATCCTGGACCCTGCAGGTAAGAGAAAGAGAAAAATAACTGCATGCCTGTACAGATTAGGGGACAATTTCCTGGAGAGGAATTCTGCAAAGAAGGACTGAGGGTTTCTGGTTGATAACAGGCTGGTCATGAGCCAGCAATGTACCCTTGTGGTGAAGAAGCCAATAATTTCCTGGGGTGCATTAAAAAGAGCATGGACTGCAGGTCAAGGGAGGTGATTCTACTCCTCTATTCTGCCATAGTGAGGCCACATGTGGAATACTGTTTCCAGTTCTGGACTTCCCAGTTCAAAGAAGACAGATATTTCCTAAGAGTCCAGTGGGGGGCCACAAAGATGAAAAAGGGCCTGGAGCACCTCCTGTATGAGGAAAGGCTGAGACACCTGAGCCTGTTCAGCTTAGAGAAGAGAAGGCTGAGAGAGGATCTGATCAGTGTTTAGAAATATCTAAAGCGTGGAAAACAACTGAATGAGACAGGCTCTTCTCAGTAGTATGTAATGATAGGATCAGGAGCAATGGCAGAAAACTGTAACATAGAAAATTCCACACAAATTTGCAGAACTTCTTCACAATAAAAGTGACAACTGACCTGTTGGGAAATGGCTGCAGGAGCAGGGAGGTCACGGTGATATGTACAAGCATAGTTTGCATGGCAGCACAGACTATATTCTCATGGAAAAGTATTAGATGTTGATAGGAGGTCACGATGTCCCTGGGCCAAGTGACAAACAACTCAAGGCGGACATGAACTGCTTCAGCTGAGCAACCCAAGTTGCCAAGACGTCTATGGGAAACTTCTGTGATTATGTTGTTCAGCCTGCCTTCAGCAAAGAGGCCCACACAGGACTACTGATAATTGTAACTATAGGTATTTTTTTAGAGTAAGCTGTCCTTGATAGTCTGTTCTGTTCAGCTAGCAGGTGTTCTCTTTGGGTTCTGTGTTATGCACTGTCCATGCTGATACGGTGCTCAAAGGAAACTACACTGTGTAAACCTTGAGAAAAGTAAAAGCAGGAAATGGTCTGTGGTGAGCGGGAGAGGAAAAGTGCACTTTGAACAGAGGATGCCCTGCCAGCGCTGCCTTTCACATCCACTGCCGACACATTCCTGCCTGGTTTCTTAGGATTAGGATAATATCAAAAGTCACCTCCTCCAGAATGTGTTTCTCACTGCTGTTAATTGTTGGGAGTTGTTTTAAAGTTGTTTTTCTCGAGGCTCTCTACCAATGGTTGTGTGATATTTTCTATACGCCCCTGTCTTAAACACTATAAGAATAAGGCTGTCTGGGTAATAAACTGAAGCCTGATCACTCATATACCAAGTCCTGTCGTACTTCCCCACTTGAGAGCAATCGACTCAGACCCTGATATCCGCGGCACAGACCACTGGAACAGGCTGCCTAAAGACAAAAAAAAATCTATTTCAGAGATATTCAAGACCCATCTGGACCCCTACCTGTGTGGTCTACTGTAAGGAACCTGCTTTAGCAGAGGCTTTGAACTTAATAGAAGTCCCTTCCAACCCCTTCAATTCTGTGATTCTTAGCAAATAAACTTTGTTAGTTAAATAATAGATATCACTCAGCCTATGTGTTAGAGCAGTGAGCACTGAGGACATCAACACATATTCTCTTTTTCATGAGTCAAGACAGAACCTTATGACTAGAATGTTACTGAGACCTTATTACACCATATATATCTGACTTACTGTAATAATTCAACACTACTAAACAATATTTAAACTAGTTTTTAAGAAACAGTTCTTGGTATAGGAGGTATATAGTAGTGTAGTGTAATGCGAAGAAGGAGCTGTTGTTGTCTAGCCTGACTTCAACATAACACAGGAATTCTTCAAATTAGTCTGATTCTGAACTAGAAAACTTTTATAGGAAAACATATTTTTTATTGTGGTACTCCTCCACAGCATGCTAGTATGGCAAAAGATTATTATCAGAATGATACTCCTTATTTCTAAACTAAATGAGCCTGTTGTCATTTTCCATGCACTAGATCTTCTAATACTTCATTCTGCTAGTCTGTTCAAAGAAAGGAGAATGAAAGCAGAAGCATTCTACAAAAGCTAATTGTGAATTCTGGGGAAGAATATACACAAGAATATCAATTAGAAGTTAATAAAGCCAAGTACGTATTCCTGAGAAGGGAATTGTTAACTGTTGCAATTGATGGGAGTAGCACACACCCAGTATTATTTTAGCTCAGAGCTGCAGATAGACACATTTGAACTGCAAGATTTTGGTCAAATTGAATGTTACTTTTTTTTGTTATTGTTGTTTGTTTGTTTTTTAGGTTAAGCTTCTTATTCACACTTCTAATATCTTAAATAATTTTTTCCACTGCAGTAAGAAGTAGATTTTTTACTCCATAGCCATCTCTCAGCCATGGATATACACAAAGAAAATTTAATAGCATAGGAAATATTATAAAAAACAAGCTGGAGCTTAATGATATGTGTAGAATTCAATGTGCTATATTTTAAAAGAACAGTACAGCAATTGAAATGAATGGTGAGGAAAGTACCTAAGTAGCTTTCTGTTTGGAGGAACAAGTTGTAGGAACATATTTGGAGGAACATAATTGTAGTAGTCAACTTTTGTAATTTTTTTTCTTTTTTATTTGTTTTGATTTGTACTATCTATATATTCCTAATACCCTAATTTTAACTCTTTCTGTGTAGAGAGGAAGGCTCCAAGAGAAACCATAGACTGACTTTGCAAAATATTTACGTTTTTTTTTAAATGATTATAACTATTAAAACCACATATAATTTAATTCAGTTGCTATAGAAATCTCTACAGGAACACAAAGAATAATTAAAAAAAAAAAGGTAAAATTGTTGTATCTCATAGACTAGTTGCCTAGAGTGCACCCCCTATGGGGAGAGTGAAATAATTAAGCTTTGTTTACTGTTATTTCCATTAACTTTTGTTGTTACTGATTATATCTTTGTCTGATTGACTTTTCAGGTGTGGAAAACAACAAAAAAGTAATTGCTTTAATCTTAATTGGCAAGTGACATGTGCATTGTGAGCTGTGACACAAAATACTACTGGAACCAGCTGGAGCTTTTCTACTTGCTCTTCATTTTATTTCATTGTATCATTGAACTTATTTTGAGATAAGGGAAATTGTTGCTATCCACAGTTTCGTATTTTGTATGTGATCAAGGTAAGAAAGAGAATAAAAGGATTTGTTTTTAAATTACCGTAACACTACTCTGTTACAAAATAACAGCAGGAAAGGAAATGTTGTTTTATCACTAGAAAAAGTGTTTAAGGAAAATTGTGGAATGGATTTTACACTGTATTAAATTCCAATTTGCTGTAATAAATGAATCACGCAAGATAACAAATGAATTTCACAAACTATTTTATTGCTAAATTAGACATATTTTACATATGTCTTTACTATAAAAAGTACGTGCATTCTGTACATTAGTCATATACTTATCCTCATCTGTTTTTTTTTTTTTTTTTTGCAATATAAAATTTATTAACATATAAACATTTGATTCAGACGACAAGGGCTAGATTCATTGTTACTTTCCTCAAGGACAAGACACAAGTATTTTTAAGAGGTTTCTATAAGATATGTATATTGATAGTACCTGAAATGTGTGTATGGGAACTGCTGAATCATGGCCTAAACCACTGATTGGTCACCTGAGGTGAGCACGGAGTCAGCCACAGGCGCACAGGTGGAGGTGATATACCTGTGTGATTGGAAGGGATGGAGCCTGGCTCCACCTCTCCCAAACCCCATTTAAGGGCTGATCCCTCCTATGTGGAGTCCTCTATGAGCCTTGTCATTTTAAAGCTGAGCTATCTTCTTTTGTGTATTATTTGTGTACTATCTATATAGACCTACTCAAATATATCATCTTCTATACTATTTCTTTTGAAGTACCATCCTTAGAGTTATTCACCCCAAAAATATGTCTTGATGAAATTCTATGGCACTGATCAGGAGCAGACTAGGACTGCAGAGCTGTACGTTCACACCAATATGGTGAACAGGAGAATGGCCTTTTATTGGTAGCAAGCACTAGCTTATACATCCTATGTGCTTCACCTATGCATGTGTCATGATTTAAGCAGCAGATACATGATTTACATAGCAGATAACAGAGCAGGGGAGGTCCTATTGCATCACATCTCGTCAACGCCCCTTTATCGCCTAATACAACAAAATGTAACTTAGAAAAAACATATATTTTTTAAATGAAATAGAATTCTAATTTGAATTGTTGGAAAGCAATACAATACAATATTTTATTTAACTAAGAGCTTCTGTGTTCCTTTCTCTTTATTCTGTAGGTAATGCATTTAGTTTTCTGCTCCTTGGTAAATATTGTTACATCTTTCCACTACATGCAGCATATGTGCAGTTGTGAGAGAATAAGCTTGTCAGACCTTGTTCAGCTTTACACTCTTGGTCAAAACTAACTGTTTTGACAATTGCATGTAAAGTTCAAGGATACATCCAGGACCTCCACAATATCTTCAAGGTGACAAAAAAATATATTTCAGCATTTATAAAGACAAAATTGAAACCAGTCACTTGGTCTTGACATATGCATCTATAAGAACAGGCAACTTAAAAGGAAACAAAATAGAGGTACATCTAATAGAATTTTTCAAGAGCTAGTCTTGTGAATTCAATCATAGGAAGAGGTTTCGCTTTTGTTATACAGTGCCTCAGTTTAGCATAAACAGTAGGCTACACTCATGTATGCATCTCATACAGATAAGTTTATTTCATAATCAGTGATAGTTTGGAAATATTACCGTTTACTCTTCAAGAATATTCACAATATTTTATTTGAGGATTTCCAATATTTTATAGTAATATTGCCATGCAAATGCTATTTGTTTTCATATTTCTTTAAGATCAAAACAAAATTAATCTCTCATTTTTCATGGGAAAGTGTATTGATTTATATGTATTTTTAAGTTTATTGCATTTAAGGTCTGGCTAAGAAGCATGACTAGAAAAATCAGAAAAATATAGTAATTATTGCAATTTCAAAGTAATAGCTGTTCTTTGTATTTTAAAAACTAATAATAATAATGAAAAATACAGAAGTGTATAGGGAACGTGCTTTAGCAGAGTGGTTAGACTCAACCTGAGTTTCTTTCCAACCCCTTCAATTCTGTGATTCTGCAAAAGATGTTCAGCCATTTCCAGGAAAGCAGGATCCATCACACATTGCAACATTTTGGGAAAACAAACACTGTTACTTTGAACATCCCCTCCTTTTACCTTCCCTACCATTTGTAGGGGAAAAGTTATGCCACAGCCTGAGCTAATGACTGAGCACCTGGAGAATGGGATGGTCGGCCCAGGAAGTACAGATGAAAGCAATTCACCTATGCTTCCCATGTGACTTGAAGGGGTGGACCCTGGGTCACTTAAGGGCTAGCCTCCGAAGTGATAATGTCCCTTGGGTGAATGCTACTTCCTGAGAAGTACTGTTTTGTAACTATAGACCATAATCACCAGTCAACTATGTCAACTTTTTACTACGTATAGTTATTGATTTTCTTTTTTGTAGAATCATGGAATCACCAAGTTTGGAAAAGACCTACAGATCATCCAGTCCAACCATCCACCAGTCACCAATCGTTCTCACTAAACCCCATTCCTCAACACAATATTTAAATGTTCCTTGAATACCTCCAGGGTCAGTGACTCCATCACTTCCCTGGGCAGCCTGTTTCAGTGCCTGACCACTGTTTTGGAGAAGAATTGCTTTCTAATATCCAGTCTGAATTTCCCCAAGCGCACCTTAAAGCCATTCCCTCTTGTCCTATCATGAATTACACAAGAGAAGAGTCCTACTCCCAGCTCTTTATTACCTCCTTTCATGTAGTTATAGAGAGCAATAAGGTCTCCCCTGAGCTTCCTCTTCTCCAGACTGAACAATCCCAGCTTCCCTCAGCTGCTCCTCATAAGGCCTGTGCTCCAGACCCCTTATCAGCTTTGCTACCCTTCTCTGAACAAGCAAAATTTCACCTAGAACTTATCAGAAGTAATTTTTCTGCTTTCAAGCCCCACAGTTCTCACTTGTACTTCTGAGCATGATGCAGTGTGGTACTGAATATCCCTTTGGTCTGTTTGAGTCACCTGTTATGGCTGTGTTACCTCCTGGCTACTTGTGAACTAGTGGCAGAGCAACACGGGAAGTACCAGGGATGCTTGGAGAGTAATGCTTCCCAATTTCTTATGTTGGCCCATAACATCAGAGGTGTATATTGGAGGTATGGCAGTGCAAGTTGAACCATTCTGCCAACTATCTGTTAAATTTTGTTGCTGTGTTACAGATAGCAGCAGAGGAGTAGTGTTAAAAAATAGCATCTAACATGGAAATGCCTATGAAACAAATAAATGCAATTGAATTTCTCCGTGCAAGAAAATGCTGTACCCATTGACATTCATTTATGCCTGCTGAAAATTTTAGAGACCAAAGAGTGGATGTGTGCAAAGTGAGGTGGTGGTTGGTGAGTTTTGGCAGTGCCAACAGCAACAGTTTGTCATTTCCCCAGTGCAAATTTGAGCAAGAGCTGTGCTTATACATTGCTATTAGAAATGCACAACTGATGATGGTGTCTATGTGGATAAACAGTGTCTTGAAGCTCTATCAAACAGTGTTATTGTGCTCTCTGTATCTGTTGTAGTTACCATGGAAATAAATCGGAGTCATTACTTTCAGAGTGACATACAACAATAAGTTTTTGTCTCAGTTTAAGAACTGCTATGTAATAATTAAAGCATAGTGTGTTAACAGCATAATTTTCATAAAAATCCAAAGCAAGGCATCATACAAGCCTCTCCTTTCAAACAAAATTAACTCTATCTTAACCAAAAGTATGATTCTGTCCAAGCGAATAAACTTCCTCAAGTATCATAGGGCAAAATATTTTGAGTGTCTCTCCTAAAAACAGAAGTTAAGAGAGCCAGGCCTGTTTAGTCTAGAGAACAGGAGTCTCAGGGATGATCTTACCAATGTCTACAAGTATCTTAAGACAGAGTACAATGAAAATTGTTATTACTCAGTCTCTCTCTTGTCAAAGTGAACCGGGCACAACTTAGCAAAATGTCATTCCTGTGTGTAGCTATTTATACAAACTAAAATGCATATTACTTGCAAACAGTAAGATGGGAAAATGCCTCTGTGTTCATTGCTTTTTGCATTACGTACTGCTCTGTATATGCAGTTGGATTTTATTTTTAATTGTTTTGTTCTTATTTGCATTATATATATTTTATCTTTTAAACCACTGATGATTCAAGAAGAAATTTAGCTGTGAAATGAATGATCAGCATCTCCACTATTCTCATCAAGCCTTGAGTATTATGTTATCGTTCCACATTAATGAGTTTGCAGTGTTCTCGAGGTGTGAGCAAAAGTTCATTTCATTGAAATTGCTTATAGATTTTGGAAGCTATAAGTTTAAATATGCGGTCCAAAATATGTCTTAAATATACTGATGTTAGAGCTTTATTACACTTTTCAGATGAGCCTTCTTAAAGTTCAACAAACTAAAGTATTAATTTTGATTCTCTCTAAAAATGTATTTCATGAAAGACACTAGTAAAAAATGACAAACAGAAAATTTCTACCGTTTGCTCAGATTAATTAAAAAAAACACCAAAAAATATGAAAATGCAAATGTAATAAGCTGCTGAGCTCTGATAAGTGACACAGAGCAACTTCAAATGTTTCTATTAAAGAAAGTCACTGCACTTCTTGCAGCTAACACATTATCTATTCTGCCTCTGAAATAGTGTCCTTTTTGTTCCATGACACATGGTACTGGCCTGTAGAAAACACATTTTTAATTTGTTTTGTTTTCTTTTGTTTGTAGCAATAGAAACAGGATGCTAAAAGTTGCATTAACAATTGTTTTATCTTCTGAAGATACAGAAATGGTACAAATACCCATTGTGACAATGAATATTTTTTGGTTTAGAATAATTAAAACTACCATTTTCAACATATTATTTTTTAGTTACTAATTAGATATTAATGTCTAAAATGACTAACAAAAATTTAGAGTGTCAAAAACAACAGAATGAAGGGGTAGATGACCAGCATAAACTGAAACAGACAAACTTAATGAATTATGAAAATTCAAACACTTCTTTGTATGTTCAGCTAAAACGACAGGAGCACATGAATAAAACTTGCCCTTGTTAGAAATGAGGTGCCTTTTATATATCAAATGCTAGAATAACAGTTCTTCTGTTATTCTATACACTGACAGGAAATAATAATGAGAGCTGTGAATATGTCCTGGTGGGCAAAACATTGACCATGAGCCATCAATGTGCCCTTGCAGTGAAGGCTTTCTGGAGTGCATTAAAGTATATGGCCAGCAGGTTGAGAGAGTTGATCCTCCCCATCTACTCTGCCCTGCTGAGGCTACATCTAAAGTACTGTGACTGTTTCTGGCCTCCTCAGTTCAAAGACAGGGATCTCCTGAAGAGAGTTTAGCAAAGTGCCAAAAAGGTAATTTTATAAATACCTAGTGAACAGGAATCAAGATGGAGCCAGGTGCTCTTCAGCAACAGAACAAGGGGCAATGGACACAAACTGGAACATAGTAAGTTCCATACGAGCATGAGGAAAAAACATTTTCATGTGGAAATAACATTCTATATTGTGAATATGGTGACTACAATATTATTTTTCTGCTTTTGGCCTCTACTCTCATAAGTGCAACAAAATCTGTCTGTTTAGTCTTTATTTGGACTTCTAGCTTGGATTATTTTAGCACTAAACTTGAGTTGGAGAGTAGCTATCAAGGTGTTTTTTTTTTTATTATTATTATTATGGCATTTAGGTATTCACCCTCATCTCTCTATATAACTTATCGGTTAATCCTGGATTTTCCCCCAAATTCCACCTAATTTCCAGTAGTTCTCTGGAGATATTACCCAATTGAACTCAAACACTATCTTGGCATGTAAATTTCTTTGCTTAAACTCAGTCCAAAAATCTTTTTGCATTTCAACAATCTGACAAGACCTTGTTTTGATCCCAATAACCTCCATCACTTCTTCTTAATTGTTCAGGAAGAGAGGTTTTTGGAAATTGTTCAGGAAGAGAGATTTTTTGGAAATTGTTCAGGAAGTGACTCATTTTAACTCCCTTGTTGATGTTATAACCCTTACTATTTAAACACAAGTTTCTATCCAGAGCCCTGAAGGTTATTAAGACAGTGTAAAAGTAAATGTTAAATGAATCAGAAATGAGACATCAATCATTTACATTAATATGTGCAATATTTGCTACTAAAAGTATTCTAATATAATTATATATATATATATATAATGTATAAACAAAGGTATTTTCACTTATTTCTGGACCTCTTTTTGTCTGTTAGTGCACTTCAAGTTGCACAAGTACATGAGATCTGAGGTGATCTATCCATGAGTTCTGAGGGAACTGGCAGATGAAGTAACCAAACCGCTATCATATTAGAAAGGTCATGGCAGTTTGGTGAAGTTCCTACTGACTGGAAAAGGGAATACACTTTCAAGAAGGGGAAAGAAGATTCAGAGAACTACAGGCCAGTAAGTCTCACCTCAGTGCTTGTCAAGATCATGGAACCTGAAGGCCACACTAAGACACATGTAAAATAAAGGTGAGGTAATTGGTGGTAACCAACATGGCTTCACCAAGGGCAAGTGAAGCCTGACAAACTTGGTGGCCTTTTTGACAGAGTTACAGCATCAGTGGATAAAGGAAGAGTAACTGACACATGTAACGACTCATGACAAGCTTTAGACACTGTCTCACGCAGCATCCTTGTCATCAAATTGGAGAAAAATCATTTAATGAATGGACCACTACCTGGATAAAGAATTTTCTGGATGGGTGCACTCAGAGTCGCAGTCAAGGGGTCAGTGACCAAGTGGAGACTGGTGAAGAGCAGCATTCATCAGGGACCAATGCTGGGACCACTGTTATTTATCATCTTTGTAGGCAACGTGGACAGTAGGATCAAGTGCACCCTCAGCAAGTTTCCAGATGATACTAAGTTGAGTGATGTAGCGTTAGAGGGAGGGATGCTATCCAGAAGGACCTGGATAGGCTTGAGAGGTGGGTCCATGCCCATCTCATGAAGATCAACAAGACCAAGAGCAAGATCATGCACCTATGTCAGGACAATCCCAAGCACAGATACAGGATGGGAAGAGGATGGCTTGATAGCAGCCCTGAGTAGGATTTGGGAATACTGGCTGATTAAAGACTCAGTGTGAGCCTGCCGTGTGTGATTGTAGTCTGGAAGGCCAACCATATCCTGGGCTCCATTGAGAGAACTGTGACCAGCATCTTAAGAGAGGTAATTCTGGTCTACACTACTACAATTTCTACACTTTAGCTCAATGATTAGCAGCACTAATTATTCATAACTGGCTAATAACAGTGTTGTGTGAGGTACTTGTCAAAGGGTAAGTTGTAAGATATCATGTAACAAAGTAATTTTTTTTTTCTTCAGCAGGGACAATATTAATAGCACAACAGTGGTTTAGTGATGCTTAGTGATGGGTTCATGCCTAGGACAAGACCAGGCTTCTCAGCTGTGAACAGATGCCACCATTATGTCAGCTCTCTACAACACAGTAGAAAACTCTGATATTCTATCTTCCTATTGCTTATTCCTAATGAAAATAACCCTTTACTCTTAATCTGTTGGCTGATTTCATAGGTCAGGTGTATGGGATACAGACCATCATATGTCCTGATGGAAAAATGCTTTGGATTAAACTTTTTCATTTTTTTAAATATAAAGAAGATATATTGCATCTCTTCGTTTCTTTTCTTACATAAACAACTTGAGTAATCCCAATCTATAGTGATATAACTAAGAGAAACATAAACTTGATATGATTTTTTAGGTCAGTTATTGAAGAAATACAATAGCACAGTTTTAAGCTATTAACAGCATTTTCATGTCCATATAAAATATCTAATAACATAATTTAGTCTGATTACAATGCTAAATTTTAACCAGACCAAATATCTTTTTGAACTGCCAGAGACTTTCCTAAGAGCCTACACACTGTTGCTTGTTTTCTACTAATACATAAACAGTATTTATTCACACATGAGTTTATTTCAAGCCTACACATAAGAGAAAGTTAAATATTTCCATCTTCCTGTGTGAAGATGAAGTATCTAAAAAAATTGCACTGGAAAAATATGGAAAATAATACTAATTATGCTATGTTAATTTGGATCATCCAAGTTGGTCACTGCTAAGAATTTGAATATGATCTGGATTATATAAATGCTTTTCGTTGTCATCTGAAATTTGCAACAGTTATAGTGATATTCCCATCTATTAAATTGAATAAGATACTATGCCATCCTTAAAGTTTTTAAGGGAACATAAAACCCATAAGTTAGAGTTAAAATGGATTTCTGTTTTGCACACTAAGCTGGATTTGTAACCTTTTTTCTATCTGCTTAGAAAGAGTTCCATTTTCTGTTTCAGCATAAAATATAGGATAATATTCACACAAATCTCTTGGTTGAGAGAGATAATTAGATTTTAATCTATGGTGGGATTCTCACCAAATTTTGGACAGCTTCATGATGTATATCTATAGTTAAGTAAGTCATTTATATATTCTTTAAGTTAATGCAAATTAATGGAAAAATGGAAATAGACATTACTTAAGAATAATTAATCTAATCCTTTTTAGAATTCTCCATTTGGTTAATATGTCTTGAATTCTAGAAATGCTCCTTTCTCTCTTGATTCCATTGTCTTCTATCTAAAAGAAGTTTATTTCTGATTCACATAGTAACACTGAAGCTCCCTGTAGATATCTCTAAGTGAGAAGAATAATTTGAGTTCATTTTGCATCAATAATAGAATAAATGAAACTATATGTTTATGTACACTTGAAAGATTCATGTCTAATTCTATGGACTATGTTGGGCAGTGAAAAGATTAAAATAGATGTTTGTGTGTCTACTTGAGTAGAAAGTCAATAACTCTCAATACTGCAAGGCTATTTAGAAATATTTCTGTTATCTGTGGTGAAGGTACTGGCTTGACTGCTTCTTTCTTTTTAAACTTCAGTGACAGAACACTGTCTAGATCCTACATTTGAAACAGCAAGTTTGGCTTATTTGCAATTCTTCACAGTGCAGCTATGAGTGAGGACATTAAACATTATAATATGTAAACCTCCTGTCTAGAAGAGATCTTTGTACATACATTCGCAAATCTATGTATTGTTGAAGATTTAGGTGAAACAAAGGCTGCACTTAAGGATCATTTATGTACTCATTCCATTATATCATTTTTGAAAAACTGCTCTCTAAATCATAGTATGAATAGCTTAATGAGGACCCCATTTTTCTCAACAAGTAGGCTGTTTTATATTACATTAAAATGAAAAAGTCTTGTGGCCCATACTCATCCACAAGCATGTTTTACTTCATGTTGTTGCAGTACATTGTAAACACTACTACTGAAATAAATATCCCAGATTTATGACAAATTTCTTATTCACTGAGTTTCCAAATGATATCAGGTTCTTGAGTTTATCTGTTGAAAGTTCAGTAACAAAAATTATCTAATTGAAAAGAAAACAAACAAAAAAAGGAACAAACAAAACAAAAATCAACAATAACAACAGTAAAAAAACACAAAAACAATATACGTGTAAACATTCAAATAGTAATCTTGGTTAATTATGACTAATAGAAAATAGCAACATAGTTTTGAAAAAGTGAACGTAAATCATTGCATCTGATGTAGTCTGGAGAAAAGGAGGTTCATCTGATTTAGTCTGGAGAAAAGGAGGCTCAGAGGAGACCTTATTGCACTCTATCACTTCCTGAAGGGGGGTTGTGGTGAGGAGGGGGTGGGCCTCTTCTCCCTGATAAATAATGACAGGATGAGAGGGAATGGCCAGAAGTTGCGCTGAGGAAGATTTAGATTAGACCCGAGGAAACATTTTTTCTCTGAAAGAGTGGTCAGGCACTGGAATGGCCTGCCTAGGGAGGTGGTTGAGGCACCATCCCTAGCGCTGTTCAAGAAGCGTTTAGATGAGGTGCTAAGGGATTTGATTTAGTAGTTCAGGGGGTAGGGATGGTGATAGGAGTATGGTTGGACTAGATGATCTTGTAGGTCCTTTCCAACCTAACGTATTTATGAATCAATGATGCTGCAACAATGTACAAAAATATTATTTTTTCACTAAGGAAACTGAAATATAAGATGTTCAAACAGTTTAATTGCCTTTTCCTCATCTGAGCCAATGCTGAGGTATTTCATTTATACATATATATGTAGGTTTATTATAAACTTTATTCTAAAATTGGTGGGCACATGATAGTGAATTTATGGGAATATAACACCTCAGTAAGATTTTTAAATGTTTGAATTACCAAAACTTCAGCTTCACCCTACATTTCTCTTAGCATTCTGGGAATAAAAATAATACTTGTTTTAGACAATTCTGTTTGGCAGAGGCATAATCTCTTCATATTGATAACATGTAAAAGGGAGTTTTAAACAAATGCAATCTACGCATGAATCTTCCATGGATTGGATGGATGCAACTCTGAAAATCCTTTGTTTTCTAGAAGAGTAGCAAGTAGAATGAAAACATGTGAGATTCTAAAGGTTAGCTGGAAAAATACTATTTTTAGAGAATCCTTATAGCATTCATAGTGTACGACAGCTTCTTTGCTGTTTCCAGAGTAGAAATGCTTATTAAAAAGAAAAATAAAATTATTCAAGTGTGAAGGAGAATAAAGCTGAAAGCTAATGTATTTATAATAATATTTCACATTTCATTCACATTAACATGTGCCGTGTCCTATGCATAGACACAAATCACAGACCTCCTGGGATTTTGTTCACCGTGATTGTGCTATTAATTTTTGCTTTGTGTAACCGCTGTACAATGACAGCTGACTTAGAAATTGATGAGAAGACTAAAATGTAACTATGAATGTAGGAAATTCTTTTGTTGAATTCCCGTTTACTATGTAGCCAAGGGACAGGAAGGATTTTAATCTATTTGCACTTCTCATTACATCTTTGCATTTAATATGTGGATTTATAATTAGAAGAAAACTCCTGGGGAAAGATGACAGACCTATTGTGTATGTTTAATGCTGTTTAGCAAATCCTTGTGCATCTCACAGAAAAAGTAATAGTGGCATGAATGGAAGTGATACATAGATCAGTAACATATAAAAAGGAAAATTAAAATTCTTCAGATTAAGAATTACAAAAAGACTCAGAATATTAGGAATATGGCATAGGAAAGCATCTATTAAGTTTTATGTATTCTTTCCAGCTTCTTACTTGGAAGAATAAATGGTTGTTCCATAAGCAGTCTTTTAACTCCATCAGTCCTTACTTATAAAAAATAAATTTTTAAATCTCACGTGAACTCCCTTTGGATAAGAAATCTACTCCAAGAAATTGTGTTCCCATAGGTGTTTCAGAATAAATCGCCTCCTGAAAATGTTTATTTATGTCTATATAGTAGGAAATAATGTTGAATGGCTCTGACAAATGAATACATTTTTTAACAAAAGTATGCATGTGTATAAATATATATTAATATCACCGAACAGTATGAAACTGTTTAATTGTGTAATTATATATTTAAAATTATAATAAAAATAAAAACAAACATCTACTTATGTACTGAGGAGTCTTAGACTACTAGGAACAGTGTGAGTCAGTGAAACTGGAAATATATTCTTTTTTTTTTTATGTGGTCCACTGACTAATTTATCTCAGCATCATACTGTGCTCTTCTGTATTAAATACTGATCTTTCTATTTCTTGTGGTATTCCTGTCATTTGCCACAGGTCTCATACCACTTCAGTAGCAAAGAAATGCTACAAACTGTAACTAGTGTCCTTCCCTACCCTGAAACATATATGCTGTGTCAAAATTTATTCAAAATTCAAAAATTATTCATTCACAAATCTCTTCCAAAAGAAGAGATGCTTGTCCTTATAATGGCACTATCCTTGAACACAGAATGAGGTGTTAAGTGACTGAAGTGGAAGCTGTAGCATGTTTATTCCTCTGTCTTCTGCCAATGTGGTTAATGCTTTCTATCATCTGCACATTAGAACAGTTGATAGTATCTGGTTTTACAGCTTCTTCACCGAATGACTGAGCTGCTTCTTGAGGCTGAAGTTCCAGCTTTCTCTCAAGGTGAGGTGCTCTAGTCCTTTCATCATCTTTCACTGGATGTCTCTAGTAGATCAATCTCGCTCTTGTGCTGGGGCGAGGGGGAGGGAAGACACTGGACACAGTGCTCCAGGTGTGGCCTCATTAGTACTGAGGGGAGGGATCGTTTCTCTCTGCTTGCTGACACGACTTTGCCTAATGCAGCCCAGAATACAGTTAGTCTTCTTAGTAATAAGGACACTTTGTTGACTCGTATTCAATATGATGACTCAGACACTTAGGCTTTGGTCCCCTACTACTAGGCCACTTTCTGGCTGCATTGCCCCCCTCTACTGCTACATGGAGTTGTTCCTTGACTAGTACTTTGCATTTCACATTTGAACATCACAAGGCTCCTATTAAAACATTTCTCCAGCCTGTTTAGTTCCCTCTGGATAGCAACATAACCCTGTCCACTCCCCAGTTTTCTGCAACTTGCAGACTTACTAACAGCATGCTCTGCCCCAACATTCAGATAATTAATGAAGATGTTGAACAAGATTCGACCAAATATTGTCTGTTGTGGTACACTGCTAGTTATTGGCCTCCAAGTAGACTTATTTCCACTGATCATCATTCTAATAATCTGTTTGGTGTGTTTTAGAATCATATCACTGTTCATTCAGTAACTGATTTTTTTCTTTTTCTTTTTCTTTTTTTTTTTTTGTCATTCTAAAAGCCAAGGACTTTCTTTAAGTAAGGTTTGTTGATTATTCAGTGCTCAAAGGTACATCTGTTCTTCTGCTACACTTGAAATTGATTAGTCCATAAGCTCATAAGTGTTGTTCTTCAGAAGAGATTCGTTACTACTCTTTCTCTATGAGCACAGATTCTGCCTGCAATTGTTTCTAAACTTTTCTGTGTCATTCAATGTCTGGATATTCCTATTCATAAAAATAGATAATAAAGCAATCTCTGTAAGAGGAAAACAGTTTTGTAGGCCCTCAGAAACAGACTTTCTAGTTTTGCATAATGTAATATAATCTTTTCCTGAAAATAAGGAATATAAAGTACTTCACCACCCCAATGTTTCAGTTTCAGTTGTTTATATTTATTGTTGCTGTTATTAGCATTGTCTTTGTGTTGTTTCTTTTTTCAAAATGTGAAGTGAGTATACTCCACAAAGAAAAACCTTGAATATGTATTCTGATGGAAGCTCATTCTCAAAAGCTAAAACTACTAAAGCAGCATTTGACTGTTCATGATAAAACAGCAAATTATCACTTAGAAGTAGTATACATGCATTGAAGGACAGGAATATTCAGTTTCAGGTAAATGGAAATTAATTCATTTACAGGCATTCCTCTCATGTCTCTGAAACTCTAGGTGGGGATCAGGAAAGCAAAATACATTCCATTGTAAGAACA
Organism: Cyrtonyx montezumae; assembly: GCF_038088225.1. Taxonomy (NCBI): domain Eukaryota; kingdom Metazoa; phylum Chordata; class Aves; order Galliformes; family Odontophoridae; genus Cyrtonyx; species Cyrtonyx montezumae. The sequence goes on along the minus strand of NW_027072034.1, from coordinate 10,351,937 downwards.
GAGCAAGTTCAAGATCTCATCATGATGCTGAATGTGTACAAGTCTATAGGCCAGGTGACATGTATGCCAGGGTCCTGAAGGAGCAGAGTGATGCAGTTGCTAAGCCACTGTCTATCATATCTGAGAAGTCATAGATGTCAGGCAAAGTTCCCAATGACTGGAGAAATGCAAACATCATTCTCATTTTTAAAAAGAAACCTTAATGATTCTATGATTTTGTACTCAAAGATCAGGAGCAAATAGTACTGCTGATCCACCTGGACAGTCATAAGTTCATGGGGCCTAATAGGATCCACCTGAAGACACTGAGGGATCTGCTGAGTGATTAGTAAGCTGCTTTTCATCATTTGTCAGCAGTCCTGGTCAACCAGAGGGGCACAGATGACTAGAGACGTGTGAATATGATACCCATCAACAAGAAAGTTTGGAAGGAGGACCTAGTGAAGTATACATCAACAGTGTTTTAAGGAAGGTCATGAAGCAGATTGTCTTAAATGTACTTATGCAGCATGTGTGAGATATCCAGGAGCTCCAGTGTAGCCAACATAAATTCATGAAAGGCAGGTCCTGCTTGACCAATTTGATCTTCTATGACCGAGTGGTCTGACTGGTAGATTAAGGAAAGGCTGTGACTATGATCTACCTAGACTTTTGTAAAACTTTTGACTCTGTCTCCTGGAAAAGCTGGCAGCTCACAGCTTGGACAAGTACTTTCTTTGTTGGGTAAATAGCTGGCTGGAGGGGCCAGGCCCAGAAAGTGACACTGAATTGTCACACTCCAATATAAAGGAAGGAGATGAGGTTCTTTGATTATGTGTATACTCGATGGCGAGATTAAGACACAACAGGTCAAATGTTAGCCCAAGTAGTTTATTACAAATACTAGTTGCTTAGGGATACAGGGAAGGGAAGGTGAGCGATAGAAAAGAGATAAAAAGCAAGGAGTCTTGGCAGAAAGCAAGAGAGATATAATCACCACCGTGGATCCAGAGAGGTTTGTAGTAGGACTGTTGATCTCAGGAACTCTCTGGTCACCATGGGGGGATGGGAGAAAGCCAGGAAGCTTCACAGCAAGCAGGCCAACGGGTTCATCCGAAGAGTTTCTCCCCTCAGGGAATACCCCATTTGCACTTTGGGAATTCTCCGCCAATGATTTTTTTCTCTGGGAGTACTTCTCCAGAAATACTTCTCTAAAATCCTTGGTTCGGTGAAGGCCTTTTATTCCCCATTTCTCAGTTTTTTTTCTTTTCTCTTTGTTTGTATGACATGTCTGGCCCAACGAATAAGCCAGCAGAGGATATCGCCTTCATTGCCATGCAGGAGCATTGTTGTCTTTTTGTGGTGGTCAGCTTCTCCAAGCTGTACCCCCCCGGAAAAGACTATTTGCCCCTATTTCTGCTTATCTTTACAGCCATAAGCAGAGACAATGAGGCACCATAACACCCATCTAGATAACCGGTAGTTATCAGTCAGTGTCTTGTCACCAGAAAAGGCCTGACGAAGCAAGCTTTGAGACAAAAGAAAGGAAAACAGTTTCTGTCTTTCACGTGAATGGATTTAAATCCTGTTAGCAACTGATCACAAGGGGTACTCGGGGGTCAGTATTGGAGCTGGCTTTGTTTAATATCTTTTTTGACTATCTGGACAAAGGGACTGAGTGCACACTCAGTAAGACTGCAGATGACACCAAGATGGGAGGATGTGGTGGCCTATAGAAAGGCCCTACAGTGGTGTCTGGATAATTGAGGCTAGTTGTAGGAACTTCAGCAAGACCAAGTACCAGACTTGGATAGATAGTAGGATTGAGTGCATCTGCAGCAAGTTAGCTGATGACACCAAAATGAGTAATGCAGTTGACAAAATATAAGGAAGGGATGCCATCCAAAGAGATACGAATAAGCTTGATAAGCTTATGATGTTTAACAAGGCCAATTGAAAGGTGTCTCAGTTGAGTTGAGACAATCCCAGATATAGGTACAGGCTAGGAGTAGGACTCACTGAAAGAAGCCTTGCAGAGAAGGACTTTGGGGGCCTGATGGATGAAAAGTTGGTCTTGAGCCAGCAGTGTGCCCTTGCAGCCCAGAAAGCCAACAGTATGCTAAGCTGCATCAATGGAGTGGACAGCAGGGAGAGAAAAATGACTTCCTGCCTCTAATCTGTCCTTGCAAAGCTACACTTGGAATACTACGTCCAGACCTGTGGCCACCAGAACAAGCATAGCTGTTGGAATGTCCAGAAGATGGCACCAAAACTGATCAGGGGGCTGGAACACCTCTCTAATGAAGAATGGTTGAGAGAATTGAGCTTATTTAGTGTGGAGAAGAGAAGGTTCCAGTGAGATAGTACCATGACTTTTCAGTATTCAAAAGAAGCTTACAAGCCACAGGCAACCAACATTTTACATAGCCTTATAGTGATAAGACAAGTTGGGATGGCTTTAAACTTAAAGAAGAAATTTAGATTAGATGTTAGGAAGAAATTTTTACTCAGAAGGTTATGAGGCATTGTAACAGATTGCTCAGAGAAGTTGTGTATATCCCATCCCTGAAGGTGTTCAAGGCCAGGTTGAATGTGTCCCTGGACAGCCTGATTTAGTGGGTGGTAACCCAATCTGGTGAGTGGCAATACAGTTACAGAAGGATCTGCTCCATAATCTTCCCAGGCACGGATGTGAGGCTCTGTTCTTAGAATGAAATAGATTTTGCTCCCTCAAACTCAAGCCAGGTTTCAGGGACACAGGAGTTGAGGTAAGCCTGAAAGTCTTTGAAGGCTTAGGTATTCTTGATCAATTTGAGTATCTCAACCTTTACCATGTCTGTTGAAATTCAGTTCCATCTGTGCCTTGGCTTTCCTGATCTCACCTCTGTGTATCCAAACAGCATTCCTGTTTCGTATTCAAATAAATGGAAATGGATTGTGAAAAGTGATAGTTGATTTCTATGGGGAAATTTCAAAGGATGCCATAAATCCAAAAACATTGTGGAAAATACAATCATCCTTTTTGTATTTATATACATTTTTTTAGAAAAATAAGTTGATTTCTATTTTCAGTTAACAAGTTCTTCTTTAGTTACGGAAGTTTCATCAAATAAAACTTCTGGCATTTGAAAGAAACAGTAATTTCTCCAACTCAAACATCTACAAGAAGCAGAAGCTCAGCCTGTGTGCTGAAGACCAAGAAAATCATGGAACTGTTTTTCAGTGGAAGATAAAGCTGAAGCACAACATCAATTTATTCAAAAAGCAAAACATTTAGCATCTATTTAAGAAGGGAAGTGGTGCAGGAGCAAAGGATAGTAAGACTTGTGCTTGTGCTTGCCTGTAGATATAGACAGCAGGAGAGTTCTTTCTGATGAGGTAATGAATATTTAAAATATGCTCAGAACCTAGCATATAGAGTGGCAGGATGCTATCAAACTAGCTGTTGGAAGCACAGAAATGGCATCCTGTTGGTTACTAATCTGGAGGCATGGAAAATACTGGACTCTAAAGCATTACAAAAAAGCTGAGAAAACTAAGTTTAAGGCTTTATTTTCTAAAGTTTATTATAACAAGCCAAGCTATGCAGGTAACATTATGGTAGATAAAAATTCCCAGCATCACTGTGACTCAGAATAGTTGATCCTACCTTGAGAGAGAGAAAGAGGGTAGCTGAGATATCTCTCACTGTTTCTTTCAGACCTCTTATTCTTATTTTTCCAAGTGAGAACTGAAGAGATGATACTAAGATTTCTTCTATACCCATTCTGATGCCTGAGAACAAGAAACATTAAGTTCTTGTTAAATGTGTTTATATATTTTTCAATTAACATGTAGACTTGTAACTATTTATCCGAAAAAATAGAGAAACATCAGGTAAGTGCAGACATTTGGCTTAATTCTCTGTGATGAACCAGCAAAATAATGTTCTGCTGAATCCTAATACACATATAAAATTGACACTGTTTAAATAACACTGTATGAAACACATGTAAGAAAGATATTGATCTACCATTTAACTTAACCAGTCAACATATTAGAGAACTATAAATGCTATTAAGCAGGATGTTGGTGCATATAACAGAACATATAAGCGCTTCCTGGAAATCTTTAAAATGAAGAGATATTGAAATTGAGTATAGCTTGTGTAGATATTCTGGAAAATGCAGTACTTCTTCAGAATTCTCATACTTCAAGGTGCTTAGATCATTATTATACAGAAGGACCTTACCAGGTTATGATAATCATTTAGTTTGGATTCATTACATTATTGAATTATTTGTAGAATGGTAGTTTCCTGACCTTTATGAAGGTTTGGGGGGATTTTCAGAACATAAAATTGTAATTTTTGAAAATTTCGAACAACTCTTGGGTAGAAACATAAATCTTACTGGGAATAAATATGAAGCCAAAGTGAGCCTCAATGACGTGGACATGAGTATCAGTAAAGAAATATGAACTTCTGAGATATAGTTCCTACCAAATTCAGAGTCTGACTTGTTGAAACTGTTTTATTAGCACCTCTCCTATATTATGCCTTATTTCTCTTCTAATGTGAATAAAGAGAATATTCAACTTTTCCCAAGGCAATGGAAAATGACATTTCTCAGAACTTTATAAGTCCAAAGTGATTGAGTCAGCTCTCTTTGGAGTAGCAGCTTCTGGTCTGTGGGCCTCAGCAGGAACTCCTTTGTTCCTATCTTCCAGGCTTTGCCAGCAGATAAAAGGGAGCAGGGAGATGCCAAATTAAATCTTGCCTTCACAGAATACAGTGGTATCATACCCCAATCTCCAATACCAGTTACTTCATCACAGGCCAGATATTCCACTGGTAAACACTCCTGAGCACTCCCCTTTGATGGCAAACAGCTCCATAGAAATGCTTTCAAATGTGAAACTGTCCACAAAGTGATGCAGGCCAAGTGTCATCCTCTTGGGTACAAAAGAAAAAAAACAAACATGCTAATATTTTCTTGCAGTTTTCTCAGTTCCAACTCCTGTTCCTAATCCCATCCCATGGAAGCACACTGTAGCTGAAGACATGGTCAAAAACATCAAGCACCAGGACTTTCAGTCTTCCAGTCTTCCAATCCAATCTTCCAGTTTCTTCGTGTGTTCAAGTGATGTGCGCTGTATCAAGAAAATAAAAAAAAGACAACTTTGGTCTGAACATTTCTTGAAAATAATAAATAATTTATATTAAATTCCACTGAAAACTCATACAGGCCACCTTAAAATCTTAGTACTTCACATGCAAAAATTAAATGTAAAATTAATTTCAATTACAAAGTGGAATGAAACTTTTTCTTGAGATAAATGTAGAAAATTAAAAAAAAATAAACAATGTAAGAGGTAACAGGTAACTGTTAGGCTACGTAAAGTAAAATTAAAAAAATACTTTTAATAGAGATGAGTTGTGCTCTTGAATTAATAATTTTGGGGAAGTTAATAGGTTGATATTTGGTTGTTCCCAAAGTTAATTTAGTGAAGCTGAGAAACAATATGAGAGCTGTAGAAGGACATTTTCACATGATATCAGATTAGTGAAAGTATCCTCCATTCATAGAAAGGTGAAAATTATAGTGAGAGGAACAGAAAAACAGTATTGCATATCAAGGCAACACAAGCTATTAGTAGGCATACTGCTTTCCTTTATGTCATCTTTAAGCTTGATTTAAATGATTTAAGAATAATACTGATGGAGTTTTACAAGCTAAAGAAAAAGCTGGTGAAGAATTGTGATGAGTGTGAAAAGCATATATTTGAAATCAAAACAGAAGGAAAAATAAAAATAAAAACTTCTGGTTAGTAAATCTGAAAGAATAAAAAAAGTTTTCATTTCAATCAAACTGTAAGTTTTTCACAATTTTCTTAACATTAAACAAATAATTTGTGTTCAGCTATTATAATCATTTTTATGTTTGCTTACAAAGAAATGAATAATAACAAATGTTTTAATTTTTTACATTCTATTTTAATAGTACATAATCAAATTACTGTTACTCCATAGTCTGCGATAAATGTGAATGAAACTTATACAAAAAATAAAAACAGTATTTTTATGGTTTTACATATTCTTAGCAACATCTTCTGGAATAATGAATACCTCTTAAAAAAAAAAATCTTTTTTAGAATTTTGACAATTTTTGGAGAGCATCTGTTTTGCCTGAATGAAACACAGTCAATCAAAAGTCATTGTATTTGAGAAATATAATTTGATCACTAAAGCACATAAGTTTGCTGACTTTTCCCTGTTCTTTTTGTTTGTTACAAAAAAAAAAATAAATAAGTCAATGCAACTCTGACAAGTCTTTTGTTTGTAAAAGATTCTGTAACATACACAAAAAGTAAGAAAAACTGCCGCTGCATATGGGTGAGCGTCATAAATTTGTTCTTTGTTTATTCTTACCTTTGTTTGGTCAATCTTGTCTTTTTGTTTGTTTGTTTGTTTGTTTTTCACACTGTATGTATTTTCTTTACAATAAGCTTTCTTTGAGTCCATTTCCTTTTTTATGCTATTCTTTCCTCAATGCCTATCACCACTATTTCCATAAGCACAATGCACAAATTTATGGAAATGTAAAATGGCTTCAGTCAAAATATTCCAATAGGCACTTGAACATTGGCAATATAAATTCTCCTTATGAATACTGTCTGCTTTATCTCTGCCTATAAATATTTTAAATAGCTTCAGGTTTTTCCACCTTCATTTTTCTCCATAATTAACAAATATATATATATATATATATATATATATATATATATATATTTCAAGACTATGGGTTATCCTTTTCTTTTATTATTTTTATTATTATTATATATTATATTATAATATAATATTATATATATATATATATATATATAATATTATAATATTATAATATATAATATATATTTCAAGACTATGGGTTATCCTTTTCTTTTATTATTTTTATTATTATTATATATTATATTATAATATTATATATATATATATATATATATATATATATGTATATATATTTTGTACTGGTGATATTTACATACTTCCTTGAAAAGTAGACCTCATTTGAAATTCTGTTCCCCTTACTTCTTCAGGTTTCCAACAGATTCCTGATAAAGCATGTCAAAAACAAACAAAAAAAAAAAGATAATTGGCAATAGTGAAGTTAGATTTAGAAAATTCTCAAAATGGCATTCAATTTCTTTAGGCCAAACAGGAAAATATAGAATATAGTAACTAGCTAACATCTATTTTGTAAGTATATGTCAGCTCCGAAAGTAATGACTACTATTCTATTATTTTGGCCCACGGTATTGACACTCATTGACACTGTGTCTTTATGAAGATCAAACAGTGAATGTGAGCACAATGAGGCTGTAGTGGTGCATTTCAGTAGTGGTGATAGTGACAGTCACCTCTGCTGGTGCAGATTTTTATAAGTGTGTCTTTTGCTTATCGCTGCTGAAAATGCTAATGGTGATGACTGTGTTGAAAAATAATGATTTCCAGATGAGAATCTGTGCTATCAAATAGTGTAATTGTGCTCTTCATAGCAATTGTAATTTCTGTGGAAATAGATAAGAGACATCACTTTTGGAACGACCTTTGTATTTGAACCAAGATCATTCTTGTTCATTCAAAACAAAAGTTGGACTCCCATCATCTATGGCAATCTGCAGCTATAGATCCGGAGAGTCTGGACAGAATAGTTAAGAATGCAAAGATTACATATCTAAGTTGTTCTTAAAAAAATTGTCAGCAGTTCTTCATGAAGAATATTTAGAGAATTTGGTAAAAATCTAGGGTGAAAATAATTTCAATGAATGTCTGTTTCGGTAGGAAATTTCTGAACTGTTACAATATTGATTCAACTCCTCTACTTAACAGTCTTAGGATAGAATAAAATTTACCTCTTGTTGGAAAATTCCTTTGATTGATTGCCTCCACTGTCATGGGTGAATTTTTAGAATATTTTTTCTTCTATATGTTATTTAAATGTGTACTTCAAAGTGTATTGAAAATATGAATAATAACTTAGATTATTTTGTTTTAGATTTTCTCTGTTTATTTTCTCTGTTTATTTGTTAAATAGTGTATCCTTGCTGAAAACATTTTACCATTAATATTTTGGACTTACTAGCTATCAGCTTCAAGGTAGTGAGAGTGAAGTCATGAAATTTCCAAGAAGTATTGAATTTAAAATATTTTCATACTACAGAAATACTTAGAAAAATAAGATATTACATGATCAAAAATTTCAGTGCTAATCCGAATTATCATCTTGTATGAAATCATTTTGCAAATAAGTTAGCTTTGGGGTTGTCCCAGTGAAAACAAGAAAAACAATTACTACTATTAAGTAGGACTGTTCAGAGCTAAATAAGCAGGAGACAGATATTATAAAAAGGGTGCCATACGCATTAACAAATAACTATTAAAATGTCAATCTCTGAATTCTTCCTTGAGGATAGCTTTTAAAATCTTACGTTATGAGACTATGTCTAATTTTTAAAAGTATGAAATATTTTTATTATCAGTGGTGATTCCTGACTCATATTACCATCAATAATTGTCATGATTTAAACTGGGGGTGGCTAAACACCATACCGTCATTTGCTCACCCCCCTCTACACCCTTCCCAGTGGGACTGGTGAAAGAATAAATAAATAAATAAATAAAACATAGAACTCTGTGGGTTGAGATAGAACTATTAAATAAGATAGAGGAAAGGAACAGGATAATAGTTATATTCATATTCATGTATATAAATAAATATATATATATTGTCATGGTTTTACGATTTTTTGGCCACAAGTTGGAATGGCCACAAGTTGCGCCGGGGAAGATTTAGATTAGACCTGAGGAAGCATTTCTTTTCTGAAAGAGTGGTCAGGCACTGGAATGGCCTGCCTATGGAGGTGGTTGAGGCACCATCCCTAGCGCTGTTCAAGAAGCGTTTAGATGAGGTGCTAAAGGATTTGATTTAGTAGTTGGGTAGAGATAGTGATAGGAGGATGGTTGGACTAGATGATCTTATAGGTCCTTTCCAACCTTATGAACTTATGAACTTATGAACTTATGATTTTTGTTATATTACTGATATTCTACATCATAACATCATGTAGTGTATTAGGAGTTAAAGAGTTAATGCTGTAGCTGCATGAATCATCAATAGTTCTGGGTGTACCTGTCTCAGAAGAGAACTACATTCTGTGGCCATGAGAGCCAATGCCATTCTGGGATACATTAAGAAGAGCGTGGCCAGCAGGTCAAAGGAGGTGATCCTCCCCCTCTGCCCTAATGAGGCCTCATCTGGAGTACTGTGCCCAGTCCTGGGCTCCCCAGTATAAAAAAGACAGGAATCTCTTGGAAAGGGTCCAGTGGAAGGCCACAAAAATGGTGAAGGGCCTGGAGGATCTCCCCGATTAAGAAAGACTGAGTGAATTGGGTCTGTTTAGACTTGAGAAAAGAAGTCTGAGAGGGGACCTGATCCAGGTTTAGAAATATCTGAGGTGTGGGGGACAAAGTGGTGAGGCCAGACTCTTTTCAGCAGTGTGTGGAGACAGGACAAGGGGGAAAGGACAGAAACTGCAGCACAGGAGGTTCTGCACAAATGTGCGCAATAACTTCTTTACAGTGAGGGTGAAGGAGCACTGGCACAGGCTGCACAGGGGGGTTGTGGAGTCTCCTTCTCTGGAGATATTCAAGACCTTTCTGGATGCCTACCTGTGTGACCTGGTGTAGGGAACCTGCTTTGGCAGGGGGGTTGGACTCGATGATCTCTTGGGGTCCCTTCCAACCCTTATGATTCTATGACTGTGCAATGCTTTGCATTTTTATGTGTTTCCACTCAAAGGGGAAAGATAAAAACTGTCTGCAGTCATGGGACTGTCTCTCTTCTCTTCAGGGTTGAGCTCAGCAGTGGGTATTTGTTGCAGCCATCCGCCTTCAGCGTTAGCATAAGGCCTTCGGTTTATCGGACACTCTCTCTCTTTCTCATTTTGTTTGATTCATTAGCTTCAATTCCAATTATACTGTATTATATTGTGTTATTTTACTTTCTGACATCTTATTTTGTTAATTAGCTTTCCTCCTCAGATTCTTGACGCTGTTTTGTTTCAAGGCCCATCTCCCTTTTCCCTCTTCCCTTTCCTCCTTTCCTGGGGCGTGGGTCCGTGGGTCCCTCGCACCAATTGTCACGGAACCGGGTGGAACCAGCCCACAAACAACTGACAATATATATATATATATATATGAATATATATAGCAAGTGATGCACCAGCAATTAATTGTATACCACTCCTCAGCCAATGCCCAGCTAGCCCTCCAAACACTGTAAGAGTGAAATGAACTCCCACCCCCTACAAAACTTTCTGCATGATGCCATATATTATGGAATACCCCTTTGGCCAGCTTAAGTCAGCTGTCCAGATTCTGTTCCCTTTCTGTTCCTTGCACACCACAAGCTAGTCCTTTACTGAGCATGGTGTTAGCTCTGTACAGCACTGCTTAGCAGTAACTATAAATATTGGTGTATTATTAACATTGTTTTTCTTGTAGAAAAAGAAACATAATCATACAAGACACTCTGAAGAAAATAATTCCATCTCAACAGAAATTAAGACAATAATACTTCGAAATATTTAATTGCCATAATCAAAATATCTTTAGCTTCTACAGTAGTTCCTGTTTTTGTGTTCCTATATAATTCCTTGAAAATTTTTATCGTTGAAAAAAGGCAGTGTCAGATACAGTGTGCATTGTTCTTTGAGAAGAAGTCTGTTCATTTCCTAACTCCTAATAAAATGATTCCATCTTTTATAAATGTTACTTTGAATATACAAGCTGAAGGTTTCCATTAGATGTTTTCTACAGTGTGAAAAAAAAAATATCACACGCAGTTATCAGTTCTCAGAACTCCATAACGACAGGAAAAGAATATTGGAATTATGGCCAGAAAGGAGGTGATTTCAGCTAAATCTGTGTAAGTGCATGCAGATATTGTACAGCCTAGACTGACATTAATGTGACAGAAGTCCTGCAATTGCCCTGAACAACATTAAGGAACTTAATTCCAGAAGGAAACATAAACAAATTCTACTTACATATCTAAGGCTATAACAGTTTCCAATATTAAAAAGATTAATATTTTTTTACAAAAAAAAAATCTTTTTTTTTTCATGAATAATGAACCTGGATTAAATGCAAACAAAAAACAAGCAAAATACAACCATCCTTATTTATGTATTTATCGTCAAGGACAAAAAAAAAAAAAGCATAAAATAAAATAAAATAAATAAAACATACAATAATACAGATAAATAAATCAGATATACATATTTAAATACATAATGCCTCCCAAGAATACTTCAGGAAAAATGAGCGCTGAATTGCAGGTCAGATTCTGTGCAGTTAGTAATTCAGAGTGTTGGAAGGTTATCTTTAAGGTATTAACTGTGCTACATTTAAATTTCCATTAATTAAACGTGTTATTTTGAATGAAGAATATTTCAGGAATAATTTATTTCCTTTCTATCTGATTTATATGTATGCAAGAGGATAACAATTCACAAGAGATGTACAAGTAATTTCTTTCCAAGTAGTGAACTAAAACTGGGCAATAATTTCTTTGACTTTTGATGTGATGTTGTTGCTAGGGATTGAGCAATTCTTAAGAACTGTCATTTAGCATTTTTCTTTGGCTCAGAGCATTTAGATACCTATTTTTCTTGCAAGACCCAATTACTTCTCTTTTTACACATATGCAAAAATACAGATCAGATATTAAAATGGAAACCAAATGAGCAACAGTCATTGTTGATTCCTTTTATTTAAATTGGATTGCTACACAGCTGCAATCAAAAAAGACTAAAAATATGATAGTGTTATGAGGTACTTTGCACAGTTTAATGTTCTTATTATCCTTGCCACTCTTTATAATCAACATATTTCAATCTGTGCAGAATTTAATTTGCTTTTTTCTCTAGAAACAATAGACTTCAAATGCATACTTTCTGATTATACTCAGTATATTGAAACAGCATATTTTTGCATATCAGTGATATTATTTGTATTCCATGAAATGTTTTTTCAAAGATGGAGCTAATTCTCTTCACAGCAGGACATGCGGTGTTATATTTTGCAGTTTAGACCAAAACATTATTAATAACATATGGATGTTCTAACAATTGTTGAATAGGTCTTACATAGAGTCAAGGTCTATTCTTCTCATGCTGCTCTTCCAGTGAGGAAGCTGGGGGTGCACAAGAAGCTGGGAAGGGACAAAGTCAGAGCAGCTAACTGAAGTGGATTAAAGGGATATTCCATAGCATACCATGCCAGACTCAGCAATAAGAACTAGAAATAGAAGGAGGAATGGGTTATGTTCAGAGTTATGGCACTCATCTTCCCAACAATCCATTACACATGATGGAGATCTGCTTTTCTGGAAGCAGCTGAACATCTGCTTGCAGATGGGAAGTCATGAATTAATTTGATACTTTGCTTGTGCTCACAGCTTTTGCTTTACCCTGGATAACATGCAAAAAATCAATCATGAAAAATAAAGAGTTCTTGTGTTTCTTGCTCAGCCAAAACCTATGACTCCTAAGAGGGCCTGTGAACATTCAAAACTACATCTTAAAACAGAGCAGACTAACAATATCTTCATAAGAAGTTCGAAGTCACTCAGAATATCTGAGGAATTTTTATTGGGCTCCCAGCCCTGAAGTACATCCAGACTTGATACTAGGTGAAAAAGATGGCCAAGGAAATTCTACTGAAGTCAGTAAGAATTATTCATAAATAGTAATTAGGGAGTTAACAGTAATTACTGTGTTTGACTGGGATGGAGATATTTTTTTCAAAGCAGCCTGTGTGCTGCTGTGATTTGTAATAACTTGCCAATAGTTTGGATATTGCTGAACAGTGCTTGCATGCCATCAAGTCTTTATCTGTTTATAATTCTGTCTTTGCCACTTGCTCCTCTGCAAATAGAAAGAACAAGCAGGCTGAGGATGGAATAAAAACTGGGAGGAGCCACTGCCAGGACAGCTGTTCCAAACTGACCAAAGTGATAATCCATGTGATATGATGTTGTCATCAAAATTAAATGTTCAAAGAAACAAGAAGGAAGGGAGAATACTCAGTTCTGACATTTCTCTTCCCAAGTAATTGTTATGTGTGTTGTGAATCTGTTTTTCAGGAAGCAATTAGAAGTCTGTGTTCCTATGGGAAGTAGCAAATAAATTCCTTCTTCAATTTTATTTGCCATGCAATTTCTTTTTTCACCTAATGAACCAGCTTTGTCTCAGCCCATGAGTCTTTCTACCTTTCTTTTGTTTTCTGCCCAACCTACAGAAGAGGAGACTGAATGAGAGACTGTGTGGGTGTTTGGTTCCTGGCCAGTGCCAACCCACTACACACTGTGAATGTTACAATTTCATTCTAGGTTAATTATCTGTGTTCTATTCAGATGGCAATTTTCTTTATCCTGAATGTCTAACATGCACAAGAGGAGTAATTCTCTGGTGTATAGAGACTGTATAGAATTATTAGAAAACTAGCATGGAATACAATCTGATCTTACTTTAATTAAGGGTAAAAGAAGCTGATACATTTTAGTACTTCAAATAGCAATCTTACACTCAGGTCATAGTAATGAAAATAAATAACTAGTAAATATGTTTAGTTATTGAAAAAACAAGGACAAAAGTTTATTTCCTCTGTTGTTCACAAAAAGGAGCATAGACAAGCTTAAAAATGAGAATATTCAAGAGTAGAAGGTTTTATAACATGCAATGAGGACTACATTAAAATTTCAAATTTATATCAGATAAAGCTAAAAATTTCCTGCCACCTGAAATATATATATATATTTATATATCTTTTACATATATATATATATATATAAATGAAGTTAATCAAGAAACTTGAAAGAAAAAAAGTAGATAACATGAAGTGTACTTCTCAAAACTTGGAGCAGAAGTGTATTTGGATGCATGCCATAAGGGAAAGAAAAGCAACAGCTTTTGATTCTGCTCAGCATATTTAAACACTGGTTTGTGTTGATAACATAGAGTCTCTGGAGGAGTTTGTAAGAAATTGTGATTCATAATAAATATCTTTCCTATCCAAGTGTTCCACTAATTATTATCAAATAAGTTATTTCCCAGGAGAAACAGAACACTAGGACAAGTACAGTGGCAGACAGTAGTGTTCCCTGCAATTTAGTGAATGTCAGTGGCCCATGAAAATCAAAATTTTTCTAAACTGTTGATATATTTGTATTGAAAAGCTCTTCAAGATTTCTAAGTTGGTCTAACTGCCTACTGAACTTTTTATACACTATAATCCATTTCACTGCTTAACTATACATTACCATGTGCTTTAAATTTCTTATTAGTATATTAGCCTAATGTAACAAGGTTTTGGTAGTGGAAATCTCGAAGAGGTGGTCTCGAATTGCCCAAAAGCTGCCCCAGGTTATACAAAAGCCAGTTCCAGATGGTTCTAAAAGGATCTCACCATTCATCGAAGCTGAGCCAATGTGTGACATTGTTTGCACCTCTTTGATGGCACATTTAAGAGAAGAGAAAACTCTTGTTCCTTAGCTGCTGGGAGAGAGCCGTGAGAAGATGCAAAAACAACATTGCACCAATGTCTGTGTAGAAGCAAGGGGAGGAGGTGCTCCAGGCGTTAGAGCAGAAACTTATCTACAGCCTTTGGAGAGGGAGTGAAATAGTGATGAGATGGAGCTTAGATGTTTATCAGTGTTAAACCATTATAATCTGAGAGTTTCACATTTTGGCCTCCAGTCCCAGTTCTGGAAACTTGTTTCATTTGGAAATAATGACCTAATTAACAAGATGAATTTGGGAGTAATATTAATATACTGCAGAAGAGAATGTAAAACTAAAACAAATCAAGATATTTGCTGAAGTATTCATGAACACGCACACATACAAAAAGAAAAAACAACAAAAAAAACAGAGCAATTACAGGAATTTGATGACAAGTGTATGAAAAGGCATAGAACAGTCTAAAGGGCAGGATGTATGAGGAATAACTGAAATAACTTGGTTTGTTTAGCTTAGAGAAGAGGTGACTGAGGGATAGTCTTGCTGTTCCTCATAAGGAAGAAATGCTGATCTCTATCTGGTACCCAGGGATAGGACTCAAAGGAATGGCATAAAGCTGCACAAACATTTGCTATATCTCTAGCTGCTCTTCATCTTTTATTATCTGCAAACTTGCTGAGGCTGCACCATTTCGTAGGTTAGATTGCTCCGTTCCATGTTAGACTGTAAAGGGAAGCAAAATTTGATAGTGAGTCTGATTTGTTCCTTACTGCTGCTCTTCCCACTGGTAGGTCCAGATTAGAAGCAAAGCTGAACATATTATTCTGAATAGGATAAACAAAACAAAACTTTTTTCTTTGCTCCATCTGACCAATTGGAATTCCCTAGTGAACATGAACGTAACTTCACGCTTAAGATCACAAGCCCATGCACAACCATGAGTCCCTCAGACCCTTAAATATACTTGAATTCTGTCTAAAATTTATGCCCAGATCTCAGGCTCCAATATATGATCATCAGTTTCAACTATGTATTATTTCATATTCTGGTCTCTTGTTACTCATTGGTGAATTCAGCTTGAGTTCAATAGTGAATCATCATGTTCCTCTGCTTGCCTGCTTCCTATCTACAGAGTAGAGGACAAAAATAGAGAAAATGACACACAATAACACACAGAAAATGGGCTAAAGTAAAACAAATGGGCAAGAAGTTAGAACAATCTGTCATGATTTGGCATGAGGACTGACCAGACTAACGTCCTGACCATCAACTCTTATCAGCTCTCATACACAATCTCTCATTTCCTCATTTTCCTACTTCTTCCAAAAAATTCCTCCACCACCATTCTTCTCTCACATTTTATCATTCTGCTAAATGTTGTCTTTTTTTTCACATGCCAACAATCCACTGAAGACATTCTATTACACATTTTACACAATACTATAAGATTTCTTAAATATCTTGTAAAGTCTGCTTGTTTCCATAAGATCTATGAAAAACTGATTCACTTCCTTCTTACTGCTCAAAAAATTCTGGTTGAAACTCTTCCAAGTTACACTTAAGGACTCCTTCAGTGGTTCAACAGTTAAGGTCCTAATGTGATATGTTACGATAAAATAGGAAAAAGTAGCAAGAAGTAACTAATAATGACAGGAAGACCTCTTTTATTATATTATATATAGAAGTCATACTTCCATTTCCTACCAGGAACTTATTTCTACTAATAAATTTCTGTTTTGTAGTTCATTGTTTTAGTAAGAAGATCAAGTAAATGAACGAAGTATAAAGAAAGTATGAAGGAATTACAAAAAGCAATGGAAAAGTGAAATTAAAAATTCTTATGATAAGATTTATTTTAAGCAAAACTGGTTAATAGATATCTCAAATTATAGAGTTGATGGCTGCAAATAGTAAAAAAGAGGGCTCAAATTGTTTCACAAGTATCATGATCAGGCTTTTTAAACTGGTGACAATCTTGACTGAGTGTCAGAATATAACTGAGTGATAATCCCTGACAGATAACAGATCTTGTCTTTGACAGTAAAAAAACTTTACTGTAGGTTTTTTTTTATTATTATTTTTACTTATACTCATTGGGTTTTGTTCCTTTATTTTTATTTTTGTGTGTGTGTGTGTTTGTGTGTGTGTGTGCGCGTGCGTGCTTATCACATTTAGCAAGGTATGAAAAATGACATCCACTTTTTTTTAGTCAGCACATAAATAAGTCTATAATGTGTTAAATCTTAAAAAAGTCTGCATACTTCTGTCTCTATCTTCTGCAGTAAAAGTCCTGTAGACAGTTGTTTCTGAACAGTGGTGAAAGAAATTATTGTGAACACGTTGATCTGCCTAGGGGTAGTGAGGCCCTACAGAGGGATCTGGACAGGCTGGATAGCTGGGCTGAAGACAATGGGATGAAGTTCAACAACACCAAATGCTGGGTCCTGCACATTGGCCACAACAATCTCAGGCAACACTACAGGCTTGGGATAGAGTGTCTGGAAAACTGTGTAGAGGAAATGGACCTGGGGATATTAGTTGATATTTGGCTGAACATAAGCCAGCAGTGTGCCCAGGTAGCCGAGAAGGCCAATGACATCCTGGCTTGCATCAGAAACAGCACTGCCAGCAAGAACAGGGAAGTGATTGTCCCCCTGTACTCAGCTCAGGTGCGAACACATCTTGAATACTGTGTCCAGTTTTGGGCCCCTCACTGCAAGAAAAACATTGAGGCCCTGGAGCGTGTTCAAAGAAGGGCAACCAAAATGGTGAAGGGTTTGGAGCACAGGCCTTAAGAGGAATGGTTGAGGGAGCTGGGATTATTCAGTCTGGAGAAGAGGAAGCTCAGGGAAGACTTTATTGCTCTCTGTAGCTACCTGGAGGGAGGTTGTAGTGAGCTGGGGGTCAGCCTCTTCTCTCATGTAGCTAGTGAGAGGACTAGAGGAAATGGCTTCAAGCTGCACTAGGAGAGATTCAAGCTGGATGTTAAGAAATACTACTACTCTGAAAGAGTGGTCAGGCACTGGAATAGGCTGCCCAGGGAGGTGGTGGAGTAACCAGCACTGGAGGTGTTCAACGTACATTTGGACGTTGTGCTGAGGGGCATGGTTTAGTGAGAGCTATTGGTGATGTGTAAATGGTTGGACTGGATGATCTTACAAGTCTTTTCCAACCTTGGTGATTCTGTGATTCTGTAATATAAATGTATACTCAGCATTCTTTCTCTTAATTTATGACATTAAAAACACTAAGGAAAGTAAAGAATAAGGAGATCAAAAATGTGCTTTCAACATGTTTCTCTACCAACTGTATAAACAAAAATATGGAAAATGAAAAAAAAACAGAATCAAATAGATAACACTGCTTAGGGAAAGTCATTTTTTACTATAGCTGTGCCAAATTCTCAGAGGAAAAAGATTTCTAAAGGTTCATTGTTTCTATATGATTTTAAAAGATGCTAATATGATGTCTGTTAAAACACATAATGCTGCCTGCAGTGACTTGATTAATTCATATTATTGGTAATAGCAGCTACACACATAAATCTCCTCTGATCTGAAGGAAAGAAAGATTTTGAGTTTTTGAAAATGTGTATTACTTAAACGGTAAACTATAACCAGTCTTCAGGAGTCATACCACTTTGCTGAATAAATTTCTTTTAAGCATTTCATGGTGGTGATTTTTTTAACTTCTTAACAAAACCTGTCAATTTATAGTTTTGCTTTCCAGCTCTCTTCTGAACTATTACAATCATCACTAATCCAGTTCAGTTAGATGGCTACATAGTTTACAACTCAGAATGTCATTTTTTTTGAAGAAAAGCTAATCTTTCACACTGTCAGTAGCATTTTTGTTGTTAGTGAAATTCATCAATCTAAAAGTATGCTGGGAACTTTCTAATCATCTACACATGGCATGAAACCTCATATAAGACAGAAGTGTATTGTGGGGTATCTGCAGTATTTCTTCTGAGTCTTTCCTTTGGTGTCTGACTCTTCAGCTCAGCAGAGTTGTTTTTGTTTGTTTGTTTGTTGTTTGTTGCTTGTTTGTTTGTTTGTTTTAAAAAGATGTCTGTGCAAAGAAGAATGACATGGCTAGATTGTTGCTTTAGTTTGGTTGTTTTCGTTTCAGTGACAAATTTACAGGTAAAGTATATTTATACTTTTACCAAGTGACATTTTTCAAGCTTTGTTGAAACAGCTAAAGAAATTAACATGTAAAATAATCAGATATTCTTTCCCAATTTCCCTGTTTCAGAATTACAGCAATAGCTGCCATTTGCAGTATTTATATGACTTGTCATGCAAAACTGCAAACACATTGTACTACTTTCATGAAATATACTTTTTCTATACAGCTGCTTCCTGCTCAAAAAAGAATTTCCATTTTAGAATCTTTTTATATTAGCATGTTCCTGATGCATGCTGAGGGACTTGAAAAGCTTGTTCTATATTGTCCTTCAGGACACAATTACATGAAAACAATATCACAAGACAAAATTTTATTCATCTTTTAGTCTTGGTACAAACTGATGTAATCTAAATGCAGAGTGATTTGGGAATGAATTATCTGATGATATTTTTATCCCTATTTCTATACCTATTTCTCTAGTACAAAAAAAAAACCTATCTGGAATGGATACAATAGGAATCTTCAATCAGAGCTAAGAGGGTTGTGATCAGCAGCACAGAGTTTAGTTGGAGGCTTGTATTTAGCAGTATTCCTCAGGGGTCAGTGCTGGATCAAGTTTTGTTCAACATCTTCATCAATGACCTGGATGAGGGGATAGTGTCCACTCTCAGCAAGTCTGATGATGATACAAAGCTGGGAGGTATGGCTGACACACCAGAAAGCTGTGCTGCCATTCAGTGAGACCTGAACAGGCTGAAGAGTTGGGATGAGAGGAAGCAGATGAGGTTTAATAAGTGTAGAGTCTTGCACCTAGGAAGGAATAACCGCATGGACTAGTATGTGTTGGGGGATGACCTACTGGAGAGAAGCTCTACACAGCGCCATAAGCCAGCACTGTGCCCTGGTGGACAAGAAGTCCAATGGGATCCCGGAGTGGATTAGAAAGAGAGTGGCCAGCAGGTCAAGGGAGGTGATCTTCCACATCTACTCAGTCCTGGTGGGGCCTAACTTGGCATATTGTGTCCAGTTCTCCCTGGTACAAAGAAGGCAAGGATCTCTTGGAAAGAGTACAGTAGAGGGTCACAAAGATGATAAAGGTCCTGGAGCAACTCTCTTATGAGCAAAGGCTGAGCAATCTGGGTCTGTTAAGCCTTGTAAAAAGACGACTCAGAAGGGATCTTATCCATGTCTATAAATATCTAAGGTTTGGGAGGCAAAGGATGAGAGTGCGGCAATAGGACAAAGCCACAAACTGAAATATAGGAAGTTCCACACAAATGTACGTGAGAACTTCTTCATAACAAGGGTGATGGAGCACTGTAACAGGCAGCTGAGAGAGGTTGTAGAGTCTCCTCTGGAAACATTCAAGACCCACCTGGACACCTACTTGTGCAACCTGGTCTAGGAAGCTGACTTTGGCAAAGGGCTGATCTCTGGAGGTCCCTTCCAACCCCTAAAAATCTGTGAATCTTTTCTTCATGAACAATATCTTCTCTAATCTTTTACATTTAGGAGAAAATAAAGATTTACAAAGAGAGCAGCAGAGGAAATTCTGACTTAGGACACTTCTTCCACAGAGAAAGATCATAGGTCTGGCAGCTTTTAAATAAAAGTCCTATTCCTAAGGTGCTTTTTTTTTCTTTTTTTTTTTTTCTTTTTTTTTTTCAAAGATTCCAAAAGCCCATTGGTACTCAAAGAAATATACAGGTTGTTCAAAGCTCAGTGTCTTGCCTGAGGTGTAGTTACCCTGAAATTGAGTTGATTCACTTGAAGACTGTAGTAATTTGTATATTAGGTGATATTGATTCATAGATTCATAGATACATTAGGTTGGAAAGGACTTACAAGATCATCTAGTCCAACCATCCTCCTATCACCATCCCTACCCACTAAGCTACTAAATCAAATCCCTTAGCACCTCCTCTAAATGCTTCTTGAACAGCGCTAGGGATGGTGCCTCAACCACCTCCCTAGGCAGGCCATTCCAGTGCCTGACCGCTCTTTCAGAGAAAAAATGTTTCCTCGGGTCTAATCTAAATCTTCACTGGTGCAACTTGTGGCCATTCCTTCTCATCCTGTCATTTGTTATCTGGGAGAAGAGGCCCACCCCCTCTTCACCACAACCCCCCTTCAGGAAGTGGTGGAGTGCAATAAGGTCTCCTCTGAGCCTCCTCTTCTCCAGACTAAACAATCCCAGCTCCCTCAGCCGCTCCTCATAAGACTTGTGCTCCAGACCCCTCACCAGTTTTGTTGCCCTTCTCTGAACACGCTCCAGGGCCTCAATGTCCTTCTTGTAGTGAGGGGCCCAAAACTGAACACAGTACTCGAGGTGCAGCCGTACCAGAGCTGAGTACAGGGGGATGATCACCTCCCTGCTCCTGCTGGCTACACTGTTTCTAATACAGGCCAGGATGCTGTTGGTCTTCTTGGCCACCTGGACACACTGCTGGCTCATGTTAAGCCGAGCATCAACCAACACCCCCAGGTCCTTTTCCTCTCTACATTCTTCAAGCCATTCTGCCCCAAGCCTATAGCATTGCATGCGGTTATTGTGGCCAAAATGCAGGACCCGGCACTTGGCCTTATTGAACCTCATCCCATTGAGCTCAGCCTATCTATTCAGCCTATCCAAATCCCTCTGAAGGGCCTCCCTACCCTCAGGCAGTTTGACACATCCTCCCAACTTGGTGTCATCTGCAAACTTACTGAGGGTACACTCAATCCCCTCGTCTAGGTCATCAGTAAAGATATTAAACAAGATGGGCCTCAATACCGACCCTTAGGGGGCACCACTCGTTAACAGGACACCAGCTGGACTTAACTCCATTAACCACTACCCTCTGGGCACAGCCCTCTAGCCAGTTCTCCACCCAGAGAAGAGTGAACCTGTCCACATCATGGGCTGACAGTTTCCCCAGGAGAATACTGTGGGAGACAGTGTCAAAGGCCTTGCTGAAGTCCAGGTAGACTACATCAACAGCCTTTCCCTCATCTACCTGTCTGGTCACCCAGTCATAGAAGGAGATGAGGTTGGACAAGCATGACCTGCCCTTTATGAACCTGTGCTGGCTGGGTCTGATCCCTTGGTTGCCATAACTTTCTCTGCTCCATAACTTTCCCTGATACCAAGGTCAGGCTGACAGGCCTGTAGTTCCCCAGGTCTTCCTTATGGCCTTTCTTGTAGATGGGAGTCACATCGGCAAGCCTCCAGTCTTCTGGGACCTCTCCAGATAACCAGGAATGCTGATAGATGGTAGAAAGCAGCTTGGACATCACCTCTGCCAGCTCCCTCAGCACCCTTGGCTGGATCCCATCTGGTCCCATGGACTTGTGGCAGTTCAGATGGAAGAGCAGGTCTCTGACTGTCTCTGCTAGGAGACAGTCTCCTCTTTATATCATGTCTCCTCTTCCATCTGCAGAGGTTATGGAATATTCAGCTACGAAGAAAGGGAACGAGAGGATGTCTTAGTGATGAACAATGCAGTGGTGCTGCCAAAGATACAATCAGAGTTAGCATCCATTTCTCAAAGACAGATAGCCAAACTAATGAAATGCAAACAAGGAAACCTTTAAGCAAAGGCAAACAATTCTCTTTAATGGTAATAAAATATTACTTAGTTCTGAACACCTGATTCTGATGCAGTGACTAGTAGGCAAAAAGCTTTTTTTTTTTTTAATTTTCCTTGTAGTGATATATATATTAAAAAAACAAACAAACAGAAAAAACACACCTCCATTGTTCTTTCAGTTAAAATAAATTAATTAAGATTTTCTACAAAAATAATAGTATTTATTTGTTGGTCTGTCTAGCACTGTGGTATTTGGTTTCACCTTTTTTCTGAACATTCAAGGCTTCTACTATCTTGCAGTCCTGGAGACACAAGCTTGCACTGTAAATCATTGTTCAATAATTCATATATTCTAACTTTGCACGCATTTAACTCCTTAAGATAGTTATAAGAGTAGAAATGAAAATGTTGAAGATACTTTTTGTGGAACTGTTATAATTGTCTACATCAAATATCTTCATTGAATTAACTTGCTCACAGCATTTAGCAATCACAGAAATTAACATCATTCACACTGAACAATCTCCTATCATGTCTTCATTATATAGTCTTCATACATATATAAGAAAGTAAGGACAGACAACCTAGGAGGAATGCAAAAAAAACTGTATGGGTAGCCAGGGATCAGGTTAGGAAAGGCAAAGCTCTGATGTAGTTAATTCTGGCCAGGTATGTCAAGGGCAACAGGAAATTCTATGGGTATGTTGGTGATAAAATGAAGACTAGAAAAAATGTGGGCACTCCCCTGAAGGAAAAGGAGAACCGTCTATTGAGGTCATGGGGAAAGGTGAAGTATTCAACAACTTTTTTGCCACATTCTTCATCAATAAGTCCTCTAACCACAGTGCCTAATTCACAGAAGAAAAAAGCTTTATGTGAGAATGAAGAACCACCCACTGTAGGAGATCAGGTTCAAGATCATCTAAGGAACATGAATGTACACAAGTCTATAGGAACTTATGTGATACATCCATGGATCCAGAGTGAATTGATAGATGAAATTGCTAAGACACTCTTCATTATAGTTGAAAAGTTGTTCCAGTTGACTGAAATTCCCACTGACTGGAAAAGGGAAACATAAGGCCCATTTTCAAAAAGGAAATAAAAAATAAAAAATAAAAAATGAAGACTTGGGGAACTATGGGCCACATAGTCTCAACTCTGTGCATGACAGTATAAAGGAGCAGATCGTCCTGGAAATTATACTAAGGTACATGGAAAAAGAGAAATGACTGTAAACAGTCAATGAGCCTTTCCAAAGGGTAAATAATGCCTGAAATACTTCGTGGCCTTCTGCAATGGGGTTGCAGCGTAGGTGGATAAGGGAAAGAGCAACTGATATAATCTACATGGACTTGTGCAAAGCATTTCACTCTTTCCTGCACACATCCTTATCTCTAAATTAAGAGATGTGGATTTGATAGATTGACCTCTCAGTGGTTAAGAAATTGGCTGGAAGATCACACTTAGCTGTAGTCAACAGCTTGATGTCCAGGTGGAGTACCTTTGGCAAGTGGTATTCCTCAGGGGTTGATACTGAAACTGGTACTGAGAATGAGTGCAAAGGAAGTAGATGATACAAAGTAGAGTGGCACAGTTAACATGCTGGTGGGAAGGGTTTCCATCCAGAGGGCTCCTGGCAAGCTTGAGTGGTGAGCCCATGGAAACATCATGAAATTCAACATGACTAAATGAAAGATCTTGAGCTGGGTAAACACCAAACAACAATACAGACTAGTGGATGAATGGATTGAGAGCACCCCTGTACAGAAAGACTTGGGAGAATCAGTGGATGAGAATTCCAACGTGACCTGGCAATGTGGCAAAAGAAGAGTAGCTAGTGGAACAAGGGAGGTAATTCTCCACTACCCTGCTCTTATGAGACCTCACCTAGAGCACAATGTTCATTTCTGGAACCTCCATCATAAGATAGATTATGTATTTCTGCATGTACAATCAAGGCTTAAATATATGTTCTAGGGCATTCCTATCTCTATTTAGATGAATGCTATTAATACTGCAAAGGATCGAACAATTCACAGATGGAAAGATGAAGTCAAGATCACATCAGAATGTGTTAGTGCTATAGGTAGCAGACTTTAATCACATGAGAATATAAATTGCTTTTCAAAGAGATTTCAGAATATTATTGGTAAATAATCTACATTGTCAAGTTTTTGAAATTATGGAAATTTATCACGTCATATTGAGTCACTGCAGTAGTATTTGTAAAAATCAGAATTCAACAGAAAATATTGCTAATATTAACTTAGATCCTTACATTAAAGGGAAAAATAATTAAATTATTTTTCAGTGAGCTCTAACTCTTGATTCATCATTATTCCTAGTTAGACAAGTTATAGAGTTACTATAAGCAAAGTGGTACTGACAAGTGCATTTAAACAGTTAACTAAAAACTATTTTATATATTGGAAATGCCTCTAATAAAATAGATCGCTGTATTTTCAGTTTCACTCTTCCAATGTGGCTTACAGAATTTGTAATACTAGGTTGATGAACTAATATTTCTATTTTGTAGGACAAAATTAATGAGAAAAGCAAATTATATGTGTTTCATAGTACAACTGAAGCATAAAAAAACCTCAGTAATATATGATCACATGTACTATATATTTTGAAAAATGAGAGTGAACAAGTCTTTAATAAAGTCATTACTTCTCATATCATAAATCACTAAGGCTTATTTTTGTGCAGTAGATACTAGCTAGTCAAGGACAACTCTTTAAAATTTGTCCTTGCTTGTAATTTACTGCACAAGAAGTTTCACATATGTAGGTTTTTTACTAATACAGAGTAGTAGTACACTATGTGTTATTATAAAATGCAAAACATTTAGTAAAATAAATAGAATTTCCACTCTAAAACGTGCTTGAAAAATACCAGCAATTTGAAGTTCAAAGTACCAGTAAAGTACAGTCAAACATTACAGATCCTTTAAAATTCTTTACAAAAACTGCACAGTTTATCTATATCAGACAAAGAATAAATTTAGACCACGCTGCATGTTTCTCATAGTGATCATCACTGTCTTCTTTGGTCATTGTTAATGAAACATTTGTGACAGTCGCTGTTGTATGTGTCACTGAGTCTTTTCAGTTTCCTCTGAATCTTAGAGATTAAGAATATTGGCCTTTACCTTATTTCACAATGAAAAATAAATAAATAAATAAGATACTTCCTTTTTTTTTTTTTCTGAAGCTCTACCCTGTGCACTTACTTAACATTCTGAAGCTAAGATGAACAAATTCAAGACTTACTTTTCCTATCTATGGTTTAGTTTTTGTTTTTTTTTAATAGTGTCTACATAGATGGACGCATACATGTACACACATAATCCTTGTCCCATGCCTACAGCAAGTGCTATTTTGTGTCTATTTATCATAATAGATTTGATTTGTGCTCCTATTTTTCAAGCTCAGGGAGAGTTTAGCTTTAAGCTTCTTAGTGCATAACATCTTAATAAGCTAAACTTCCAGTGCAAAACAGGCTGCCCTGTAATTATGAGGACTTAAAGCATCCTTCCTGTTTGGAACATTTTTTTTTTTTAAATCAGATTAATATGACTTTCTACCAGAATATAAGAATTCAAATGCATTTAAGAAAAAGCTTTACTTCTGAAACACACAAAAACTGCTGTTTACAATGATGTGTCATTATCAAAGTTTTTAAGAATATATGTGCAAGGGTAGTACTTGATAAGTGTAGTCTCAAAACTCTTATTTCTGAACAGTAAGAATCAGAAATTAATCCATGGATTTCTTCCAGGAGTTTAAATAAAAACAACAACACAACTCACTATCTTGGTCTCCTAAAATGAATTTAAAGATTCCCTGATTATGAAAATAACATGTTTTGGTGAAGGTTTTCCGTTTCCTCTTCTACTGTTTTTCCACCCATTCTAATCACCTTCACAATCATGCTCCCTGTAGTACCACTTTCTGCTTGACTAGACAGTAAAAAGCAATTTATATGTATTTTAGGTAGATCAGCAAGAATTAATATCTTCCCTTCTGAATGGGAACTGTTGAATCACGGCCTGAACCACTGATGGGTCACCTGAGGCAAGCACCGAGTCACCTGCAGGAGCACAGGTGAAGGCAATGCACCTGTGTGAGTGGAAGGGGTGGAGTCTGGCTCCACCTCTTCCAGAACCCATTTAAGGGCTGACCATCACTAGGGAAAGATCTCTTCTTGGAGATTTCTCCCCTGTGGTGTTATCACCAAACCTCAACTATCTGGAAAAGGTGAGCCTCTCTTTTTTCTCTGGTTGTCTGTTTACCATCTAGATGAGCCTAGCAAAATATGCCATCTGCCTTACGATTTTCTCAGAGTACCACTCTTTTGGGTTACCCACCCTGCACCTTCACTCCCCACTTCTCATCTTGTATTGAAACTTCTGCTTTTACAGTCTTTCTATTTAAAACTGAGGTAATTATAGAGTTCAGTATTCAATATATATATATTAAAAAACAAAAAAAAACCTGATTGCAATTTGTTGTTTTGTTTCATTTTCTTCAGATATCTATTGCACATTTATCTTTATCTCTGACCTCAGTATCCAGAAAAATTACTAGCTCTTCTTTTTTCATTCTACTCACTTCTTAAAGGTATAACGATGCTATTTGAACTACTTCTAGTTGCTTCTACCTCTTCTGAAACATTTCACGTTTGCCTGAAGTTTTGCTTTATGCATTTTTTCCTTTCCATTTCAATTTTTGTATCTCACTCCTGATAGTATGTAATATTGTCTAGTGATATTTCATATTAAGAAATATGAATCACAACATGAAATTATCTGGAAACTTTAACTATTTTTAAAGCAGCCTATTTAATAGGAAATTACCTTATAAAATATCTGTATTTGTACTACTAATGTTTACTAGTACTAACAAATCATTCTTTTTCACAGTAACTAGCAGATTCAAAACTGGTATATTTTTGCTTAGTCCAGTTGAGGACTTTCTAACATAATGAAGACTAATTTGGAATAACACTGGTAATCTTGAAAGTATTCATATTTCTGCTATTCTCATTCTTCCAAAGTACTGTGATACGCTGGCTTTGCCTTGAGAAGTTCAGTGTAAATTATTATTATCCATATCCTTTGATCACCTTCTCTAGATGATCCATTTAATAATTTTTTTTCAAATTTCTGCTGTTTTCAAGTAAAACTTCTACTAAGGTACTAGACTTCACCACTACATCCTATATCAATACAGAATGCAAACAAAAGGAGAAAAACACTATGTAAGCTAAAATAAGTATCACAGTAATGAATAAATTTATAAAGATAATTCTGCAGGATCTGTACATATGTGTAGTAATAACAGACATGGATAGTCATCTGAGAGTGGTGACTGGCTTACTGTAAGTCAGCAGTTTGCCTAGTAGCCAAGAGGTCAAGCCACATGTTTGGAGTGCATATACATAGCACAAATGGTCAAGAGAGGTGATTATCCTATTGTATTTACTGTTGATGTGGCCCCACCTTGAATATTGCTTGTAGTTTGGGCCTTCACAATACAATGGACATTAAGGTCCTTGAAGAGCAGAGCTGGTGAAAATGCTGATAAATGTATGAGTAGAGGCTGAGGACATGTGGGTTTAATCTGGAGAAAAGGAGGCAAGAGATGACCTCATTGCTTCCTCCAACTCCCAAACTCTTCTCCTTAATAACCACTGATAGGACACAAATGAACAACACAATGTTGTGGCAGGGGAGGTTCAGACTGAACATTAGGTTAAATATTTTCACTGCAGGGGTGATCAAACACTGCAAAAGGATTTCTAGTGAAATGGTTGTTTTCCCATGCCTGTGGGAAAACAATTCCCATGATCAGGAAGTATTTAGGTAATATCCTCAGTAATATGCTTAAATTTTATTTATTCCTGAAGTTGATCAGGTAGTTGGACTTAATGACCTTTGAAGGTACATTCCATCTGAACTCTTAACTTCTAAATAGAAGTTAAGATTATTTATTTAGCAGCTACTGTTCATGTTTTCTAATTAATAGGAAAATGTTTCTGAACACTTTGTAGGATGTAAAATACAGTAAATGAAAACATATTTTTGGAGGTTAGTCTGCAGGTGTGAATGTTCAAAGTGAATGAATAAAGAATGACAAGTGATCTCACAGCTGGACTTGGTGGAACAGGTAATGTTGTACTATCTATTGGCATGAGGTGGTGGCGGCAAATTCTATCTCTCCAAAACCTTATGAGGTTCAATAAAGCCAAATGCCGGGTCCTGCACTTTGGCCACGATAACCCCATGCAATGCTAGAGGCTTGGGGCGGAATGGCAGAAAAGGAAAATGTTCACATGGAGGAAAAATTGCATATCACTTTTGCATTAAATGAGATTGTGTAGAAACCATATACATATAGCTTATACTGTGTGGAGGAAAGTGGGTGAAGGTACAGGACAGGAAGAGTGTTTAGGTTCCTAAGGATTGTCCCTAATGCACTCCTGCATTTCTCATAATATTTGTCATTTGGGGGTTTGATGAACCTTTCTGCATAATTTTCTCAGATTCTTTTTATATCAGTAAAAGTGAAAGTCTCTAGGGTTTTAAATTAAGGTATTTTTCCCCAAGTAATACTGTTACTATGACAGCACAGTGTGGGAAGAAGAAAATACCCTTTCTTTGCAGCTATTTCTCTGCAAGTTGTCAATTCCAGAATTACATAGAAAGTGTACAGCCCAACAGTTACCTCAATAAGCAGGCAAACATAGATTCAGTGTATATTATACTAGAATGTTCAAGTATGGTTTAATTAACAGTACTGCAGGGGTGTGTGAAAGGAGAGCATCTGCTCCTTGAAATTAGTCAAGAACCTTTTTCTAACATTACAAAGAATAACAAAGGGAAGAAGCCATAAGGAAGAGCACACGAGGACATAAACCTGGCTGAGAAGTAAGAGAGACAAGGACAAAAACCAAATCTGGTCAATCACACTATTTCATGAGGGTAGGTAGGAGTGTTAGAATTCCTGCTGATTGGATGCTATGTGATCAAGAACACAAACCAACCACCACCAACAACAAATTCACACAAAAAACAATAAAACCTCCTAGAAAGAAAATACAAGATAAATACATAAATACATTCTCAATTACTATTTTGAGTAAAGAACACAATCTCCCTGCACTGCTCTATTTAGAAAACTGTGCTTCATTCCTATTTGTTTTGGAATAAAACATTCTAGTAATGACATAAAACATTGCTACTTGGAAGAAAGCACTTCTGGATACTTCCACTTTGCTACCACATTCCATAATGTGGTAGCTTTATATTACCTTTTATTTGTTTCTTCTGCTTCTACAATGTTGTTGCTTGAAGTAAATCAGAGTTCTCCAGGACATAATTAGTAAAGAAGAAAATTTGTAGATCCTCTTCTGCATAGAGATGATTTGACATCTGATCATCACAACTGGGCTGCATCTGGCAAAATTATCAGAAACTGCCTAATCATCATATTGTTTCTCTCCTTCATTGTAGATTGGAATATGAATAGATAATAGATATGAATAAATTAACCTTATTTTTTCTATTATTTTTTATCTTTTTTATTATTTTTCCTCTGTCCTGTAGATTCAAGCTTTTATGGTTTTAACCTTAGCAAGAAAAATATAACTAGTAATTTTTTATAAATATTTAAAAAAAGAAATAATATTTATTAAGACACTTTCTTTCATTTGTAAATAGGATTTTTCTGTGTTACTTATCTTGATTCATCCATTCAACAGAGCAGACACAGGGGCTTTGCAACCATGTAGACAAACTGATTTTTTTCTATCCTAAATATGAGAAAATATGAAGTGTTAGGTATAGTCTGCTATTGCAGCAGGAACAGAAGATGATTGAGTATACTCAAGTCAGAAATAAAATTATGTCTGGAAGAATGGATTTTGTTATTCCTTTGGGGATTTTGAGGTTAGTTATTAGTGTTGCTGTTTGAGGGTTTATTTGCTTACCATAGCACAAACTGCTGTTCCGCATACCTGAACTACATCTTCAGCAGCTCTCATCCCAGTTGATAGCTTGGTTTACCAGCTGCTTTAAGCAGGTACTTTTCATGTCTTCTTTACTGCATATTAAGTTGTTTTTATTTTATTTATTTATTGTTTGTTTTTGTTCTGATAGAAAAAGAGAATACATTGTTCATTGTCCTAAATGCTGTAACTGGATGTGAACTGTGAGTCTTTTATCATGTTTGCCCTTAGTATTTAGCTTCCTAGATTTTAAGACATGGGATTATGTACACTGAGAAGATATTGCTTTGAGGAACTAAAAAACTCTTAGAATAGTACATCCTGGACAAAAAAATGCAGCATTGTGAAAGACAAGTACATATAGTAATACAGTTCTAGGCCCCTTATAAAGTGAGCTGCAACAGGATAAAATTAGTGGTAAATGTCTTCATTTTCACCTAGTAGCTTAACAGTTCATAGAATCAAAGAATAGCTTCAGGTAGAGGCAGACCCTAAAATCATCTAGTTCCAACCCCCTGCCACAGACAGTGTTGCTACCCATCAAATCAGGCTGCCCACAGCCCTGTTCAGCTTTGCCTTAAATGACTCCAGGAATGGGACATGCACAGCTATTCTGTGCTACCTGTTCCACTGCCTTACCACCCTCTGAGTAAAAAATTCTAATATCTAACCTAAATGAACTCTCTTAAAGTTTAAAGCCATTCCCCTTTGTCCTGCCACTCCTAGATCATGTAAAAAATCAATTTTCTTCCTACTTGTAAACTCCTTTCAAGTACTAGAACATACAATGAGGTTTTGTCAGAACCTTCTCTTCTCCAAGCTAAACAAGAGCAACTCCTCAAACCTGACTTCATATGAGAGGTGCTCCAGCTCTTTGATCTTTGTGACCTGCCTCTAGTCCTGCTCCAACAGTGTCACATTCTTCCTGTACTAGGGGCTCAGGCCAGGACACAGTACTCCAGATGGGGCCTTGAAAAGACATAGTAGAGGGTGACAATCACTTCCTTTAACCTGTTGGTCACCACCCCTGTTGATGCAGCCCAAGATACCATTAGCCTTCCAAGTGTGACAGTACACTGCTGGCTAATGTCCAGCTTTCTATTCACCAGG
Source organism: Cyrtonyx montezumae (assembly GCF_038088225.1). Lineage (NCBI taxonomy): Eukaryota > Metazoa > Chordata > Aves > Galliformes > Odontophoridae > Cyrtonyx > Cyrtonyx montezumae. The sequence continues at coordinate 10,320,570 of NW_027072034.1, read as the reverse complement.
ACCCCTGAATCTTTCTCCACAGGGCTGCTCTTGGGAGCTTTTCTCCTAGTCTGCAAACAAGTCTGGGATTGCCTCAACCCAAGTTGTTAAACCTAAGATTCTCATGTTTCTCCCTGTTTTTTTTTTAGCCTGTCTGTGTCCCTCTGGATGGTGTGCCTTCCTTTCACTGTATCAACTGTATCACTCAGCTTGGTGTTAACACCAAAATTGTTGAGAACACACACAATCCCACTAAGAAATTGACAAAGGTGTTGAATAACACTGTTCCATACAGGGACCTCTCAGAAACACTACTCATAACTGGACTCTACCTGGACCTAAAGCCACTGACAATAACCAACAAGTCTCCAACTATCCAAGCAATTCTTTATTCACTGAATAGTCTAGCCTTCAGCTCCAAATATTTGCAATACAGAGACAAGGGGGTGGCATGGGACAACATCAATGGCAGTTATAGTCATTTAGGAAATGAGAAAAATTAGCACCTTTTTATTCAATTTTTCTCCATGTAAAATGGTAGGAAGCTAATCTAGCAAGAGTCTAGCATGAAAAGCCTTTACATCTCAAAAGTAGTGCCAGATATCTATGCTTGCATGTAAGACTTATGAGCAGCCAAACGTAATCAGTGTTGTCAACAGAAAATCTCTAAATTCTGTAAGCAGAGAGCTTACAGAGAAATAAGCAGCATTTCTACTGATTTTGTGTGATCTTAGGGAAAATTTAGGCAAACTGCATTGCCCCCAACAGTTTCCTTCTGCTCTCTTGCTTTATTTTTATTATTATTGTTTCTTACTTTTAAAGGCAGTAATATACTTATTAAGCCTGTGCTGGATTATTCTCACAGAGCCACAGTTAATTCTGGTGAGACAGCAAACTCTACTTTATTCTAATTAAAACTTGGTTTAGTATCAGAATCATATTTTAGACTCCTATTAAACTTATCAAATTAGTCTGCATGGTGTGCATGAATGCACATGAGCTTGTTTTCTGCTCTTGAAGTTGCATATCAGCTGAAGACTGATGCCACTCCTCTGTGAGGCTGGCTGATCAAAGGAGTATCCATCCAGAAATTAGCTCTAAAAAAGAATAAGGGAAGAAGATTGTACAGTGAGGGCAAGACCTATACTCCAGTGCACTGTGACGCTTAGAAGCACAAACAAATGGATTAGCTACTCATTTAAGAGGTGTTGTCCTTTATAATATGCTGAGTTCAATTTATAGCTACTGTAAATAAGTAAAACTACAGTTGAATAAGATTTCATCAGTTCCAGGTTCTTGTGTTGTTTCTCAGATTTTGGTTCTGTTCCTTCACATCATTAGGTCAGGACCTGCTTTCTGTTGTGTTGTTCTTTCCTCTGCAGTGTCTATCAGTCATGCATTATAGGCTTTTAAGCATATGTGGAAAGAATTTCTTCCATCTAGTCACAATCTTTATTGCGTCTGCCACAGACTGCTGACCTTCACTTTGCATTTCTTTCTACATGTCTTCAAACCGCTTCAATCTTGTTTATGAGTTAGGTTAAATGCCTGTAGAATATTTTTTTGGTCACAAGGTCAGCTTTTCTCATTTTCTTGTTAGTTTATTTGGCTTGGTAGTTTGGAGAACCAGCAATCTTCTCTGAATAACAATACCTTCTATAGTGTCCGTATGGTTTATTTATAAAATATATGCTTTTTACTGAATGTCATGTCCTCTATTTCAGATGATTTTTTTTCCCAATTTAGACAGCTTATTTAATTTTTTTTCTTTTCCTATTGTTAGTGCCCTTCTTCCTTGGGATGTGCCAAAATGTTATAATTTCACTAATCATTCCAGTTTTGGAGACAGAAGCAGTCATAAATTGAATGACATCTTTAAGACTGTGCTTAAAATACTATTTAAGTTTAATGGCAAATTTGCTGTCAGTGATATTTTGAAATTATATTTTGATTTTCCTAATTATCTGTGCTTCTGTTTTAGCCACTTACTCTGAATATATTTTCCTAGTCTTTATAGGAATAAGTTTTGAAAGAAATATCTTAAAGTAAAATCAAGATATGCTACGTGACCCGTCTCCTTTTTCAAGAGTATTGACAACCCATGACATATTCATTTTGCAAGAAATCTTGACTGCCTTAAATAGTTTTCTTATACAAAAGTCAAGTGATGTAAATGAAGCCATAATCTCACTCACAGTTCCTTTTTGAATCAGATCAAAATTAATTTTCTTATTTAGAATAAGACCCTGCTCAGTATAAAAGGGTAGGAAAAGCATTTCTCACTCTTATTAATTTCATAACAACATTTGTCATGCAGAAGAGTTTAAGAAAGCTCATCAAAGGTAAGGAACCTCACCAAAGTTCTAACTCTGTTATTGAAGCTGTTTCTTTCACAGCTATAAGGAATGTATCTAGAGAGTTACTTGAATGCAGAGCAAGCAAGATTCCTAACTGTAAATGGGGCCTCTGTAGTCAAATAAAAACATATGTATAATACATGTGGATTTATTTATTTCATTTATCACTGCAATTTGTTCTTCCACAAGTGAAATAGCCCTTGCTTAAGGAGTATCATCTTAGTTAAGCTGTTTCTTCACATTTCTGGCTTTTTGATTGCTTCTCAAAGTTACTGAGAAAGAGGAAAAAATACCCTTTGAAATCACTTACACTGATAATTACATATTTTCCCACCTTCAATATTTGATGTAAATAAACTAGAGTATTTTTTAAGTTTCATTGATGCATTAACTAAAAAAAATAAAAGTGAGGGAAAAGGAAATAATTAGATATCATTGATATTAAATAGCTAAAATTTATTTAATCTAAAGTTAATGAGATCAAATACTGTATTAAGCAAGCTTTACATATTTAAAAAAACAACAACAACAAAAAAAACTTTGTCCAGACAAGTCTGTAAGGAATCTAGAAAGGTAAGAAAGGTATCTGTCAGAAAAGATATAAGAATAATTAATATGCTTCAGGGTAGAAGGTGAAATATATTTTGGTATCTTTTACTGTTAGGTAAAATATATATTTTGGTACATTTTTCTGTTATTCTAAGCTACTGATTGTGGAAAATCTTCCCCATAAAATAATCAAACTGATTTCAAAATAAACAAGAAAAAAAAGTTAAATAGTAAGACAATAGCTTCTCTGTGCTTCTGCAATTCTCTAATACTTAGAAAACTCTTTTCTATACTATATTAGAAAACTGTATTTCTATACTACCAAAATATTGCACAGATTTCTACATTAGTTCTGAATGGTTTGATTTTGAACATAAACCTTATCACAAAAAAATGATGACAGGACTTTTATCAAAATAAAATGTCTTGCTCTTGAAATCACTGTCCTGGGGCTCAGCATTTTTGTTGATGGATACAGCTGTCTTGCTATGTTATGGTGAAGTAGCCCTTTACTGCATAGTGAACTTTTAAATGGATTTTGTTTTGGAAAGCAATTTAATGTTTGCTGATAACTCTGATTGGTACTTTGTCAGTGTTAGCTTATAAGCTGATGTTCTGGTCTGCTTAATTTTTTGAAATACCTTATTTGATTAAGTGATGCCTTACCATCAACAGTTCAGCTGCCTTTTTGCTGATAGATGGATTTTCTCTTCAGTGCTGTTTTGCACTCATTTAGTCTATCATCAGAATTAAAAAAGTGCTGCTTAGATTCACACCACTTCATTTCTTCCTCTCTCTGCTGTTCTTTTACCATAATGTCCTATCATGTAAACTCAGTAGTTGCACAGCAGTCCTATTTTTCTAGAAGAAGGTACGTTTAGACCTCATCTTTTATCTTGCTTTTCCCAAAATTATCTATTCTAATGAATCATGTGAATATTGTGAGAACAACTTGAGCAGATATAAGCTGGTTGACAGGAGGTTTGCCTAAATGAAAGTTCAAGAACAAAATGCGGAGTCAGCGAAATTTGTCAAGTGAAGATAAGAAAGTAGAATAGATGTCCTGTTTTTGAAGATAAAATGGCTTCAGTTCAAAGTTAACATCAGTGAGAAACAGTTTGAGCTACCTCTCCCTTAAAGATTGGAAATTTACACTGGAAATGATTATTAGCTTTAATCCCATGACCACCAGAGATGTCAATCATTTTGTGGAATTTCTGTCCATGTTCTTGGAATATAATCAATAAGTATGTGCTATGCCTTTAAATATGTAGTCATTTCTTTCTTTGGTGGGCATGTTTGGTGAGCAATCCCTATGAACTTAGCACTGTAAATAATGGGAAGACCTGCTTTACATTACACATTGGCATGTCAAGTTACTTTGTTGGTTTTCTCAGCTTCACTAAAAATTTATTTCCATTTCCACTTTAAATACATCCTGTACGACAAAATTAAATCATGAGATTGGTCAAACTCTATTTATTCTGAATGTATCATGTAATTAATAATTTAAATAATCTAATTGTATTCAAAAGGCTTACTATGAATAGGAGAAGGTTCAGCAATCCGGAGAATCAAAGGTATAACAGCATGGCAGTCAAGTAGTAGTATTTTCTTTGAAATTAAATGTATTTAAGAATATTAATGTTGTTTATCTTTTTTAGAGATGGAGATTGGTGTCAGAAATTAACATTTTATGTATGTAAAAAGCTCATTTTAAAGCATGTGTAAAATGATATTGCTGAAGTACTGGAAGTTATATAGATACAATTCCCTGAAACAAAGAATGGACATCTGTTGTGAGACCTAATCCAGCACACTTCTTGGAAATTTTACAAAAATGTCTATTACTCTCGGCAAGAGAATAATTTGTCAGCTAACAAGAGAACTAAATTTTTTGCTGATAGGAAAATATACCCACAGAGAAAATAGTTAAAAATTATTTGGCAATAAAATGCATTTATAAAAGGCTCTTATGGTAGAAGGTACACTCAATATTTCAGAAATAGTAATCACAAATGAGCATACAGAACTGTTACAAATACCAACTCTTCAACCACTGACCCTTTCAATGCAATGACTTGAAATTGTAGTCACTATAATGACTAACATTTTATGATTATGTACCATGAAAAAATGTAGAAGAATATTGAACACAGTTTTGAACTTGCTCAAACACAAATAAAAGAGCTCAGTCTTTCAGGCACATGATTTGCCTGAAAATGAGTGTCCAATTCTGTCCTCTGAAGAGGAAAAAGAGTGAGTACTTGATTTCTGAATAGACCAAGAATAGTAAAAGAAAGTATGGAAATAATGTTGTAAGTGATTATTCTGATACATCAAATTGTATTAAATTTGTCTATAATTTGTAGTGGTGGTTGAGCAGTTCAAAATGAATAATTTCATTTAAGCTAGAGAGGTTAAGAGAGTAACCAGAGTAAACTACAAGTGGAAGGATAATAAGTTTGATTTACTCTGTTAAATTGTTCTACTGAAATTACTGTGTTTACGGTGATCCATTTTGCAAGATCTTCATAGATGTCCAGCGTTCTTTATTGGTCAAGATTCATCCCTCCTTTAACAGATTTGTCTCCTTAGGCTCTCAGTCCACTCAGAGAGAGAAATGAAAACCAATAATAAGTGATTCAATTCATGATCTATGATTTTTAACAGGTAATATATCTAAAAATGCTTATGGGCCTGGTATTTAAAATTGGTTGATGTAAAATCAGGCTCTGTCGAAAATATTTTTGAGATGTTTAACTCTTTGCTATTACCATAGAATCAAAGAATAGCTTGGGATGGAAGAGAAGTTAAAGAACAGCTAGTTCCAACCACCCTTTTGTGGACAGGGCTGCCACCCACTAGACCAGGTTGCCTGGGGCCCCATTCAACTGGGCCTTGAATGCCACCAGAGATGGCATCCACAGCTTCTTGGGGCATCCTCGTCTACTGCCTTACCCACCTCCAAGTGAAAAATTTCCTCCTAACATGTAATCTAAATCTCCTTTCTTTTGCGTCTATAACATCCCTCCTTGTTCTTCTGGTTCTTTAAGGAAGTATTTGATAAGATTTCCTGGAAAACTGTCCTTAGGGACAAAGTTGTAAAATAGAGCTTTACTGATATGGATCTTGATTACATGCATCACTGGGTCTTAAATGAACTGGCTGATCTGGTTGGCAAGACACTATCAAATTCAAAAAGTCATGGCTGTCAGGTGAAGTCCTCAGTGACTGGAAAAAGGGAAACATCACTCTCATTTCTTAAAAATGAAAGAAAGATGTGAGAAATTGCAGGCCAGTGTGCCTCACATCTGTGCCTGAGAAGATGATGGAATAGAACCTCCTGAAAGCTATGTTAAGGTGTATGCAAGATGAGGTGATCTGAAACAGCATGGCTTCACCAAGGGTAGATTGACCTTGACCAATCAGATGGAGTGACAGCATACGTAAGCTAAGAATGACTGATGCCATCTACCTAGATTTGTGCAAAAACTTTGATATTGTTCTACATCATATCTTTATCTCTAAATTGGAGAGATAAGCATTTGAAGACTGAACTATTCGGTGGATAAGGAATCGTGCGAACATTCACAGCTGAAGGGTCAATGGCTGTATGTCCAGGTGAAGGATGGTGATGAATGATGTCTTGGGACCAGTGCTATCCAATATCTTTATCAGTGATATAAAGAATGGAATTGAGTGCAACCTCAGCAAGTTTGCAGGTGACACTAAGCTGAGCTGTGCAGTTGATAGATGAGAGGGATGCCATCCAAATGGAACTGGACAGGCTTGAAAAGTGGGCTCATGAGAACCTTATGAGATTAATACAAGCCAAGTGCAAGGTGTACAGAACTGGTAGAAGAACTCCTTGAGAACAGCTCTGAAGAGAAGGATTTAGTGGCTCTGGTGAATGAAAAGCTTATGTTGAGTGAGCAGTATGTTCTTGCAGCCGAGAAGGCCAATGCTATCTTGGTCTGCACAAAAGAGGAGTGGCCAACAAGGGATCTGATTATTTCCGCCCTACTGTGCCCCATCTGGAATATTACATCTGGGTTTGACCCCCCCCAGTACAAGAAGAATGAGGAGATTTTGGAGGTGGTCAAGAGGAAGGCCACAAAGTTGATCAGAGGACTGGAGCACCTTTTTTTATGAAGAAAGATAGAGACAGCTGGGCTTGTTTATCAATGAGAAAAGAAGGCTCCAGGGAGACTTCATTGCAGCCTTTCAATATTTAAAGGGAGCTTGTAAACAGGAGACTAACTTATTAAACAGTCTTTATAAGACAAGCGGGATTTTTTCAAGCTAAATCATGTTAGGAGGATTTATCAAGCTACATGAAGTTCATGTGGGTCTACTCAAGTTTGTTGAAGTAATATTCATGGTAAATACAAAATTACACTAGCTTCTAAACAAACATTGTTTTGTTTGGGTTGTTGTCTTCTTGGTGTTGTTTTCTTGCTCTTTTCAAAAAGCTTGAATCTTTCCTTTCTTCTGCTGTTTCACAACAATTTTAGAATTATTTCCGTTGCTAACACTCAGAGAAAATTATGATAGGATCTATTCATGAATTTATTTAAATTCAATTGCTTTTCAGGTCTGAGTTTTCTTCATTTTAATAGTAAGAACATTAAATTATAAGAACACAATATACTATACAGCATACAAGTATATACTTGTGTACAAGTGTATAAAATTTATACTTTAAATTTTTATTTGCTCAATCAACAGCACACATATATACATATGGCATTTGTACGCTGTTGCAGATTGTATGCTGTTGAAGAAGTCATTGTTTCATTTCTAACAGAAAAAAACCAACTAGTTAGACTAATTAATTTTTTTCAAATGTTCATAGAGATTTTGCTTCATCAGTGAAACAAGGCAAAATAGTCTTTCAGACCAGGTGCAGCACACTTTAGTACACTGTTATGAAATATTTTTATTGTTTATCATGAACAAAGCTTATTTATCTACCAGAGTGAATATGTCAACTTAATTTATACCTTAATTTATACCAATGAAAAACTGTATCATTCTATTCAGTAGTTTGAATGTAGGCCAAACTTAGTAGAAAAAAAAGGACAAAATTCTTAATTCTATTATATATATATAATATTTCATATATCATATATCATATAGTTTTATAATAATTATAATTAATAATTATGTGAATAAAATGCACGCAGATTTTTGTTTGCACTTATTATTATTCATAATCAAACTTCAGTTTAGAATATATGTTAAAAAAATTACAAAAAATCACTGAATTAGATTATATGTGGTCTTTCTGATTTGTTCTGAATTACAGTATTCTTTATATAGTGATTCAAAAGCTGCATAGAGACTACAATTCACTAATTCAGCTATAGCATTTATTTTTCATTTCAATTTTCAATCTGCTTCCTTAAGAACCAATGTATCTCCTGTAATATTGTTTTTTAATCTTACCTTTTCTTTTGAGCTGAAGTGGTATATTTTAAAATATAATAAAGTGCTTTGTTGTTGTTTACTATTTTTTTTCCCCAGAGGACATTTTCCAAGAGCTTATAGTAAAAGAACATAAGAGTACATGTCAAAAATTAGTCTTTCCTTTGTTTTGCTAATAGCATTAAATGTTTGCATGTTACTGAAAGGTAAGAAAATCTGCAGAGACTGAGAAGAGCATTTTTATTCGCATTTCCCTGTATAATACAAGCTGCTCTTTAAGGACAAATTTTTGTGCCTTCTGCTCTGTTTCAGCGTCTGAGAGACTAAAATGTATTTGTCAAATAATTTCCTGACATAGAATGAAGTTTATACTTATTTTCTTTATGGACATATCTCTATGTGTATGTTTATTACTCAAAGGAGATTTACAAATAAATTCTGAAAAGAAAATTGTACTATTTTGCTCAGTCAGCAATTTTCAACTCAGAAAGTGTTCCTTGGAGTGAATGCAATATATTTGAAAGTAAAATTTTGCTTTATAATTGGGATATCTGAGTCACTTTTTTGTGGCAGACAACATGCTGACAAGACAGTTAGAATAACACAATAATGCCTTTCACACCATTTTACTAAAATAAACAAACTAAAAAAACCCAAACCCTCAAAATAACAACAAAAAGAGGTTTTAATATTGCACTGAAGTATTAATATTCTACATAGCTAACCAAAATGAGGTCTACGGATTTATATGCACAGATCATACAGGCCCACTTTAATTGTGACAGCTAAATGATATATATGAATAATTCATCCTAGAACAAGACAGCCAGATAAAAAAGATCAATTTGTGTAAATAATAACATTTTGACCTTTGTGTGTGGGCAAAGTATTTGGGTGGTGATTGATTTCCCAACTGTCTTTCAGTATTTTATTGTAGAAGGTATGTTTACACACTATATTTTAAATAGCTGTCTGCCATCTCTGACCTGCATAGAATAATGCTGACCCCAAACAAACAAATGTTAATTCTCTACATGATTTGATAACTCAGATCTGACACCAAATTACTGTGGTCAGGTAAGTTTTAACTTTGTTTTGCTTACATGCAAAGTAAGCATGTGTGTCCTGTATTATCATAATTTATCATAATCTGACTGGGTAAATTTTGATTTTTTTCTTCCTATTTAAAATATGTGGTGGTGCTTAGTTAGAATGATTCTGCTGTATTTCTTCTAGAGGTGGGTGAATATCAGCTAGCTTATAACTCTGTTTAGCTATACATAGATTTTTATTAAAAAAATGAAGTACTGACATAGTAACAAGATCAGTGATTGTTTCTTCTGCTTTGGAAAGTGGAAGATTTGGATAGATATATTTTTCTTAGGCAGATATTTCATAAAATATTCTTAAGACAGCTGCTGCAGAAGGCAGTACAGGCATGGCAATGAGTAGTTCTTATAACTTTTAAAAAGTTTTAAACGAAGCTGTTGCCTTTTGTATAGACACCTGCAACAAATTAGGCTCAATATGACACTACATTATTACTATTTCCTGTAATGTTTACTGCAGAAATAAACTTGTTTTTCTGTTGTTTGTTTGTTCGTTTTTTTTCCAATGTTGAGGGATTGTAGTATGTTAGCTACTCATACCTTTTTTTCTTAAGAAGATTGTGTATTTCCGTATGCAAACACTTTCACTCCAGTGGTAGTATCATTAGTAAGGTCACTGGAAGGTTATTTGAATTTGTTATCTGATTGCTTTTGTTGGAAGAACGCTGATTCATTTCTGCTTATGAGGAATAGTGTTGGTTCATGCCATCATTCTGCTGCAGTATAATCACTGGGAAAGCTATGGCTAGTACTTGTGTATGTTAACAAATCGAATATTACTAAGAACATCCTTGAGCATGGAAGACAGGTAATATGGAATGACCCCTATACAAGCTGTCTGCTGAGTATGTTACAATTCTTCTAGTTTCTCACTAATTTCATGGACAGTCTGTTAGGGATCTAGCAGCCACAGCTCCTGGATTGACAAGGTGCCTTCTAACACTTCTGCAATATGGACTATAGAACTCTTGAGTAGCACTGAACTTATTAGTTTAGTTAGGAAGTCCTTGATGTATTTCCAACTTTGCAGACTCAAATAAATAGAAAAGACTATTTCCACGTACTGAAATAAAATTCAACAAATCCAAAGGGTAGATTTAGACTTTTTTTTTCTTTCAGTGGATTATACACCTGATGATAAAAGGTAATGCAGATACAAAAGGCATGGCATTCTCAGCACTTTTCTCTCCTTGCCAGTGGCATTCAAGACAAAACATGTTCTCTTTAACAGAAGAAAAACCACAAGGTTTTGGCTAGGGTTATGAATTATTATAAGCCAAATACTGCTTAAAAGATAAATATTGCTATAGTCAGCCTTGTAAACCAAATTTGGTTTTATATATTCAACCTCTTAACCGTAATGAGACCTTTTCAGAGCCTTCAGCGTTTGTCCTGATTTTGTACCCACAAACTTCAGTGAGATATATATCATCATTATAAGTTGGAGCATTTTCAGGCTTAATAGTTCATTTAGTCAAAATTCCTGCTTTATTTAAAAAGCCTTGCCTTCAGCTCATTTGCAGTAGACACACTAATTAAATGATTTTGGTAATGTAAGTATCTGATGATGCAAAATTTCATTTCACTACTGAATTTTCATCAGTGTTATATGTAGCCACACTGACCATCAGTAGCATGATGTGGTTTTTATTGTTGTAGTTGTAATTATTTGTTTTATACTTCCAAACAAGGGATCTGTAGTTATTTGCTGTTTCAAGTAGAAATACAATTCTGCAAACAGAACCTGTGAGAAAATTTATGCTTCCTGCTGAAAGCTTAGAACATGATACCACGGAAAACAGTTATCAACACTTAGCTTTCCAGAAGGTAGCCACCTCTGAGTTAATCATCCTAGGCCTTTGTCATAAAGAAAGAAAAGTAAATAATTCCTGAACACAATTTCTCTATCTTGTTTAGATTTCTACCTTAGAATTAAATAAATTATATCCTACAAGATTTAATTTGTCTCTCTTTATTAAAATCGGCATATACATAAGTAGGTCAAACTGTAATGCAGACATTTACATTTGGTCAGGGGAATCTCACCCCAGATTTCTAAAATAATAGTGCATTTGAAGCCCAGGATACCAAGGTACCAGTATATTCAATCTTATTTCATTATCATTTTATGCTTTCTTTAATAATATTAACTTTTTTAACAGCTTTAATCAGTCTGTAGAGAATTCCATTCTTTAAAATAAGCAGGATATAAATAATTAGTGAATGATCAATTATTCAGGTAATACATGGGGGGCCTCTTAGAGACTATACTCTATCAACAATTAGGAACATTACATCAAGCATTCCAGCCATCTTCCTAATAAGATAATTAAATATGCAGCCAAAACAAGAAAGTCCGAGATCTGACATCCTTTCAGAAGTATTAATAATTTATCCATCTCTCTATCTACCAGTTATCTATCTAGTCAAGTCAATTCTTCAACGTGTCCTTTAATTTCTGTAGAAAGTGATGACGTAACTCAGAGAACTAATAAAGACTGCTAACAGAGTCATGCAGCTTTAAGAAACTTCCTTGACTATTTGCTATTCAGATGGTGATAGGAGCACCTGTCACAATGGTCCTTTCAACAGTATCATCATGGGGATTAGATGAAACTTTCCAAATTCTTCTAATTAATTCATATAGTACAGGTGGCTAATGGTTCTATGTGACCACTTCATTAAATTTATGATCTTTCTCTGTGTATTTTCTATGTAGAAAAAGAATCTCTTGTCTGCCTTCATTATATTCAGAAGACTGAAATGACCAAACCTGCAACAGTACAAACATTTACACTAGTCTATCAGTACAATTAAGTTTACAAATAGTACCTATGAACTGACCAAGGCAGTCTTGGGGAAGCTCTGAACCAGTTAATCAAATACTTTGCTTGAGAGTGGCTAGGAGTTGAATCAAACATTTTGTCTCAAGTCAATCTGCTGTATTAAATCAGTGTAGATGAGCTGAGGAGTTTCTAGGCAGCGTGGGGAACTGATGGCTAAGAGCAAGGGTGTGTATATGGGAACAGGCTTCATATCCATCTGATCCAGTTATAACTGTATAGTGAACATAAATTTTATCCTTATATTGCAATTATAGCTTAAATTGTATGCCTGCAGAAATACACAGTTAAGTGTGTAAAACACAGAAAAGCTAAAAATAATGCTTAGGGCTACCTCTTGGAAAGGGAAGTGTGCTATTTCAGTGCTCTTCAACCCTCATTCTGGATTCTGCAATAGATACAATAGTTGGAAATCGTAAAACTAGAAATTGCTATCAAACTGCATGGAATTATCACAGTACTTGCCCAATTGAGAAATTTTTATTAAAGGGTAAAAGGTAATTTTGTGAGTTTTTTATATGTCTTATTACTTTTATATAACATTAGAGTCAACATCAGGACTTCTAATCCTTTTATTATGAACAACTTTTTCTAAACATGGATTTAAAAAAAATCACTCAGCTTTATATAATTTGTATTAATTATATTGTCTTTCATTTGTTTTATGTGAAATAAAGTACAATTGGGAAATATTCATTCCAATTGTTCTAACATGTTTTCTTGATGGTAATTGTTTCTATTACAGAACTAATTAAATATCATTTTGAAGTTCTCTCTTTTAAATGTAATTACCTTTTAATGAAATACGTACATATTTCTCACTAATACTGATTAGCATTTAACTACTTCTTCTATTTCTCTCTCTTCTGCTTATTACCACAATTACACTTTGCATTTACTAACATGAGAATCTTGAAAGTGGCAAAAAAAAAAAAAAAGCAGTCTCTACAGACTGAATAATCGCTGAGTTGTTTGATCCTAGATTTCAAGAAACAAGTCTCAGATTTTTACCTTAATATTTTGATCTTATCCCTCTTCACTCTCTCTTTCTTTCTTCACTACTGAGTATTCAAGTTTCTTGTATTTCTCCATGAGAACTGGAAATCCTAATTCAATAGTCTGGCAAGGTAGTATACCACTAAACCATGCTGAAGTTGCTCTTGTAGGTTTGTTTTTGAACAAGTAATCTGATTATATTTGTATGTAATCATCTCTACCAATTTATTGTCAGCATCATTTGTTTTGTGACCCATACATTCAAATTTACTTCAGATCACTGTTTTAATGTTGGTGTCTCTGTTGTCTTTTGAGTAATAAATGGGTGCAAATATGTGTGTAAAGTACTGATTCATTGTAAGAGAATTAATGTTTATTTTGTGGTCTCTTTGTTTAAATTCAAGCAGAAAAGTATAGAAAAGGTCTGATTTTATTTATTTATTTATTTATTTTAAGGAATGAAAAGGAGAATTCTCAAATCTGTCTGTCTCTCCTGGTGTAATATCACCTCTACATATGCAAAAAGAAATTGGCTTTTGCTAGCGTGCAGACACATTAGCTCCTCTTCTGTTGAGATGTTTAATTATTCATCACACATCTACTGCACATTGATGTTAGATCAGTATATTAACACACTACACAGAATATGCAGATATATATATATTTTTTTTTCTGTAGAAAGGGTCTGAAGGTGGGTTAAAGACTGAATTGCAGTTTACAGATGCAAAATCTGTTTTTAAATTATGTCTGATTGATTATTAGCACAGTCACTTCTTTATTAATGTGAAAGGTGCATGAAAATGGTCACATATATCGCAATTTGGATTTATATGTTTATACGTTTGATCAAAAAGATTTCATAATTTACTCAATATTAATGTGTTTCTGGAGCTGATTCCCCCACTCACTTCTCAAAGCTCTTTATCTGAAAACAAGAAGCTTGACTGTTTGTAACTGGTCACAATTATCTGTTAAATAATAGCTCTCTGAATTTTTATATGAATGGCTGGAAGGAACACTGTCTGATAAAAGTAGTGCAATGGCAATGAGGCAATATTTCCTAACAACTAAATTCTTCAACACAGAATCTGGGAGTGGATTGTATAGATCTCACTATGAACAAACATTTTATTTCTGAATTTTCTGAATACAATGAAGAAAAATCTCAGTCTTTTAAACTTGTAATGTAGAGTTATATTAATTCTTTATGTCTAAGAATGTCAGACTGTTTAAAATTTAATAATCAGAAATGTAAATGAGGAGTTACATAATAATTCCTGGACAGCAAAACTGAACAGTTATTAAAATATGTTCTAACGTTATCAGGAAATTACTTCATATCTGCTTATGAGAGAAGTAGTTTTTAATTCCCAGTCAGTATTGAAATGAGTTCAAATTATTAAATCAAAATCAGAAATAGCTCTAACTGGACTCTTATATTTTTGCAAAAAAAATATATATATATCAAGGCCAAAACCAAACTACCAAAACTTGCTTTAAAATCTTATGCATATTAACAGATAATCATAGAATATCCTGGATTAGAAGGGACCAAGAGTCCAACCCCTAGCTCCACCCAGGATTACCCTAAAATCAAACCCTGTGTCCGAGACCATTGTCTGGAAAGCAAATATTAAAATGCAGGAAACATTCAAAACTGTAAACATTATTCCATGTTTCTTTTCTTAATGTTTTGAACTAGACTATTCTAAAATGTAATAATCTCTTTTATGCATGCATAAAAGTACAGGTATCAGTGGAGTTACAGTTGCCAAGATCTGGAATACTTCAGCAGCCAGAAAGTTTTGGGTTTATTTTTATTTTTTTATTTTTTTTGTCAAGTACATTAAATGTGCATTCAGGGTTTGTTAAAATTCTGTAGTGTTATTTTCACCCTATTTCTAATGTAGATTGAGGACATGGCACATTGCTTTTGCAGACCTGGATATCTATATGCACAGGTTGTAGAAACATATTAACAAAACTATGGTAGAAAGCTGTAGTTTGCAACTCAGCAAGAGCATGCTAAATTATGGTGTTTATGTGTATACAGAGAGACTGAATAAGTTCAGCAGCTCATTCTCCTGCAAAAATACACAAGTTACATGGTTATTCCCTTTACTATTATATGAGCTACAGTGTATTCTTAACCAAAGGAGTATTTTATTTGCTTTTTTTTTTTTTTTTTAATTACTTTTTATCAAGGTTCTTCCTCTTCAAAAGATTCCTAAGGCAAAAAGATACAGTGTACTTTAATGGAAGCAGACTTTATTCAGGAGTAAACAAGTTGAGAATATTGAAGAATAGTTAAGACCAACTCCCTCTCTGTGCTTCCCATGTTTAAGTCTGAAGAAATCATGAATTGTGCAAATTTTAATGCTGTGCTTCTTAAATTTGTGCAAATAGATGCACTTAAAACATGTTTATAACATTCAAAGAGCTTGTTCTATAGAATTGAATATGCTGCACTTGCACTCTCTTACTGGGCTATGCTATATAGCATGTAGATCATGAACATACTCTCTGAAGAAATACAGGGGAGAAGATAAGATAAAAGATCTGGAGAAAAGGCAGCTTTGATGTGCAGTTAAGATCACATTGCTATTCATCTATAGAGCATTGCTGTTTAATACTAGGTCAGTATTTCTTTTCTTTGTTATTCTCAAATGCAGTCAGTGTGTTTTAGAGTCTTCCCATAGTCCCCATGTTCTCTTGAATGCAGCATGGTCAGCCATGCAGTATATAAACATGTAAAAGCAACCTATGTTATTTGCATGCTTTTGAACCTGGTGTGAAGGAAACATCAGTGTTATAGGAAGCAGTGCCACTTTGAAGTCCAGAAGCTTCAACTAGCATAGAATTCACATCTCCAACACCTGCTGTAGAATCCTGAGAGCCCATCATCCCTGACACTTCCCATCAGGCAAATGTCTGTCATGAAAGCATGACATGCCTCACATTATTCCCATCTCTTCAAGTATAGGAAATAGTAGTCCTTAGTTTTAACAATACTTTGACAGCTGCAGAGTGGGGCAAGAAAAAAGAAAAAAGCTTTTGCTACCTCTAGTAACACTGTAGAATTTTAAGTTTTAATTTATGTATACATTTAAAAAACATGCAAATGTAATATAAAGACTAGTTTATGCTGGATATTCTTGTTCTTGCGTGACAAGTTTATTTTCAATTTTCACATATTCCTCCTGCCACTTACTAATTCTTTCTTGGTCAACAATTTTCAGATCAGTACTTTGTTCCCATTTCAAATCTGTCAAATGGCTACTCAGAAAAATAAAAGTATTCTCTGTAGACTGAATATCCTACATGTACTTATGTCTTCTCATGGGAATTACCAGTTCACTGACTGCAGAAAAGTCTGCCAGAACAAATAGTAGATATCAGTGGCTGCTGAAAACAAGGCAATACAAAATAAATAAATAAATAAATAAAAGCCTTATGTAATGTAATGCCAGCAGTCTCTACTCCATACATTTTCAATAGTTTCCTATTTTCATACCCAACTGCTGGCTGCACAATGACTTATCTTTTGAATTCAGCTATTAAATCCGTACTTGAGCCTTATAATTAAAAGCCATAGGACTGGATTTCTCTCACCAAATCTCAGATGAGAATAGTCTAGGTTTCTACACCTGAAGTAGTTATCCTAAGCTTCCTTTATAGTGAAGGCTTTTAGTCACTTAGAGGTATGATTCATCCCACCTCTATTAGAAATCTGTTTTAGAGTGAATCCACCATTACTCAAATAAATCCTATCTAATATGACTTTGTCATACAGCAGTAAGACTATTAGGAACTTAGAAATATATGTAAATATTCCTAATGGTTTTTCTGCAAGCCTCATCTGATGAAACTTAGAAAATTAAAAATCAAATGTCTTTTCTTACAGAATATGTTCATATCAGAAAAACACACAGATCAAATTCTTTGGGTTAATTATCATTTTCAATTAAGTGTGGGATCCCTTATGACTTATTATTTTTAAATTCTGTGACTTATTAATTTTAAATTCTGCTTGAGTTATTCCTGATAATAAATTTAAAAATATCTACCTGAACTTCTGCAAAGCCTTTGACATGGTCACTCACCACATCCTTCTCTCTAAATTGGAGAGATTTGGGTTTGAAAGATGGACTGTTTGAAGAGTTAGGAACCGGTTGGCTGGTTACAGCCAAAGAGTTGTGATCAATGGTTCTTTGTCTGGGTTGAGGCTGGTCATGAGTGGCATCCCCCAAGGGTCAGTGGTGCTCTTCAATGTCTCCATGAATGGCATAGGCAATTGAACCAGGGAGAGGGAGGTAATTGTCCCCCTCTACTTGACTTTGTGAGACCCCATCTGGAGTACTGAGTCTAGACCTGGGGCCCCCAGAATGAGAAAGACACAGAGCTGTTAGAATGGGTCCAGAGGAGGGCTACTAAAATGATCAGAGGGCTGGAGCAACTGTCCTGTTAGTAAAGACTGAGGAAAGTGGGCTTGTTTAGCTTGGAGGAGAGAAGGCTCTTGGGAGACCTCACTGTGGCCTTCCAGTACTTGAAAGGAGCGTATAAACAGGAGGGTGAATGACTGTTTACATGAGTCGACAGTGATAGGACAAGGGGGAATCGTTTTAAACTAAGACAAGGGAGATTTAGGTTAGATGTTGGGAGGAAGTTTTTCACTCAGAGGGTGGTGATGCACTGGAACAGGTTGTCCAGGGAGGCTGTGGATGTCCCATCCCTGCAGGCATTTGAGGAAAGGTTGGCTGTGGCTCTGGACAGCCTGGTCTAGTGGTTGATGACCCTGCCCATGGCAGGGAGGTTGAAACTAGATGTTCTTTGATGTCCTTCTCAACCCAGGCCATTCTGTGATTCTATGATCATTAAGAGTTTATTTCCTGGATGTTTTAAATGTTAGAATCAATAGGGAGATTCAGTTATATTTAGTCTTCAAAGTGGTTTGACTAGATGATTTAACCTCTTAATCAAGGATTCTGTGATTCTCATAAGTTGATGTCCACGGTTTTTAAAAGATTGATGTGGACAATTTATATAACTGGTGGATTTCTTACACTTGTATCTTAAATGGTGATTCTGATGCTACAAGTAAATTCCTGTTGGTCTACAGATATGACAGTGACATTTCTCTGCTACTCCCCACAAAATCAAAGACTTCTTTCTAGCAAACAAAATGATATTATATACTAAATCTATTTAAAAAATGCAAGGAAGATATTAAATTGATATTCAGCTACAACTGAGTTTTCTAGAATTAGGAAAAATAGAAATATATTATTATATGCTACATGTTTTATCCAACTCTTGATCTTGCACAGTAATTGCTATAACTACTAAAATATTTTCTCTGTTTATGTTTCCTCCTTCAGCTTTACACAAAGTAGTGAGAAATACCTTTTACATGCGAAAAAGTATGAACTGCTACAAATGTTGTAAAAAGATACAGTAAATTCTGATATTTTGCTTGAGTACATGTGATATAGCAGAAGAAGAAATGAATATAGATGAATGAATATTAATATGAATTACTTAAAGCTTACATGCTCAGAGATTTGTATTTAAGTGTCTGGCACATGGTAGTTACTCCGTTACTAAAGTCAGGTTATTGAATCCATCATTGAGAGGACTATTTCTGTACCTTGAGAGTATTAGTAGCTAAAGACAAAATTTTATCTTCAAAACTATTGGCTTTTGCATTGAAGTGTAAAATACTTTGTCAGAAAATAAACCCTCTTTCATTACAGCTCATCCTTAGATCTCAGAGAGGCTTGGAGAATCTGTGTGATATCCAGTTCGGCACTACAAATCCAGATGTATCAATTGCAGATGCATAAATAGCATGAAGCATCATCAACATAGCTGTATTCAAATGAGCAATCATGACCTCCCCTTTAAGTAGTTAGGTAGCATTCAATGGTAACTTTCACTACATTAATGCATAATTATATAATAATAATTATATAATTAACAGATAAAAATTAACAGTTTATCAAATAAACCAATTAAAAATTCTTTTCAATTGCTATTAACAAATACATTGTTTGCAGAGTATACGAAAGCACCAAGAATTTGAATATGCAGCTGACCACAAACACATTAAATTATGAAATAAGTCTATAAAGATTTCTAATTTTCCAGGGGAAGCACTCAGTAAAGCTGTGTGTGAATCTTATTAAATAGGTGTTCCTGTGGGGGAAAGAGAGGTTCAGCCCATTGGCTGAGCTCAGAAGTCAGCAATGTCCTTCCAACTAGCTTGTGATGGTATCTTCCCTAAAATTCTTCTCTTTTAAGACATTTTTATACTGTTTTCTTACTATCAGGTGGAGCTTGAGTGACTCTAGTCATACGTAATTTCTACTGAGATTGGTGTAAAAGCTTCTTGCTTTGCTTTTAAAGGTTATAAAAATTCAGAGTGCATGCTGAATGAGGTTGCACCTTGGGGATGGATAGCCTTTGGGATAGAGGTGTATTTTGGAAAGGGAGACAAGGATACTTAGTTATAAATGCAGAGCAGTTTATCACCAACAGTTTTGTTCTAGCTAGATACAGAAACTAGAGGCAGTTTACTCGTGTCCCCAAGCTAATACCAGCCCTTTCTAGATGGCTATTTGTCCATTCAGGATGTGATCTGTAATTTTTTCATATGCTACCCCATTTTATATTCTGTTATGTTCACTTTTCCCCTGTACCTTTAGGCCTCTACAAAAGACTGAAGGGTCTTCGGAAAAGGGAATAAGGATAGTCAAACCCTCAGCAGTCATTCTCTAGGATGTCTGTTGTGTTAATGTATGGGTTTCCTTGTCCTGATTTTTTTGGACAACATTGAAGTTTTCCTCCTCCTTGCTCCAGGACTGACTGCGAGCTATTTTTAAATATTTCCTAATGCACTTAATTGAACTGCTACTACTTGCTATATCTAAATTCAGTGTGTATGGTTCATTTTGCACGTATTAGACAATAGTTTCTTGCTCTCTTTGCCCCTAAACTGGTTTTCTTCCAGCTTTTCTGTAGTCATTAATAATTGACTGTTCATGATCTGCAGCTTTGGTGAACTGTGGAAACAGCTAATTGCTCCTATTGTCTAACAATTATATTTATACCACCCAATTATACAAACCTAAGCAAAAATATTGCAAATTAGACAATAACCATCTAGTTTTTAGTTTTCTGTTTTTATTTAATTTTATTTTACAGATGAGTAAATCAAATTAAAGAAATGCTAAGACATTCAAAGCACAAAAAAACCCAGCTCCAAGGTTTTCCAAGTTAGCACAACCATAGCCTTTCACTAGCATTGACACTTGTTTATGCATTAGGCTAACAAATATATATGGCAATATTTTAATTTGTTCATTTTCAA
Source organism: Cyrtonyx montezumae (assembly GCF_038088225.1). Classification (NCBI taxonomy): domain Eukaryota; kingdom Metazoa; phylum Chordata; class Aves; order Galliformes; family Odontophoridae; genus Cyrtonyx; species Cyrtonyx montezumae. The sequence goes on along the minus strand of NW_027072034.1, from coordinate 10,299,938 downwards.
TATGTATAGTATCTCTTGGAATATTAGTGTTAGAATAATTTGGAACCATTACATAAAAGTTACATTAACCATCATCTGACAACTGGAAAATTAAAAAAAATAGAAAATAGAAGTTTATGAATTGTAAAAGTTCTTAAGTAGGAGAACACCTAAAAGATATCCTAAAACTATCTCTTAGTATGGGATATAAATACCAGGAAAAAAAAATCATTAAAAATGTAAACATGGGTTACAAAAATATTTTAAAACACCTTCAGCCATGCTGTCTACCTCATTTCTTTTTCATTGGTTACCACCCATGGTGTTCTTCTGAGTTATAAATATACACAGCTGTCAATGTATCAAATGTATTGTTGTCAATGTAGTAAATTGTAAACTGCATATCTTCCCAAGCTGTGCATGATTTATATGGATATTATCCATTTGGAATCTTGGCAGTATGGCTTTTATAATAGCTTTGGTAAATGTTGGACAATACTAAATCAAACAAAGGTCTTTGCCTGAAAGAGGTTTTCCCTGGAAGATTTTTTTTTTCAGATAGATAATTATGGTTCTGCAAGGAAGAAAATCCAAACCAAACATCACAAATTATAGAAAGTTAACCTTTAATTCTTGTTTCATGACACATAAAAGAGTGAAACTTTATAAAGGTAGTCATTCACTGCTTATTCTGTCACTGCAGACTATTGTTATCAACAAAGTCTGGGCTAAGAAGGGTAAGGGATCTTAATTTTGCTAAAGTTTCAACATATTCAATATTTCTTTCACAAAAAGGAACAGTATTTTTATAGACTGAGTAAAATTTGTATTTGAATGCTCAGCAAAGTAAATGATTATTCTGAATAACAATTTGTAGTGACATAAGCTAATAAAATAGTTTAGAAATGATTTAGCAAATCGTTCCTTTTCTTCTACAGGTCCTGAGAACATAAAAATTACTATGAAATGCTGAGAATTATAGCAAAAATGTGCCTATTTTTGTCAATGCACAAAAATTCAAATCAGCATAAAGTCTTTCCTTGCAGAATGAAGTGGGAAAATATCATGAAATGAGATTAAAATGTTTTGTCAAAAATAATTTTTATCTCATATGTATTGAAAGAAATCAAAATTTGCTTGGCTAATCTCAAACTTACATTCTCCCCTAGAACTGAAATTTTAAAAATGTTTATGCATCAATATGCTTTTATATTGCCTTGACTAGTATTGGTGAAATAGAAGGTAAAGTCTGATGTTCTTCTTACTGTTGAGATACAGCCTTTTGAACTTAAGATTTGACACTATCTTCTAGAGTCTTACCTTTACACTATAGACATCAGAAAATCCTGCAACTGAGATAAAAATGTGAATATTCACATTCATGTTTTGAGTATGATCTCAAAGTTCTTCAAGAAAGAACTTTATTTTCTGTATAGTGGAATAGTTCATTATTCTTTAAGACTCTCATCTTAACTAGAGATTGGCTATTCACAAAAGTTTGCAAAGATGTAGCCGCTGTCTTGCCAATCTGTTATGGGGATTACATTGCAGCTAGAACCAAAATGTTAAATATAAAAATAGCAGTATAGAAAAAGGATAATGGAATGGAATAGAATGGAATGGGCTCCCAGGCCCTGCCCTTACAGATACTGGAGGGGCCTCCAGCACCCAATCTCTGGTCCACAGAGAGACTCTGGGACCCACTGCAGGCAAGAGTATCACACACACTCAAAATTAAACTTCATAAATACATGCTAAAACTTTGTAAGTAAAACATCTATTTTTGCATGTAACACTTATAGTTTTCTCTCTTCCTCTTCTTCCCCTCCCCCCCAAAAAAGGGGTAGTGAGAGTTAAAAAAAAAATCAATGTTTTCCTTTTTAAAAGATATAAAGAAAAATTAAGGATAAAGGTACATAATGACTTCTGAAATGTTTTCACTTGTATTTCACCAAATTATACAGATCTATTTACATTTTTCTAAAAGAGAAAAAAATATTGTTTGACAAAATTAAACTATTTAGGGACTTCTACAACAAGAAATACAGTAAACACAAACTGAATCTTACTACCAGTTTTCAGATTCATTTTATTCAATATTTCAACAAGGAACTATATCAGAAACCACAGTATGATTAATGTTTATTTTAAAAAACACATTAGGCAATATTTAGTATTATTTATTCTCCAATTTTTAAGGCTAATTTAATGTGATGTCTCTAATATGTTTACTTTTTTTTTTCCATACAATTCTGAAGTTCATTATTTATAAATGCAAGGAAATACACTATTGATTTTTTACTATGTAAAATGATTTTTGGTAGTAGAATGAGAACTTATGGGTGACTGGACTTAAGTCTCAGAGACTACATTAATTATATTATCATTCAATACCAATATTCAACATATCCAAGCACATGCAGTAGTTGGTTTTTTTGTTCTTGTTTTTGTTTTTGTTTTCCCTCAAAATGAATACTAACTTGCATTGTAATTTGATGTGGTTTTCGATTCTTGTCTCTTGGATTTTTCTTTCTCTTTTGTTGCACATCATTTTGAAATTTCTGATATTTTCATAATAATGTTTTTTTATGCCACTCTTTATTCCTTATGATGGCTATCAACTGCAGATGCTAACTTGTTTTTTAACACCTTCTACTCTTCTCATGGAATAACATTCAATTTAAAATGACTTTTATTTCTCCCCATATTATTAACTTTGTAGTAAAGAAAGAACTGAAAACAGAAGGTTTATTTTGATCACAGATTTTCTCTCTGCTGGACTGGAGAAAATTAGTGAAATAAAAAATTACTTATAAGTGAAGTATTCCACATGCGTTTATATAAAAAGTAATGAACTCTCTGCTTCCAAACTATGATGACTATATGTTTCCTTACAGGAAACAGTCCATGTACACATTAAATGCCAGAGAATTAATGGGAGTTGTTCAGGAGATTTCCAGTTGTATAAGGAAAAATTAGGCAAGGGCTGAAACATGCCTACTTACATTTCAGTTCTGGGCAGACTTTATTCTGTAAAAGCAGTTATAGCATTTGTGCCTCTACAAAGAGTTTATCCAACAAAACAGTGTGATGTGTGTACATGAATAGATTTGTAGGATTATTTTTTCATGTTAAATTTGCTGGGAGAAATTTTTGTTCTACAGTTTGTTAAATCTAATATCAAAGAAATTACATGAAAAAATCACTCTGCAGAAACAAAGCTAAAACATTTGTGCAGAAGAGATCATAAGTGGAAACATGCTTTTTTCTATCTTTTTTTTTTTTAAAGTGTTTACTTCTCTCATGCACTGTTATAAGTTTTCAGATTACCAGTGTAGGAGGAAGCAGAGTCTGTCAGTATCAGCAATTACAAGAAAAATGAATCACGGCCAGGAACTAGCAGACAGTATGAGAAATTCCCTGCCAAGCAGAGAATCTTATAGAGTAATCTCACAGCTAGCTTCCAACTTATCTGGCACCAGAGAGTACCAGCAGCCATGACTGATGCAGACTGTGTGTATAAGCAATGGAAACAGTTAATACTGCAGTCAGTGCAATGATGAGTACTATTCACAGATAAAGCCTGCATTAGCAACTATACATCAAAAGACAAAGTCCCTAGCTCTACTTGGAATAGCCAAATTAGCCACCAGTAATTAGGATCTCCCGGTACTGGCCAATGTTAGTCAGTCTCCTACTATAGGGAATTACCAGTGCCTCAACAGAGGTAATTTCACCTGTAGTCCACGTCCTCTGATACTGATATTAGAGAAACCATAACCAAGATTGACTACACCTGGGATGATGAACAGGATACAGATGAGATTGCATGAGAAAGCCTAAGCTCAGTTCAGCTGGGAGGAAAGGTATGACTGATGCAAAGATGCTACTTTTTGTAGTGAGAAAAAAGGTTTCTACTGGATTTCAATTTTTTTGCCAGTGTTAGATTAAAAGCTTACCTTAGAAAACATAATGGAGAACAGAGGAACAATGACAACTGATGGAACTTCTATAAACAAACTGGACCCAACTGAACACCCTGACCCAAAAGACTTTCAGGTCTGTCCAGCTATCAGCTCATTGTCTAGTTGTGAAAGACGTTAACATGCGTTAAGTGACAGCTGCTCTCCTGTTCATCTGAGAGAGAACTGAGAGATGTTACTAATTACTGAGGTAAAAGGGGAGAGAATGTTCAGATTGTAGAAGAGTTACTCTGTTTTTAGTGAAAAGGACCAAAGGAAACAACAGAAGAAGAAAAAAAGTAGTTTAGAGTGGGGGTTCAGCATGGGAAAAATGCTGATCAGTGTCAGTTACAGATATGCCTTGCACTGGCTGAGTGAAGTCTGCCTTTTCTTCTGCCTGTCTCCATTTTTAACTATTTTCCTTGGTAATGGCACTCTATTCTGTATGTATGTGTGTGTATGGTGGAGATCTAAGTGACAGCCATTATGTAAGAATCATAGGTTCTATAGACTTGCATGTCTGGAGTGCCATAAGATGTAGAAACTGGAGTTTGTACATATCCTGTGGGTGTATATGCAAAGTATTTTCCATCCGCATTGATCTGTGTAGTCATCTGTATACATTTATCATCATATGTATCATGTGTGTGTGCATGCACTGGGAACGCTTGCTCAGCTTCAGTACTGACAGAACATAAGACATAGAATCATGGAGATGCAATAGCCTCACCTTCATTGGGCTACTGGATCTGTGAACTCCTGAAGGACTACAGGGCAGATTCAAGGCCCTTGGAATTGGGTGGTAAGAATAAGTTCCATCTTGAGAAGGTTCTTGCCTGGGTAATGCAGGTCCTTGGATGGCAACTTGTGTCATAAGCAAAAGTAAATCATTGAGATTTCATTCTGAGTAGCACAGAGGCAGCTGCTTCCCAGGATAATCTGTCATTTTGAGGATGTTTTTCAATTTCAAAAATCAGTATTCAGTCACATCCTGATCTTCCTTGTCCATATCGGCACAAATGATGTACAGAAAAAAAAACCTGAGCATATGAAAGGTCTCTGGGATGAGGATTAGAGAAACAGGTTCCCAACAGTAGTCTTGACAGTCTCTCTGGTTAAAGATACATTTGTAGTAACAGACAGTGATGGCAGATCAATGCAAGACTGCATATTCAGTGCAACTATAATTTATTTATTTATTTTCCTTTTTTTATGATTGTGCTTTATTTGATAATTAAAGAATATCACTGGGAAGAGATGAAATATATCTAATAGAAAGTTTTGAGAATGTGTCAAACTTGCTGACCTTCTAAAAGCTCACTGGGGCTGAGCACCAAGCCCTGAAATAATCAATTTATGCATTTCAATATAGTTACTTAGGTAATAGGAAGACATTCATAGTTCCTATCAGAAAGGGAGAGAGTTCAGATGTTTCTATTTTTTTATTATTATTATTATTTATTTTTATTTTTTAAACTGTCTGCAGAACTATAATTAAGCTAATACATGGCACTTGAGAAACAAACAAGAATTAGAAGCCCATGCACAGTCTGAGGTCTGCAAATCATTGGAATTACAGTGACTTGGTGTGACAGGATGGCTTATATGTTATCATGGATTAGTACAGGATATTTTCAAAGGATAGATGAAGGAAGAAGAGGAAGGGAATTCGCACTTTCTGTAAAGGAGCTCCTTGGATGTACAGAGCTCCAATATAGAGTACTTGTAGCTCTGAAGGCCAACAGTGTCATGGACTGCATCAAAAGAGGGATGGCCAACAGAACAAGGAAGGTGATTGTCTACTTCTACTCTGTCCTCACTTGAAGTTCTGTATCCAGGCTTGGGATTCCTAGGGTAAGAAAGTTGTGCAGTTTTTAGAGCAGATCCAGAAATTGCAATGGATATTATCAGAGGGCTTGTCATGCTCCAATATAAAGGAGGGAGACAAGGTTATTAGATTATGTGTATACCCGGTGTGAGGTTAAGAAACAATGGTTCAAATGTCGGTCCAACCAGTTTATTACCAATATTGACCAGGGAGATGGGGAAAGTGGACACTGTTAAGAGTGATGGGGAAGGGAAGGCGAGCGATAGGAAAGATAGGAAAGAAGCAAGGGTTTGTACAACACAGGGAAAGTCACCACCCAGGATCCTAGGGGCGGTCCGGTTGCAAGCGGCTCTGATGGTCCAAGGCAGAAGAGCAGGGGCGGCAGAAGCAGGGAGAACAGCAGCAGCGACGGGCAGCCCTGAGCAGCAAGCAGCTGTCCTGGAGAAGCGGCACCGGGTCAGCACAGGAGAAGCAGCATGGGGAAAGTCCAGGAACAGCATCAGTCAGCACCGGAGAAGCAGCGAACAGTGATCAGCTCGGGAGGGTTCAGATGGTAGAACAACTCGAAGGAGCGGCGAGGTCCAGGAGAAAGCAGCATGTCTCAGGCAGCAGGCCCAGGAGGGAGTTCAGCAGCAGGGATCAGCTCATGAGGTTTCCGATGGAAGAACACCCACAATGTCATGGTGGTCGATCCCTCTTTTATCCTCCATTTTTCTTGCCTATGTGACAAATCCCATGCTAGCGTGCCAGGCAAGCATCTCCTGAGATGGCTATCTCCCCATGGAGATGAGTACTACACAAAAGAGTATTAAGCGGCCATTGAGCTGCAGCTTATCTCTCTTTCATTGCTCCAGGACATGCCCATCTGCTTGTCCCTTAGACAAAGGATTTCACAACCCTTGACCAGGACTAGCTTGGACATGTTCAGACACGTTCATCAGCAAACTTTGAGGCAATGGTATAAAATAATACTCTCTTACAGGGCCAGAGCAGCTTTCCTATGAAGAAAAACTGAGGGGTCTGGGCTTGTTCAGTCTGAAGATGAGGGTGACCTCATTTCAGCCTTTCAGTACTTAAAGTTAGCTATTATAAACAAGAAGAGGATTAATTTTTTATGTGATTATACCTGGACTTGTGTAAAGTGTTTGATGCTGTCCTGCATTACATCCTGGTTGCCAAATTGGAGAAAAATGTATTTGATGGATGGACCACTCCCTGGATAAGGAATTGGTTGGATGGTCACACTCAGAGTGTAGCAGTCAATGGCTCAGTGTTCAAGTGAAGACCAGTGACGAGTGGAATTTCTCAGGGATTGGTGTTGAGACAGGTGTTATTTAATATCTCTGTAGGTGACATGGAAAGTGGGACTGAATGCATCCTCAGCAAGCCCATGGATGACAACAAGCTCTGTTGTGCAGTTGATGTGCTAGAGGTAAGGGATGCCATCTAGAGGGACACAGACAGGCTTCAGTGGTGGACCCATGCTAACCTTATGAAGTTCAACAAGGCCAAAACGAGTGGACAGTGAAGTGGGTTGAGAACTGGCTGACTGGTAGAGTGCAGAGGGTTGTCGTTGGCGGTGCAGAGTCCAGTTGGAGGCCTGTAACCAGTGGTGTCCCCCAGGGGTCCGTGCTGGGTCCAGTCTTCTTCAGCATCTTCATCAATGACCTTGATGACAGGATAGTGGCCACCCTCAGCAAGTTTGCTGATGATACGAAGTTGGGAGGATTGGCTGACACACCTGAAGGCTGTGCTGCCATTCAGCAAGACCTGGACAGGCTGGAGAGCTGGGCAGTCAAAAACTGGATGAAATTTAACAAAAGCAAGTGTAAAGTCTTGCACCTAGGGAGGAATAATTGCATGCACCAGTACAGTCTGGTGGATGAGCTGCTGGAGAGGAGCTCTGTAGAGAGGGACCTGGGTGTTCTGGTGGATGATAGGTTGACCATGAGCCAGCAGTGTGCTCTTGTGGACAAGAGGGCCAATGGCATTCTGGGCTGCATAAAAAGAGCATGGCCAGCAGGTCAAGGGAGGTGATCCTCCTCATCTACTCTGCCCTAATGAAGCCTCATCTGGAATACTGTGTCCAGTTCTGGGCTCCCCAGTATAAAAAAAGACAGGGATCTCTTGGAAAGAGTCCAGCGCAGGGCCATAAAGATGGTGAAGGGCCTGGAGGATCTCCCCTATGAAGAAAGGCTAAATGAACTGGGTCTCTTTAGCCTTGAGAAAAGAAGACTGAGGGGACCTGATCCAGGTTTATAAATATCTGAGGTGAGGGGGACAAAGTGGTGATGCCAGACTCTTTTCAGCAGTGTGTGGAGACAGGACAAGGGGGTACGGACAGAAACTGCAGCACAGGAGGTTCCGCACAAATGTGCGCAGGAACTCCATTACAGTGAAGGAGCACTGGCACAGGCTGCCCAGGGGGGTTGTGGAATCTTCTCAGGAGATATTCAAGACCCGCCTGGACACCTACCTGTGCAACCTGGTGTAGGGGACATTCTTTGTCATGAGGGTTGGACTCGATGATCTCTTGGGGTCCCTTCCAACTCCTATGATTCTATGAAGTGCAAAGTCCTGCATCTGGATCAGGGCAACCTCAACTACAGATACAGGTTGGGCAGAGAATGGCTTGAGAGTGGCCCTGAGAAGTGTCAATTGATGAAAGATTTAACATTAGCCTGCAATGTGCACTTGCAGCCCAGAAGACCAACCATATGCTGGGTTGCCTCAAAAGAAGCGGGACCAGCAGTTCAAGGGAGTTGATTTGGCACCTCCACTCCATTCTCATGAGACACCAACTGGAGCACTGTGTCCAGTTCTGGAGGCCCAATGCAAGAAGGGTCTGCAACTGTTGGAGCAGGTCCAGAGTAGGGCTGGAGGACGCACTCTATGAGAACAAGTTGAGAGATCTGGGGCTTTTCAGCCTGAAGACAATGATCCGACGATACCTTATAGTAGCCTTCCAGTGCCTAAAGGTGGCCTACGGGAATTTCCTAAAGAAATCCTCTTCTCAGAGTAAGGTATTTGGACAGGGAAAGTAAATGAACTTGTGTAGTTTTGTTACACTACTGATGACTGCCAGAAAGTTCCCTGAAATTTACAAAGGTATTCCTATGTGAAAGAAGCACTAGAGTATTGCAAAGGCATCTTACATCTTTCTCTTCTGAGATGCAGGCCAAAGAACAGATTAAGATTTTCATAGAAGTGTTTGCCTCTCAGAAGATAATTAAATTGCTTTGCAAAACTTAGGAAAATAATAGTTTGCTAATTCTGTCTTTATGTAAGCTAAAAGCATTCACATTTTCTCAGAGTTGCTCTTAAAAACAGATTTTTTTATTCCTTTTAAGTGCTTTCAATTACAAATGTGCATGAATGTCAAGCCAAAAGATGTAACATTCTGTTTTTTCATGTAGGAATTACACAGGGTCATACTGGACTAGGGCCAACAACTTCAGTCAATTAGCCTGCAGCTCATGTTAGGATGGTAATTACCATGTAACATCCATTGAAATTATTCCATGAAAACAATTTCATACAGCTTGATTACCACCTGGACTCTCCTGATTGTAATTGGTTAAGTGATAAGCAAGGAAAAGAATTAAAAATAATACGTAAATCGAAATAGTCTGCATTCTATCAAGATCTCCTTGAGGAATCAGTCACTGAGTGACTGAAAAAAAACCACCAAAATCTGAGTTATATCTCAGGTATGAATATGTAGCCACAGTTGTAGTTCTATTTCTTTCTTCCTTTTTTTTTTCCCTTTTCTTTCTTTTTCTCTCTTTCTCTCTTTCTCTCTTTCTCTCTTTCTCTCTTTCTCTCTTTCTCTCTTTCTCTCTTTTTCTTTCTTTCTTTCTTTCTTTCTTTCTTTCTTTCTTTCTTTCTTTCTTTCTTTCTTTCTTTCTTTCTTTCTTTCTTTCTTTCTTTCTTTCTTTCTTTCTTTCTTTCTTTCTTTCTTTCTTTCTTTCTTTCTTTCTTTCTTTCTTTCTTTCTTTCTTTCTTTCTTTCTTTCTTTCTTTCTTTCTTTCTTTCTTTCTTTCTTTCGGAGAAAGTGTCATCCTGTTAATGTTTCCATGTTATATTCAAGATGTAACTATTTCAAGGATAGGCCAAAGGTAAAGTCTTGATTTGATGTGAATCCTTTATGTTAGTCTTCATTATTCACATTGAGTAACTAATTATTACACTCAGAGAATGCCATAGATTTAACAGAGCTCCTCATTAGTCAAAATATGAGCCTTCTTACAAACATAGGACAGAAAACAAGAACTAGCAGTAATCAATCTTTTATTGGGACTGAAATCCTCTTATCTTACTAATGTAACAGACCATCTGAGTAGACAAGCACTCAGAGAGACCCTATGAAGTAAGGCTTTTAAGAGAATGACATCATCATGCTACAACCATGCCAGTTAAGCTTGAACTAATTTTTGTATTTTAATGTGAAGCTCAGTATCAAATAGTAAATCCACTGTGTTCAGTTTGTGCTATTTCAATTAGTTCTACATATGGCTCAACTGCCAACCATTAGCTATGTCTAGCTGATGAACAAAGTCAGTAAGTCTGTTTGTATAAGTATATATTTCTAAATTCGTTCTTTCTTCTGTGCATCACTACTTTAATTTAGTCTTTAATCTATAAAAGATTATTTTGAAGAAGCTATAGTCCAGTCCTCAGATGCTTATTCACTAGTATGTGCAAATTTTGGTAGCTTTGGTGTTAATGTTTGTACAGACATGAAGGACAATTATTCTATTACTAGAAATAGTTCATATATTTTCACACATCAGCTTTGTGATTAAATGAATAATAATTATCCATCAACTGTGGGTCAGTCCTGCTAAAAGATAGATGACTACCATGCAGATATACATATTTTCCTCTTGTGCTTATTAACTTTTACAAAGATGCCAAGGTCTAGAGGAATATGGCTGAGAAAGAAGGATCGTACATGTGATAGAGAAACAAGCAAACATTTTGTGCTTCATGCCAGGCCTAAAGAAGCTTCATAAAATCAGAAAGATTTGAAAAATACCATGTGCACATTCAAAATAAATACTATCCTGACATATATTACCAATAAAGAAGCATGTGGATGGGAAAGAAAATGATGGAAAACAGATGTAAGAATTACATAACTCAATTTTATTCGTATTTGTATTAATTTCTGGTTAGCATGCTTCAGAGGGCTAAGGTTGAGGACCTGGATTTCAAATTGGTGACAAAAGCAGCTGAAAATATCTAATGCTATTCACAGTGAGCAAAAATAAAAAGGCTGGGATTTAAAGGAGTTTAGAGGGAAGATGAATAACAAAATATTTGACAAGGACACACAATATAATACAGTGAAATGAACTAACAGCTTAGTACATGTATATACATGCATTGGTTCCTTCTAAGTGGTAGCAGCTCCTGGGATATATTCTACAAATCATGCAAGAGAAATCTGTACACAGTGGTAAAGAGAAGTTTGTTTGAAATATCTGTTATAGTAATATTACATAGATCATCTGTGGAGAATTTGGGTGCTTAAGTATAACCAGCTATTTCCCATGAATGTGAAGGAAGGGATTTTTTTATCCAGGAATATCTAGTAGAGATAATCTTAAAGTTTTGGCTACTGCACTGATAATAGTATAAAAAAGAAAGACTTTCATGCCATGTTTATTACTACAAGAAAATTAATACACTGGAGCAAATAGCTCAGGGAGTCAGGTGTGTAAGTGTCCTCAACTCCTGTGTAATCAAGGATGAGAGAGAAGTAGATAGATTAATTCATATCTTTGTTGGATAAAATCACACCCTGCAGGTGTCTGTCTCCACTGGGAGAGTATGTGTCTAATACCTTCTTCTAAGAACTCAGTTAGACCTTATAAATTAATGCAGAAAAACATAAGCACTTATAGCACTTAATTAAGTGCTGTAAAATTCAATGTTTGTGGAGATGTTCAAACCCTTGAAAACACAATTTATCAAATGGTTAAGAAAGAGTTGTATGCATATTTCTATCAGTAAAACGTTGACATGTATAAGTTTAATATCATTTTTTTTTTTTGCTTATTTGAAGTTACTGGTAATGTTTGTGTTTGGGAAAAGTGTAATAGTAAAGATTTATGTATGATTATTGTATAAACTTCCACTATCTTTCTCACTGTATGATTTTGTAATAGCAATTACATTTTGAATTGAATTTTTTTTTATGTTGCTGGCAGAAGAAACAAATCTGAAAATCCTAATGTATGTTGTTAAGTGTTAATTACTCACATATAAGGACTAAGAATTTAAAGACAGATTATCTCTATGAATAAACATAGAATAGAATATAGCAGGTCAAACATTTATTGAACTTACAATAACCAGCACCCCCGAACAAGCCGTGATCCATCCAGTCTCACCAGCTGTTTCGTCTGTTGTATACTTAATTACTACACGAATGTACCTCCCACTTCTATTCCCTATGTATCACCTTTCCATGTTTCTCTCCTCGCAGTGAGCCTTCAGATTTATTACTTGTTTAAAGGTACTCTGAGGTTCTCACTTCTCTGCTCTCTATCCATTTTTACTTGTTTATGATCAATCTTGTTTATGACAATTTGTTCATTTTGATTTTAAAATTCAATGTTTGATTTATACATAAATTTAAAAGTTACTGTCTTTTCTCCTACATTGTTCCTTTGCATGAAAGTCAAGAAATAATTTTTCCTGATATTTGTTCAGTACAATAGTTTTTGTAAATGAGCAACCAACTGGTACCTGTCTAACTTCTTCCTATGGCAACTATCAATATTGCATTCCATAAAGTATAATGGTTAACATACTGTAGTACTGATTGAGATTATCTGGACACTGTTAGAGAGCTTACAAAGAAAGTTGATAACAATTCCTAATTTCAGGAAATAATTTCATGACACACAAGGGAGAGTAGGTAAGAAATACACTCTTTTTGAAGAAAGCCCTTTACTATGTTTACAAATAAATATATCTGCCTAGTTTCAGCCCCCCTGTAGTGGGCAGTGTTGCCATCCACTAGGTCGGGTAAGTCACAGCTTTAAGCCTGATATTAACAAAAGTTGTTTGTTTGTGTTTTGCTTAGTTGTTTGTTTGTTTTCTATTTAACACAGAGAAGTTTCAATTTTCTTTTAAATGTATTAAGCACCTATCACTCCCTCCTGGTGTGAAAACTGCCATATGTGCTTCTAGAATACCAAAGCACACACATTCCTAGTAAGATTATAACTTTGTTTTTCATATTGTTCCTTATTGCAACTGTTACAGGTTTGTCTTCACTTTAAGAGATTAGCAGTTTTGCTACAACTGTTTGATTAGAATCAAAGAAAGTATTAAAGCTCATCAAAACATCTAATATTTATTTTATTTTATATGTTACTGAAAACATTTAATTATTTGAATATGACCACTGAATATTGACAATTTTTATTATTACTTCAACAAGTAGAATACTCAAAGGTACATTAATTTTGAAAATTCTCATTATACTTCATTATAATTTCTGAGATAAATTATTGATTTCTCAACCACATCTAGAATTCACTAGAAATATTTTCTATCAAAGTTCAAGTAAATAAGAAAAATGGAAAATGCTCATAATAAGAAAAAGTCCATTACTTATTCATATTTCTCAACATGAATAATAATCTCAGAATAAAAAAAAGTAGAACTCTTAGTATGCCTAGTTTTTTTGAGTCTTCACTAATGGAAGGTCTTGTACGTTGAAACAAGTGATAAAGTCAATATCTGGAATGATATGGTTATTATAAACATCTCTATTTTCTGAGATAAACCACAATGCACATCATTTCAACTTTTATATCCTCAGTCTTAAAGTGGCTTTTGGTTCTAAATATTTCAAAAGAAAAACAAGATTGTTTTACTTCCATATAGGCTGTAGATACAAAAGGTATTTATCTATAATGTCATTATATTTGTCTAATTAGTGAGTAGCTGACCACTTTCAGTTGCACGTGTAATAAACATGTGATATACTTTCTCATATGAAGGTCTATGGTTCTGTGTAAGTAGTCAGTTATCCTGTCATGACCAGAATTAAAGCACACAGTTGCTTCTATTTTCGTGCTTTGAGGCTTCTCATCTTCACTAAATCTAAACTACATTTAAGGTGATTTCAATGTTCACAATGAATAACTGGTGCAAGATTACAATCTCAAGTGGTACGCTCTAGTACTGTTAGTCAGAATTAGGTATACTGAAAGAAACAAAGTACAGGAGTCCACATAGTTCTCTATCATTTCACCTCTATCTTGATCTGCATCTCTCTTGATATTCCATTTCTAGCCTTCACTTAAGCAAAGACTGACAAATGTGCCAAATAGTGACAGACTGTGTTGCTGATATGTAATATAGACATCTGCCTATCTCCCGAGAGTTATAATTATAATCATAAAATAAAAGTAAATTAATCAGAAGTTAAAACTTAAAAAAGAGACTTAATCTGGAACCCAAGATAAAGGAAAAAGTGCAAAATATAGAATAAGACTTATATCCTCATCCCATTATGTCTACAGACATTAGTATTTAGATACATTTGCATAATGTTTGTTCTGAACAAAATACAGATTTGCTCTCTTATAAAAGCTGTGTTAACCATATGTGGCCTTTTGTTTGTTTGTTTCTGTGTGTGTGGACTTAACTGTTCACCACTGTCCATAAGTTTATATATGCTGTTTTCTAGCGTTTGCTTTTTCAGACTTTCCTCGCAGACTCTTTTAGATATCCATTAATAAAGGTTATCTCCATCTTTTCAGGTACCATTTAGTTATTTCTTTTCCCCCTTTCTCTAATGCTGTCCTTTCCCATAATTTTAAGCTTATTTCTCTTTTCTAATCTCAGAGTACCCTTATAATGTAGTGTCATAGAATGGCTTGCTTTGGAAGAGAACTTAAAAAATACCCAGTTCCAACTCCACTACCATAAGCAGCGTTGCCATAAACTAAATCAGTCACTAGATTAGGATGCCCAACATCCGGTCCAACCCAGCCTTGAACACCTCCAGGGATAATTCTCTTAGACAGGACAAATGTTGAAATTATGTGAAATAAGAAAGTGCTACAGATTGTGGAGAGGGAGAAAAGGGAAAAGGATAAGGATGCCAATAGTAATGGTCCTGGCTACTTGGAAAGCATTTCAACCCTGTTTGATACTTTTACAGTTGCCAGTAATATTTCCCTTGCTTATGGTTGTCTACAGGTAAGGTGCAGGAGAAAATAAGGTACAAGAAAATGAGAACAGGAAGCACTGGAAGAGTACATTATTTATCCTAAGATGAAAAATATTTTGGTGGCTATGTTGTCAGGAGCTTATTGTTTCTTAGCAAGCCAGTTTCAGGAAAACTGTTTTTATGTTCTCTGCAATAATGGTTTCCTTGCTTTTGAGATATAAAGAAATGATACTTAGGAGAAACTATAACCTTTGTGGAACATACAAATGTAAAAAAAAAATAAAAAAAGTTTTGCTCTCAGCAAAAGTGCTGACATTAGTGGCGATTCATGAAGTTTATTGCTGCTTATCCAGGCTAGTAAGCACAGAACTAGATACAACTAAATAGGACTTCTCATGGAAGGAGCAAGCTGAGCATATTACTGGGGACTAATATTGAATTATTTATATTGAATTATTTGATTTTAGCTGAGGCAGAACTGGCTCCTCAAATGCCACACTTATAAGTGAAACTTAAGGTTCACTATATCCAGTTGCCATTAAATTTCCAAAACATTTTCTCTGTACAGTTATAAGATGGCCATTTCATGGCAGAATCCAGTTCTCTTAAATCTGAATTTTTGTGTAGCTTCCATCAAGGTGATATAGAAGCATAAAACACATATTCAGCTTCCTTGTAAATTTTCTGCATTAGAAGATTTTAAAATGTAGACTCTTTACAGGAATTTTCATAACTAAAATTACATTTTCAATAAGACGTGTGATATAAAAACAGCAGCTGTAATTTTCTAATTCCAAAGAGGTGCTTGTTTTTTTTTTGCTTTTTTTCCTCTTTAGTCTATGATAATATATTTTTGTAGAAAAATCATTCAGTAACAGAGAGCATGAGTTATTATGAGAATGGTTACAAACATATTTTTGGGGCAACATGGCCTTTTTGATATTTTTTTCTTCTTTTTCTTTTTTCTTCCTAGACATGCGTTAATGCACATTTCTGATCAGAATACACAAGGAGAGAAAGATAACACACTTTTCCAGCCAAAACCCATCTACAATAAGAACCAGCTAGTAAACTAACAGTGAAGCATATCTGTGAAAGTTGTACTACCTTTTTGGAGGATTACATAGAATCACCACAAGATGTCTCTCCAGCTTCTCAAAATGTCTATTTTTAATTTTTTTCTTATGGTCCCTATTTTTTCTTTTTCTTTTTATTTTTTAATCAAGCTACTCTCCACTGAAGGCATTGATTATCTTACAGAAGTCTGGAGTACAGCTGAGCAGGATGTGGATTAGAGCTAGGTCTAATAAAATAATAGCTATTTTTACATTAAAGCCCTGGAGATATCTTTGAAAGGTAATTCTGTTACTTTAATTTCTGTACCCCATAAAAGGCTGTTTATCTAGTTTGTGCCTCTGTTCATTTTTTTTCTAACAGACAAAGATTGGCTCAGAGAATTCAAACTGATTTTGAGTTTAAGCCTCCTGCTTTTAAAGGCTGAAGTAGCTTAAGCTCCTAAAATTTCTAAGTTTCAAAAGTACTAGGTCTCTGAATAATATATATATATGTACATAGGTATAAATTCAATTACATTTTTTACCCCTTAATTTTCAAAAAGTAGAAGTAAAATAAAAAGGTGTATAATATATATATATATTTTTAGTACAAGGTATTTCCCAAATTGTCTGAAAACATACTAGAATAAAAACTACTCTAAAAAAATGCAAGATTATGATTTGTGGCTTTTAATCTCAGAATAAATTAAAAGCATGGTACCACTTACTTAGAGTAGCTTGGATATTTTTTAGAATAGAACAGGAAAAAACTTTGGAGTTAAGGACTGGGAAATGTATAATTAAATAAGTAGTTGAGAACAGCAAAAAAAAAAAAAGTTTTTTTTTGTTTTGTTCTCTTTCTGTACAATAAAAAGATAAACTTGTATTTATGCAGAATAAGAATCTATATTTTTTCACACAGTATGTCTGGAGGGCTTTTCACATAGGAATCATAACTGTAATGGTTTGCTGTCTTCAAAGCTACTAGAGAGTGGTAGATTCCTGGTACATTCAAAGGTGGAGATTATGTCCATGATGTCTTCTGTTCCTGGTTCCAAATTCATTTAAGGTCAATCTCACTGATCAATCACCTTATTTATACAGGTTCACTGAACCATAGGGTGACTTTTTACTGGTCAGATTTGATCTTTTTACTTAACAATGCAGTGCTGAAATGAGTTCCTTGTTCAGCTCTGAAAAGCTGAACACAAGCAAAAGAAATATTTTATTAAAACAAATCTCCCACTCTTAGTCATAACACAGGCAGAGTATGAAAGAAACAGGACTTGAGAATAAATCTATAAAACTGGAGGAAATTTTCTTGAAGTCTCAGAATAGAAATAGAAAATTGAGTGCTACCAAGAAGACTAGTTTGGGATATAATTATTTTTTAGACATAACCAACATGAAAGGAATCTATAGCTGTCTTTGATACTCCATTGAAATGCATATCTATTTTTGTTCTGTGCTGGTAAGAATGGAAGAACAAACCTCACCTTATTAGGGTAAGCAGCAACCCATACCAGTTGCAACATCTGTCCACCCATTTTTGAGGCTGCCTACCTATACTGCTAAATCTTATATAATGCTGCCTTCCATTGAAAAAAAATTTCTATGCCAATCTGCTACAATATGGGTAAAATACAATATGGATATCTCTAATTCAGACAAATTCTACTTTCCTCTATCAGAGAAAATAGTAGAAAAAGTTTCCATATACAACTCGTGTCTAAGAATCACAGAATTGCAGAACTGTAGGGGTTGGAAGGGATCACTAGAGATCATTGAGTCCAACCCCCTGTCAAAGCAGCTCCATAGCCCAGGTTGCACAGGTAGGCGTCCAGATGGGTCTTGAATATCCCCAGAGAAGGAAACTCCACCACCTCTCTGTGCAGCCTGTGCCAGTGCTCTGTCACGGCACTGTGAAGAAGTTCCCACACACATCTGCTAAGTACATGCCTCCAACTGGTCTATGCACCAGTGACACTCTGAGCTCTGCCAGTCATTCAGTTCTCAACCCACCTTACCAACCACTCATCTATTCCACACTTCCTCAATTTTGTTATAAGGATGCTGTGGGAGAGTGTCAAATGCCTTGCTGAAATCAAGGTAGACTATATCCACAGTCTACATATAACAAAAGAGCATAAAAATGTGTATTTGGTAATTGAAGCCTAAAAAGATGGAATAGAAAGATCTCAAGGGCTGAAAAAAATAAGGAATACACAGACAGAAGACATTCTTGCTGAATTCTGAACTGAATTTTCAGTCATTTCTCTGTTTGCTATCTCCAGATGCCATAATATTCTTTAAAAAAGACATCTTTGAACAAAGTTTTATGTTTATCTTGTCTCTTTTGCTAAGTCAGAAAGTCCATATGAAAAGTATTAACAGTTGTTTTACAAAGATTTGGTACATCTGGATCTCAGTCCTGAATTGCAAAAGTAAATTGCAATCAGTGAAAATCATTGACTTACTGAGACACTGAAACCCAGACTGTATATTATTTCAGCCTTAGCATGGTCAGTCAGAAATAAATGTTTCTTCAGCTGCATGCCAGAAATTCCTTAGAACACAACAGAGTAAATTTCTGCCTCAAGAACAAACAGTTTTAAAAGGTGATATTTTTAATTCGATGATAACAAAATGGGATTAGCTTCATTTATAATTCTTTGTCTCTATACACGAAATGAGAATAAGAAGATCAATTAAACAACATTTAATAACCAAGCTAAAGAATGACAGTGAAACATGATGAGGAGAACCACTTATCTTAAACTTAATCTGTGTCATTATGGTAAAATGTTGGCATTAAGCCCAAAGGAAAATTCCATCACAATATCTCAAACAAGTTGTTACCCTTTATAAAATACCTCCTGGTGTAGATTATAAAAATCTACTGGATTAGCTAGTAGAAAAAAAAAATGTATGCAGTATCATAAGAAGCATTAATAACTTTCTTGAATTATTCATTTATTTCATTTGTATAATATGTACTGGAATAACAATCTGTGGAGTAGGCTTGACTGCTCAGAAAGTATGAAGGTGTTGTTTCATTATAAATAGTGACTGGAAATTTCAGGAAAAGAATAATTCCTTAATTCCTTGAGTAAAATGCTATCCCTAGAGAAACCAAGTAAAGTTATTCCAATGGTTTTATGAGCCATAATTTAACCTCTTATTTTCACTCATGTTTACACCATTACATATAATATTTTCTTTACTGTGTTCCTGCCAACATAAAAGTATTAAAAACTATAAATTTAATTTACTCAGCTAAGAGAAATATTAATTATTTCTGCTATGAAAATGTTTCCCAATTGCAGGAAAATAAAAAAAGTAATTATACACTTGTCTAATCCATTCACAGGATATGCAGATGGGCTCATGCATATTTGCATTGGACTTCTTCTGCCAATCAGTACAGACTGAGCTGTTTTTTATATAACATAGCTACATATGTTCATGTATATTACATACTATTAAGAAGACGGTTGACAAACAGTATTTTTGTGCAAAACAAGTTTGAAAAATATAGCTTTTCTTAAGTTTGAGTGACAATATAATTGAAATATTAAAAATAAAATATTTTAATTAAATGTGTATTAAAACTATACTTTATACCTAGGGTTTTTTTAGTATTATTTAATAAATGAAGACGTGCATCTTATTTTATTAGATCATACATACATACAAATGAGAAGCTGTGAAATGTGAAGTCTTTACAGGTGCATTTTCTTCAACACTTTTGGAGATTGAACTTGTTAAAAGTTCATCTGAAGCTCTCTAAAATCCATGGAAGATTTTGATCATTATAGTCATTGTGTATTTGAGATCAGCAAGGAACTGACACTTAAATTAAAGAAAGCAAAACTGTAGACATATGTTTTGATTCAAGTATCCTTAAACCACAAAATGTATCATACTATAAATCATCTTAGAGATTTAAATGAGCATACTCTTTAAGCAAATAAACTCCACTGTTTCATCTACAAAGACCAAAGCTAACCTGTATCTCTTACATATATTTAATTTTAGTTGAAACATGGTTTGAATTATCTCATGTGAATGTTGAAAATGATAAATGTTTCTGTATAATTAGAGGGATATTGATTTTACATACAGAAGTTTTTAATGCATTGTGCTAATGAAGGTTGGTTTTGCTCACTGGTTTCTGTGTAACTATATAATTCATTTATTTAAAAAAAATCATTTGACGTTTATTTGCCACATCAACATGTCAAGCTATAAATGTTTTTTTACTTTCTTTTTTTTTTATTCTATTACTTTAAATTATGTTCTAAACAGAAATCTGATATGCAATAATGTATTTTGGATGGTACTGGGTGAAAATTAATGGATGATTAATTCTCCAGAGCCTTAAAGTATTTCTCCATCCTATTCAAATAATTGACGAGCAAAAACTTCTTACACATTGCAGGTAGGATTCAAATTGATCTTCTCTTTCTACTCTTAGTGGAATTGTGTTAGATTTAGTCACCAAGTTGAACTCCTAGAACTCGGTTATTGCTTTCTTCTGTCTCCATAGAAACACCTCAGCATGATGAATATGGAGAAACACCACTTTAAAGCAATCTTAATTTTGAACATAAAAGGAAAACAAACTTGTCTAAAATGGCAATTATGTTAAAGCATTTTATTCTATTTTCACTTAGTACAAAAGGAGTTGCCATGAAAGAGAGAATATGAATACTAACCACAGAAAGACAGGCAAATATCGTCAGTTTCCTGAGTCGAGTTAATATAGGAGGGAAACAGAACCTCTCAGGTTAGGAAAAAATCCAGAATTTTCCTAAAGCCTCAGAAGTCTTTCCAGACTGCAGTATAGCACAGTAGATACAAAACCCCAGAAATGAGTTTTGTATGTGTAAACAACACAAAGTCTTCTGGAACACTGGTTCCTCTTTTTGATGCATTCTGTTTGTGACTAACTCAGAATGTTAATGCAAGTGAATAAAGGTAGTGAATAAGCCTTCTATGCTGAATTACAAAAAAGAAAACCTGAAAAGATAAGGAAAAAATAATCAACATCATTTGACTCCTACTTTTTTTTTTTTCATGTATGCAAAGTTATTTTGATCCATAACACTATTTAGAATTTTATTTTGATATCTGAACAGAATAGATAATGTGAATAATGACTACTGATGATCAAAAAGCTTTATACTACTGTAAGAGTCTAAATAAAAACTTTGCCTTTGTACTGTGAGAACAGTCCAAATTATAGACCAAGATGTACAAGAGTATATGCTGTTTCATAATAACTACAGATCATTTATTGATGAGTATTTTAAGTAACATACAGAATATATTTCACATATATTTTAAACATTAATGGTATGATATTTAGTATGCATTAATCCTCCCACTGATGGTAAATTGAACAAGTAAACTTATTCTTCATGCTTAGTGATTTATTTAATGTAAGTTAGCCAATACTATTTTAAAATCACACATTTTTATTTACCCAAAATAAAGTTGCTAGGTTCAGGCTCTATATATTTGCACTCCTCTTTCTTCCGGAGCAATACTTTTGAAAACAGACAGTCTTTCTTTCCAATATATATATATATATTTTTGTAAATTAATATTTACTATGGGCTTTGTGGGAGAGAAAATCAAAATCAGGTCTTGTTCTTGTCTCTGTTATATCAATCTATCAATCTTAGGCTATCTTCTCCAAGAATTAACGTGGGCAGCTCACTGAGCTCCAAATTTACTTCTGTATATCTGAAAGTAGTGGTTGTCTCTATTTTTTAATATTTATATGTCTTTTACATATATATATGTATATATATATATATGTATGTATGTATATAATATTACAATTTTATCTTATACCTTTGAAATTTTACATGATGATGTCATACTATGAAAAACTATGGGCTTACTATTTGTTTTTATATTATTTTGATTATGAACTAGAAGAGATGTGATTCTGTCCATTGGCAAATGAAAAACTCTAAATGGCTTTTTATGTAATTGTAGGCTGAGGTATTTTACAGCCAGAGAGGACATTTACTGAAATACAGTATACTTCCAATATTCCCTCCCACATAAGACTACAAGAGAATTTGGTTTTGCTTTAAAAAGCTCTGAAATATCACTATTACTTTATCATCATATTATTCATCTTGATTACCATCTATGTATGGTAAAAATACTCTCCTGACAAAAAAAGAAAAGGTAAAACAGATTGTAACTAATTTGGTGGAATTAAAAAGCATAACTCCTAGAAGGCACAATGGAAACAAAGTTGTCCTTATTTCTATTCCAGTAAGTTTCAATAAGGTAAAATCATAGAATCATAGAAATTATCAGTTCAGGTAAAAGTTAAGCTATGTGTAGGAAAATTAGTTCTACTTATTTAATGAAATTGTGCTATATCTCAGACAGTATCTTGCCTCTTCTATAATAAGATGGAAGAGATTGTGTTCAGATTGGCACTGAAAAGGAGTTGATTTTCATTATTCTCAAATAAGAGTAGCCTGCATACAAGAGATGTTTGGTTCTATTTTACTTAAAGAAAATATACTGAAGCAGAGACTACCACTAGGTAATATGGATGATTATTCATCAGGAACAAAACATGACTCAGCAAACACAAATAAAACAAATACTCCATCAAATACATACAAATACTCAAAAATATCTGCAACTTCATCAACTAACTTGTTGGATTTACACAACTTTATCTAAATACTTCTCAGAAAGATATGATAGTTCATGCTGTTTTAGTTATGAGTTCAGAAATACAGCCTTGCTTATTAGACAAGCTCTCAAACTACCAGCATCCTTGCTGAGAAAAAGATTTATGGCTAACCTTTGCTAGGTCATTGACAATAAGACTGGGAAAGTATATTTTAGAGTAAAAGCAGTCAGGTGGTACAACATGAAATTAGGTATGTTGCCAGACTCAGCAGGTAGATGATAATATGATTGAAATTCAGGGTAGATATAAACAGAAAATAGCGAGAGGCTTGTAGTCTGGGTCATAAGAAGAGAGCTTTCTCCTGTGATATTTTCAGTATTCTGCATTTGTTTGAAATATGCATACGTTACCTTATGTCCAAGGTGATGCAGAGAATATTTTCCCAAGATTTCTAGACCTAGTTTTCAATTGTGCTTTGTTGGATTAATATGTCTTACTCCGTTCATCAGTGTTGAATACTGTTAGTACAATCAATGCATTTCTAGTAAAGATGCAATGATCCCACATGTTAGATTCTATAACTTATCTAAAATATCCTCGAAGTAAATGATAACTTGACTGGATTAAGGAGATTTGAAGAGCTTTCGAACACAACCTAACTATCCTTGTAAATAGGTAAGAAATTTTAATGAACAATAAAATATCAGTGGCTGGAGATAGGAAAAATATACCAAATGAAAGACATTTTTATATTTTACTCTATTTTTCCTTAGGTGTCTTTTGCTAGACACAGAGTGATACTGGTCTGAATGGATTTAAAAATAGCAAAGGGGAGAATGACCTTTCTTGTTATTGATGATCATGAAATATGTCATCACTGATTGTGGATATGGGAAGTTACAATATTTAGATTTTGATCAATAGGGAGAGTGAATATGATTTATGCCTAGATAACATGTTCAGAATTGCTGCTTGTAGCTATCAGGTAGGGAGACCACAGGGACTACATACTTCAAATTACATATGCCTGTGATTACTCTTTGGCACTGAAACTCAGTCATTAAAGTAAAGTGTATGAGATGCTTTAAACTTTCTTACTTCCCAAAATTACTCACCTGTATTAAATTGCTTGTCAGAAATGATCTTTATTTTGTATTTAATACCCAACCACTCCTGCAAAAAAGGTTCCTGGTCAGGGTTGAAACTAGGCCAGGAGATTTTCTGAGAGTTTAAAATTTATCTAAAGAGAACAGACTGCCTGAAAGAAGCACCTGGGAAGTGAGTTCATCTGACCAAATATTTGCATCTGTTGTACAGATCTCCATATCTGATTTATATATTCAGACCATTGTTATAATCAGAGGAGGGAAATAGGCATCTCTAGGGGAATAATTCACCCTATCATAAAGCAGATACTTTACATTATCAGATTAAGTCTTCCTTGCAGAAGCCCATTTTTCTCTCTCCACTATAAAGAGAATACAGGAAGACAAATATGCATGCCTCCGTTGTAAATAGTTGAAGATAAGACAAATGAATCCCACACTAAATGCATGAAGATGGGCTGACTGAATCTGTGTCTTTGTGCCTCTGTAATTCAAATTCAGATGGAGTAAACCTCAGACTAATAGAGGACAAGAATTGATTTCCATGCATCTAAGTAAAACTTTCCTTCACAGATCCTTTTCATTTAATTTTCCATAATAAGTCTATGATCTTCTGATTCTGAATTGGAAAACCAGAATTGAATTATATTTCTACTTTAAAGAGCCTATTTTTTGTCATTGTAGAGGCTTATTTTCATCTGTTTGCTTTTATTTACTCATAAATAATTAAGAAATGGAATATAAATAAGAGAAATTTTCTATTCTAAGTAAAAAAAAAAAAAAAGGATTGGATATTTTTCAGATCCTGTAACTTTCTAGTAGAAAACTAGGAGACGTTTTTCATGCAGGCAGACAATATCTTTTCAAACAGTCCAAGGTTATACTTGTTTCAGGAACAAAACAGTCAAAAATATACACATTAAGCCAAGGTCATCCATGTATCAAGACTCTTTAGGTCAATAGTAGTTGCAGGAAAGATCTGTGAATGGCTTGTTCATAATTCCTGAAATCCAATAAATAACACATACCTGTTAATAAACAAACACATAAAAATATATACATATGTAATCTTATTGTTAAAACACTAATAATATTCTTGTGGATCATTGATTCCTATCTCTTCTATAGCTTGCCAGTATAATTAATTGCTTGGTGGCATTCAGGGTCACTGATTATTCCAACATAAACATTATTTATTAATATTTTTATTTACCAATGAGTGAATTCTGAAATTTTGTTGTCAGAGTGTATCTGGCATTATTTATATATATAATATCATATTATATATGTATATATATATATATATATAAAATATTTATATTCTAACAACAAAAATATCTGAGAAATTTTAAATATTCCTAATTATGTTTTTATGTCAGCATTCTGCTACCTCTTTATCACTTTCCTGCCTCAAAACAGAAAATCAAATGAGACCAGATTTGAGCAGCCTGAAGACAGACCAGAGAAATGAGAAATTTAGTTATTATTATTAGAAAATAAGATATCTAGGTTGATTTTTTTGGGCCTGGACAAATATATAAATGCCCTTCTATATTAATGAAATTACAGAAGTTTATCTTCTTTAAGTCAAATTAATAATCCTTTTCCTGAGAAAGATGTTTTCCTAGATCAGGGTGCTATTGTATGTCAGAGATTATATGTTGATTTATTTACCAAAATGATAATTAATTTTGGCTCAGTGGTTTCCAAATGTCATTTCATTCATATATTTTATATTATATTTTCTACATCTTCAATTTCTCCTAATTTCTGATTTCATGACAAATATACGTAAGGTATAAAACTGAAAGATACATAAATACTCTGCATGGAGACTGCTGAGTCACAGTTTTAACCACCTGACACATGAAGGAAAGACCTGGTCAGCACTGAGTGCACAGGTGAAGGCAATTGATCTGTGTGACCAGAAGAGGTGGAGCCAGGCTCCACCCTTCCTAGACCTCATTTAAGGGATAACTGCCTCTGGGGAAGGTTCTCTTGTTGGTGATCTCTCCTTGGGAGTTCTTTACCTGTTTGTTGTGTTTTCGATTTTTTTGTTTTTCTATCCTTTTGTAGCAACTCCTTGCTTGTGCTGGTCCCTTTACCTTTATGTACGTGAAGTAAGAAACAGTCATTCACTTGTTACAGCTGAGAACTTACTCTGCCTTCACTGTTTGTTTTTTTTTTTGATTTGTTGACTGTAAACATGATAAAGTGAAGAAATGAACTTGTAACTGATGAGGCTTTATGTGTTAGTTCACCAAATTTTGTCAGATTGTGCCTAATTTCTAATGAATGTGTGATACGTACAAATTGTCCAGAAATGTTTTTCAGTTTTCTTCAAAGTTTCATTGGTTTAAGATTCACTAATTTGACAAGCAGTTATCACTTCACTTAGATTTGCTTGGACAGGGATTCAGGAATTTCTGTTTTGAAACATCTATTTGCATCATAAAGATGATAAATACATTTTATTATAGAAGTTACCTCATTTTCACTGTTCTTGGAGTTGCTTAGAATTATTTAGATCTGAAGAAGCTTATACACTAAAGAACTAGTACATCTGTTCCTTCCATTGCAGCAATTGCAGTGAGCATACTACATACGTACCAAGTGTAGATTCATTTTAATTTCCATTCAAATACAGATTTAGGAGGATGAAAAGGAGGGAATTAGGTGCCCTTTCTCTTAGTAGAACTCAGTCTACTTTAAGAACCCTCACCTAATTGTCATTATAAAACATTTACTTACTTACTGCATATATATTTATTAACTTGTATAGAAGAAAAACTGTACACGCATTTATAATTTATTCTATTTAGGCAAAATGAATATATATATATTTTGAATATGATTAGAAATGAATAATCTCAGTGTAAATAATATTTTTAGCGTGCCATCATAGGATTGGTACTTTATATATTTAGAAGTATAGACACTAATATGTTATAAATATTAAAAAAATAACTCTTCTTGTATGACCTACTAGACAAACAGTTGACATTCAGACAATAAGAAAGTATTTGAGCAAAGACTAAGCAGAGCTGGATTGCATTCCAGGCATTCTTAAATGTGTTGATATCCATTTCCCATTGTCCTATTACCATACACTGCTGAAAAGAATCCAGTCTCGTCCCTTTGCCTCCTGCACCATAGATGTTTATAGACATGAATCAGATCCCCTCTGAGTCTTTTTCTTTTCAAGGCTGAACAGCCCCGGGTCTCTCAGCCTTTCCTCATAAGGGAGGTATTCCACACTTTTTATCATCTATGTATCCCTCCACGGGATTCTTTCAAGGAGATCCCTATCTTTCTTGTAGTGGGGAGCCCAGAACTGGATACTCCTCTGACTCCAGGTGAGGCCTCACCAAGGGCAGAGTAGAGGGGAAGGATTACCTCCCTCGATCTGCTGGCCACCCTCTTTTTCATGCACCCCAGGATGCCACTGGCCTTCTTGGCCACCAGGTCACACTGCTGGCTCATGGCCAACCTGTTATTCACCTGGACACTCAGGTCTCTCTCCTCAGAGACCTTCTTCAATCTCTTCTTCAATCACCAGAGGTATTTTAAAGTTTTTATCTTGAAGTCACTGAGAATCAGCAAAAACATAACTTCTATGTCCTCCTGAACCCTTCTTTAGAAGATAGTTCATCAGACATACAAACTACTTTCTTAACATTTTAACTTCTTTTTATTCTTCTCTCCATACCTTCTCCCTGTCCCTCTGGGGATTTTATCTCTATTAATTCTATGACCATGAAGCTTTCTCTAATTTATTTAGGGTATCGTAGCATCATAGAATGCTTAGGTTAGAAGGAACTGTAAATATTCTGTAGTTCCATCTGCCTGCTGTGGGCAGGGTTGACATCTGCTAGAGTGGGCTGCCCAGGTTTCCATCCAACCTGGCTTTGAATGTCTTCAGTGATAGGGCATCCACAATTTCTCTGAGAAACCTGTTTCAGTGCCTCAACACCCTCGGAGTAAATAACTTCCTCCTAACCACTAACCTAAATCACTCTTCTTTTAGTTTAAAGACATTCTCCTTTATCCTGTCACTATGTATAAAGACCGTCTCCCTCCAGCTCCTCAAGTACCGGAAGGCTGCAATAAGGCCTCGCCAGTGCCTTCTCTTCTCCAAGCTAAGCAAGCTCAGCTTCCTCAATATTTCTTCAAGAAATATTAATCTTTTAAATTAATTTCATTGCTATTTAAAAAAAAATACATGTGGTGGAATGAATATTAGAATCACTCTCTTGATAGATTTCAAAATTGCGTTCAAACATTTGAGAGTTTAGTTTTAATTTTATAGCTTTTTAAAGATAAATTCAGATGCAGATATTTGTTTGCTTTTTGTTTTGTTGTTGTTTTGATTATATATTATGATTGTTGAGCAGAACATTTTCAAAAATAATATTTATCCAATAGCTTATTTTATCATAGCATAAATGGGGAATGTTTGTGTTCAATTAATACCATACATCACTGGAGGTGATAGTGAATGCATAGAGTATCTGACAACAAAATGCAAAATGTATTTAATTATGCTTTGTGTTTATAAAATGTGGATGATGATGGACAGTGAAGATATATCAAATTAAGATAGTAGAGGAAAAGTGTTAAATATGAGCTAAACATATTAAATGAAAAAGAAGTGAAAGAGGCTGAACTAAGTTAATGTCTCAAATACCCTAATACAGAGAAGATGTGTTCAATTGCAAGAGTACCTGTGAGAGATTGAGATGTTATGGTTATCTAGTGAGAGCTAGTCGGTGCTTTTCTGGGACTAGCACAGGAACAACTACCTCCCCAGTTCCCTTCCAGAAAATTGTAGAATAATAAACTGATTATGTGTGAACCAGACTATAATAGGCACAAACCTAAGGAGCCTCATATGTGCCTGCAGCCAGAGGAACACAACATAGTCCCTCTCTCCCTCTCTCAATCTGTTTCTGTCTTGTTTATAAGCACTTTTTTGCTTATATACACAAAAGTATAGATTAAGTGATATTGTCCTATTTGTTTCATCTGAACTGATGCATTTTATGGCCATATTTTTCTACATATTTTCTTAGTAGTAATATTCAGTTATACTTTTTAATGAAAATGACCAAGTTTTCAAACAACACACTGGCAAGTCTTCTGTAGGGTGAAGAATAATAGTTAATATGAATATTTTGATTTTGCTGTTTTGATTAGTATGAATACATTTTTACATTTAAGTTTTGTACACTTTAGCTTAATTTTACCATGTTTTCTCTTAGAGGGTCTGGAAAAGTTTAATGAGAGAGGCAAATAAGTGGTTTTATTTTATGTTATTTTATTATTTTGTTCCCCACCACTACCACCACCACCTTTTTTTTCTCACTGCTTTATTTAGTTATGCTAGTACAAAATAAAAAATCTTACTTAAAAACAGTATTTCATTTTTTTTAAGACTGAATATTGTTTAGTTGGATGTACATAATTAAATGTCTGCTTCTTTATTTTTTCTTGATGCTATTTTTTTCCTATTAAAATATTTTAGAAGATGTGGAAATCAAATACTTCAAGGAATTGAAATCTAGTTCACTTAGCCACATAATGGTTTCCACATCAGAATGTCCAGCCTATTAGGAAACAGCTCCTTTTTCTTTTCACTTCTGACTACACAGAAGACATACATCAGAATCAAAGTTACTTTCCCATTCCACAGAATATCCTGCTGTTTTAGGTGGAAGTTTCATTAGAATGAGGCATAATGTAATACATGGGTTACAGAGTTCAACCTGTAAGTATAGATATCTAAGTTACAAGCCTCATATAATGAGATGATGTAATCTAGCAGCAATGCTAATACTTGTTTCAACCCTCCTAAATTACTCAGTGTTAGAACTTTCCAGGAGTTTGAACTGTGATGACTTTTCATGCAGTTGTTATATGCAAGGTAACATCCATCCTATCATTTAACAAATATCATATAACCCACGTTATTCTTTTTCAAAAACATGGCTGCTTACTACCTGTCCTATAGATTCATGTCACTGTTTTAGCTGTTCTTACCTTCTATGGACTGATACATAGTTGAGTGTAAGACATGAAATAGGTAGTTATGTTTCTTTTAAAGGTAATGGAAGAAAAGATAATTAGCAGTGCCTGAAGAGTTACGTAGAAGCAGTTTTCTTTTTCTTGACCTGAGGTTTGTCC
Organism: Cyrtonyx montezumae; assembly: GCF_038088225.1. NCBI lineage: Eukaryota > Metazoa > Chordata > Aves > Galliformes > Odontophoridae > Cyrtonyx > Cyrtonyx montezumae. The sequence continues at coordinate 10,269,953 of NW_027072034.1, read as the reverse complement.
TGTGACTGTGTCTTGACAACATAGCAGCATGAGTGCAAGTGCATACTCTTCTTCCCTCTGCTTCATGGATGCCGTTACACAAAAGAATATTCAGGAAGAGTGCATGTGGCAGCCTGAGTCAGAAGATTAGCTGATATGATAGCAATTAACTTGATGTTATTGCCAGACAATGTCTGTCCTACAAGTTAGATGCATCTGTTTTCTCATAAAACCAAACCAAAATAAAACAAAATAAGAACACTAGTGTGAGGAAATGCAGTGGGTAAGAAAAAAACCCAATTACTTCAACAGAGTGATTTCATTAAAAAATACATAGTATTATTCCTCATCTACAGACTATCTGAAGCACTTTTCAATAATTTCATAATTAATTAAAAGCAAACAAACTAAAATAAAACATAAATCATAAAAAAAAAAAACAACAGAAAAATATATGACTAACTATTCAAGAATCATGAAGTGACATGCTGGCCATGCTCTTTTTAATGCACCCCAGGGTTCTGTTGGCCTTCATGGCCACCAGGGCACACTATTGGCTCATGGCCAACCTGTCATCCACCAGGACATCCAGATGCATATAAGGCTACCAGGCTGGTCAAGCACGACCTCCCCCTTGTGAACCTACACTGACTACTCCTGATAACTCTCTTCTCTTCCAATTACTTGGAGATGGCATCCAGAACAAACTTTTTCAACATCTTTTCAAGGAAGGAGGTGAGGCTGACTGGCCTGTAGTTTCCTGGATCCTCCTTCTTGCCCTTTTTGAAGACCAGAGTGACATTGGCTATCCTACAGTCTTCAGGGACCTCTCCTATTCTCCAAGACCTATCAAAGATGACAGACAGTGGTTCAGCAATCATTTCTAACAACTCCCTCAGCACATGTGGATGCATCCTATTGGGGCCTATGGATTTATGTACACTGAAGTTGCATAGAGTCTCTCGGGCCACCTCACTTCCCTAACAAGTCCATCCTTATTAGTAAAAACAAGGTCTAGTAACACTCCACTCCTTGTTGGCTCCTCCACCACTTGCATCAGAAGTTTATCTTCAGCACATTGCAGGAACCGTCTGCAGCATGCATGCCTGTCCATGTTGCTTTTCCAACAAATATCTGGATAATTGAAGTCCCTCATAAGAACCAGCACCTGAGATTGCAAGGGTACTTCCAGCTGCATGTAGAAAGCATCATCAATTTCCTCCTTCTGATCAGGGGGCCTAGAATACACACCCACAGCAGTGTCCCCCACACTAGTCTGCCCCTTAATTCTCACCCACAAGTTCTCCACTGGTACATCACCCTCCCCCAGGTGAAGTTCTATGCATTCTAAGTGCTTTCACATAAAGAGCAACTCCTCCACCCTACCTCACCATCCTGTCTCCTGTCCTTCCTAAAAAGCATGTTCTATTTCTATGTGTTAATATCTGGATGGACTTTCAAGTGGATGGGTCCAGGCTCTTACTGTGGTGTCCAATGACAGTACAAGGGCCAATGGCACAATCTGGAACACAGGAAGTTCCATCAGAACACAAGAAAGAAGTATTTACTTTGACAAGGATGGAATACTGGAACAAGCCACTCAGAGACTATGTGGAGTCTCCTTGCCTGAAGACATTCAAAACCAATCTGAATGCTTCCCTGTGCAATCTACTCTAGAGAACTAGCTTTTGGAAGAGGGTTGAGCTTCATGATCTCCAATTCCTATGATTCTGTAATAATATGACCATGATGATATCAAAGTGAAAGTTTTCTGTTTTTCTGCTCAGTATATTGAGAGTGGAATTCAGATTCAGATTTTAGTCACACTATGGGTCTTGTCTACCTAAATGTTAATTTCTGGAATGTCTACGCTTCTAATGCTTCTTCATGGTGGTGACAAACTTGACAGAAACTGGAGAGTATAATTTCATAAAAAGCAGCCAGGTGAGATGTACTGCTGGACATCATCTGCATTAAACTTAATTGAGATTGAAAGTATTCTTGTAAAAGTAGCTAAATACATCTAGAGTAATAAAGTAGTTAGTACAGATCTCAGAATTAATTTTTCTAAACATACTTGTTTAACATGTTACATACTATTGACGATATCTTAGAAAGTTAGTATATTTGACACAAAACTGGTAGGAATATTATTCTGCAGCAGTGGTTGAAATTTCACAGGATATTCTATGACAGTTCAATGGCAGTGGAAGTATTTGAATTAGAAAGAGTTGAATAATTCACTGAAGAATTTTGATATGACATCTATTATGATTTGATGGTTGGACTAGATGACCTTAGTGGTCTTTTCTAATCTCAGTGATTCTATGATTCTATTATGCACAGTTTCTTGAAGATGATGGTGACTAATAACGTACTGCAGGATTAAATTGTTAATTAAGTAATTGAAAAACCTAAGAACAATATAGATAAAAGAATAAATTAATTAATACAATAGATAAGCTGTGGAAAGAATGAAGATTAAACAAGTGAGAAATCATCACTATCAGGAGATCATCAAGTTGGTAAATACCTGTCGAATTGGGAAGAGAAGAAATGATTGAGCATCACATGCTGACTTGATAGCTATTGACCTAAGTATTTAACGGCACCTTGTAAAGTATCTTGCAAAGTATCAAACATGATAGTACTTTTCTTCTAAGTAAGAGGATCAGCAACTTTTCTTATGAGGAAATAAAACAGACTGGCATACTCAAAAAAGAAATGCTATTTCTGGACAAGAGGAACAATCAGCTTTATGGATTAAGTCATATGTCTGAATGTTCTAGAGAACTATTCTGTTAAGAAATGTGCTTCAATATTTCTGAAGAATGATAAAGAATAAAGAAAAATTAAACAGTAGAAATGGGGAAATCTGAGGCATATTTGTAAGCTAGCAATTTTCTCTAAATTCTCATAACAGCAGCCATCACTAAAATATATGAGTGAAATGTGAAAATAATAACTAGATACAAAAGATTCACTGAAAGTTGTGCATTCAGTTGCTATTAAATGTTTTTTTTTTTTTTAAGCCTTACTGCTATAAATACTATAAGAAGAAATGAGGAACTATAGACTAGAGGCACAGATAATCAATGGCTAAACCCCACTGAATTTAAAAAACAAATATATGTTCTCTGGACCATAGAAGGCCTAGGGCAGCATCAATGAAGCAATTTAATTCAAATTTTCTGTAATGCTACTGAGGAGTTAAATCAGGAAGAACTTATTTGCATTCTCTTATGTGGTGAATTGCAAACATCTGTGATAAGTCGTAAAAATAAATCTCTGTCCAAACTTAGATTTTGATAAAAAAAAATTTAAATCCAAAATGACTTCTCATCTGCCAATTGCTTTGGAAGAATAAACACTAACATTGGAATTTTAGACAGTTTTTTTATGTGTTTGCAATAAATAATTTAACTTTTGCCACCCTTTGGCTCTCTGACTGTTCTGCACGGACTGTGAGAACAATAAAAATTTGCAGTTCAAGCAATATTGGATCTTCCCTTGTGTCCCTTCCCCCCAAGCTCAAATAAAATGAAAGTCAGAGTTTTTTCTCATAAAAAATAAGAGGCTTTACTAATAGCCAAAATCTTTTGAAAATGCAGGTTTCTTAGGTGAATTAAATTGTAATTTCATAGAAGAGAAACTGTGCTAAGAAGCTGGAGACCCATTCTAGCCTTAAACTCCACAAAATTCCATGGATTAATCTCAGTGTAAATTTAAACAAGAAAAATTACACAAGAGTATTTGAGCAGTAATGAAGTTGGAAACAGCTGAAAGTTACTTAATGAAATATAGATGAAAATGTATTCAAAGATAATTGATGTAAAATGACAAACATTTTACTGTAGTTAAAAATATAGAGGCGTCTTACACTTGTACACTTTTTACTACATGTCCAAATCTTCATTTTGCTAAATACTCCCTAACTTTCCTCTTTCAATTTCTTAGTCTCTTTATTCTAGTTTTCATTCAGCTGCAAAGCTCTTCTGTCAGAATAACTACATATGTTACTAGACAGAAGGGATGGAATGGGATTGTCCCAATGAGGCCAGGGAGAAATGCATAGAAATGTAACTATTCTTACGAGGACAAGAATCTTGTTGACCTGCTTGCACAAGATAAAGATTAGGATGGGGAGGGGTATGTTTATGGAAATAGGAATAATCCAGTAAATCAACTTCTTTAATACAAATTTCCCTTCAACTGCTTGACAGCTCTATTTTCTTTGACTTTTTGAATACTTTATTCTATTCTTTCATATAAATTTTAGAGTTTTTCTACATCAGTTGGAGAGAAAGAGAAGCTGAGGCTGCATCTTTGTTGCTGGTAAACAGCTTGAACAGCTTTAACTATTGAGAAATAACTGTACGCTGATTATGCAAATCAGATAATGTCAACCAACCAGTGTGCAGAGAAACGCATAGCTAAGGAAAAATCTATACAGGTATACATCAATGGCTGTTCAGTTATTCTGTGCTCTTATTGGCTAGAGCAAGTCCATTTCTATGTGTTATTCTTGAATTGGTGAAAAGCTAAGAGACATACAGGACAGATTCTCAAAATGTTTGGAAAATTATCTTGATTGCCTAAAGAATTTGTCTGTTTAAATGCACAAGTGATAAATTTAGCCACCAAATTTAGTCTTTTTCATGAACTAGATTAATGCCTTTTCATATATTAACTGCCTACAGCTGCAATTCAGTTGAGAAGGTGCACAATTAATAGCTTAAATTTTATTTGGAAAATTACCTCAATTCAATGGGAAGACATTGTCCACCATTACATTATGAGCTGTTCAAATTTGTTATTTAAATTATCTGAATATTTTGTAAGGTAAAATTTCCATCTATAGACTTCTGTTGGCTATGAGTTGTAGTTCATTTTAATATCTTACATTGTTTATTTAACTTTCAAACTCATGTGGAGAAAGACTGAAGTTAACAAAAAAAACTCAAATACTAAATACTTCAGAAATCCTGTGTCTACAAATAAACCGACAAATAAACAAAAAGCTTTTGCAAATATTCTTAAATAATTCCTAAATCCTGCAGCAAAATAGTGAAACTAAATTTTTGTTAGGAGCAGCAGTAAACTAGTTCTAATGCAGCCCTCCTCTGCTGTTTTCCTACATAATAGTATATTTGCATTCCTAGGACTTCAGTGTTTTATCTTCATATTGTCATTTAACATGTGTAATGAATTTTCTAGCCACTGATTTTGTACTGATTTCATAAAACACAAACAACTTCGGATTTTTAATCATGTAAATATGTGCCTTAGTTGGGTCAACTGGTTTGGGGAAAGAAAATATTTCCCCTACTGATACCAATAGCCTTCAGAATATCTTTTCCATGTAACTATTTTTCACTATTAGTCTCATTATTTTTCACATTGTTAACCATTTAAGGTGAGAATAAGGCTCTTCTTCTTGTGGCTTTCTGCAGACAGACTGTATAATAGTGGGAGAATGAAACAGTGGAGGAGCAGAATAAATCATTCTATGGTAATCCAAATTCTATTATTTATTTCTGCAACAGAATTTTTTCTGTTAACTGAGTCCACCAGAAATGTGGTGGAGACTCCTTCTCTGGAGACGTTCAAGACCCGCCTGGATGCCTACCTGTGCAACTTGGGCTAGGGAGCTGCTTTGGCAGGGGATTGGACTCAGTGATCTCTAGAGGTCCCTTCCAGCACCTACAGTTCTGTGATTCTGTGATTTTGTGATTCTGTAAGTTAGGCAGTATGCTTATTTTTTATTAATATATTACAGTATCAAAGCAATTGATGATTAGAGACTAAGTGTGGAATATGTTTCTATGTTAGATACAGATATTTTAGATTCCAGATACTGAATCACAGCACAGTTAAATTATTTCTGTTAGAAAGGCATCAGAAAACATTATTTAAAAAATATACACACACTCTCATTATATACATTAAAATATTAGTAAAAATGACAGTCATTGTCACTATGAATTGCGTGAGAATGTTTTGCAGTAGTTTTGCTCTTTACATTAATTCAATTAAAAATAATTTCTTATTAGTGAGTCTGTTTTAGCTGTCACTGACCAATGATAATGTCATATCTCATTTTATATTCTTTGGCTTCCTCTGAGCTGAGGATGTGATTTCTCTCTTACTGCAGAGAAACTGCATTTCACCAGTGAGTTCAGTAGAAGAGAAGAAATGGGTCCTTACAGTACCAGAAGCATGATACTGTCATCTGTATAGTTTCATGTCCATAAGAACTCTACAAATAAACAATACCTGTTATTGGAAAACAATAGAAAGAAAACATTGTGGCTGTCTACATGCCAATGGCAGGATCTAAGATTGCAGGCAAGAGGATTACAAACTACTAAAGTATGAGTTTTTGTGATTTGTTTTTGAAATTTATGTCTCTTATGATCTGAATATTGAAATAGAAGAAAATACTTTCATGTATTTGTTCTGTTTACATCTGTGCTGGTAAACAAGTAGGTCACTGTAAATAATACCTTCTTTTTAGTTTGCTGGAAACTACAACATATGCAAAGAACACAATAACACTATTTGATTGAGCAAAATATCAGCTACAAAATACTATTTTTCTGACACAGTCACTTGTCTATGACCATTAGCTAGGCATTTTTGCCAGAGATTTTTGCCATGAACCTGTATGCTATGCTTGTAAAAATCTGCATCAGTGGAGGTGATCCACTGTCACAGTTGCAACTGTCGAAATGCACTGACCAACACCTCATTGTGCACTTATCCACTGTTTGGTCTCCATCAAAGGTGAATAAGCACCAATGAATGTCAGTGGGTGCAATTTGTTTCTTCACGGAGTAGTTCAATTGCACAACTTTGCTTCATATGCAGTTCCACTTCAGACACCATTTAATCAGTCTGCCCCTCTGCTGCCATCTGTCACATGGCAATATAATGTAATGGAAGATTGGTGGTAAGTTTCAATCTCTACTGTCATGTCAGCAACATCTGCCTCTGATATTGGGAGAAAACAAAATAAAATAGGAGACATTACCTTGGAGCAGCCCTCATTAAGAAAAACACAAGTTCATTATCTGAGGTAAAGGATGAATGTTTGTGTACATATGAAAGCGTTGACTGTCTCCACAAAATAAGGTATTCTCCTACACAGCCTACTGTCCACAGACTTTGAATATGTCTTAGACTGGAGAGAAGAACTGCATAGTGTGGCATAAGCTTCTACAGTAAATAAATAAATAAAACGATGAAAAGTAGTGAAACATGACATCAGTTAAAAATTGAACACATTAATACGTGACTCCTTTTGGTTTACTACCCAAACCATGTAAAAAGCAATGCATCATCTGATATTGCTAGAAAAAAATGCACATGTAAAATATATAGGAAGAAAAATTGTGTTTTCATGACCATCTTCAATAAGATGTAGTAATTCAGTTTGAAAATGTATGGTTCAGATAAGTTGATCTACAAATTATTTATTGCATATCTAAAAGAGATCATGATCTGGTTCCACTTCAAGCAAAAAAAAAAAAATACATAATGAAAAGTACCACATAATTAGAAATTTGAAACGACCTCATTTTTAACCATAAAATCAAATATAATATATATTCCTGGAAACACATTTTCAGTGAGAGGTTGTTTTAAAAAAAAAAAAATAGTCCTCTAGATACCACAGATGATATCATTTTATTTATTCACACACTATTTTCTTGTGCAAGTAGCAGAATAAAAAAGAATATAAGAAGTAAAACAGAACTTAGGCTCTGCAGATAAGGAATAAGAATTATGTAATGAAAGTTTTCTGTAATACTACTTCTGACATCGCATTTGATATACTTTAACAATTGGGGTATGAATACAAGGTGTAATTGAAACTATAGTGTATTATTTAAAACTCCACTAAAAAGATATTTTCTCTCATTCAAATAGCCCATCTGGAATTAATATCATCAATAACAGTACAGATGTAAAATTGTTATGTTTAAAACAATTTTACAAGACAGGAATGTTAGGCTTTAGTTTGAAGTAAAGGGTTAGAGTTCAAAAGTAGATTGATGAATTGGAAAATTTATCTGAAAAATTATGGTTCTACAATTAGGTAGGAATAATCAACTGTTACAAGTACAGATTACTATGCCTAGAGATGTAAGTCAGATAAACAGAAATTCCCTTAGAAATTCCACACCCTGTAAGCAAGAGTGAGAGTCTGGAGAAAGGAAATCTTTTCCTTGGTCAAGGAGAATCTGGTCATCTAGGTCATCTAGGCAGACTTGTCATACACAAATCCATGGACACTAAGAGGATGCATCCACAAGTGCTGAGGGAAAAGGCAGAAGTGACTGGCAAGTTACTCTCTATCCTCTGTGGAAGGACATGAAGAGTAGAAGAGGTGCCTGAGGACTGAAGAAAAGCCAGTGTCACTCCTGTCTTCAAAAATGACAAAAAGGAGGAGCTGGAAAACTACAAGACAGTCAGCTTCACTTTCATCCCTGATAAGATGACGGAGAAACTTACTCTGGAGTTCATCTTCAAGCAGGTGCTAAAAAGAAAGGTTATCAGGAGTAGTCAGCATGGATTTACGAAGAAGAAATCATACTTGACCAACCTGGTAACTTTCTGTGATATAACAACTGGCTGAGTAGATGAGGAGAGCAGTGGATGTAGTGTACCTTAACTTCACCTGGGCTTTAGACATTGTTTCCCACAGCATCTTCCAGAAGTCCCTTCCATCTGTCCCTTCCTTCTGTCATTCTGTGATTCTGTGGTAGCTTACCAAGTAGATGATGGCTGATATGACAACAGTTTTTGTATAGTATATATTGATTATTCAGACATTTAAGACAGTTTGTGTTTAATAGTTGTTTGTATAGATTATTTTATGCATACAGTATTGTTTAATAATTTTCAGTATTAAAAAATAATATGCTTTAAGAATTTTGTATATGTTGAATGTGATTGACACAAGGGAATGACAAGGCCTACGGGAATCTCCTTTCTGATCCAACATAGGAGAGTCTGATGGACTCACAGCAGCCCCTCCAGCAAAGAAGAAAGCAAGATGCTGCAATTCCTAGGCTCTAGTTCTAGATAATAACCATATTGAACAAATTTTCCTCAAAAAGCAGCACTTATCCTCACATTCACATAAACATGAATAATGCAGCCCAGTCCTATATCACTTCCCTGTTAGATAAGCATTGATTAATTATAGAATAAACACATCATATCCCCCTGGAAGTAAAATGTTTCTCTTCAGTAGCTGATTTCAAACTCTGTTTACTTATAAGCAGGCCACAAATCTCACTCTCCATCAGTTGATGACACTCAGACTTCTGGGTTCATATGACATGATTTCTCACTGCAGCAGCTGACATTCAGTTATCTTACTGGGCTTTCCAAATAGTCCACTGTAGAATTTACTAGTCCTTATATTCACAGATTTGTGGTCAAGAGTTTACTCAAACAGAAGATATTTTCATATTTCTATATTTCACTAAGATAGTTAGGAATTAATGACAAAACAGAATCAAGCAGACGTCTCAGTCAGGCAAGCTTAAAATTCAGTACTTGCTCACCTACCACCAGTGCTTATATACCTTTTTACCCTCTACTTTTTTGCACTTCTTCATCTCGGTTTACCATGAGAGCTCCCTTTCCCATATTTTCCTTAAATGGGCTATAAAAAGATTGCATAATCCAAGAATTTTCTCTGCTCTGCTCCCTAATTCCCTTTCTCCTGCATTACAGTTAGTTATGTACCTGTTTCATTTGCATAGCATTATGAGGGAAGTTTATTTCATCAAATAATCTCAGTAGGTTCTCTTGTGGTAATCAGAGGAGCAGACATTCTATGTATTCACAGAATTCTTCCACCTGGTTGTTTTTATTTGTTTTTGTGTTTGTGCATGTATGTGTGGGCTTAGTATGCTTATCCTTTAGTCAGATATTCGAAGAGTAAATAGCAATTAAAAAAAATTGTCCAATCACAAGGAATGTGCTAATGAAGAAATTAATTAAAAAGGTGAAAGCCTACAATATGCAATAGAAGAGGAAATAAAATTGAGAGACGGCCGTGCATCGTAAGAAATGTGCTTCAAAGCCAGTGTGTCTTTAATGACCCAGGTGACTCTTGAAGAACAAAAGCCTTTCTTGAAATCAGCAAATACAAACAAAGTGTTACAGCTTGTAAACTTCTATGAGAAGTTTAGATAGTGTTCTCTCTACAGCAGAGGAGTGGTTTTGTAGAAGGAATCTTTGTTTATTTATTTATTTACTTATTTACTTACATATTTATTTATTATTGTTATTTAAAAATATCAATTGAGTAAGTCCCCTATCAATTCATTTGAGAACATTCTGGATACTGAGATATTTGAGGGGAAAAAAAACCAAAAAGGAAAGTGTTATATCTTTATTCTAAATGAAAGAGAAATTGTATCCCATTTTAAAGTTGATATGTAAATGACAGAAGATGCACTATGCTAAAAATACAGCTGTTGTAAAAGCTTAAGTAGTAAGATACACTAGTTTTGCAGAAGAAATTGTGGGGAGATTTGAATACGTTAACTATGAAGAATTTATTCCAGAAGGTTTTTTGACCATGAGGAACTAGAAAGAACAATTAGGGATTCAAGCTACTAATTTTGTGACTGAAGTTGATTACATTTTGGAGTGGACATCCAAAGAAGATATGATTGAATTGCGGTTAATACACAGTTAAAGTCAAATTGGATGAGGTATGTAATATTTTTCATGATCTCACTTTGATCAAGGTTTAACTTGTTTATCTCTATTTATAGAAATAGTGGTCCTTCTTTACTGTATAATCTGTGGACTCTGAATTACCTGGAGATGTATTTTTGGTGAAATTACCTTCAAAAACATATGCATCTTGTAATAACAAATTTACACTTCTAATAAAATCCCTTGTTAAAGATTTTATTTGATAATCTGAAATAACTAGGGAATACTATATATTGTTATCCAATTAGAGAAATTGAGCTTTTTATTTGCTTTTGCCTTTCTCTGAAAAGACAAATAGCCACAGCTGCAGATGACTCGGGATGAGTCAGTGGTACTTTGCTGCCTCATGCCTTTTTCACATTGTGCAAGTATTACAAGATGGACTATTAGGAAGAAGACACTTCCTTGTTAAGATTAGTGAAGCTTTGTCAGAATAGCGTTTCTCCATTGTATTTATCTGTGTTATATATTTAATTTAGTAGAAGTATGTTTGTATGCATTATATAACACATATAATCTGTTCAATTCCCTCAGGTCTGTAAGGCTTGATGATACTTTATAACTTATTTTGTTTTCTGTTTGCTTAGCTTTCTAGAAGTTAATCAAATACTTTCAATAAATAATTAGTCAGATTAAGAGTTCTTATATTCTCTTTAACTGTAATTTCTGTGGAATCAGTAGACCTAAAGAAGTGACAAAAGTCTGTTATAATCCAATCCAGATGAAGAATTGTTGGTGATGATACAAAACAAACAAACCTAACATCAAAACTTGTGGTAATTAATGTTTTTTTTTTCACTGCATTTATTTATTTATTTGTTTGTTTGTTCTGCACTAAATATTTCTTAAATTGTATTAGTCAAGAATAAACATATGAGGCCAGAACTTTAAAATATAAAAAATTGCTGAAACCTGCACAATTTCTCTTTTGCTCATGTCCATCTTTTAACATAGAAGACTGAGGATCAGAAATGAATGTTTAAACTATTGTTAACTAGAAACTCAGACATTTCTAGCCTCACTTGCAAGAAAGAACATATTTCCGCTTCCTTATAATAAAGTTAGCTTGGAAGCTGTTAATGAACTACCCTAAAATCGCCCATGGAAATCATGAGATTCATAGTGCTGAGTACTCTGTATCTTCTGAGTTAGACAGGTTACAAACATTGCTCACATCCGACTTAGAAACTCCTTATACCCTCATTTGATCAAAAAAAAAATGATAATGATAAAAATGATAAAAAGAATCACCGTAATTTCAAGACTAAACCTGATAGATCATGATAGAAGGGATCACTGCAGTTTCTTCTGTAATTTCTAGACATTTATAGGCATCTGAAGGCCCTGAAAGGAAAGGTGAGCCACAATCCAAGAGAATCCAAAACACAGGTAGAATTGTGCCCTCACCTGCTAGAGTGGTATCCCATAATGTTTTAATGAAGAAAGAGAAGTCCATGGTTTCAAAGTTATAGTAAACATCAGGTGTGAGATGGAAAGTCAGATAGGAAGTCTTGTCTGCCAATAGGAGCTCTCAATGATTTGATGCCTAAATGACACTTGGAACCTTCTATTGCAAAAGCTTCTTATCCCCCATCCCTGGAGGTGTTCAAAACCAGGTCAGATGGGACTCTGGGCAACTTGATTTATTACAAGATTTGGAGGTTGTTGTCCCTCCTTGTCGCAGAGGGGTTGGAACTTGATGATTGTTTGGACTCATTCCAACCCAAGCCATCCTATGATTCTATTTTTTTTTCTCTCAATTTTTTTCCTTACTCTTCAGACAAATTGATTAAAGAAAACTCTTATCTTTTATGTGTGAGTTACTTGAATGTTGCTTTATTGATTTTTATTTTTCCCTCCAAATAAAAGGATGCCTTTTCTTGCTGAGTTGCAGAACATATCATCATGATGCACAAAATATCACAGTAAAGTATAAAATATGCATTCCTGACTGTTGCTTTCTGTGACGATTTTTGCATGGCTTTGGAAGGATGCTTTATCAGAACATAGAAGGAGTTTCTATGGAGCGGTAACATAAATTAGCATACTCTGAAGGGCTGTAAATCAACAATCAGACCATTGAATTTCAATTGATTATAATTTGGAAATGATTCTATATTTGCCTTTGGGTCTGCTATTCAGATTCTTCTAAATGTTCTGTCTGCATTGTCATTTAGTATATCCACTTTGTCAGTGGTTTACAGGACAGTTTGGCCCAGTTTCATGGGCAGGAGACCCATGGATCCCTACACTTGGAAAGGGGAAGGTGGAAAATGGAGAGGGTTGAGTGATGGGCCTAAAAACAAAACAGTGGCAATGATCAGAAGAGGAAAACTAATTTACTAAATAAGATATCAGAATGCAAAATAACACAATAGAATTGGAACAGAAGCTAATAAATCAAATAAAATGAGAGAGAGAGTGTCTGAAACTAAAGGCCTTACTCTAAAGCTGAAGGTGAGACAGCTAGGAAGCTTCCACTGCTGAAACAAGCAGCAAGAAGGAAGTCTTGGGACTTGCATGTAGTTTTATCTTTCCCTCCAAGTGGAAAACAGGAACACAGAGTCCTCTAGGATATGTTGTTCTTCTCTTCTGAGAATCAGGTACCTGGAAATTTGTCAGTCCATGGAATTGAAGCATTAACTCTATAACTCCCAGTGCCTTACATGATGTTATGATGTAGAATACTGATATTAAAAATCATATAACTGTGACACAAAAATCATAAAGCCATGAGTCAGTCCAAGTCTTTATTGGAAGGCTTTCACCAGCTGGTCTCCTGGAGAAGAGAACTGTCTCCTTGCCCAGAATCAGAAGACAACATCTCCTAGAACTGGAACTCACATGAAATATCTGCAACTCGTAGAAGAACAGCACACAGATAATGTACCCAGCACCATGTTTAAGCATCAAACAGCCTGCCACATGATGCCATGACATAGAATAATGATAAAACCAGGACATATACCATGGACTTCTGTGAATTTCTCATCAAAACATATTGAGACTTTGTCAAGAATGCTATATTTTTGGGGAAAAGTTCATCCTGTATTTAGTTTCTCCATCACCCACACCCAAACTCCTCTTTTAGGCCCCATCTTGAAACAGGCATGAAATTCTCACACATTTACATATCCCTGACCAATAGTAGAATCTGCTTGTGTATATGTCTATCAGCGCCTACACCCACTTGTCCTGGCACCTCAGCAAATCAGCAACAGGACAGTCCTGACCAAAGGGCAAAAGTCATCCTTTCTACAGTAGCAAATGCTCTTGCACTACTCCATTGCCAACTGTTTGCTAATGGTTTTGATGGACATTCTTTAACTAAGAAGGAGCTCCAAGAGATTCAGACTACCCATTGGGTGGATTTCAACCTGAAGGTAGCATTGAAAGTACATGCTGCCATGGAATATGCTGGGGATAGCAATGTGGGAGAGGAAAAAACATGAGTTTTGTGATCAGCCCTGTGGAAAAATATCCTCTGCTGGAATCAAGCAATATGCAAATATGCATTGGCAATGATGATCAATAGTAACTGACAAGATTTTTCTGAATATTATTTAGGAATACTGACCAGCACAAGACAAAGACAGCAGAGGACTCTTATTTGCAATGTAATAGCTATTGATGGTCATGTTTGAGTATCTAGGAAGTTAGTTACATTTTCTCCCACATTACATTTCCTGAGGAAGTGTTATTCTCCTAGTTCTAATTAAGTTTATTTTATTAGATATATTTAATATAAACTAGAATATGGCACATTCACCAAGCACTCATATTTTTTACTTAAAAAAAAAATTATTCGCTTCTATCATTTTTCCAGGGAAATGAATAGATCAATAATTATACTATAGATCAGGCTTTGAATTTTTGAACTTCATAAAGAGACCAGTGCAAAATTGCAGAGGGAAATAGGCTTCATCAGGAAAGAGCTTGCTTTCAAACTTGATCCAAATGCCACAGAAATCATGCTTCTCAAAGAAACAGGAAGAAACAATGTGACAACAATGGATTTGAGAGGAGTGGGAGTTCACTGTAGGGCAGTCTGGAGCCCAGAAGCCAATCATAGCTGCCTCTGAGATTCTGAGAGCTACAGCAGCAGCATGGTCTAGCCACATGTTAAATGGAGATTAGCAGTGCTAGTGCTCTATTTGCTGGTCAAGACTCTGTACTGAATTTCCAGCTCTGAATTTCCAGTTCTAGTGCAGTGTGTGACCAGTTTGTACCTTGAAGCATTACTGAGCCCATCCTTACACAAACACTTATCCTACTGAGTTTTTTTTATCACAGTACCATCAATATTCACACAGGAGTAGTTTTGACTGCTTATAATTAAAAAAAAAAAAAAAAAAAAAAAGTAGCTGCTGGCTTTCCTTATAACACTTTTGTCTGTGTAGTTATTGAGCACTCAACTGTTTCATTAAATGACAACAAGGAGGAACAAGCTACTGATGTAAATGTGTAAAGGTCAGTAACATGAAGTTATTCCACTGAGAACTTGGCAGATTCTCTTTCTTGTAAAGCTTCCTGCTGAAAATCATTAGATGAGAAAATCACAGGCTTGAGGAAAGAAAAGGACATGACAGAGCACATCAAAGCTGACATTTTGCAGAGGGCAGATAGGACATATGTCACTACTGAAGAATTATCAGAGATACATTCTTCTTCATAAGCTGAATTAGTTTGAAATTTGTGCTGATAGAACTGAGAGCCAACCTTGCTGATAATTTGTTTTTTATTCATTGCAGCTAGTCTTCAAGAGCTAATAGAATCTTTCTAAAATGTAGAAAGTTTTTTAAAGGTTCCCTTTTGATTTTGTTATGTTTGATGATACTTCTGTTTGTTTATCATGTTGTTTTTATCATATGTTTACAACAGTAATATCCTTTCCTGTTCATATAACATTGGATGCTGATGACATTGCATGGACTCCCACAGTGAATTACATATAGAGTGATTATGCAAACTACTCACCCTCAACTGACTGAAGTTTGGGCAATTGCATTAATGAGAATAAACTGTGCAGATATGGATCACTAGTTACTCTAGAAGGCTGAAACAATGGAATTTCTAGGTGTATTTAGCTGTACTCCAGATAAGCAGTAGTTATTATTATGTTCTGTGACTGAAAACACCCAAACTTCTTGATATTCTGAAAAAAAAGTGAACAATTTTTGAAATAAACAGCTGAAAAATATGTAGTTTGTATAATCACAAAATCAAACAGGAGTTGAGAAAATAATTTATAGGACAAAATCTGTATTAACGTATAAGATGTGCATCTGAAAATGTTTGAATTAGAAAATTCTGAAATGTTTGAATTAGAAAATTCACTATAGAAATATGCGTTCATTATAAACAAATAGTTCTTTGGACTTTTGAAGAGTCACATATGTATGTGTATAATTATTATAAAAAAATACCAACAATAATTATACTCCTATTGATATAGCAATAAATGCAAACAATTTTTGCATGATGTTCTCCTGCAGCATCAGCATCAACCCAGCAACATACCCTAGAATTCTAATTTCAATTGCCTGACAGTTTTTAACTTCCTTGCTTTTATCATTTTAATTTCTGATAGGCCAAATAGGAGAAAGTAAGGTCTAAGTTGTCAGAAATAGGCTTATAATCATAATGTGATTGAGAGTTAGCAAACAAGCATTTACAACCTGGTACAATATAAAATGTTCCCACATTTAAATTGACAAAATAAATCAAATTTGGAGAATATCTTATAATTATATTTTACTCTTTACACTTTATGTTATAGAAATATGAAATGCATGAAAACTCATAAAAAAAGACTATGTCACAACTTGTAACTAAAATAGGCACTAAGATGAAATAGACATAGATGCTTCAGATCGTATATGAACTTCCCAATTAATTTTATAAACAACTGGGAATAATTGATTCTGCTGAATCAAAAGCAGTAAGAGTAATTAAATTAAATGTAACAGTATAATATTAAGTCAAACACCCAACAAATTGATGTTTGATTTTTAAGTGCTTTCTGCTAACACACTGTAGTCTTTCCATTTGATGTTCCCAGTATTATTCTTACTGAATAAGTGCATGGTTCAATTATCAAATAAACAAACATGAGTTTATGTAGATTACATATTTTAAACTCAAGGGAACTAGTCATGCACACTTGTAGGACTTCAAGGAGGAAAAACAAAAGGACACAGAAAAAACAGAAACATAGAATCATAGAATGGCCTAGGTTGAAAGAGACCATAATGATCATATAGTTTCAACCCCTCTGTCATGTGCAGGACTGCCAGCCACTAGAGAGGCTGCCCAGCTCCACATCCAGCCTGGCCTTGAATGCCTCCAGGGATGGGGCATCCACGACCTCCCTGGGCAACCTGTTACAGTGCATCACCACCCTCTGTGTGAAAAACTTCTTCCTAATCTCTAACCTAAACCTCCCCTGTCTCAGTTTAAAACCATTCTCCCTTGTCCTATCACTATCCGTCCTTGTAAACAGGTGTTCTCCCTCCTGTTTATACGCTCCCTTCAAGTACTGGAAGACCACAATGAGATCTTCCGGGAGCCTTCTCTTCCATGAGCTAAACAAGCCCAGTTCCCTCAACCTTTCCTCATAGAAGAGGTGCTCTAGACCTCTGATCATCTCAGTGGTCCTCTTCTGGACCCACTCCAAGAGCTCCATGTCCTTCCTGTACTGGGTCCCCCAGGCCTGGGCACAGTACTCCAGAAGGGGCCTCACAAGAGCTGAGTAGAGGGGAACAATCACATCCCTCTCTCTGCTGGCGACCCCTTTTTTTAAAGCAACCCAGAACACAGTTGGCCTTCAGGGCTGCAAGCACGCACTGCCAGCTCATGTCCAGCTTCTTGTCCACCATCACCTTATCTAATACAACTGAACATTTGTATCCTGTCATTTTTTTCTTCTTGAAAAAACTTATCTAATTTTTTTTTCATGTGTGTGCTCACAAGTGGAAGTTCTGTCTCAGTGCTTACAATCCATTCTGCACATTTCTGACTAAACTTTCTGTCTCAAATTTTTCCATGCATAGCTTTTACTTTCCCAGAGAGGATATTACATCCAACTTTTTAAAATGTTGACATCTGAAGGATTTTTGTAACATATTTCATAGTTTTTAAATCATAATACTGTCTTTGTTATTTTTTCCAATATCTCTTCTCACTCTTGTTGACCTCTGATATGAATGTCCATAATTATTAATAAAGATGTCATGAATATTAAAGGTTAGATTCTCAGCAGTTTTTCTCTATATTGTTATCATTCATATCTGTATAATATGAGGGTATATTTGACAAGAAATAGTGCAAGGTAGTGAAAATTTAGAAGATGTTGAGTGATTAAATAAATGTTTTCAACACAACTATTACAGCCATGAAAATCTGTAAATATGAGACAGAAAGTAAAAATAATTAATATTTAAGTAAATGAAACTACGATAAACAGATTGTGCTGCAAACTCCTCGTGTTCATTCAGGAAGAAGCTCTGCTTTGAAATATTTTGAAACTATCAAAGGATATTTTTTATACACATTGAAGCACTTCAGAACTTCAAGTGCCTGACTCAGAATTTTGCTCCACGTCGCCACTTTGTATACCCACATAGAGACTGTAGAGAATCTCAACAACATCTATTGACTACAGTTTGGACAAAGATTGTCTAATTTTCAGTGGTAAACAAGAGGTTGGCAGAAGGTGAGCTTTCAAATTAATGACATGGCTGGAAATTGATGGATAAAAATGAAAATCAAAACACTGCTTTTTGAGAGGTACAACATTCTGTTTAGGGAAAGCTTTACATTTTGTAAATGTGATGTTTAACAAGGATTAGGACAATAAGTATGTCACCTAATTCTGCAAGAAGTAAGAAGAAATAGCAAGCTGAAAAGACAAAGCAACACAGAGGAAAGATGACTAAGATACCAACTGTGAAGTAAGCAAAAGAGGGAGTTTAAAACATATTAAAGGAAGAACATGAATAAATGGCAGATAGAAGTGGTCTGGCTTAACAATAAGATCAGGTATGACCAGGCTCAGCCTTGGAGTACCATTTGAAGAAAGGCATAAAGACACTGGTTAATCGGGAATTCTGTGCTAGCTAAGTTACTACTGTGGACCTTCATATATGAAATTAAAAAAAATATGCATACCAAGAAGAGAAACACAAGGAAAACAAACAAACAAGCAAAAAAACACTACAGAACTAAACTCAGATAAGAAAAACCCTGGAAGTTTTTCAGCTTTCTGATATCCCCCATGTCCAAATACTTATTGATAAAATTACCATTTTTTTTTCTCTAGCAGTTAGATGAATCGGTCCACATAAGATGTAATTTCTGAGATGTGAATATATGAGATAGGCAAAGAAAACATAGGACACTGTGAAGTAACTGGGACAGTGAAACTGAATACTTATTTTTGCATAATAAAACATCTAAAGTTTTCTCCAAAAGTTATTGTCTATCAATGTTTCACCTCTCTGATTCAGAATTCATGCTCCCATTCTTTAAGCTGGTGACAGCAGCTGCATATCTTACCTTCATGTTGCAAAACCAACATAAACAAAACACTTCTATAGAGTTGTATTCACTTAGCACTTAAAAAAATCCTTGTGTGAGTGTTCAAGGTGTGTGTATTCAAGCAGAAGCAGAAGAGGAGCTTATTGTTTGTTTACAGAATGGAAAATTTGAATGGTATGATATGTATATGCAAACTGGCTTAAAGGTATAGGCTATTCAGAGAGCTGTGAATAGGATAAATAGAGAAGACAAGAGAAAGAACAAGTGAAAGCTACAGTTGAAATGGAAGTAGAAATTTTTGGACACTAAGATGCTGACTGTAAAACAGATCTCACTAAACAGAAATAGTGGGATAAAAAATTACTCTTTCAAACACAAATCAAATGGAGATCAAAGAGAATGAAAGGATTTAACAGAAGACTTTTCTGTCAGAGCAACAGGTGAAAAAAGAAGAAATAAAAAGAAAGGGAAACCCAAGAATAACAACAACAAAATGCCGTAAAAATACAGACACTATAATTGGTCGAAAATATATATATATATAAAGTTAAAATATAAAAAGTGACAGCTGAAAAAGTTGGATGTTGAAGAGTGCCTAAAGCATCAGAGTGCCCTCAGCCAGCTCAGACTACAAAGTTTTAAAATGATTGCAATCTGATGTTTGCAAGTGATTCAAGTATAATTACTTCACAGCACATGTTACTTCCAATTTTTGTGATATTTTATATCTTGCAAACAACGCCCTAATTCTTTGTTGGTTTAACAAGAATATCTTTTTTTTTTAGTGGGTTCATAAGAATGTACATTTTCAGAACCTAAGTTCTTCTTCTGTTTACACAATATCGGGCTACAAAATAAATCCATTTCCATTTTCTGTTTTTAGTAGCTATAGGATATTTCAGAGTATTTACAACTGGAGATCCCGGCCTTCCATTTACCTGAGTAACACTGTTCTTTTCCTAAATGATCTGAGTTCAAAAAGAAGTAAGGACTTCAGTTACCCTTTTATCTTCCAACAGAACAAGAAATAGGTGCCCAATATAAAATGAATCCATATGTCCTTGGAAAACGTACCTGGCAAGGGCACATGTCTATTCATCTAATGACAGCTCAAAGCTGTATTAGTCTGCACCTGAGTTAGTCTTTCTCAACTCAGTGGAAAGAAATGAGCTGCTCTAGAACACAATTCATTTCATCTGAAAGAGCTGGCTAACTCAGATCAGATATGTCTATTACATATAATTTCTATTTTATTTTTAGAGGACCTGAAGGGAAGAGTACCAGTGTTCTTTTAAAGTAAACTCTACTCAGACTTTCTGGCACAGGAAATTCCTACAAGATTCCTGATAAAAAAATGAGAAAGAACAAATGCCTATTTATTTATTTATTTATTTCCTTATTTGAACAAAAGACCAAAAATGATAAGAAGAGCTTTTGCATGCTGCCCCAGTTATTGACAGGACCATATCAAAGAATGTTATTCTCATCAGGAAGAAAGATTACATCAGATCAAAAAAGATAATGGCAGCCACAACTGTCAGCTCTGTCCAGATTCTGCCTTTCCACTTGATATCTATCACATCTATTAATCGATTAATTATTTTATTCAGTCTACTGATAGCATCACATTTGATTCATGTTCTTAACATGGCCTTGTGTATCAGGTTACATATTCTCAAGTTAGATTAACTACTGGTCAGCATCTGTTTCAGTTCCTTTCTCGAACTTATCTGTTGCTAAGTACTAATTAGTTGAAAGCATGTGCAACTTAGCTCCTTTACTAATTATCATGTTAGCTCATACACAGACATTAGTTTTGTTAGCACTACATCACAGCTGATATAGCTAAGTAGGCAGTTAATTCACCACTTTATGGGTCACTCTTGCTTTCTACAGTATTGCTTAACATTTCCTCTTGATTACAGCAGAGAAGCCTATCTTCAGCAAATGAAAATGTCAAAAAAAATTGATTTTTTTTTTGCAACTCTATAAGAGAGCTTAAAACCAAGTAAATGATAAAGAAGAATCAAGGCATTGTGAATATTTCTTCCCTGACTTTCAATATATATATGTTATCTTGCTTCACAAATACATTTATGGGGTAAAGAGGAATTAACGAAGGGCTCATATCTTCCTGGTTACTTTAGAATTGTAGATTTTACTGAAGAGACCAATAAAACTACCATAGCATTTCTGGATGAAATGCCACTTATTTTCCACATAGTGACTCCAGCAGACCAATTTAGTTTTTTCAGTTTTATTGCTTAATTTTCTTGTTTGTCTTGTTTATCTGGGCTGCTAGAAAAATACTCCAATGTAGAATGCTTGCTTTTCTTTTTCTTCTTCTTCTTCTTCTTCTTCTTCTTCTTCTTTTCTTCGACAAAGCTTTCATTACTAGTTGGCAGATAAACTTGAAATATACCATGAACTAGAACCTATACACTTATAAAACCTGCCTACGATTTTTTGTCATACACTGTGTATTAAAATATCTCTTGTAGACTTGGTGTGTATCTTGGTTGATCTTTGTTACACTCCAAGTGAACTGTATAGCTGAGTAACACAGATAATATTTCTTCACTTTTTAATGTATGCATTATATGTAAAATATAGTAATATGATTGAATGATTTTTTTTCCCTGTGATAAATTAATTAGACATAAGGATGATCCCTTCTGTTTTCTGAGTTGGTCAATAAGACCACATAGTATATAAATTCTCTATATAGTATATGTACTATACATTATATGTATACATACATATATGTATATATGGCTTTGAATGTTTAGAGAAATTGTTATTTTGAATATAATGAAAATGTTTTTGATCATACATATTTTATTCATATTCTTCATCCATTTTCGTTAGTATCTTATATTAAATGTATTAATGAAAAAGTAATGAAACGAGATGATATTATATTTAAAGTTCACCTTTGCGTTCATCACAGAAACTGTTTCTTCCAGTGTGGCAAATCATGATATACCTAATCTGTGGATCTCATTCTGTAAGCAAATTGCCATGTATGGTATCTTGGTGATGCATGACTGTACTTGATTTATAAAGCAGATCAACTTAACACGCTATTTTCAGGCCATTGTATGGTTGTAACTTTGTTATTAATTATTATTTAACATTATTTCCTATTATTTTGTGTACTTTATTTACAGCCTAATTTGTTTTAAAAAGCTCCTTCATACTCAGCTATAATCTTCATTACAATTCACAGCTGTCTTCTCTTCACCTATATTCTTGTCAATTGATCTATAAATTAGTATAGTATGACCAACTGTTATTGAGCATTTATCAATCTGATATTACAGGCTGCTTTGCATTTTCATACTGCTGAAATCATGCTCTTGGTGGAGCTTTTGTTTTATTTATCAGATTTTCCATGTGTTGATATGCAGAGTTTCAATGTCAGCAGTGGAAAAATGATCTAATAAATCTTACTGTTTTTCAAAGTGCAGAATTGTGTCATACACAATATCATAAATAAAAAACCATTTATTTTCACTGCCAAAAATGTATTTCTACAGTGACTATTACTTTCACTTTTAACATCTGTAAAACAAAAATTCTTCAGAAAAAGTGTCTATGTGACTACTGAAATTCATGCTTTAGAAGAAAATATTGAATCTGTTTCCGGAAAATTGAATATTTAAAACTATGATATACAAACATTTAAACATATGCATAAAATGTTACCTAATGATTTTAATGTATGCATGACAAAGCATATTTCTTTATTCTCACAGTTTTTCCTGCTTTGTTTTATGCTGCAGGGATCTGACTTTTTCTCATTAAGCAAGGCAATTTCTAGCTAAGAATCAAGAAGCTACCTTACATTCATGCACATGAAAGGAGTTACTCAGTAATGAATATTAGAGAAATTGTCAGGATTTATTTTTAATTAATCAATTGTTTTATTAAATCAAACCCTCATTGAACCAGAAGGAACCAAACTGAATATCCAGACTTATATGCTTATCTATAGATTGCTGAACTTGGCAGTCCTCAGACTGAGTGTTCTTGGCATTTTTCATTTTAATTGTTCACAGAAGCAAGTAGGCAAGTACCCTAACCACCAGGCTGAGCACTTATGGTTTGTTTTTAGCCCTGTTAATGTTTAATATGTTATGAAAGTGGAACAGCTTTAACGTAATGGAATGAATTAACCTAACAGTCACTACCAGTGCAAAATGCTTTCTATCCTAGTGCTCTCAGCACTAGGGTGTTTCTCGGTACCATCTGTGAAAGAAACATCTTCAAATCTCCTTAGGCAGACAGAGTAGGTGTGTCAAGGACACACTCACTCACTGTGCTTATTGCACAGCAATAAGGAAATGTGCTAGATCACTCCGAAGTATGAATAATTCAATGGGTCATAGAATAAGATATTTCATATGCCGAAAGGAAGCAAATGCAAAAAAAATATATAAATAATCACTTCATTCAGCTTGCTCTTTAATTTTATATTGCTTTTTTTTTTTTAATAACCTTTTTTAGTTTAATAGAGCAAACATCATAAATTTAACTAGGATTTAAAATCTGCATGCTATTATGTAGAATCTCTTTGGGAACAGTTTTGACTTTCATAATCTGTTTGAGAACAACAGAAATTGATATAAATTCACTGAAATGTGAGCGCAATGGAGTGTGAGAAGAAAAACACACATAAACATTAATTTAATTTTTTTAAACCTTATTAGCTATTGAAAACACAAACTGCTTAAGTTTAAATTGGTTAAAGGGGAGCTTTACCTGAATACTGAAAATACACACTGAACTGCTTAATTATATATTTATGTACACGAGAAAGATATTGTTCATAAAGAAACGATCTCACTGAATATTTTGTATGAGATTGAAAGTGAATTCAAAAAATAAGTGGAGTGATAAAAGAGGTTCAAAAAACACTGTATACTGTGTAATTTCGAACTGGTAACTGTGATTTTATAAGATAAATTGTCTATTCTGATGTATGTGAATACCCACACAGTTAAATAAGAAAAAAATAAAATTGAGAATTGAGTTTTACACTAAAGAGGGACGTGTAGGAGTGTGCACATTGTTTCTGCTCAGATGTCAGCCAGCGGAAAATTTCAGTCTTCAAGGTAGATGGAAGTCTTTATGCTTTCTGCATTTGGGAGATTTTAAAATTAAATTTTAACTTTCCTTCTAAAGACAAGAAGGGAATCTTTTTTTCAGTAAATAGTGAACAATGGACAACAAAATTGAAAATAAACAAGATATAATGCCATTTTGTGTCTTTACCAAATTGAAAAGTGGATAGAAAGAAAAAAAAAGCCCAACACATACTAATATTGTACCAAAGAAACAGACAAAGAAGAAAGCTTTAATAATCAAGTAAATTATGTGAAGTTCCACAGACAGTTCAAAAACATTTTCAGAATTCTTAGGTGTGTAAAGACTAAGAAGGTAAGACTAATCCATGTGTTAGTCATGGATCTTCAGTGAGTGATTAATTACTGCTCAAAATAAGATATTTGAAACAGTATCTGAAGAAAAAAAATTAAGCAGGAGAAAGAAATAAAAACACCTTGGATACAAAGTACCCTTCAAAGCATCATTCTTAAAGGCTCATAAGTACAGAGACAGTTTTAAATGACAATGCAAACTTTGAGGCCGAACATGTATATACAGTCAATAAATCATTCTGCCTAATTCTAGCCTCTATTAAATTATAATCTCTGTTGATTAACTCTTGCCATTAATTCTTTTGTCTTTCTTTGACCAAGTTTTATTTTGGGAGGTCATCGCTGAAAATAATTTATTTTGATTGATCTAAAAAGCTCTTAATTATATGACTATTGGTTTTCTTTTGTCAGTGAAAAGCATTCTGAGCAGGTACGTCATACTTTTGTGTATCCTTGTTCTTTAATTTCTAATGTCAGAAGCCAAAATCCTGCCAAATAGTATCAGAACTCTACTTTTCTTCTTTATCTATTGGCTTCTAAATTTCCATTGCAGCTATGTTAAAAAATGCAGGTTGCTTGATAAATAGAAGTTGTCATTGCGAACATACATGAGTATCTTCTTAATGGAGCGTACAGGTTGAACAGTCTTAAATACAGTATGCCACTTTATTTTAGATAAGTGTTATAAAAGAAAGAGCATAGAGTTTGTAATGGCCCAGTGTAAGCAGTTTTCATTTACATATTTTATGTACACGGTCATTCAGAAAGGAAGTTCTTTGATCTTAGTTTGGGTATTATAATACAGCTTTAGGGAACAAATTCTATATATCCTGAAAAATTATACTCCACCATACTGTTGATTCATTAATCCACGTTAAAAGCAAAACACAGTCACATATTTAAGAATCATGAAAAAACATGTGGATTTTTTTTATGAGTTTAGAAGGAATCTCTCCATAGTTTTCATTTTTGATAGAGAACCATAACATAAATCTTAGGTCCAAGAGCAGATGGTGGTTTTGATTCTGAGGAGGAAGTATGTATCTAATATTGCCTTTTCATCAGTCTTTAAACCACATATTTCAAAATGCTAGTTTCATGCATGCACACAAAAAAGGGAAAACTGGCAAAAAAGAAATTCTGCATAGAATTTTCAGAGGTAGTGAATTTCAGAATTCCTCTATGCTCTGTAAATTCACTCTATTGTTTCATTATCAAAAGATGGGAAAATTTTACGTGTTCTCATATTTTCTCTTTTTTATCACACTATTTCTGTCTGAAAATCAGAACAGGCTTACAAACAGACTTTGGTAACAAAAAACAAGACATTTATGTGGAAGTATAACAGCTCATTATCTGTGCCTTCATGGGGTATCTTGCTGCTGGCCCAGATGGAGCTGATGGCTAAATATAAACAACCTCAAAGTATTAATTAATGAAGTGCGAAGTATGCCTTTTATAAGGACACGTTGTGTGCTACTAATTCAACTTTCTTTACAATTTAAATAATTGTCTCACTGAGTACACATTGTACAGTACAATGTTATCTAGCATAGATGTGACAAAGCAATGTCATCTGGCATTAATCTGACCACAACAGTTCAAAATTCAGTTAATTACACACATTGTATCAATTTCTTTAACAAGAATCAAAATGAGAAATTAATATTGCAAGAACAAGAAGAGAAAAGCTTAAGATGACCTTTCTCTCCTTTCTTCATCTCAAAAAGTTACCTTTGCGTCAATTAGACTATTTGTATCCCAATACTGTCTTCCTTAGACTTCCAGTCAGTTCTGCACTGAAGGGGTGTTTAAAAGTAGAGCAGAAAAAGCTTTTTCTGAATAGGAGCCATAATGATCTCATATACACTATCTTGGGCAAAATTACTGACTGGGCTCAGCTGAGGAAGACCTAACTACAACTTAGGAACATAGAAACATACATTCATAGAAACACTAGGTTGGAAAGGACCTACAAGATTATCTAGATCAACCATCCTCCTATCACCATCCCTACCCACTAAGCTACTAAATCATATCCCTCAGCACCTCATCTAGACACTTCTTGAATAGCTCTAGGGATGGTGACTCAACCACCTCCCTAGGCAGGCCGTTCTCCCTAGGCCTGACCACTCTTTCAGAGGAGAAGTTTTTCCTCATATCCAATCTAAATCTTCCCTGGCTCAACTTGTGGCCATTGCCTCTCATCCTGTCATTAATTATCTGGGAGAAGAGACCAACCCCTCCCTCACCACAACCTCCCTTGAGGAAGTTCTAGACTGTGATGAGGACCCCTCACCAGTTCTGTTGCCCTTCTCTGAACACACTTCAGGGCCTCAATGTCCTTCTTGTAGTGAGGGGCCCAAAACTGAACACAGTACTCGAGGTGCAGCCACACCAGAGCTGAGTACAGGGGGATGATCACCTCCCTGCTCCTGCTGGCCACACTACTTCTAATGCAGGCCGGGATGCTGTTGGCCTTCTTGGCCACCTGGGCACACTGTCTGCTTATGTTCAGTCAGGCAACAACCAACACCCCCAGGTCCTTTTCTTCTTCTGCCATAAATTTTAACTATAACCATGTTTAGTTGTGATGAGACAACAATTGTAATAATTCTGTGGAACAAATAAATAAACAAACAAACAGTTAAGTAAACCTGGAGTATTTGGGGTTGTTTGATCGTGTTGGTTATATTTTATGAGAAACATAAGAAATACTAACAGAACTCTCTTACTCTATTTCATTTATTTATTTATTTATTTATTTTGTGTGTGGAAAATATACTATGCATAACATATACTCTGCCTGTTAGGATATATTCTGGATTCTTCTTTCTTTCCAAATATTTATTTCTAATTTATTTAGAAACAGTCATTGCCTTATAAAGGCATATTTGCTGTAGTCTAAGCTTTCATAACCCAGCTTCCTCAATAGTTGTTTTGCACAGCTGCTATTTTATACACCAAATTCCTACAATTCCTTTGCCATTTTAACTAGATCATAATCTTGAATAAATTTAATGAAGACATTGAGATTTATTTATTTGATAACATGGACTTCCATTACATTTATTGGTACAGAGATTTGTAGAACTAAATCATAAACTATTAAGGCTTTTTCAATTTATGCATTTTATTACAGTTTCAGGACAAAATAAATGCACTTTAAGAGTTTCCTGCTGATCTCTGGAAACAAGAAATCCAGCAGAGAAAAGATACTTAAATGCACATCTGACAAAAATAGGAGTACACTCCCATTTTTCTTATATAAGTATTATCATAATCAACAAAACAAACATTAAATGACCACTGATATAATTAGATTTTTGTGCTAACATAACTTTGTACATATACATGATTTAGACAAAAACAAGCTTAATTTTTCATAGGTATAAAAATGCATTCTAACATCTGCTGTGGTCAGCATGCCAATTTAGCCCCACACAAGAGAAAACATGCTATCCTCCTAATTATATGACCTTCCTATGTATAAAATCATTTAATTAACAAGCAGCTCCTATCATGTGTTCTTATATGGATATGTCTTTACTCACATTTCTGACATATCAGTGGTGATCCCAAACAGAGATCCTTGTCAACACACTAAGATATCCAACTCCATCTCAAATGTATATATATTATATATATATATATAAAAGTAAATCTGTTCTTTTTGACATTACAAGTTAAATAGCAGATATGGTGAAAATTTCACTTTGTATGATGACTAAATAGTAGTTCTATGTCAACTATTGACATCGTCACAGTTCTTTGCTCAAATTTGAAACTGTCAGGGGTCCATTCTTGGCTATCTATAATATATCCACATATCAGAGGCAAATGAGACACTCAGAGCTCTATCCACACTTCTGACACAGCCAGAGCTTTAAACTCATCTCTGATAGAATCAATGTTCCATAGCAACCATTTGACACTGCCAAATCTCTGTTACCATCTTTTGACATTACCAGGGGCTCATCACTTCTCTTACATTTCTGGCTTCCATGGCAACTACTGTAATAGACAGAGCTCTGGCCTCTTTTTCAACACTACCCCACTGTCCTTCATGAAAAACGTTATATTCATATCCATGTTAAATAAGGACTTCATATTTTTATTTGACATTGCCAGTGTTCTGTCTATATCTAACCAGTATAGTCAAAGTTTTATTCTCATCCTTGATATTTTTAGAGCTGTATGGCAACAGCTAATAAACACATATACATGTGAAGGAAAACATCCTCATCTTCCAGTTCTCTTTGGAAAATGTAGATATAACCAAAGAGCCATGCACGCCAACATTATACTCAGGATGCAAACTCCATCTGTGAAGAACAAAACTTTATGGAAGAATCTCTTAAAGAATACTTCACGTTGTTTCTTTTGTATCCAACATTCCACAACAAGTACTGACCATAGGAGCAGACTATTCAGATCATAACTTTTCACAGTGAAGTCCAATTTCCAGTTACATATCAGCAAAACGTTATTTGTTATTACAATTTGTTTTCAAGTTTGGATAATATACTTTTGAAGAGTCATATCTATAAATATTTATGCTTCCTTTTAAAAAATAATGAACACATTCAATGAATTTGACTTAAAAATGCAATGCAATTTTATTCTTTGTACTGATTAATTGTTTAGGAACATAGAAAATGCACTTGTATTTAATTCTCAAGCATCTGACAAAATCAGGTATTATAAGTTTTACTAGGATGAAAGTAGGAATCTCACATACATGACTACATCTGCTGAGATTATTAAATATTATTAAATCATTTTAATAATTTTAATAATCTTTAAACTTTAATAAATTATTAAAGATTATTAAATATTAAATAAATATTACAAGACCAAGACTGAGCACTCTTTCATCTTCGCTGAAGATGATGAAAAGGCCATATTGAGTTTCCAAGCAGGACAAGAACACAAACTTTATCTGCAACTGTAGAATGCAGATTCTGGAAATATTCATGTAGATATTGGATTCTGCAAAATTGCACAGCTCTGGATTGGCATTCATACTAGTATGCTCAATCCTCCTTTATTACATGAATGAGAGGCAGTTAAGCCACATGAAGCTGCATGATAATATAGACATAGTAGCTGTTTGCTGAAAACAAGGGAAAGATACAAAGAATACCAGTGGAAAACTTGAATGTAGTCTCTTATTACATCTTTTTTCTCACTTGATAGTCAGTGGAAGTTAACAAGCTTTCTTCTGGCACAAGAAATTGGAATACTAAGCATCTCTTCACTGCATTTAATACATCACAGCTAGCATTCAGACTGTGCTGTACATGAAAGAATAAAAAACTGTAGATAAGTTAGTGCATTGTTCATACTTCTTTCCTTCACTCTGTGTTCTTTCCTTTCTGTAAAGTATTTTCTGAAAGAAATATATGCAATACGTACGTAAAACCATAGTGTCAACTTCTTATTGCAACAATGTTGGTGATAAGCAGAAAGACTAATTGTTGGATTGGAACAGTAAAAATGGAACGTGGTGAACAAAAACCATGTCAGATAAAAAGCAGAGTACCGTACATAAGCATGAGACAGGACAGAGAGTGCAAGGTTGGAAGCAAGATAGAAGGGGAAAAAGCCAGAGTAAAAAGCATAATTTGCAAAAAAAAAAAAAAAAATACAAATGATAGGCAGAATGTCTGGACAAGATAACAGAGACATTAAAGATAAAAGCAACAGGGCATGTTGATGTGGAAAAAATTATTCTATATTTACCTGGAACCAAGAGTTCTAAATCTTAATCTTAAATACTAAGCAAATAGTTTTGGAACTCAATTACAAAACTCTTTAAGGATCAGAATGTGTATTAAGGACTATAAACCAGAAAATATTTCTTGTTTTCACAGTTTAAATGAATATTATTTTTTTACTTATTATTTAATTGATACAGTCTGTACCATGGAATTAGAGACACTATCCCTTTCCAGTGATCAAACTAGCAGCAGTTCAATTCTGTCTTCCCCATCCCCCTTTCTTACATTAAAATAACATATTTAAATTATGTAGTAATACTTTATCTTCCCAAGTTGAAAACAAAAAAGTTACATTAATTTAGGTGGGATTCAGGTGTCATTAACTTCGTGTGTTTACAGTGGAAAGGTCTACATGTGAACTATAAATACCAACTACGTTTGGGGGAGGTCTTATCAGCAAAACTGATGAAGTCTAGACATCACGCAAAATTGCCTGCTTTAGGGTAGACTGAAGAGTTCTCTAGGCTCCACTGAAGTTAGTGACTAATTCTCCAGTGACAAAAGTGGTTGTGTTGATATCCA
Organism: Cyrtonyx montezumae; assembly: GCF_038088225.1. Classification (NCBI taxonomy): domain Eukaryota; kingdom Metazoa; phylum Chordata; class Aves; order Galliformes; family Odontophoridae; genus Cyrtonyx; species Cyrtonyx montezumae. The sequence goes on along the minus strand of NW_027072034.1, from coordinate 10,238,944 downwards.
GGTCTCACACAGACATCTAAATAAAGGTCAGTTAAATCCCATATCACATAGTAGATTGCATACTATTTTTGGAAGGATATCTTCTGCATTTAATAGAGCTAGCAGATCTCCTAGAGGCACTTATTAGTAATGCATACTGAAGAAAAATTCTTAGTAGGGCAGAAACTATTTTAAAACATAGAACAAATATTTATTTTTTAACACTAGGAATAGATACACTGGGCAATGTATTTTTACTTATAGTCCATAGCTTTAATGGTTTAAGAATACACTCTGGTTAATTTATGTTAAGGTAGATTTTCATTTCCAACTTAAATCTGGTAACCTAGTCATAGCAAGGCTTTATCTTGAACACTAATTCTAGGTCTAGAAAAATTAGACCTAATTATCTAAGATGGGTCTAAGGCAAAGTTTCCATGACACACCCACCCTCAATCATCATCATTCTAAATCCCAAATTTGATAAGGCCTTACTCATAAGCAGTAAAGAGCTGACACTTAGAATATTTCCTTTTTGAATAACAATTTTCACCTACAAGATGTAAAAAAAGAGTTTCAATAAAGATAAAGCACTAGGCCAGAAAATACTCTTTAGAAAAGATTAAAAAACCCTGTTCAATTTGCAAGCCAACTGAAATATCTTGGAATATTTGTGTAAGGGTTAGTGTAGAGTGATTTTAATTTTTTTTAATAAAAGTTTGAGTTCATATGAATGTGTTTTTCTATGTTATTTCACTTTTCTTTCACCAGCTCTGGATTTCATCCTTCTTTTTGTTGCTTCTACCAAATATATATATTTTTAGCATATACATAGAGTAATAGTTAAATTATAGACAGTTTTATGATTCTTAGCTGCTTTAATTCTGAAACCATGACTTTAACACATGTAATGATTACTTGGAAAAACAAGTGGAACAATCAAAAATGTCCCTGCTTCTTTATTCTTTCCCCAGGATTTCACTACCAGGCACGATGTCCTGTGATATAGATGATATAGTTGGCCCATTTGAGTCAACTGTCCCAGCTTGTACCTCCTTTAGTTTCTCATGCACTTTGCATCTACATGTTGCAAGGACAGAATGGTAAAAAGAAAACACCAGTGCACTGTTGTCAGCACTGTTTTAGTTACAAATCAAAAACATGGCACTACATGGACTGCTATAGAATAATAAACTCCAGCCAGCCAGGCTCAGTATATCAACACATATCTCATAGCGTAAAAAGTCTAAGTACAGTGAATAAGGAGATGTTTTCACACCCTACTGCTAATTCCTTCTTCCATAAGTGATATAACTAATATTATTCCCCACAATCATTGCCATGCAAACATATGAAAGGACACAGCCACAGAAAACAAATTTTTGAGAACAGTGCAGTAAAAAACAGTAAAAATAAAATGTTCAGCATGGTGTAACAACATGAAAATACTTTGTGAACTAGAGACATGTGTAAAGCCAGAGATGAGTACAAAAAGAAAATGACTCACAAATTCAAGCAGCACATTTGAATAACAATTTTTATTTCTTCAGGACAAAATTGAAAAGTGAGTCAAAAGTGAAAGGTAAATTGATAAATTAATTGTTAAAGAAAAATACAAACCTTTTCTTAATAAGGTTATAGAAAAAAGAAAACTCTTTAGAGGATAGAATGATAGAAAAAAAATGAGTAGGCTCAGAAAAGTTACTACCTTTGAAGTTATTTGTATCTGGTAGATAATCTCATTAATTGACAGACTCTCTTAGCACATCTGAAAATATTTCCTTCTATTTATCAAACTGTCTTCAGAGTCTCTTTCTCAGGAAAGAATCCAACATGTGTCTAGAAAGAAAATCGTGGAGCAACTCTCTTATGAGTCAAAGTTGAGTTGTGACTGTTACGAAGACAAGGCTCATGGGTTAGTTCACTAATGTATATGATGGGATTAGGTAAAGAAGAGTGAAAGTCAAACTCTTTTTGGCTGTGCTCTGTGACAGAACAAGAGGATAGGCACAAACTGGAACACAAGAAACTTTTTTTCTGTGAGGTTGGATAAACACTGGAACAGATTGATGGAAGAGCTTGTGGGGACTCCATTATTGGAGACATTTGAAAGCTGTCTGGTTGTGGTCCTGGAAATTCTGTTTTGAGTTACTCTGCTTGAGGAGGACTGGATGACATCCAAAAGTCCCTTCTATCCTCTACTATTCTGTGAGTCTGTGATTCAGTTCCTTCTGTTGGATGTATACAGCTCAAGAGTAGGTATCCTCATTTCAGTTAGCAACTCCTTTAGGGTCAGTGGAGAGATGCAGGCTTATCTACAGCCAGAAACTGCAGCACAGGAGGTTCCGCATGAATGTGAGCAAGAACTTCTTTATGGTGAGGGTGACGGAGCACTGGCACAGGCTGCACAGGGGAGTTGTGGAGTCTCCTTCTCTGGAGATATTCAAGACCCGCCTGGATGCCTACCTGTGTGACCTGGTGTAGGGAACCTGCTTTGGCAGGGGGGTTGGACTCGATGATCTCTAGAGGTCCCTTCCAATCCCTATGATTCTATGATTCTATGATCTAGAATTGAGTTTAGTTTACTCTAAAATGTGGGGTAAAACTTACTTTAACACATGTATGCTGAGTTGAACAGAAAGAGAGCTTCTTCTGACTACCTTTAATGACAATTTCACCACTTCAGAAAATGACATATAATAAGGAACATCTTGTCCTTTATCCACATTTTCATTCCTTTTGTGATCTCTTAAGTCTAATACAGGGCACATATGGGAGTAATATATATTTACTTAGTCTTCATAGGTTGATTGAGAGGTGCAATTGAAAGTTCATTTTGTTGCAGCAGAAATATGCAAGTGAAAATGACAATAGGGTGAAACAGTATCTACTAATTAAATTGCCTCCATTAAAAGAAATATATTGCACTTAGTTGAGTCTGGGGGAATGCTTCATCTAGTTTGACATTGTTATGCTCATCATTGGCTGTTGTGGTCAGCGTCACAAATTTCTTACTTGCAGTCTTGGAACACAAGCTTTACCAAACAGCCTAGATTTCTTGGCTTATATATGAAAAGTAGGTAAGAATTTTAGGGCTTGTTTCAGTAGTTGGCTGAAGAGAGACTATATGCTTTTTTCTTTCTGAACATGTGGCTCCCTGTCATAAAATAAATAGGTAAATTTACAACACGAAAGATTTCCATTGAAGATTTCTACTTCAGAGTGAGCTGAATTGTACTTTAGAGGTGTCATCACTGACTGTAAAAGAAACCTACAATAATTAGAACAATTTTAGTCATCTGATTTTTAATCAGATACATTTATCTCACGTTCTATTTCTTCACTTCCTATCACAAGTTTCTGATTGTTAGCATATCTGTTCTTTCCCATTTATGTAAAGGAAATGGTGAGAAGAAAAAAAGAAAGTATCAACTTGAACCCTAACTTGAACCCAACCTGAGCCTAACCAATACTCCAGAGTAGTGCAGAATAGATTGTTATATCTATCTACATCTATGTAAAGTCTCTAAAAAAGGAGATAGTGTTAAATTGTAGTTCTTGTTCTGCTTCTTTACTGTCTTCCCCTGAAAAGGTACACTGTTGACTCAGAGCACTTGTGTCTTCAGTTCCAACTATTTCCAGAATTTCCTGAAATACTGGTACTAGTGTCATACAAGTCTCAACTATGAGACTTACCTAGATCTCTCAATCTCAATTTGTGAACTTTATGAATTTTAGAGTGAGACCAAGAAAACTTGGCCTCCAAGAACATCTTTACTATGTTCATGAGCAAAATGAAGTCTATCAGAGACAAACACCAATTCAAAATTACTTAAAATAAAAATCCATGATCATGACAATTCAATAAAATGATATATATAATGCAGCTGAATCAAATGTTGGAAATTCAGTTGTAAGAGTCTTTCATAGACTCTTCTGAAAGTCAGTACGAAATGATAGCAGGTAAAGAAATCTCTGAGCTTAATTGGCTGTTAGTAATTGCTATGATCAAGCTGAAAAGCTTTCTTCCAACACTTGTTGAAACTGTTTGGAACTCTTTCTTGTTTGTTTGTTTAATTTAGGTTGTTTGTTTTAAAGTAATATTTGTGATGAACATGATTTGATTGAAATCAAGTTAATACTTTATAATACTAAATCTTTCAATTACTTTCAGCTTCATTTCTATCTGTTTCAACATCAGACACATAACTCCTTAGGAAAAATGTCAGCCTCATGCGGCTATTTACAACTCAGTGTTTCAAAAGCTAATTGTTGCTCAATCATTTGGTAGAAGAACATCCATACCATCTCAGGTGTAAGGTTAATTGAATGAGTATTTTGATTCCATCATGGCTACTAGCAGAACATGAGTAGAGGAAAAGAGCAAGCAGAAGACAGTTGTGAACACAAGGTTACATTCAAACAATCTCCTTTCATGTCATAAGGAGCTTCATTTCCCAGTTAACTTTTGTAAATATTATTTCAGACAACGGCCTAAGCAGCACCTTCACAGATCTTACATTACATGCTTTTAAAGATCATGTCTTTTCGCTTCTCAGTGAAAACTGAGACATTACTTTTCACATAACTTCTACTAAAGTTATTTGTATGCACATATATATGTGTCCATTCACAGGATTTTAAGTCGAAGAGGAAAAGTGGAATATTTTAAAAATCTTTAATAAATATTTCTTAATGTTCCAGATTTTGAATAATGTTAGAAAAGGTAGTTGTTTGACATATGGTACATGTTTCAAAATGTCTATTAGTATGTACACACCCAGACAAAGTTATTTACGTACACAAATATATATTTGGCTTTCATTCCTTTGGAGTGAAAGATTCATTCAAAAAACCACACAGCATGTATGTTTATCTATTGAATATGAAATGAATTTGTTTTGTACAAAGCAGATATTAGAATGAAATTTTAATTATATATGAGCACAAATGGGTATTTAGTGAAACAAAGCATAAAATAATTATTGTTAGCTGAAAAATTATTCTCATTTAGAGTAAAAGCTATATTATATGGAAAAATTCATAATTGAAATTATATTTATAATGTTAAATCACAAAGAAAATACTTATAGTAATATAAAAATAACTAAGATAATAAGAATAAATTAGACAAATTTGCTACTGAGAATGTAAAATGATAGATCAAAAGCTGGATTAAGGAAACATTTTTGTAATATAATTATAATGCTGATAAACTTTTCGGTAAGCTTATTTTTGAAAGTTATATTAATCCATGTTATACTATATTAATGAATTTGTATATACACACAACTCATTGATATTTTTCAGTAATCATCTAACATTCTTATTCTAAAGCCACAATGATACTAAAAGGGTCAATGCATTATTTCAGCAACAAAGATAATGAAGGAGACAAAATACTGAATAGATAAATTAAGACAGCATTAAATCGCATGGCTTGCTTTAGAAGGACAGATTCTAAATGTGATTATGCAACATTGTTATATAATTAAATAAAGATTTACAGAATTATTTGTTTTGATTTGACAGAAGCAACAGGACTCTACAAAGGCAACAGATACTTCAATACTATTTTATTTTATTATTATTATACACACATACAAACATGAGCATTTAGATACATAATTAGGTCTCTCCAAAATCAATGCCTCCTATTTATTTTCATGGAAACTGAAACAGATACTAAGAGCACAAAAACATTATTTGATTGAGCAAATTCTCAATTACAAATCATTGTTTTTCAACCTAATCCTAACTATTAGCTATGTATTTTTGCCAGTTATGAACAAATCCTGGCTATCACACTTGTTAAAGTCTGCACGACTGTCCAGAACAAGACTTATCTTTCATGTCACAGTCACCACTCCTGAAAAGAGGCCTCTCTAACTCCCTTCTGCTCCAATCTGTTCATGTGGCAACAAAATGTAACAGAATATTGGTGGGAATGTTCACCCTCTACTGCCATATTACCACTATCTGCCTCAGATGTCATGGGCAAAATACTTAGATAGGAGGTATTACTTTCAGAGCAGCCCTCAGAGATAGATATGTAGACACATGAAGTTCAATTCTGTATAATGTAAGAGAGCTGGTCTAAATTCAGAATTTTAATTCAGATTGTTATTACGTTACTCAGTATTTTAATCATAGGGGGGCTTTTCGTGTTGATATATTCTTCATAGTAACCTTAGTTCCTATGTTTTCTTCTATATATATATAAAAAATCTGAAATTAATTTATATACACCTTCTAATAGAATGAAGTAACTGTGTTTAATAATTAGTCTGAAATTAAAACTACATTATCAACTCAAAATGTAACACTATTGGAAAAGACTTATTCTCTTCTATACAATTGTTAGGCATTTACTTTTTTTAAGAGGAATTTGTGAAAATGTAATACCTACTATTAATTAATTAAATGAGCATCAGTAATATTTACTATCATAATCTCTACTGTATGAATTGATACTCGATATTATCCAACAGATCAGTATTTATTCTCTTTGACTCTCTGGACAAATACATTCACTTGTTTATGCTGGATAATATATATTAGTTTACAGTTTCTTTGTATGTTCGTTTGTTTTCACTGAAACTCAGTATTACACAATCAGTGATAAACATAGGTATTTCCATTAGGGAAAGGAATTAAACACAAATATTTTGTGAAATAGAACTCACAGGTTGAGATAAAAACTATTTACTAAGATAGAGAAAAGGAAGAAGGAGAAAAGAAAAAAGGATAATAGTTATCACAGTTATATATATGTATATACACATTACATGTTATGCACAAGAAATTGCTCACTACTCACTGACCAATGCTTGGCTAATTTCTTACCAGTAGGAAGAAGCTGGACTAACTCCCACTCCCACCTTCCTTAAACTTTCCTTCCACATGATGTCACACAGAAAGTTTATGTCAGCTGAACTGATTCTATTCCCTCCCAGTTTCCTGTGCTCCTCCATGACAGGACAGTATGTCATGGTTTTATGATTTTTGGTATTGGCATTCCACATTATAACATCATGTAGTTCATTAAGAGCTAAGGAGTCAATGCTCCAGCTCCGTGGATCATCGATAGTTATGGGTATACCTGTCTCACAAGAGAAGAAGAACTACGTTCCCCAGAGGACTGTGCATTGCTTTGTATTTTTCCATTTTCCACTCAGAGGGAAAGATAAAAATTGTTTGCGTGTCATGGGACACTCTCTTTCCTTTGGGATCGACATAACAGCAGGTGCTCACTAGTCGTCTTGCCTTCAGGGTTTAGCGTAAGGCCTTGGTTTATTGAACACTCTCTCTTGCTCAGTTTAATTGATGTATTATCTTTAATTCCAATTATATTGTATTATATTGTGTTATTTTGCTTTCTGTTATCTTGTTTAGTAAATTAGCTTTCCTCCTCAGATCAATGCTGCTGTTTTGTTTCTAGGCCCATCTCCCTTTTCCCTTTCCCCCTTCCGCTTTCCTGGGGTGTGGGTCTGTGGGTCCCCAGCTCCAATCATCATGGAATTGAGCCAAACCAGCCCTTAAACAATTGACACAGTACCAGAAGTTGAGAAAAGTAGAACATTCTTGACTCTGTACAGAACAACTCAGAAACAATATCAGTGTGTTATCAACATTGTTTATCTTCTAAAACCAAATCATAGCATTATACCAGATACTGAAGTAAAACCTCCATCCCAACTCAAATCACTCAACAATTACCACAATGGGAAAACAGATTCAACATAAGGGATATTAGAGTAATTCATTGCTTTTGGATAACAGAGTAGAACAGAAAATTAAAAACACCTTTAACCTCATCCATCTTCCTCTACCTTCTCCTTCTGAGTGGTGCAAGGGACCAGGAATGAGAGCTGTGTTCAGTTCTTTACACTTCATCATCTGTCTCTTTCATCTTCACTCTTTCTTTTCCCTAGCATGAGGTCCCTCCTACAGGATGCCTACCTCTCCATGTTGACTCAATGTGGGATACCCACAGACTGCAGTCCTTTAAGCTCTGCTCCAACAAAAGTCCACATCTTTCAGAAGTGGACTACTCCAGCATAGGTTCCCTGGCTACAGCTCTGGACTAGGGCCTGCTCCTGCAGAAATTCTCCATTGGTTGTAGCCTGCTTCAGGCCACATCTATCTGCTGTGCTGTAGACACCTCCATGGCTACATGTAGAAATCTACTCCAAGTGATGCCCCGTGAGCTGCAGTGAGACAGCCTGCTTCATCATGGCTCTCCATGGGCTATATGGAATTTTTGCTCTGGTACCTGCAGCACTTCTTCCCTATCCTTTTTAAATGAGGCTGGTACATGCAGAGTTGTTTTGTTCTGTATTTTCTCACTCCTCTCCCAGATTTTATACAATATTTTTCATCCATTCTTAATTCTGCTCTCACAGAGTGCAGTCAGCATCACTCATTTACTCAGCTCTGATCCAGCTATATGTCTCTTTTGGAAGTAACTAGAACTGGTTATTATCTAAACTGGAGCAGTTTCTCAACTTTTTAAGAAGAGGCCATCCTTCCAACACCCTACTATCAAAACCTTGTCACATGAGTGCAACAAATTCCCATATTAAAAGGACTGAAAGAACAAGACAGCTTATGACTAAAAAGAAGATTCATATCACATAACTTCCCACTGCTGAAAAAATGGTTACTTTCCTGCAAAGACATAATGTTAATAAATTATTTAACAAATAGCGCATTATAAACTAGAACTTAAACACTAGAACTAATTTTTTTCAAAAATAATACAAAACTAACTCAACAGAAAACTCAAGTTTTCTGAGTTTTTTTATATTCATATTAATGCTTACAGGAAAAATGAAATATCAAAATAAGTTTACCTCCAGAAGTAAATAGTTTTAATATATTTACTGAATTATTTAATTAATGTTATATGAAACAAGAAGTAACAATAAAGAAAGACCCTGTGCTTTACAACGATTCATGTAGCATCTGGTGAAAGAAACATTTTCATAGATATTCACAAAATCACAGAATCACAGAACTGTAGGGTTTGGAAGGGAACTCCAGAGATCATCAAAATCCAACCCCTGCCAAAGCAGCCTCCCTACATCAAGTTGAAAAGGCAGGCATCCAGACAGATCTTGAATATCTCCAGAGAAGGAGACTCCACAACCTATGGAGCCTATTCCAGTACTCCATCGCTCTCACCATTAAGAAGTTCTGTTCCATATTGATGCAGAACTTCCTATACTCCAGTTTATGGACATTTCCCCTTGTCTATATTCTAAATGAAGACAGACTGTTAGTATTTTAGCATCAAATAAATTAGAAATTACCCACGCCTTCAGTTTATACAGCAATTTTGGCTATTGTATTCTTACCTAAAAAGCTCAATTCTTTAAATATTCTATTGGCATAAAGCATACTAAAGGTGTACATAGTATTTATGTCAGCTTAAGTGGATGTTGCCTACTTTATAGAACTGAAATTACTCATATTATTGGAGTACAAGTTTTGTCATTATAACTGCGATTAAGACACGAATCAACCCTTTAAAATGACATGGTTTAATGACAGGTCCTGCACTGCATCCTTTAAATTGGAGAGAGATGGTTTCGAAGGGTGGACTATTTGGTGGATAAGTAATGGCTGGATGGTCACAGTCAAACTGTTGTTGTCAATGGCTCTACATGTAAGTGGAGAACAATCACAACTGGTGAGCTTGGTTTTTAAAATTTTGTCTTAGAGAACAGAAATAAACATGTATTTTAAATCAGTAATTTGGTTGTGCTGATATGATTTCAAGAGATTTCTGGGTTCAGTAAGTCCTAATATAGGAAAAAAATAAGACATAAGTCATTTTACACTAATACCTCAGGTATCCACTTTTTATATTGTCTTGTTCAGAAGTGGCTATAGATAACAAAATTGAGTCCATGTAGTGGAAAGTCACCAGAAAGGAAGGTCACCTTTTTTTCTCCTTTGTTCCATACTCTCTGCAACTTCTCTTCTGCTATATTTAGATTTCTTTTTCTTGCTCAAGTTCATGGTGAGCTGATTCAGCTCATTAATCTGGCAGAAAAATTAGCTAAAGAATGTTTTTAAAAATGAAAAGAATATATATTTTTCTGGTTTAATAAATTAAAGCACATATATGAACAAAGTGCACAGTCAGGAACAGAAAATAAAAAAATTAGAAGGATTCCCACTTTTATTGGCTGCACGTTGTTAAATCACCACAACTACATAGTCTGAGAGCATTCTAAATGATCTTTTGAAGTTTCAGTATAGGAATGGTTCATGAGAAATCTGGGGGCTTTTCAATGTAATTAAATTGGTCCAGTGTTAAGGTGTTTATGTTTTGCTCACATAAAGGTAAAATATTTTTATATTTGTATCTTTATGAACAGATTCAAAAATTTATTCAAAAATAAAATAATGCTGTATGCAATTTTTATCTTTGCTGAAAACAGAAGAGCTGTATTTTATCTTTGAACTTTTTCTTTTATAGTGCTCTTGCAGGTGTTCATGTGTGCACGAGTGTGAGGAATTCACAGTAACAAAAGTGGCAGTTTATCGAAGTCCTTTTTAGCATGAAAAGTGGAGAAAATGCTTATGAGTAAAAAAGAACATTGTCAATTAATATTTGTCAAGTAGAGTTAGCTACAGACTTTATACAGAAAACAGGATTGGACAGAAGTGTAAAAGGAAGAAAATCTTAAGTGTATAGCCTCAAAACTTACAAATGCATATCCAGACTTCGAATCTCTGATATATGCTAGTGGATAATGATTTACACTGATGGTCCTAGTCAAATAAATTAGACTTTTCTGCAAATGGTTACATATGAGGGAATAAAGTTTTAAAATTGACCCTTATTTTTCATCTTTAGGCTTCATCCTGAAAAGAGAAATGTTACTTTTCTGCAAATATTAGAGATCTTTCTGGAAGGACTTATTTCATACCTGATTATTTTGGAACAAATCTTTCAAGAATAGAAGGAAATTCTTGTGGTTTGTTTCAGAGTATAGAAATGTCATACTCTGTAGTTTGAAAGTGTGGAAGAGTGCCCTAGTTGCAAAAGGCAGAACTGTCTATACTAGAATTTACAGGGCACACAAGGATTGTGACATTGATGTTTCCTGAGAAGAGAAACTGCGTATTCATCAGTGGTAATCAGCAAAGTTGTTGTGCATAGTGTATCATAGCATATGTATGACCACGTCCTTTTTTTTTTTTTTTTTTTAAGTAGAGCATTTATTGAATTATTAGTTTTGTAAAGAATAAATATAACATGCTCCTCTAACAGTGAAATCTCTACTGTCGGTTTTCCTTAATCCATTAATTCTGTAGATACATAGGTTCTGACCTTCAGTGTTATACTCTAATAGCTTTAAATACTGTTTGTCATAGAAGTCAAGTATCCACTGTTCAGAATGCCCTGGCTTTATATTTATCACTAACATGTGGAATCATTTGAAATGTGCCAAGCAATTCAGCCTAGTCTAAAAACACATTAATAGAAGATAAATAGCATAGTTAAATTCCAAGAAGTCAGATTATGTCAACATTAAAGCAGTTGTTGTAATTCCATCCCTTTGTTGTCAAATACATGCATTGTGAAACATGCATCAATGTTATAACCATATCCTGTTGGTTTAATACAACTGTTGTTACATATACTGAACAGCAAACTGAAGAAAAAAAAAAGAGAAAAAGAAAAACACTGTTTCTTATCTAAGCAAAATGATACATGTCACTAGATATGCAACTTGCATTTTTTTTAGGATTTAAACATTTTTACGTATCTGAATACATATATATGATCTTATTTTTGTTTGTATGCACATATGTGTCCTTTGTTTACTAAACACCACTGAAATAGTGTCATTTCTTCCAGAAAAAAAGACACAGAAAGAGCTTTTTCTGATTCTGCTGCTACTTTAGAGGAACACAAGGATTCCACTAGCAGGCTATATAATCCTCAGATCTACAATCCATAGGTAATAGCTGACAGTTTTCTAGTTCTATTCTGAGCTAGAACTTCATTATTTATTGGAGAGGTTTGTTCTGGCAATGTCAAAATTTTCTTAAACTATGAGCTTTCCTGGTTCCACTCTGACATATGCACACTCTGTGCAGTAGGACAAAGTGTACTATATATCACAGAAGTCATGCTGATAAAGTAATAATGCTGCCTCATAGTGTCACTATATTTCTTATATGACCATATAAATAAATACTCTTAGTGAAATAACAGCCTAGCAGCAGTGTAGTCAATAGGAAAGCTCATTTATTTCAGTAGGATAGTATTAAGATTTTTGTTAACTATTCCCACTTGGGCTGACCATAATTTGTGTTATGAAAGTGCTAGCAGTTTTTACATTTGAGTATAATTTGCAAATACATCATCTAGGATTATTATTCTTTCATAAAAACCACTTAAAAATTTAGTACGCATGCTACGAGAATAAATATTTATATCTATGAAAGAGCATTTGAATGTGGCAAAATATAATAGTACTATATCTACTTACAAGAAAATATTATGTAGAGAGAGAACATCAGTTCACCAGTTCACATACTCAGACTTTCCTACAGCTGATGAATCATCAGTGCAGTATTCATCTTTACGTATTTTGACTTTTTTTAATTATTATTTAATTTTTTTTTTTAACTCAGGTTATCTACATTGTTGTTTTTCACTGTAATTTCTTCACAGATTTTTGAATGCCTTTTTGTATTTGTGTAACCCCATGGACATTACTCTGTAGTTCTAAGCAACTCCATAATGTAAGACTCTTAGAAACAGACCTTTCCAGTAAAATATGCCTAAGAAGAACTTATGCTGTAATATACTTTTCCAAAAGGTGTTGAAACATCAATCTGCATGACAGTATAGTGTTAAACAGTTGGAAAAAGAAGATTTATGATGAAAAAACACTCTTTAAACTAAACCATTCGAACTCAAGCATGTGCTTTAAGCTTCACTGCTTTCCAATGTATTCTTGTGCCTCTCATCCTTCATTTCCAGTTCTTTAAGCAGATTGTCAGGTATTTGGGTCAAGGGCCCTGGCTCCAAGTCTGATCTAGGTCTTTGTCTTCAGAATTGTCTGTTGACGTAACAGAAAATTGCTCATGTGAGTCTGAGGCCAGATGTGGAGCTATATCTGCATTCTGATAAAATCCTCAGGAGGAGATCAATTTCTTTGCAGAGAAAACCCTCTACAACTAATGAAGAATGACTTTACAGATTTCTAAAAAGGAACTAAAAAAAATTAAGATAAAGTATGATTCCTACAACATAATTTCCTTTATGTTTCTTTTTTTTTTTTTCTACAGGATGCAAACTTAGTCTTTGAAAAGTAAAAAAGTGCATTTCCAAATTATTTGATCATGAATGTTACCTTCATGAGTCATTTTATTCCTAAAAGAAGAAAGTCAGGTTCCTAACTTTTTTTATATATTTTTTAATTTACTTTATATTTTTCTGAAAAAAAAAAAAAGAAAAAAAAGGCAGTATCTTTGTCTCTAGTTACTTCTATAATTTAAAAGAACTCTCTTGTTAAAGATATGGAACAGCTGCCAATGCCATTCTGAGTTCAGCAGTTACCAAGCTATTACTTGAGCTTGAGAGTAAAAAAGACAGTTGAAAGCAAGACATTGTAATGGTTAGCACCATAATGTAAGAAAATTGAAAGTGGCATGTAAAATTAAGAAAGGGTGTGATAGTACTTTAAGAGTTGCAGAGATTGATGGAGGATGGTTGTTGGTTAATTATCAAAGAAAGCTTTAAAAATTGTTTTCTTTGCCTTAAGTCTCCACAAATATTCAGGAAGTTTTGCAATAGCACAGAAAAGATGCCAATGACATCTTTGCATACTAGTTTTTGCATATATCAGAACCTATTAAGGAATAACAGCTAGAAAAATTCATTCAAATAAAAACTGAATTGAGAATTCAGAATCAGATCAAGATGTATAAGTTAGGAGGACTCTACAATGTTAAAAATAAATATATAAAAAATAGAAATAAGAAAATAATATAAAAGCCAAAAAAGAAGGCACTTGATCCTCAGTAATAAAAGCAGCCACTAGTCCTGTCCTCAACCCCAGGTTCAGTAAAAAATCAAAATATGATAAATAGTATTAATAATAAATAGCATTAAATTTAATCTTGGCTTGGAGAACCATAAGAATCTCCAGAAGTTGTGAAAAAAACCCTACTCTCATTAATCTGAATCTGGAAAACACAGAGAAATCTGAAAAACTGCTGTTGACAGATGGAAATTTCACAGCAACAGCCTCCATTTTTACAATGGTAAATTTTTAAACCATTTGTGCAGAGGTATATGGGGAAAATTAACAAGAAAGAAGGTAACCAGAAATAGACAAAGGTGCTAACTTAATTATTCTTTTCTCTGATTACATTTTGTGTTCTTAAGTATTCTGGGGAATTGATCAGAAAAAAAAATGCAGTTTCACTTTGTGTTGAAAAGTTTTTCAACATTTTTCTTCTGATGCATGAAAGGACAACATAATCTAGAACAAAATAAAACCCCTTGCATTACAACTTGTCCTCAGATAGATATCAGAGGAGCTGAGGGCAGCTGAGCTTAGATTCTGAGTGAATTTGCTCAATTTGCCAAGACAAGTCCAGTTGCATTCATTATGTGTAGTCACGATTACATATTCACAAATAGTGCACTGTCCAGCTAACCTAACTGAATTGTGTGGGCTCTCATACTGACTCTTGGCCATGCCTTACCAGAACTCCAAAGCTGGATAGCAGGGCTGAGAGCAATGGGATGAAGTTCAACAAGTCCATGTTCTGGGTCCTGCACTTTGACCACAACAACCCCAGGCAATGATACAGGCTTGGGGCAGAGTGGTTGGAAGACTGTGTGGAAGAAACATATCTGTATCACTTGACACTCAGTTGGACCTGAACAAGCAGTATGTCCAGATGGCCAAGAAGGCCAATGGCATCCTGGCTTGTATCAGAAATAGTAGTGCCAGCAGAAGCAGGGAAGTCATCTCTGTACTCTGCACTGGCGAGAAAGGAAAGGGAGGAAAGGGAGAAGGCCAATGGCATCCTGGCTTGTATCAGAAATAGTAGTGCCAGCAGAAGCAGGGAAGTCATCTCTGTACTCTGCACTGGCGAGAAAGGAAAGGGAGGAAAGGGAAGGAAGGAAGGAATTTGGAAGGAAGGAATTCGGAAGGAAGGAAGGAAGGAAGGAATTCGGAATGAAGGAATTCGGAAGGAAGGAAGGAAGGAATTCGGAAGGAAGGAAGGAAGGAATTCGGAAGGAATTCGGAAGGAAGGAAGGAAGGAAGGAAGGAAGGAAGGAAGGAATTCGGAAGGAATTCGGAAGGAATTCGGAAGGAAGGAAGGAAGGAAGGAATTCGGAAGGAAGGAAGGAAGGAAGGAAGGAAGGAAGGAAGGAAGGAAGGAAGGAAGGAAGGAAGGAAGGAAGGAAGGAAGGAAGGAAGGAAGGAAGGAAGGAAGGAAGGAAGGAAGGAAGGAAGGAAGGAAGGAAGGAAGGAAGGAAGGAATTCGGAAGGAAGGAATTCGGAAGGAAGGAATTCGGAAGGAAGGAAGGAAGGAAGGAAGGAAGGAAGGAAGGAAGGAATTCGGAAGGAAGGAATTCGGAAGGAAGGAAGGAAGGAAGGAAGGAAGGAAGGAAGGAAGGAAGGAAGGAAGGAAGGAAGGAAGGAAGGAAGGAAGGAAGGAAGGAAGGAAGGAAGGAAGGAAGGAAGGAAGGAAGGAAGGAAGGAAGGAAGGAAGGAAGGAAGGAAGGAAGGAAGGAAGGAAGGAAGGAAGGAAGGAAGGAAGGAAGGAAGGAATTCGGAAGGAAGGAATTCGGAAGGAAGGAAGGAACTCGGAAGGAAGGAAGGAAGGAAGGAAGGAAGGAAGGAAGGAAGGAAGGAAGGAAGGAAGGAATTCGGAAGGAAGGAATTCGGAAGGAAGGAAGGAAGGAATTCGGAAGGAAGGAAGGAATTCGGAAGGAAGGAAGGAAGGAAGGAATTCGGAAGGAAGGAAGGAAGGAAGGAAGGAAGGAAGGAAGGAAGGAAGGAAGGAAGGAAGGAAGGAAGGAAGGAAGGAAGGAAGGAAGGAAGGAAGGAAGGAAGGAAGGAAGGAAGGAAGGAAGGAAGGAAGGAAGGAAGGAAGGAAGGAAGGAAGGAAGGAAGGAAGGAAGGAAGGAAGGAAGGAAGGAAGGAAGGAAGGGAGAGAGGGAGGGAGGGAGGGAGGGAGGGAGGGAGGAAGGAAGGAAGGAAGGAATTCGGAAGGAATTCGGAAGGAAGGAAGGAAGGAATTCGGAAGGAAGGAATTCGGAAGGAAGGAAGGAAGGAAGGAAGGAAGGAAGGAAGGAAGGAAGGAAGGAAGGAAGGAAGGAAGGAAGGAAGGAAGGAAGGAAGGAAGGAAGGAAGGAAGGAAGGAAGGAAGGAAGGAAGGAAGGGAGGGAGGGAGGGAGGGAGGGAGGGAGGGAGGGAGGGAGGGAGGGAGGGAGGGAGGGAGGGAGGGAGGGAGAAGGGAGGGAGGGAGGGAGGGAGGGAGGGAGGGAGGGAGGGAGGGAGGGAGGGAGGGAGGGAGGGAGGGAGGGAGGAAGAAGGGAGGGAGGGAGGGAGGGAGGGAG
Organism: Cyrtonyx montezumae; assembly: GCF_038088225.1. Lineage (NCBI taxonomy): Eukaryota > Metazoa > Chordata > Aves > Galliformes > Odontophoridae > Cyrtonyx > Cyrtonyx montezumae. The sequence continues at coordinate 10,222,350 of NW_027072034.1, read as the reverse complement.
GGAGGGAGGGAGGGAGGGAGGGAGGGAGGGAGGGAGGGAGGGAGGGAGGGAGGGAGGAAGAAGGGAGGAAGAAGGGAGGAAGAAGGGAGGGAGGGAGGGAGGGAGGAAGAAGGGAGGAAGAAGGGAGGAAGAAGGGAGGGAGGGAGGGAGGAAGAAGGGAGGAAGAAGGAAGGGAGGAAGGAAGGGAGGGAGGGAGGGAGGGAGGGAGGGAGGGAGGGAGGGAGGGAGGGAGGGAGGGAGGGAGGGAGGAAGAAGGGAGGAAGAAGGGAGGAAGAAGGGAGGAAGAAGGGAGGAAGAAGGGAGGAAGGGAGGGAAGGAGGATCAGCCTTTGCAGTGGATGAAACTTTTCCTGCAATTGAACAGACCATGGATCTCTTTCCACATTTATTTTGCAACTACTCATAGCATGTATTAAACAAGCTGTGAAAAAGAATGTAAGTCAGTTATAGATACATGCTGCAGAGCTATCTGTTCCTAGGTGAAACTGCAGATGTGCTTTATCAGATGTATGTTTCATCATATGTGACTAGAGACTGTGTTGGTGTGCATTCAGTGATTTATCCTATTCCTCAGAGTTTCCTTTGACGATTAATCACATCCCTGATGAGAACACAGTAAGATCAGTAAACATCACACAGAATTTGAGAATAAGAATGTGGAGTACATGGTGTCTGAAGTAAGAAAATGCCAGCAGAATATCAAGAAAACAAAGTAAGATGTTTGCCACTGCAAGGAAACAAACATTGACCCAGGCCCAAATTGTTGTGGTTAGTGGATTAAAATCCAGTTGGTGTTCAGTCACAAGCAGTGTCCCCCAGGGCTCTGTACTGTGACCACTTCTACTTAACATCTTTATTAACTACCTTGATGAGGGGATTGAGTGCACCCTCAGTAAGTTTGCAGATGACACCAAGTTGGGAGGGAGTGTTGATCTGCCTGAGGGGAGAAAGGCACTACAGAGGGACCTGGTTAGACTGGACTAATGGGCCAAACTAAAGCAGATGAGTCTCAATTGGGCCAAGTGTCACGATCTGCGTTTTGGTCAGAACAATCCCAGGCAACCCTGCAGGCATGGGGAAGAGTGATTGGAAAGCTGCCTAATGAAAAGGAACCTTGGTGTGTTGATGGACAGTCAGTTGAATATGAGGCAGCACTGTACCCAAGTAGCCAAGAAGGCCAGTGGCATCCTGGCCTGTATCAGGAGTGGTGTGGTGAGCAGCACTAGGGAAGTAATAATTCCCTTGTACTCGGCACTGGTGAGTCCCCACCTTGAGTACTGTGTGAGTCCCCAACTTGAGTACTGTGTTCACTTTTGGGCACCTCAGTACAGAAATGACATTGGGATGCTGGAGCAGGTCCAAAGAAGGTCAACAAGGCTTGTGAAGGACTTGGATAACATGTCCTATGAGGAGCGACTGAAAGAGCTGAGGCTGTTTAGTCTGGGGAAGAGGAAGCTGAGGGGAGGCCTTATTGCTCTCTTCAAATACCTGAAAGGTGCTTACAGTGTGAGCAGGTTTGGTCTCTTCTCACTGGTGACAGGTGTCAGGACAAGGGGAAATGGACTCAAGTTACACCAGGGGATGTTTAGATTAGATATCAAGAAAACTTCTTTACAGAAAGACTTGTTAAATACTGGAATAGGCTCCCCAGGGAGATAATTGAGTCACCATCCTTGAATGTGTTTAAAAACTGTCTGAATGTGGTGTTCAGGGACATGATTTAGGGGAGGGTTGTAAGAACTGTGTGTTTAGGTTTCAGTTGGATTTGGTGATCTTTGAGGTCTTCTCCAACTTGAATAATTTTATGATTCTATGATTCCACAAGTGTTTCTGATGTATAACTCCTGCAAGCCACTGTGCTTTTACTGAGTTCAACATGTAGTGATGTTGAACAGGTTAAGGAAAGAAATACCATTCTGACTTAATGATGAAATACAAGAAAACTGTTGAGGAAACACATCTAGTTGTATCAGTTGACTGTGGAGAATCAGAACAAACTGCTTATAGCACAATTGTTCAAGGAGGCACTCATTATTCCCCTCACTCATTTCTTTAAACCTTATTGTACCACTCTGTCAAGCAAAATTTCCTTTGTAAAACAGCAGAGTAAATGTCACCCACATTTTGCCGGTAGATAAATATAATGTAAAATAAAATTCATTAAAAAATATATCAAACAAAATAATACATTATTGTAAAGAAATTGTCCATAAGTTTCTGATTCAAACCTAGGACAGCAAGCAATTCTTTTTAAAGTCATTTAGTTTCTGATGCTATATTCTTGGAAGCTGGATATTATAAAGGGAACCAGAATGTGAATGTCATTAATATTCAAAATGAAATTTGAGTTCCAGACTCTGTAACTAAGAAACTGAGCATATAAATTATTGTCTTGATGATTATGTTCTGAAAAGTATTTAAAGTTTATTTTTCCAAGTCTAATTATTTTAGAGTTAATTTTGTTTAATTTGCTTATTATAGCTAACAAAATCATTAGATGCTCATTATTTAAAAATCAGACACTAAAAGGAAACTCATTATGCAAACAATTAGGAGCTTATTAAGTAGGAATCACTGTATTATTTGGAACTTATAGAAAGTCCAATACAGAAGCCTGTTATGGTGGTGATATCTTGACCTCTTGTAGTTGCTGGCAAAGATTCATTTGTCCTTTCTAGGGTAGCATTCAGAATATTGCCTACAATCCACATAATACTCAAAGATTTAAAATTTTTGATATCTTCTGAGGTACTTTTGTTGGAAATTTGTCAGATAATTTTTAATTGTCTTTCTGGTAATATTATCTACAGACATGTCATATTGCTTGAGAATTTAGAAAATTTACAATCATCAGGAGAATTTGGAAAATAAACCAGAGAAGTAAGCATGATTTATCAAATATTCACTTTGTAATTTATCATTTTGATAATGCTCACAATGATATTGGTGTATCTTTACGGTAAACAAATTAAGCCCAAGGTATCCAAATGGTAAGTTTAATTCAGCATACTTTGAAGCCAGCAGCTATGAACATAAGTTTTCAGCAGCAGGAAGGCTATTTCTATCACAAAGAAAACTGGGCAGGTCATGATTTGCTGAAACTTGTTTCTTTATGCCTAATTTTGCACAAAAATAACTTTTGAATCAATTTATTGCTAAACTTGGAAAGACAAGGAACAATTAGACGTAAAATATGAATGTGCTGATAAGATGTAGGGTACCAGTGGTCATTAATGAAACCAACAGTAGTTCAGGAGGTCAATAAAATGTCGTCTTACTATGTTCTATATTTTAATGGTGTTTCAACTACCAGCCAAGTGTTGATATCTATGGTTAGATTTTGAGCAACTGAAGAGGTTATTGCACCTCTCAACAACTCTGCAGTCATTGTCTTACTTCTAGCTGCTTCACTGCAATTTGATTTGTTCTGAGGTAAATGCCATGATTTGAAACTTTAGCCAGCTTGACAAACATAGACCCCATTTTTACCAGTGACTTTCATAAGAAAGGAAATATCTTACAATTGTAAGCTTCTCCTACTGAACAATACTCCAAAAGGACCATAAAAAGTGAACACTACCATCGTAAATTATATAAAGATCTGTCATAGATATTTAATGGGCCAAATAACTGGAGATATGTATTCAGAGGAAACAAAAAATCACTCATGGTGCTACCACACACGATGTAAAATACAGATGTGGAGCATTTCCCAACTACTTCTCTGCTTCTCAGCTGGAAATATGAATCTTTAATGAATTCATCAACTTCTAATTGGAGATACAATGGAGATCCATTTTGCAAAAATCATGGTTGTGTGACTGATAAGAGATATGATTCTAGTTTATTAAATTGACATGTAATTTGAATTAAGAATATTAATTTTCCATTCCTATGGATCTATTATTTGTCTTTTACCAATACATCTATCCTTATTTTAACCTTAATTTTTGATCATACCATTTATTTAAATATACATTTTACCAATAACTTTTTCCATTATTTTCCACATTAAAAAGTGAACTGCATACTTCTAGAATAGCACTTATGTGAAGGTTTTGAGAAAACATGAATTCAATAATATTATGAATTTCACTGAATCCATTTGCATCTTTCCTGTATAATAAACCCAGACTGAAGGGAACTAAGCCAACAGTCTATTGTTTCTTCTATATGACTCAGCTATCTTTTTCTCAGGCAACAAATTTGCAAAATATACATATGCACAACAGATGCTATTTCATTAGAATATGATCATTCTCATTTCTGTGTCATACTGAACACTTAACAAAGATCTTCTGGATATTCTAGAGCATTTCAAGTGATATGAATTTGGGTAAATGAATATGATAGGTGAAATTTGGCATATCATAATGAATGAAAATAATACTTAGAGTTCAATTACCTTGAAACACAAGCATGTCCAATGTGTATATAAATAAGAATCTCTGGGAACAGCATGAAGCTGTGACAGGGGAAGTTCAGGCTGGATATCAGGAAATAGTTTATCTTTGAGAGGGTGATCAGTCACTGTAACAGACTGCCAGGGAAATACATATAGCACCAAGCTTGACAGAGTTCAAGGAGACAGGAGTTGGACTAAATAATCCTATGGGTCCCTTTCAATTCAGGTTATTCTATGATTTTATGATTCTATGAAAATACAGAAAGCTTGAATTGCTTACTATGGATTACGATTTGAAAACAGATTTTGTTTTGTATTAAAAGGATTTTTTCAGCCTTCAACAAAAGCTTCTTCTGAAACTCTGAAGTCAATGGAAGGAGTACAAAATTACTTTGGCTTAGAACAAGAAATAAATTTCATTGCCCATACATCTTTGACTTTTTTATCCTTCTGTCTGTCAACTTTTCAATCCATAAGGAAGTAGTTTTTCATTATTCTTAGTAACATTAATTCCAGTCAATATTATATTATGCACCAGAGACACAAGATTTTCTTGAAGAGATGCAAAGAAGTAACAAGTATTCATGACAGCTGACACTATCTCTAAAAGCCATACTGATTAGTAAGATGCAAATACGGATTTATTAAATTAAATATATATTTATAAATCTTGAAGTGAAACATTATGTTTTATACAGACAGTTAATATAAGCAGAAATGACTTTTCCTTCATGGAAAATTAAGGGGTTTTTTTTGTTGTTTTTTTTTTTGCTTCTTATTAGCATTTCAATTTGAATGCATTTCCACTCACTTCTTTCTTAATGGAACTGCACAAATAGCAATAGCCTTAAAGTACTGTGGTTGTTTTTTCTTATTATTTTTTATTTTTTTATGTATTTTTTTAAGATTTAAAAAACATTGGGGTTTTTTTCTACATTAGGAACCTTAATAAAGTCTTTAAAGTGGAGTGGTACAAAGGGTATATTAAACAAGTGACTTATTTCAGTTCAGTAAATATATATTGATTTTTATATCGCTTCATATTCATGTATAGGACAGACCTGAGCACTTTTCACTTATGGTGATTTCAAGTACAAAACTCACATTGGCAATGTAACAGATTCAGATATTTTTAGGCTTAAAGTGACAACTTTTATGGAACTCCGTGGCTCTACTAAAAAAGCCCTTCATGTAATTATTTAAATAATTGAAGTTTATGTTTTAAACAGGAATCTAAGCATTGAAGAAAGGTAAAATGCATACTACAAGGAAAAGTCTATTGGAGGTTGAATGACACATTTGGATAACAAACCACAGTGAAACTGAAGTTATGCTTTTGAGTAAAATACTTGCCTAAGTTAAATATAAGTAGAATCACATTGTTGAATGTGGGATCAGTAATGCAAAGGAAGTTGATACAAGAGGATAGATTTGTAAGTTTGTTTGAATCCTGCTGATTTCTATAGGTTTTCACCAAGAAACAGCTAGACAACTTTTAGAACTGTAGTCAAACATATATGTGAATCACTATATTGATATTATATATTGTATTATATAATATATATGTATAATATATTGTATAATGATTTTTCTCTTATTTTTATTTTCCCAAATGCTCTTAATATAATTAAAGAACTGATGTGAATGCTGTAATTCATCCCACATCATGTCAGTTTTTTGTAATGGATTGTTTGCTCAAATAGTTCTAATTCTTTCAACAATCCTCGATTTAACACCTTCTGTCCCAGTGCCCCACCACTCTTGCCTATTACCCCTGTGAGGCTCAATTCAGTTGCTGATAAACAGGGAAACCCTCTTGTCTCCCTGGCCAGCATGTGTCAGTTGACTTGATTAACGTGGGGGCAGTCCCTCTAACCTTGGTGGAATTCCTAAATAAATATGCTTGTAAGGCATATGCTTGTAAGACACCTGGGAAAAAAGAATATAAAATCAACACTCACTGGACTGTTCCCTTCTTTTAGCCATTATAACAAAGACTAAAAATGGCAAGTAGATGTCTTGTTTTATTTTACAGAAGACCTGTAAAATAAATATTTACACTGTGTAAATAGAGTGCTCAGTTTTGCTAACCTCAGGACAGAAAATGTCTGTTAAATTAGAAAACATAGTTGCTCCATCTATGGAACTAGCAAAACAGTAAATTATCATTTAAACCATTACATTATATTGTCAAGTTGGATTAGATATATTTTTGGAGAATTAAACTTGTAAGTTCAATAAGAACGAAAAATGACATGGCAAAATCAGCTAATACTTGATATGTTACTTAAGGAAATGGGGGTCTGTGGCAAACTGTATGGCTCTAATTGCTGACTAAAGATAAATGATAGTGGTAATGCCCAGAGTATACCTGGAAAGACACTTGGACCTCAATTCCTGGCTCTCAGTCAGCCCATGAGTGAAAAGTATCCTATTTTACCTATCCTGCGCTGTTGGCAGCTCTCATGTTTGTTCCTTGTATGATTCCACGTTTTATTCAACTTATACAAAGTGCTGTTTCCTCCATATACTTTGTAATCACTTCAACCAATGACAGACAAGGCCTACAGATCAGAGCAACATTTGTAACCAGGACCTGCTTCTCCTCAGTATGATTCCTCATAAAATATTAGTATCTATGACAGAATGAAACATTTAAAGGGAAGTCAGGGAATTATACAAGAACTTGTAGACCTAATGAGTGGTGTAAAGAAAACAACAAAAATGGGTAAGAAAGAAGAGAATTTTGGTTAAGAAAGGTTTTGGGGTTTTTGTTGGCTTTATTTATCACTGTCCTGTTTTCACATGGAATGATAATAGTATGAAAGCACCAAATATTCTATTTGATAATTATTGACCACACAGAAAATGTTAGGTCTCTGGGGAATCTCCATGTCTAATTCTGTGTTTGTTGCCACACACACATATATGTGTGGTTTAATATCATTTGTATTTTAAGAAGTGGGAATGACATGAATTTCTCATGTTTAACCATAAGGAAATAGAGAAATCTGGTACAAATTTTGAATTTATTTAAGACTTATTTATTTATTTATTTTAACTTGGATGATTTATATTTAATTTCAGTTTTTGATAAATACTTCTTATTTATTTATTTATTTTAAATTTGCTTCTGCAATAGTGTTCTGTGACTCATATCAAAGTCCTCATTTTATGTCTACTTTTAAGGAAACAATATACATTCTCCTCTGAATAGGTACTGCAATCTGTGGTATAATCTGTGTTCTTAACTCTTTGAGACTGAGACCATATCCTGATTCAATGAGAGGAAGATTCCTACTGACACCATATCTAATCAGTGTCACGACTTTATGATTTTTGTTATTGGTATTCCACATTATAACATCATGTAGTGCAGTGGGAGTTAAAAAGAGTTAATGCTCCAGCTCCATGGATCATCGATAGCTCTGGGTGTACCTGTCTCAGAAAAGAAGAACTGCATACACCAGAGCACTCTGCATTGCTTTGCAGTTTTCCATTTTCTGCTCAGAAGCAAAGATAAAAACTGTTTGTGTGTCAGAAGACACAATCTCTTCCTGAACTGAAAGGATCAACCCAGCAGTGGGATCTTGCTAGCCATCTCACCTTCAGCATTTAGCATAAGGCCTACAGTTTATTGCACACTCTCTTGCTCCTTTTATTTGATTTATAAGCTTCAATTATAAATTATATTGGGGTGTGGTTCCGCAGGTCCCCTGCCCCAGTCATCACAGAACTGAGCCGAACCAGCCCGTAAACCATTGACACAGACTAAAGCAAAGTGTATAAGCAGATAAGAGGTAGTAATGAATTTTCATTCTCTGAGGAAAATAACAGCAGGTCAAGGGGTAAGGGGAGCACTTGTGGAATTCTACTCAGAGATCTGGCCTGCAGTATAAATTCTGTCACTGTGGAAAAGGGAGACAAACTTATAAATATATAGGTAAAGATGCTTTTAAAAAACGCTATACTTTATATTTGTTTCTTACTAGGCATTGGGAAAAAATGAACTGTTATGTGAAATGTTACGGAAATATTTTAAAGAATAAGGTCTGTTAGTTGGTTGAATTTGTTTTTATTGTTTTTGTCTTTGCAAGTAAATATCATCATGGATATTTCAGATATTTACAGTGTAGATGTCTAGATATCAGTGAGTGGAGATTAAGGAGAGAAATTCAGTTGCCTAAGTGAATAGGGGTACAATGTCATTTCAGCCACCGTAGAGTATCCAAATTACATCTGAGGAAACAAAATCAGGCTCTTCTGCTCAATGAAGAGCAGGTTAGATGTAATGAGAAAAGAAAAAAAAAAAAAGAAAGATTTTCATTTGCATTGACATCTATAGCAACTCTTCACTACTAGCTAAATTAAATTGAAGGAGAAGTGAACCAAATAAAAAACTGCAGATAAAAAGATCATTGGAAAAATAAATTTTCATGTAAAGTCAGAGTGAAGGCTAAGGTACTCATTGGGGACATAGTCTACAAATTAATTCAAATGTAGTCAAATTGAAAAAAGCAGCATTCACGTTTTGAAATATGATATTACTATCAAAGTATACCTTCCTATTCCTTCTGGACTGCAAAAAATCTCTCTGCTGCTTTCTTCAGAATATGATGGTGAATGGAAAGAAAGAACAAAGGAGTAATTTCTACTGATGTTTGCAGTTTCATGTCTAAGGTAAAATCTATATCAAATAATTTATTGATAAAATGTTGTTAGGATTAAAATAAAGTAAAAATAATAACAATAATACAAATCCTTAGTACTGGTATGCCAAAAAATATGTATTAATAACAGTGAAAATATTTGAATAAGCTCAAACATTTTAGTCAAAATAGAAAGTATGAAAGTGCATCATTTGATATTATTCCTTCCTTTCATGTAGGCTTTCATTTGACCTATTTGACTTACCCAATAGTAAAGGGTTTAATAATACAATAATAATAATAATAATAAAATAATACAATTTGTAACCTGAAAATTTTCTCTAATTTCAGAATCTAAATTAGTGCAGATAGTGACACTGGAGTAATAGCCTCAGTGAAGCAATAGTTTGCTAATCAAAATAGAAGTACTGGCAACACGAAAAAAGAATGTGTGGATAAGTGGAGAAACAAATCTACTTGACATACCAATGCTTTTTTTTGTTTGGTTGGTTGGTTGGTTGTTTTTTTTTTTTTTTTTTTTTTGCTTTTGCTTTTTTGTTTGTTTTTAATTCCAGTACTCATTGAAGATTTCTTTTTAATGAATACAAGCAACATCTAACAAACAATTATTTCTGGTATTGTATCCCATCCTTTGTATTATTTAATCAGTTTTGAATGAGATACAAGTGAATGACAGTAGAATTGACTGTGAAAAAAAAACAAAAACCAAGGTCAAATGACAGTGCATGAAGAGAGAAATAGTGACTTAATGAAACAGAAGAATAAGGGTGTGGACTACACCTGACTTAATGTGTGCAGCTATGATATACTTGATTGCACCTGACCAAATCACTTGTCACCTCATTTACAATCCTGATGTTCCAGACACTTCTCAGAAAGCAATTTGTATGGTCCAAAATCACATAAAACCCTTGTTTTGTTTTTTAATCTACCTAACTTCTTTTTCATTGTTTGTATCTTCTTGTTCATTTGAACTCCATTTCCATTGGTTCACATTACAAAAGCCTAATCAATTTTAGCATCACCCAATTGACACTGCCATAAATTGTAGATCAAAAGGCTATTGAATATGATCTACAATTTATTCAATAAAGATAATGGAAAGAAAAACACAACAGCGTGCATGCATCAGAAGTAAAAAAACAAACAAACAATAGCTTAAAGATTACTTAAAATCCTTTGGTTTTATTTTAAAATCTAATTAATCCTACAATTACATATGGAAGACAGCTGAAAATGAAGTTTGAATTTATAGATAATCAGAGCTTTTCTAAAAATATGCATGCATATGTATCATGAGAAAAGTATAGTTCTATTTTTCTTCCTTTGCTTAATATTCCTTCAAAGCTTTGCTTGCTAAATCCTGAATGCTCATTATATTGTTAAGAAATACATCAGTATATTTTTGTTATGTCAGAAATTATATGAGTGAAATTTCTAAAGACTGCATAGAATAAACATTCAGTGACTGCAATGAATGGTAGACAAAAATTTCAAAAAAAAAAAAGTAATAATAATAATAATAATAATTAAGGCTAATTTAAGGTAGGGCTTTTTCTCTTTATGCACTCTGTTCCAAGCATTCTATCTGTCCATTTCTATTAGACTGCATCCTGCATTTAATTGTAAGCCAAATAAATGTCCAAGAATATCTGAACTTCTATTTTCAAGTTAATGGTTGAAATACTGCTTGTCCTATATTTTTTTTCAGTGCATGATGTTTGTGTGCTAGGAAATAATAAGAACAGTTTTCCTTACTTAGTATAAATGATTTCTTTTCTACATTATACTTTTGCTAATGCAAAAAATGTTAGATATGTTAAAGGATAGTTTAGAAACAATGTTCACTATGTCAATTATGAGCACTGTTTTTTATCCAACTAACATGCTAATTCATTAGAAATTCTGATGTTAAAATACAACTGTCTTTTGTATAATCTCTGAAATAAATTTTTTTTTCTTATCCTCTAGGCATATCATTTTAAAAGATTTATTTTTCTTTTCTTTATAGTTCTCATGATGTTTTGATGGTTTTATGATCATCTTCACAGGTTTTTAATTCTTCCTATAAAAACTGAAGAAAAAATTGAACTTTCTGTTGGGCCAGACATGTCACACAAACAAAGAGAAAAGAATAAGAAAAAAAAAACCAAAAAAAACTGAGAAATGAGGGATAAAGGGCCTTCACTGAACCAAGGATTTTAGAGAAGAACTCCCAAAGAAAAAATCTTTGACGGAGAACTCCTGAAGAGAAAAAACCTTTTGGCAGAGAATTCCCTGAGGGGAAAACCTCTTTGGAAGAACCCCTTGGCCTGCTTGCTGCAATCTCCCATACCCCACAGTGACCAGAAGAGTTCCTGAGATCAACGGACCTACTACAAACCTTGCTGGATCCACGGTGGTGATTATATCTCTTTTGCTTTCTGCCAAGACTCCTTGCTTTTTATCTCTTTTCTATTCTTCCCCATATCCCTAAGCATCTAGTATTTGTAATAAACTGGTTGGGCTTACATTTGACCCATTGTGTCTTAATTTCACACTGGGTATACACATAATCAAAGAACCTCATCTCCCTCCTTTACAATGGCGTAGTCGGCAGGATAACCCGACAGTGAGAGTGTTGCCCTTCCAGGTATAGTTGATGTGTGTACCTTCTGGAGTTGCCCGGAGTGATAACTGTGATCATTTAAACGTGTGTACCTCTCCAGGAAGAATCACTCCGCATATTGCTTAACTGCGTTTGCGGGAACTTTAAGTAAAGTTGATCCTTTTCTGTGTGCACCTCCTGGAGTTGCAAGGAGTGATAATTTGATAATTTTAACGTGAGCACCACTCCAGGAAGATCACTCCACATATTGAAACTTAACTGTGTCTTTGGAACTGTTTATGTGTGTGCCTCTTGGCAACCTATTAAGTAATTCTGGGACCCGTGAAGATTACTACTTATTTTCGAAACTTAAGGTTTCCTAACTTAGGTGTGGTGTTTGAAGTTTTTTTTTTCTCTCCGTGTGGCTTCACAGAGAAGTGAGGAGCGATTTACCTATTAGCATTTCCTTTGATCCTCTTTTGCGTGCTCCTCTCAGTAAATGGAGGAGTGATTTGAGTATTTGCATTTGTTTGACTCGAACTTTTGGATACTGTACCCTCTCTCTTTCTCTGTGTAGATCTTTCTGCACATTGAGAAATGAGCGACAATGTAGTCACAATGAAAGGTGAAGATGTGTTATTTGAACTTTTAGAAAAGCATGGTGCCAGACCCTCGTTAACAGGGGTAGACTGGGCACAGCAGAACTGACTTGCAGAGTGTTTCAGACTGTATTAATATCCTGAAGAAAAATGCTCATAACCAAGCTGGAAAAGGGAAGGCATTTATTTGTGCAGTATTGGACTCTGCTCTGGTTGCAGCCATAGAATTCTGTGACCAGCAGCTTAAAGCAGAGTCAAGTTTTACAAGCATTGCAGGAATCAGTTAAAGTAAGTCAGGAATTGATAAAAGCTCTGCAAAATCAAATTGTAAACCTAGGGAAGCAGTTAGAAAGAGAAAAACATAATTCTGTTCTGTTGCAAATGGCTTTAAGGGAAATGTTAACGGGTAAGGATGCTGGTGGTACTAGTGTACCTCAAGAGAAAGCTTATCCAAGGGAGGAATTGCAAGGTATAAAGGCAAATATTGACAAATTAGAAGCCTCCACAGCTCAATTGCATCCTTTAATAAAAACTGAGTATTCATATGATAATGGTGAGGATTTAGATCCTGAAATGAACATTAAAGAAACCCCTTTCTCTGCTACTGAGCTAGCAAAATTGAAAAGAGATTTTGGCCGCTCTCCTAAAGAATCAGAAACAGAGTACGTATGGAGGGTCAGCCTCACAAGTGGAGATCAGATACTTTTAACTGAAAAAGAGGCTGAAGGTTATTGGGGACCAGGAATATTTTTAACTACTGATAACAATCGTGCTCACTGGTCCCTACACGGAGAGTTGCCTATTGAGGAGGCGGTCTTAATCCCCTAGAAAGGGGAGACCCCCTTGCCATTACTGGGACAGTTGATCAATTAGTAGAAAGTGTTCAAAAGGCTGCTTGTCTCCAAATGATGTATGATAGAAAACTGCAGCCACACCATGAATCACCTCTGATGATGCCTGTTGATCCTGAAAGGATGACCCCTTTAATTAGGGGGCTTCCTGAATCGTTAAAGCCTATAGGTATACAACTACTAGGAAAAATACGGGCTATGCCTCAGGGAGAAAGAATTCAGGCAGCGTTAGAGGGAACTGCAATCTCTAATCGTGTGCAGTCAGGATGCAAAGTATGGACGTGGAGGGAGGTTGCCCAAGAATTATTTAACTTTGGGAGAAAATATGGACCAGTGATTTCTTCCACCAGCAAATTTGAGACAAAGGGAATGAGGCATGCAGTGGCCAATTTGACCCCTTCCCTATCTAATCGGGAGAACAACAGATTTAAAAGGGTCTCATTGTCACTGAAACCCAGTGGGCAAAATATAGATCATAAACGTAATAGTTTTTGGATGCTGGGCCAGCAGAAGGGCATTCCACGAGAATTAATGGATGGATTATCTACAGACAAGTTAGAGGAGTTAGTTAATAAGTGGCTGCAACAAAAGCCCGAAAAAAGTGACACTCCACTTCCAAGTGCCCCTCCTTTGGAATCAGCACAAGCACTAGGACCACAGGGAAACTAATGCCTTCGCCCCTCTCAAGTGAGCGAGGGGGTAGGGGAGGTGGGGGTGGAGGTTGGATGTACATTAGAAAACTTACAACTAAAGGGCATGATCTGTTAAATACGCTCAGAAGGCTAAGGATGCCTGGGAAAAGGAACATAAAAGTACCACTCACTGGATTATTCCCTCATTTTAACCATAATAACAAGCCCCAAAAGGGCAGGCCTATGTCCTGTTTTGTTTTACAGAAGACCCCCATTGGACCTCGACTGAACACAGAAAGGCAGACAGCTGACTTTAATCATCTGTGTTTTGTGACAAATATTGAAGATTTGATCACACTAGAATGCTGAATATACCTCTTGATTACACTGTGTATTTTGGTTGCATAGTATCATGCTTCAGGTTGTTGTGTGTGTTGTCTTTAGGTCTGTTAAACTTCACACTTGGGTTTGAGTTTTCACAGGTTTTGCTGGTTTTAAGGCTTTTAGAAAAAAATTTCTGGAGAAGAATTCCTGGAGAACTCCCGAAGAGCCACCACAAGCAAGTTCTGCTTCTGTTTAAAACTTACCTCTGAGCTAGTTAAAATATTTTATTCTGTATGCTTTTAACCTATTTATTGTTTATCTCATCATATGATAAGAATCCAGTCTCTTACATAGGTATGTGATCTAAGCATATCAGGAAGAACATCACCATTTTTCATTTTCACGAAATGAAGAAATTGAGAAACAGAAAAGGAAATGAGAAGATAATACGCAAATAGTATTAATGCAAGCCTTTGAAAAGCCCTGTTCTATAGTTCTAAATCTGTAGTAAGTAACATTGCTTTTTCTCATCAGTAATTAATGTTTGTTATGAATACTGTTCAAGATATACACCTAGAAAAGAGTCAATATGAGATTGGTGAGCTGAGTGATTTAATTTTTATTTAAAAAGTCATAAAATGTTGTTCTTTTCCTAGAAGGATTTATGTCCTGATATTCTTCATCATTTACTACATCAAAACTTGCTATCTCTTGCATTCAGAAAGCTGCTATTTTCATAGACAGTCCAGATGGTAAACGTTATTTTCTCTAGGACTTGGAAAAAGCACGTACAAATAAAAATGGCATGAACAAAGTCTCAGTAAATTCATTTAAAATTTGAATCCGAATTTTTGAAGACTCCCATACTTGCTCAAGCGTCTCCTTCAACTTTAAAAAGAATATATACTATGCTGTGAGTTTAGCATTTGCATTTTAAATGTACCAGTAAGCGGTAGCTAACAGGCCCCAGAGGTCATCCCTTTATGCAGGAGAAGCATATGGATTATTTCTGCTTAAAATAAATTACTTTTCCATGTTTAACAAGTACGTCAAAATTGCACTGTGCTTATTACTCATGGCTGTCTCTTTGGGATACTGAGACCAATGCTCTCTCTCATAGTTCTTCTGTGAAAACTATTAATTGTTGTTTTTACACTTCTTTGTTTTTGTTTTAATTCCTTGTATTGTAGATAGATGAACATTTGACAAGAAACAAATTATCTATCACTTTCTGATGTTGCCATGTATTTCATGAAATTTCAAATTAATGACTGAATTCATTTTTAATTTATGGTCCATTCTTTATAATTTAGTGGGTTTTTTTATAGACAGCCATAGTCTATATTTCGATTATGAGTATTTAATAGCTTTTTGTGGCACCATATAGGAATATTCAAGTAATACCACAATATTGATAAAAACAGAACACATCAAAATGTAACTGTATAACTATCATAAACTTAGCTCTTTTCTGACTGCTCCTGCTTTCTGAATAAAAACACTTTTCAGCATGAAAATCTGTACCTGTTACCATTTATCATGATCATTTTAATAGTTTCTCCTGTTGACCTTTATCATCTGGTCTGCCTACTGCAAACCTTTTACTATTTTGCAGATCATTAATTCTACAAATTTTAATTGCGTAGTCATGAAGGCTTTGATTTTCTTGATATCCTAGAGAGATCTTATCAAAAGATAGCAAGTTGTTTAAATTAATGCTGCAGTTGGTCCATTGAATAGGACTGCTGAAACTGAGAGAATAAGAAAAAAAAAGAAGAAAAAAGGTTAGGAAGTTATCATCCTGGTCTAAATGCCATCCTAGGGTTAAATGGTGACATTAAACATAGTCTTCAGGGAGAGATATCTGGTAATTAGGATTAGCCTCTCTAACACTACTGTGCAATCATACCTTTTCAGAGAATGTTTCTCTGTGGCTATGTCTCTTGTTATGTTGTGGATGAAGTAACTTAAAATATACACAGCATTGCATCTTAGAGCTGAGTAAGACAAAAATAAGCTAAAATTTGCTTCCTTTATTTTCCTCTTGTTCCTACTTGCTGTCTGTTTCGTTAATGTTCAGGAGGTTCACTGAAGCTGTTCATTTTAAAGTATTATATTCATGTAATCCTCCTTTATTGAGGTTATTGAAGAAATGTAAAATTTAAAGAAACTACTATTTTTCTTTCACAGCAAACACTTTTCAAGCAGAAGGAAGCAATAGATTAACTTTTGGAGGAAAGGAAGTAGGCACTGTTAAAATGATGTTATATGTATATGTGGTTTTGATATTAATCATTTAAAAGCCAGACTGGCTAACATCCAGCTTCTTCCATTTCATTTTGTGCAGATGACACACTCCCACATCACAGGAGTAAAATGAAGCCAGAACTCACTGAAAATATATATATGTTTTTTTTTTTGCCTTGTCATGTTTTAATACCTTTGTCACTGGAAAACTTTGTCCTAGCCTTCCTTGAGAGCTTTAAGATCCTCTGTTCCTTTTTTTGGTATCCCTGCTATTTTACTGTCAGTGCAGTTTAGTGTCCATAGCTACTGGAGCTTCAAAGTCATAATTTGAGAAGCTGGTGCATGATATATATATGTAAACAGCAAAGAAGGAGGAAAGATTTTAGGTCAAATAAAAAAGAAAAAAAAAATGCACTAAAAAAGCTTTGTGTGTTCCCTGTAATAGAACCATACCATTGTAGAGGTGATTCTGTAAATGCAAAGTGCTCTGACATATTAAACAAAAGCACCTAGTGCTCCTGGATTATAAGTACAATTTAAAAAAAAATCCAATTTCCAAGTTCTTTATTTGAAATTAAAGTCAGTTTTTAGTAGACCTTTCAGAAATGTATTAAAGAAGGAAGTAAAGAATTCAAAATATACTCTTTGAAAGCATGAAAATATATTAAAATGAATCTGTGCACTCAAAATAAAATTGCACAAACATTCTTTAAAAATAGGGATGATTGGCTGCTTGTGTAAAATGGAAGAAACGTTTTCAATGAGCAAACTATCAGTCTTCTGTGATGTATTCAGCTCTGAAAGTTTACTGTAGAATTATACCTTCCCACTCCACATGCACAACTGCAAACCTATTCCAAATGCATTTCTCTTCTTAACTACATTGTAGTTCTCCATTAGGGTATATTATGTAAGGTGAAATCATGTTCTCTTTCCACAAGTAGATTTTCCTTGGGTACACGAAATCCCTTAAAATAGAATAGTCACTCTGCCTAATAGTAATATAGAATTTAAGGTTCTTGATATATTCTTCCTCGTATATAAGAGGAGCTTCAAGTTGCTAGAAAATAGTTATTAGATTTACAGCACTTGATTTATAGATCAAATAGGTGCTTCTTCTTCAAACCTCAAATTCCCATTAAATAATTGTAGTCTTCATTGGTAGACATACAAAATTGCAGAAAATCCTTTTGCATTATGGCCTGTTCTATTTTATTTATTTATTTACTTGCTTGCTTTTGTTTAGCTATTGATCTGTTTAATTATTTATTTGTTCTTTCATTTATACAAGCGGACAACTCAAGTTTACAATCCTGTTTCCTATATAGCAGGTAAGGATCTCAATTCTGAAAGTAAAAAATACATTAAGAGATTATGATTCATTTTCTAGAATATCTAAAAATCTCATTTTAAGTTTCTGGATTGTTTTCTGCCATGTGAATCTTGTGTATTCTAAAAAGTATTTTGTGATAATACAAATTATATTTTTCCTTAAACACTTAAATTTAACTGGGAGAAGGAAAACAGAAACAACTTTAATGCTAACTTTCCAGATGGCTACATTTTTAGGAAAGGCAAAAGAAAATTGCTAATCCAAAATGATACTACTATCATTCATAAACAAAACTAGATAGGTTAATGTAATAAGGCCACTGATTAAATTTTCCACTGTACATTGTATGTAGATTAAGCAAAGATACCAGACAGAGGTCCAATTTATAAGGATACTTTGATATTTTAAATTTCCACTAAAGGAAACTAGTGTTGGTAATATCTCTACTGCCATTAAGATTAATATCTTTCTCTTAAACCAATTATCATAGGATGACTCGGGTTGGAAGATCATCTAGTTCTTACCCCTCTGATGTAGGTAGGGTCACCAGCCCTGCCCAGTGCCCTATCCAACCTGAACTTGAATATCTCCAGGAATGGGGTGTTTTATCTTAACCTGATCTACTATACTTATTTAAAATTCATATGCTATGTCCCATGTTTGTGTTTTCCTGTTCTCTCCATCTCGTTTCAGTTTAAAAGAGCTAGCATTCCAGAAACTTGAAGAAAGTTCCAGAAAATTAACAAAACTAGAGAGACTGACAATTTGAGGTCATATTCTTCTGTTCCTACACTAACATGTTTTGTTCCATGCCAGATGAAAATAAACTGTGTCTTGTTCTTTACCATTACTGGAAGATAGAAATAGATTAAAGGTATCTGTGTCACATAAATATTTTTGACAAACGTGTCTAGTTACCGTTTAATTAGTATGAAAGGACTTTTATATTTGCTTTCATGCAAACTGGTCTGTATTGAGAAACTCTCATAAATACTAATGGGATGTATGAAAGTAGAATATAAACAGTTGTCTTTGTAATTCAGTACCTTGGCAATATTTCAATTTTTTGATACATAAAATAACCCTAGAATGTATGCCTATTGGAGGTATATTGGTAGATAAATGATACAAACCTGCTAATGCACATTTTCTCTTCATGGCAAATTCCAATAGTTACAGAATTATAGCCTTTTAGACTTCAGTCTTTTTACTCCTTCAGATCACATACCTCTGTAGTACCCAACTTTATACTTTCTTCTGTCATAACCTTCTTTGTGGACAACAGTTTTTTCTTGAATGTCTTCCTTTCATGTTTGTATCCTAATTTTTCCAGATTCCAGAGCTGTAATTGATAAGTCCTGCAATATATTCAAAATATTGCTGCACAGAATCTCTCTTTTTATTCTGATCTTGCACATGAAAGACTGTTAACTGAGAATTTCCTATTTACTTCCCTAAATGTAAAAGGCTTCTTTTTAATAAAAATAATTTCACATTACACCCAGACCTAAAACTTACGCTGAAATGCATTATTAGAGGGACAACACTTCCTTCTTACTAACTTTGACATAATGATTTTCTCAAAACTGTAGAGAACACTTCAGAACTACCAGCTCTTTCTACAGATCTCCAGCTGTATCACACTGCCCTCTTGGTATCTCAATTGTCTCCTGGTGGAAAATAGGTCAACCATGAGCAGGAAGTATGCTCTCGTGGCCAATAAGGCCAATGGTATCTTGGAATGCATCAAGAAAAGCATGGCAGTTCAGGTTCTCCCCCTCTACTCTGTTCTAATGAGGACACATCTAGAGTATTGTGTCCAATTCTGGGTTCCCCAGTTCAGGAAATATGTAACTGCAGGAGAGAGCCCAGGAGATCTGCAAAGATGATTATGAGCCTGGAGCACCTGACTTATGAAGACATGTTGGTAGCCCTGAGATTGTTTGGCCTGGACAAGAAAGAGAAGGGATCATATGGGGTTAATAGATGATGTGAGAGGTCTTTTCCAAACTTAATGATTCCATGATTCTATGATTTCTCTGAACTGCAGCACTGTTCATAAGTACACTTGTCATTGTTACTATGCTTCCTCCTTGTTGCCTTGCATTTACTCTAATTCACTTATACTATATGACTTCATGAATTTCCTTTCACTAGAATCCCTTCTCTGCTATGACAACTAAAATGAATCAGTTGATGATAACTAATTTGTAATATGAAAAGCAAAAGTAACATTTAAAGTGAAAGATACTCTAAACAAGACAAATAATTAACTTACATATTTGTTGTCTCTTACTTGTATTGTGTCCTCCACAAATGGTCTTAAGAGAATACTGCACTAGAAATCAAAACACAGCAATTTTAGCCACTGCGTAGGGTATGTTCCATGAGCTTCATTTTTCTTTTAAAGGAAAATTTTTTAAGTTGCTTTAAATCAAAACAATTTACTCAGATTTTCTTTTGGTATGTCATTCAGAATACCAAGTCAAATCCTACAAAAATGCTAATTGCACAAAATTGGTACGTATTACTGGAATACAATCTGAACTGATCTTTAAGACAGCTTTGACAATGCATAGATTTGAAACATTTTTAAAAATTAGTATATTATGTTTTAATGACATGTCATGCAAAGAACATGAAGACAGTTACTAATGTCAGTGTATATTGTTGCTGTTCTCTGTCAGATGGAGTTAATTTTATTTAAAAAATACTAGAAAGAAAATCTTCTTAAATCTAGCAGTAACAAAGAAAGTGATTAGGCTTAGTCTAAAAATCTCATAAATCTGTAACGGCACGTCATTTGTTAAACTACATTACATTGTATTATCTGTAATCAGCGATATTAGATGTTGTTTCTCTCTCATTACCTGCCAACATGAAATATTCAGCATGAGGATAGCTGTAATCAATCACTATGTTTTAAACGAAATACAGTAATTCATATTTTTCCAAATTCTGATTATATATGTAAAGAGTCAGTGTTTCTGATGAAACTCCATTACTAATCTAACTTAATTCATAAACAATATTACTGTTATTCTTGTACTGAATGGGCAAGGTGAGACTTTTTTTATCATTGCAATTGAAATGGTTGGTAGAATTAAAAAATTGATTCCTGAAAAAAAGTAAATTATGGGGAAGAGTGCAATGAAGGGATCTAGGACACTTAGAGATGGATCATTCATAACAAACTTTTTATTCTGTCTTCTTTTGTTGCTTTATATACATACATATTCTATTACACTTTTTTTTTTTTTTCTGTTGTATCTTAGTAAGTTTTAAATGTAATCTCTCTAGGTTTGATCATGGTCCTAAATCCCACTGACTTAAATTCTGCATTAAAGAAAAGGTAAAAATATACATATATCCTTCAACTTAAAATTTAAAAGTAAGTTTAAATTCACTTATCATTAGCTGTCTAAAGCTAGAAATCTAGGTAAAACTTTGCTCTATATGCCAAGCTAGATTTTCTACATGAACTCTCAAATATAATTTAACTCTTTGTTGCTTATGTTTTATTTTAATGTTTTATATCTCATGTCTTAGTTATGCTTATCTTAGTTGCTTATGTTTCCACTCCAGCAAGAGAAGGGCGTAGATAATTTGCTTTGAATATGTATGTACCTTTTTTTAGACAGGTAATACTATATAACTCTTTCCCTAAGTACAACATAAGAGAGAGAAAAAGGAAACCAAAGTCTGTGAAAAGCCTTGAAGAAGAAGGCATATCATTTGTGTGTGACAATACAGAAGATGTCAGTAAAGGAATGTAAGGAAGTAAAGGATGTAAGGAAAGTAAAGAATGTAAGGAAGTAAAGGAAAGTGTGCTATAGGTCAAGATGAAGATATTGCATTTGCAGTAGCACGCTTAATGGATAAATGTAAAACAAGATGAATTTATCAAGTTCAAGAAGAGGACACTGGAACAATCAAAGAATCTGCTGGACAACTTCTTTGCCAATTATACATTAGCCATATGGACATTCCTTAGATATGTTTGACAATGAGAATACATAAGACAAAAATATAAACTGGATGTGAAATCATAGAGAGTTTTCATTAACTAAAATATATAGATTTTCGTTATATTATTTTAATTCATTAATTTTTTTTATTTATAAGTCTCAAACAGACTCTTTTCATCTATGGATCTTTAAAATATATGATGACACAGATAAAATAAGCTACCTATCCATTACTTTCCTTCACAACTCTGCAAGAAGTTTTGTGCAGCAATTTCCAGTATTTGGCGTGACACTTAATTGATTTCCCTGTAGTTCTGCTTTAACGCGCCTTGAAATTTTTTTTTTCTATATAACTGCATATTACAAGATCAAGTCCTGTCTCAGTGTTACTTCTTTTTAGGCTTAAAGTTAATTCTCCATTTTTTTAACATATTTCCTCCAGGGGTTTCCTCCGGAAGTATAAAACTTCAGCTAGCCCGCATTGTAGATAATTTAGGGCTGCAAACAAGCAAATATTTCTGGAAACTGAAAGTGAACTGCTTAAATCACAACTATGAATATTCTTTTTCAGGGACTATGCAATAATGGATTTAGTTGAATATATAATACTTTATCAAATTAATTAACAATATATTTTCTAATTTGAAAGCTGGAATACGTAATAATCAACAACATTGAGCAAAGACTAAAACAAGAAGACATCTTTTAAGAATTCTGCCAGTGAAAGAAGAAAAAGAAGCATTGCTAAGTAAATTAACTAAAATAAATAAGTCTAAGTCCTTACTTCCATCTTTTCCATTTTAGATATTTGAGTTCCTTGCATTCTGTGATTCATTCTTCCATCTATAGGAAATATATGCATAATTTTCTTTGAGTTTGATTTTTGGAATTCCAGACCACTGCACATTTTTCCTGCCTTTCTATAGCTATCATAAAATACATAAGTAAACTGAAGTTGAAGACTTGGATTAAAATTCTCCAAAAGGTTAAAAAATATGTTCTTTTCACCTAGGTTTAAATAGATTGTTCTGACAGCACCAAATCTTGCATAAGAAAATTCTTCAGTGCAAACACAGCTGTCACTACCAGTTCAGACACATCTTTGCTGCTGTAAACTTTCATTCTTTAGATATCTAAACTTGCAGATGAAATAGTCCTGTGATTTAGAATTTGCAATAGAATAATGAATTTTCAAAGAACATCACAACCATCTTCTGTTTTCTCATACATGGAATTAAAATATTACTTTAAATATATATACTAGTTAAGAGTCATGCTATATAAAGTTTTCTTCAGCTTACAGCAACACTGAAAAATAAAATGAGGAGTACTGATGCATAAGCTCAATATATTCTTACAAACTAGGAGTGTGTTAGATTTGCCTTGTTAAATATTTCTTAAGCAATTTTTAATTGACAACATATGTTGAACATCACATAGCAATGTGTGCAAAGCACTTTACATCTGTCATAGCCTCCTGAAGCTAATCTCTCTTTAATGTGCTTGCTTTCTTTGTATTGCTGCAGGCTTTGTTTCTGTTTACTGACTTCCAAAAGGAAGGGGAAAAATGCAAGTTAGCTGTCAGTGAGAACAGGCTTATTTTAGAAAGATTTTAATTCTATTGATCTTTTGACAGCCTATCTGCTAAGAAATCAGTATTACCAGGGACAATGATGTGCACATAAAGAAAATGTCAAATTCTGTTTCTTTCAAGGAGAATTGCCTACTTTGAATGAGGTTCCAAAAATGTAATTCCAGACCTCACAGGAATTTTACCATTCTTTTGATTTTGTTTTACTGCAGAAAATGTAAAAGTGCTCAGTTTCATCTGATCTTTTTTTTTAGTAATAGCAAACTTTTCTGTTAACATAACATTTAACTACTTGTTGTTGTTGTTGTAGTACCCTAAATAGAAATGGGTTTATATTGTCTATTCAACTTTATACTAAGCTATTTTGCAGGTTAGTCAAATGACTTCCTCATATCACAGCTTCATTGTTTGAAAAAAATATAGAAAAAAGAAAGATTGACAATTATTTTTCTTCTATATTCAACACTTTGGAGATGTAAGAAAAAAAATATCAAAATATCACTGTTGCTACCAGTTAGCCGGACACGGTGCAACATAAGGCTTAATGCCCCTCTCTTCTGGACATCCCCAGCCCAGGGACAAATGGGTCGGACACACAGTGTCAAGTGCCGAATGTCAATTTAATGTTGCGCAACAAAGCCTTTTATACCTGTACACTTGAAGCGCCTGCTCCACCCCACGGCCCCGTGACACCCAATTGCACCCAAGTCCCTCCCTCCCATGCGCCCTTCATGAGGCAACCACGAGCCCCAGAAATGAGCCCTTCATGAGGCTACCGTGAGCCCTGGAGACCCGCGGCTCTGCCTCGCGACTTTTATATGAAGTGTTTTGTTTAATTCTAGTTTCTATCTGAGATTTGCTTAGAAATATCAACACAGGATATCAACCTTTTCTAAGTTAAGAAATAGAAGAAATATGCTTACAAAAGCCATCATGTGAGGAAATGTTCAGGTAGAAAATAGCTTTATCTCAGTCTAATTATTTTGTAATTAGCTTGGGGGTGAGGAGTTTGTCAAGATGGATGGTATTTTTCAGAGATTTTATGGAAATTAATTTCTAGATCAGGAGAGAGCAAGAGCCTTTAAAAAGACCTAGTGATAAGGCAATCTTATATTCAATATCGCATCTTTGATTTAGAAAACTTTGTGAGAAATGAACTTACTGCTTGAAAATAGAAGTATCTAAGGAATTTGGAAGTTTCAAGAGTTCTGATTCAAACCAGCATAGCTAAGAAGCTGCTACACAGTAAGCACAGAAATCTTTATGCCTCAGACAGACTACAAGATGGTCATGTAGTCAGGCTGACAAGAAGTCAAGGAAATGAAATTAGTTTTCGCTGACAGACAGAATTTACTGAAATGAGCAAATGGGTGATTTCAATTAACTGTCTTTCTGACAAGCCAAGCTACATTGAAAATCTCCTGATCAGACACGAAAAAGCATACAGTAAAATGCTGACTCACTCTAAAACAGGTGTAAAGCTTCTAGATACTCAGACTGAGAAACACTGTTTTAAAAAGATGCAGTGCTGAAAATGTGCTTATGTTGAGTCCAGGTGATATCCCAAAATAAATGACTTTGTGTGTGCAGACTTTAATTGCTTTTTATGTGTTCTGTGTGGGTATAACTATTTTTCCTGTTAACACTCAGCAGCACTACTGAACTGCAAGCACTGCTGAATGGATAGAAGATTTTAAGGAGTCTATTGGGCTTTCATGCTTATGATAGTTTGCATCTTTTTCTTAGTTTTTGTTTAGAGGAACAGGAATTCTATCAAGAAAACATAATATTTAGTATGAAAGTGGAGATTGCTGATACTACTCATGTGATTTATTGATCCAGTTTACTATTTTAGTCTATCTACAGTATGGCAGCAATCAACTTCTTTTGAGGTAAACCAGAAATTTGTTAATTTTACTATTAGCAGGATAGACTGCATAGAGAATATGAGAATACTTTTGTCACTGTTAGGCCTTCCTTAGTTTCTCTCTCCATCTGTGAAAAGAAAAGAAATAGTTAGCATTTTATTCTGTGAAGAAGGATGTAGATACCTGTTTTACTGTATATAAGGCTTTTACAAGAAATTGAATGGTAAATTCTAACTGAGAAATTGTTCATTGCTGAAGGAAGTTGAATCATCAAATACCAGATGTTTGCTTTAAACACCTAATACACTCCTGGAATGAGGAACAGAAGAATGATGTAAATACAAGTAATATTAAAGAAGAGAGCAATCAGAAGGCTAAAAGCGCAGTTCTTTGGACATGAAGCTAATTTAAGATGTCCTTGCTCCCTTTGCATATGTACACACCTTGACCATCCACTACTTGTTCTCATTCACTGCTCTCTCTTTTGTGATACTAAGAGCATTTGTAAGGCCATGATATGAAACAGACCACTGAAACATACCATTATAAAAAAAAAGTCTCCAAGGTTTGTTATTCAGATCAATGATTCAGTTTATAGCACAGCATTACAAGCAGTCACTCAGACACACTGAAGAACTGATAAATTCTATTGCTGGGGAAGGAATGAGTAAATGGTATTAGAGAAGTGATCTTTTAAACCACCTTTCCCACTGAAGAGTATAAGGGACTGCATTCTGAAAATCCATTTGGAAAGAAAAGATTTACAGGCAGTGTATGTTGTTTTGCATAGTAAAATCTTTCATCAGTATACTCTGAGTATTCTGACTTCAGGACTTTAGTTTAATGCTAGTGATTCATTGAAAACCAACATAATTCTTTGAAAAAATTCGACAAAATGTTGCCTTTAATCACTGGAACTGGAATGTAGAAGGTATTTCCTTTACTTCCATCAAATGAGAGATGATGAAACAACAAGATACAATTATGTTAAAGATAGAGTTTAGCTGTGCAGACAAAAACAGCATTGCAATAGCTCTATCTTTCCATTGGTTAAAAAAAATTTTAGTGAGATTTTATAACAGCATGCAGTCTTATTAGACACTGCCACTATTCGTATATATGAACAAACATTCAATTAGAATGTTTATTCTATACTAGTCTTGAATTGTATCATAGTTTTCCTAGTGCTCTCATTCACTTTCCCATAAATCTAAACAGCAGATTTATAGCAAAGCACATATATTTTTAACTTGTTTCAATAACGATCATAAGCTGATAGAATATAAACTTATTTATTACAGGCACAGAGCAAGATATCGCGAGAAGAGACACTTCCGCGCTTTTGCTAAGTTGCTTCTAGAAAGTTTTAGAAAGTGGAATGCTGAGTCACTTGGGAGTAGTAATGCGCACGCGCGACCCTAACTTATATAAGGATGCTGTTGCTAACAATAAACGCCATTTGCTGTTCACCACATTAGTGTGAAGTGCAGTCATTTGGCCCCAGCCGGGCAGGTCAATTGCATGCAGACCTTAGTGGGGCTGGACCCGTAGACCACTAACTCCTAGAAAAGGCAACAAAGAAAAGGCAACACTTATTATTTGTCTAGAGAACATATTTTACAAGTAAGTTAAAGCAAGAAAGAGGAAGTCTTGAGACTTGCATGCAGTGTTATCTTTCCCTCAGAGTAGAAAATGAAAGTACAAAGTCCTCTGGGGTATGTCCTTCTTCTTGTCTTCTGATAGACAAGAAGACACACACCTGGACAGACATTGGATAGACACATACCTGGATAGACATACCTGATAGACACATACCTGGAAATTCAACAGTCCATGGATCTGGAGCACTAACTCTTTAACTTCCAGTGACATGCATGATGTCACGATGTGGAATACTGATAACAAAAATTATAAAACCATGACATGGGAACAACCCAACTACAAAGGAGTTTGAAAGAAAAAAAGCTAGGAGTCATGGTAGACATCAGCTTGAACATGAGTCAGCAATAGGTCTTTGCCTCTAAGAACACTATAAGTGTTCTTGGCTTCATTACACAAAGCATCACCAGCAGTTTGGGGGAGGTGATTTTTTCACTCTACTCAGCATTTGTGAGGTTAGAACTGGGTTACTGTTTCTAGTTCTGGGCTCCTCAGTACAACAGAGAGATGTACATGCTAGAGAGGGTCCAACTAAGAAACAAGAAGATGATTAAGGGTCTGGAGCATCACTCCCATGAAGCAAGGCTCAGAGAAGCAATATTCAGAAAAACAGTTCTTCTTAGAAAGTCTCAGAGAAGAGCTCATTAATTTATATAAATACCTACAGGAAAGGTGCAAAGACAGACAGGTTCTATAGTGTTTCCCAGTAAGAGAAAAAAAAGGCAATAGGAACAAATTCAAACAGGAAGTTCCTTCTGAACCCCAGGAGACTCTTTTCTGCTATGTAAGTGAGACATGTCAGAGATATTCAAAAGCTGTCCAAACATAATTCAGGGCAACCTAATCTAGGTGTTCCTCCTTAAGCAGAGGGGTTGGACTAGATGACCCTTCCAACCTCAAACATTCCATGATTCAGTGATTTTCTCTATTCTTTTCTACAGGAAAATGTTGCATGTTATTCTGAATTTGTGAATTGTGCTTGCTTGATATTTTTCTTAATCACAAACACCCTTTTTGGAAATTTATTTCATATGATAGACTAATGATAGAATAATTTAGATTAGAAAAGATACATGACATCATCAAGTTCAACAGTCACTAACATCTCCAAGTCCACTACTAAATTTCTCCAAGTACCACATCTGCACATCTCAAATACCTGCAGATATAACGATTCTGTCACTCTCCTAGAAGACAATTCTAGACTCTCTTAACCAATCTCTCACTGAAGAAAGACTGAGATCAGACTAACAAGTTTGTAATTCTCTGGATTCTTCTTCTTGTCCTTCTTGTAGATAGGCATCATGTTTGCCAGCCTCAAGTCAAGAAGGGCCTCCCCAGTTAACCAGAGTGCTCTCATTACTGTTCTCCTCATGCACAATAAAGGACTGAGATTCACCTTCCTTGTGAATTCATTAAAATGATTTTATTTTCTTTACTGAACTAGCCAAGTTCTTGCTGAGGTTTGATCTTTCTAACTTTCTTCTTGTGTAGCCTCACAATATCTTTGTATTCTTTCTGGGTATTTGACTTCTCTCAGTCCATTAAGTCTCTTTTTCTTCCTGAGTTCCTGAAAAATCTATTAAGCCAGGATGATCTTTTTCCCCACTGCCTCATTTTTTGGAACACAGACAGTCTACTTCTGTGCCTTCTAGATTTCACTCTTGAAGAATGCTTATCCTTCTCAGACACTATTACCTTTCAGACCTTTATTTCAAAGATCTCTGTCAAACAGGTCCCTAAATAGGCCAGAATCTGCCCTCTGAAAACCCAAATAAACAGTTCTGCTGACTGTTCTCCTTGATTCCTCGGAAATAAAAATTGTATCATCTTACAATTGTTGTGCCTGAGGCAAACCTCAACCATCACATCACCCATGTTCCTTGTTAGCAAGTAATATATTAAGTGAGGCACCTTCCCTAGTTGTTTCCCTTATTGTCTATATCACGAAGTTATCTGCCAGAAATTCCAGGCATTTCCATGTCAGTTTCCTTTCCACAATATTGTATTTCCAGCTGCAGAACTGTATTTGAGAAGCTGCAGTTCTCCATGAGAGCAATTGATAGATCTCCTGCACACCACTAGTTTATTGATTTTGTGGGGGAAGAGGAGATGATGCTGAGCCAACACTGCTTGGCAATAGACAAAACACTGCTGTAATATCAGTGTTGTTCTAGCTACAAGTGCTGAGCACAACACTATATGGACTGCTGTGGGGAAAGTTAACTCCACTCCAGCCAGACACAGAGTAGCACCTAATGAAATTGATTTATTGACTGATATTATTCTGTACTGCAAATCACAATTACAAATGTTTGTGTACTTGATACTACCGCTTTAAATCTTTAGTCTTAAGAATACTGACTGAGACTGTGGATTCACAAAATAGCCATCCACAGAGTCACTCCTAGTGCCCTATCTCAAATTCCTTTCTATTTTAAAAACTCCATAATGTATGTACAGTTATAGTGTTCATCAGGAACATAACAGTATGGATTTTCAGTTATCTTCATAGCTTTTTAAAAGACTAGACATGCAACAGTACTGTGAAGGTAAGACCAGAAGGAGAAATAGAATATTTTTTTCAGTGTCACTAGACAAGTTCAACTATCTTCTCAAACCTTAAACTAAACTTCTAAACCACTGTCTGTACAGTAAATTATTTATTGTACAAGTTTCCTCATACAACAAGCTTTATAATGTAAGACCCCAGTAAAACATATTTAAGAGTTTACAATGCCTAGTGACTAATGAAACATACTGATGTGATTTTATTTTTATTTGAGTGGGACAAATAGAGAAATGCAAGTGTAGAAACGACATTTACAATTACTTATCATCCTGAAGAACCTGATGTCATCCCTACTAAAATTAATTTGCTAGAAGTAAAGCACTAATATGCTAATCATGTGCAGTTTTTGTAGAATTTGGTGCTAGATGAATAAATTGAAAAATATCAAGTGTAACTTTACCATGTCTATGCTTCCTGGCAAAATGAAATATAGAGAATATTGAATACTAACTGCAGGCCTGTTTATAACTACCAGACTAAATAACTGAGACTTTTTAGAGCCTAACTCCTTGTGTGTCATCTTGTAACACCAGATAATTATTATTATTTTGACTTATTCATGGGATAAATTATTTTCTCAATAATCTGATCCAAGTCTTCAGGATCTGTTCAACATTTATAATGAATGCTACATCATTTGAATGATGTGACAGTTTGTCATGCTTTTGATTTTGACATTACAGAATATGTCAGGCTGATTTTCACAAGCCTACTTGTGAGCTTGGCTGGAACAGAAAAAATATAGCCATATCAACAATGTCAATGCAGCAAAGTATGTTATGAAAAGAAATCATAAGAACAACTTGGGAATAGCTAGTTTGGCTGCTAATTCTGTTGTCTATAAAGATAACCAGGAAAAAGTAATTAGATCTTTGTTTAAGATACTATAATTTTTTTTTTGTTTGAACTTCTGCAACTGATATGTTTTTCTAATTAATTATAGCATTTGTGTCCTTTTTCCTATTCTTTTTATGCTTTAATTTTCTGTTAAGCACTTCTCAACTTGTACAAAATGAAATGTATTTTCTCATTCTCTGTAAGAAAAAATGTTGATGTGATTTTGGACTTCACCTGCTATGTGCCATGAAAAATGTAAGTCTTCTTCTATTTGTTTCTGCTATACAACTAAACAAACTTTCCATGTATAGGTGATTTCATGTTTAAATTTTGACTGACTTTATGGAATAAAGACCATGTGTAGCCAGCATATTTCCATAAAGGGAATTATAAATTTAGATATTCCCATAAAGGGAAGGGGTTCTCCAAGTGCCTAAGCAGATTCCCCCTGCAACCTATGGAGACCACATCAAAACAGAAACTTCCCCACAACCCATAAGAAGAATCATAGTACATTTGATATCTGCAGTCCATGAAGAAAATCACAATGGAGAATTTGGATAGTCCACAATTAATCCCCACCCTAGGTACAGGAGTGAAAGATGAAAGCTGAGCCAGGGAGAAAGCAGGAGATAGGAGAAAGGTGTTGTTTAAATTTTCTCTTGTTTTTTACTACTTTAATCTTGTTTTTTCTACCTTAATAGGTTTCTAATCCCCATCTTTCTCTCAACTCATGAGTTTAGTCTTATTATCTGTATCTGTCCTTTTGAGGCTGGAGACTAAGAGGGTGTCTGGATGGCAGCTGACCAAGGTCAACTTGCCTGATATCAATACAAAAACTAAGAAAATTAGTTTTGAGGTAGCATAGAACAGAGATTTTGAGTGTGCACTGGAGTAGATAAGCAAGTATCTAACTATTGTGATTTAACCTTTAAAAAGCTGAGAAAGCAAACTTGACTACTCAAAGATACAGTTATTAAATTTAGAGTAGCAACCATTCTAAAGTTGGAGACTTCGAATCACTGAAGCCATCAACCTTTTATGGACGAGTCAGTGAAGAAGATATGCAAGATATTTAGACGAACCATGAGAACAGAACAGAAATCAGAGGAAAATTTATGATGGCATAAAGGACTTAATTGAGGTATGATGTTCTATGTTTATTCCTCAAATTATTGCTGCCATGTTCTGTAGCTTTCTTGTGAAGGGAAGTGTATGGAAATGGAATATATGAAAGGAAAGTTTTTTGAGCTATCCAATTTCAAAGAAATTAGAAAATATAGACTCATATGGTTTAAATGAAATTACCTAGGAAGTAAGTTAGAAAAATTCCAAATTGTGCTATCCAAATAGGAAGGACAATTATTCATACTTATTCTCTAAGATAAGTTTTCTAGTTGATTAAAACAAGGTTTCCAATCCTGGTAGCACTGAACACGTACTGTGTTTGCTAGCTCTGTTCTGACATGACTAGACAGTGACTCAGTTTTGTTCTCTGCTTTGTCCTAGTTTCCCAAGAAAGAAAGCCCAAAGTTAGGGGCCAGCTGGCCTTTGAAATCACCCAGAAGAGAGCTGGTGAAAGCAAAATTTGTCTCTTGTTAATTAAAAGCAACGAAAATAGATCAAAGTGTGAGCTTCTTTTGAACACTACGGTACTTAATTTTAAACAAAAAATGGTTGTTTTTTAAATAAAACCTATACTATGACTAACGTATTTGGTTAAATTTCATAGTAATGTTTAATTTTTTAGATTCACTTTTTGTCTGTGAGAAGTAATTATTGACAGGAAGCTCAGTAAATAAATGAGTATGTAGGTTGCTCTGTAACTAATGCCTCCTATTTATTTCCATGAAAATTACAACAGATAAAAAGAGCTCAATAACATTACTTGATAGAGGAATTTCTCAGCAACAAACAGTATTTTTTTCAATGAAGTCAACACGATTAACTGATTTCTTTGGACAAATTGATCAAGATGATCTTCATTTCATGGTATGGCAGTTGTGCATGGCTGTCCAAAACATAGCTTGTCTTTCATATCACTGTTGCTACTGCTGAAACTCATCACCCACCACCTCAGCTGTGCTCACATCCATTGTTTGATCTCCATAAGCATTTAGCAAGCATCAATTAATGCCAATAAGTGCAATTTTTTTCCATATGGATGAATTCAATTATATATTTTTGCTCCATATACACTTTCATTTCAGACGTCATTTGGCCAGACTGCCTCTTCTCTGTCATCTATCACAGGGCAGCAAAATGTAATGGGATATCACCAGGAAAATTCAGACTGCCATACCACCATCTTCTGCCTCTGATATAGTGGACCAACAAAATAAGATAGGAGGCATTAATTCTGGAGCAACCCTCATGGAAAGTTTTGCCTATAGACTGCTGATGACTTTCATTCAAGAATGACAGAAAACAGTGAAACAGTGAAAGAGTAAACAATTGATACTGCAGGAACGTAAACATATTGTAAATTACAAAGAAACCCATTAACCAAAAATTTTAAGTAATAGTACTGCAGATAGTAAGGCACTGTCACTTGTATTTCAGTGGTTCATAGAAGCTCCCAGAGATAGAAAGATGCAATGAATTGAAAACTTCACACACTTCTGGAGTTCTTTTTCTTCTGGAATTCATCTTTGATCTGTGTACTCTGTAAATAAACAGTACAGGCAAAAAAAAAAAAAAAAAAAAAAAGGGGAAGAGAAGGGTAATGTAATTAAACCTGATATGGAGACTTTGAAATCTCATCAGAAATATTAGACTACAAAACTCTCCCATTCTACATACAAACAAAAATAAAAAGACTGTAAGTAACAGTGATGGAAACAGCAGAATGAAGACAATATTATCATCGACCCATGCTAAGACAGGGACAGTCCTGAGGGGCTGTGGCCTGCGGACAGTCAACACAGTGGCAGAGGAAAGCCAGTTAAGAAATGAGTAACAGTGGAAGAAACAACTCCAAACTCCTCTACAACCTGTTATATAAAACTTATTGGAGATGAGAATGTTTTGTCAGTGTTGTACAAGGGAGACTTTTTTTCTCTAGAAAAGGTAGAACAGAAGGCCTAATATGTTGAGCAGACCCAGTTTATACAGTAGTCTTCTGTCTCCCTGGAGTCTAGGGGACCCAGTGGTATTCATTTCAACTGGGTAATGTCATAGTGAAGCCTCACTCAATTATTTTTAAATAGTCTTGGGAATCTGGAGAGGGCCTAGTTAATGAGAAGATAGCAAATATTATCAGTTTTCAATAAGGTCAAGAAGGAAAATTGATAATTTCAGGCCTGTCTCAGTTCAGTCCCTGGTAAAATTATGAAGGAAATTAATTATTATGATGGTTTTTGAAAAACACCTAGAAGACAACACAATCATTTATCACAGCCTACATTTTATGGGGAGAAAGGCCTGTTTAACAAACTTAATCTCCTTTTATGAAAACATTTAAGTGATCAAGAGAATCAAGTTGATACAACAACCCAGCAACAGCTAAAACACTGCTTATATCAATATTGTTCTTCTCATAAAGTCAAAATATATCATCATATCAGACACTATGAAGAAAATCAACTCATTCCCAGCTGGAACCAGGACAGAGAGATATATTGATAAGTTAAAGAGTTGAGCAATCACCAACAGTACGACATTTAACAAGAGCAAGTGCTAAAATTCTGTGCCTTGGACGCAACAAAGGATCTAGTGGGCAATATATATGAAAAGCACCTGAAGTCACTTGATTTATTCAGCCAAGAGAAGTGGAAACTGAAGGGTGACCTCATCACAGTCTACAGCTTCCTCATGATGGGGAGCAGCAGGGCAACCAGTCTGCTGGAGTTCAAGAAGCATTTGGACAATGCTCTAAGAAATATGTTTTGAATTTTGGGTAATCCTGTGTGGAGCCAGGAGCTGGAATCTGTGTTACTTGTGGATTCTTACCAACTCAAAGTATTAATGATATAATTCTATAGATATATAAGGCAAAGAAAAATTAGCCTCCAGTATTCCAAACAATACAGACACAAGGAGTAATCTAATAAATATCCAATGATTATAAAAACTCTTATCACCCAAAAAAACAGCCACCTTACTATCCACTAAAACTCAATGCTTTTTCCTATATTTTTAAATTATTTTCCAGTCCTTTTCCCTGTGCTCATGTTCTGTTTCAAGATCTTTGTTGTCAGCATCAATCCAGCATACACACAACTGTATTCTGCATGAATAAGTGATAAGTGCAAGCACATAAATTTGAAAATCCATCTGAATTTTTTTTTGTCTTCAGATGGGATATTAGCAGCATAAGAAATTATTTTAAAATAAATGTGTTTTATCACTGGAGAGAGCAATAATGAACATTGTTCCCTCATAAAAAAATAACATTAAAGTTGAATTATTTTTTATCATTATAAATATATATAATATATATAATTTAATTTTATATAATCACCAGACTAAAACTAATGTTTAAGTTGGGAAAAGATATACTGAGTTACAAGAAGGGAAAAATAATATTATTTTGCTACCTTTTGAGACATCAGCAGCTATGTTCCTATTTCAGGATTCAAGTGAGCATTTCATTACATCAGATTATCTAGCTGTAAATGCAGCCATAATTTTAAGGTATCGTTTGGAAAAGACTACTAATCCTGTGGATTTAAACATGCATTGTAATACTTTGTTGAATTGGGCTAATTAATCATCTCTAAGAAAAAGATGCTCTGATTTGAAGCTGATTTGAAAAGTTGGCATTTTTCTCAAGTATCCTTTCTGTTCTACAGAACAGTGGACAAAATTCTGCACTGCCTGACATGTGCTGTCAGGATTTTATGAGTTGTTTTTGAGCCTTTGAAATGTTAGTTGCTAGATATAGAAATTAAAATTACAAGACAGATAATGTATCAGCTTGCAGCTCTCTATACCATCATCAATAATGAAGAAGAGAGCTTACTTTACACATCTTCTGGACATTAAAAACACAGTTCAATGAGAGCTACTTCTTTTCTTCTTTGTTTCTTTCTTTTTTTTTCCTCTTTTTTTTTTTTTTTTAAGCCAGGATTCTTGTTCTCTGTAGTCTGAGATAAAATAGTTCGTTTTGCTAATGCAACTTCAAAAAAAAAAAAAAAAAATCATGCCATGTTCCTCCATTATTAAGAAGGATTAAAACCTACAAAGTGAAGTAGTCCACTAAGTGCACCACTGATCTCCTAAGTGCTAGCTGAGGAATATGCCCATTGTTATCCTCTCATCCTTAGTTCTGAGTGTATAAATGTATTTAGCATAAGTAACATGTATTAAAATGTCAATAAACTGTCTGTGCTATTTGAGACATAGTTAGCATTTTTATTGAGCTCTTGTGTTAGCATTTCTGGAAATGGACTTTCATTAATTACCAATTTAAATCCATACTTTGATATCACAGGTCAATATTAAATGGGTCATTTCAACAATAATAGCTCTTTACAGGAGCAATACTTCAATTTCAGTAGATTTAACTGTTAGTAATTAGAGTATGCATGTACCCCAAACTATTTATCATGGTAACTAGACAGATTTAGACACAGTGCTTTTGCTAAAGGACAATATTCTGCTTCATTTATTTTTTTCATTAACACTTTCATTTCCTGTAATTTAGATTAATTAAGGGAAACTCTTTACCTATCAGAGAAAATATAATTTTAGATGTCAAGAACAACTTCAGAGATATAATTGCTAAATTCTCAACTTTATTTCTTTGAGGATTTTATGTTGAAATCATTTAATACTGTTATAATAATTAGCATACCATATTGAAGGACTGCTGTAGTCAAAGAGTTGTGAGCTTTTCTGCTGCAAACTGCATTGTTAAAGATTACAACTGAGTCTGACCAAATTTAGTTTACGCTAATGCAAGAACAACTTTTGTGTAGTCAGCAATTTTTAACCAAAAAAAAAAGCTAAAGTTCAGAGTAAATGACCTGTAAGGATAAGCAAAAGCTTATTCACTTCTGAAAAGTCAAAGCTACACATGAAATTTCTGAGAAAAATAAATATTAATTTTTTTATGGCCCCCAGATGTAGAACATTTGCTCCAAGTTCTTTGTTTTCTTTGACTAACTATGATGATTTCAGAAGTTACTAATACCAGAAGGGATAGTACAGGAAAGGACTACTTAATTCCTAGGCAAAAATTTAAACTCAATAAAGACTATTGTAGAAAGACCATGTTTGGATCATCATTAAATGAGAACTAAGTCCAATGCATAGCAGAGAGTTTGAAGTTCACTGGCACAGCTGCTATCATATAATAATCTGTAATGGACATTGTCTTTCTTTCACCAGACACAGAGGGTGTTTTTTGTTTCCTTTTAGAACTCTTTCCAAAGAGTTTCCCAAAGATATGACTTTCTTAAAGATACATGGTACCACAGATAGCAATTGCTGACCTTTAGATGATAAAAAAAAAAGAACAAGGGTAATATTTCTACATTAACATATACAGAGATTTGAATTTTCACCAAGAATGCTTATCAAAATTATTGAATTAATAAATGTGATAAGTGAAATGTAATGAAAAAATATTTAGATTATTTTTACGAATAGGTTTTTTTTTGATCCTGTCAGTAGAAATAAAAACGTTCTGTATTGTGTAATGTATTGTGCAATAATAGTTATTATATGTTAAAGAGGAGTATGGATAAATGATGGGTTTTAAGTGTGGTGTCAGATTGGGTATGAGAAATGATGTGTGAGGATTTCTTCAGGTTATCTATGAGAAACATAAAACTGATGGATGAGTAGTGGCATGACAAAAATAGTACAACATTTTTTAAAATAGTTAGAACATATTCTGATTGAAAGAAATGAAAAAAAAATCATTAAATTTAAAAAATGCTGGAAAAATTCAGTGTTGAAAATTTCACATGAAAGCATATGGGAAAATACAATTTCATCTGTGCATAAATGTTGATGGAAGAGATCTGGATAAGACTTTGGAAAAGCCAGCTCAGTCTTCATTTGAGGTCAGAAAAGGGAAACTGAACATTAGTTGTTACTAAGAATGAAGAACAACAGCAACAGAAAATAATAATATTGCCATAATAGTAAAGTATCTCTGGTATTCTTATATCTCAAATATGGTCGAACAATTCTGTTTATTTGCTATCAAGAAGACTATAGTTGATGCAGAAAAGAATGCTAAAAGATATGAAAGGTCTTCTATGAAAAAGAAATAGAAAAACTCAGTTTCAAAAAATAACAGAAAGAATGGTGGGATGTGATCAAAGAATATAAAATAATGCCTGTCATGGAATTGATAAACATGGAAGCATTATTCACTATTTCTGATAACAAAAAAATTAGGGGCAGTAAGTAATTTAGTGATTTAGTAGTAGTTGGGTAGGGATAGTGATTTAGTAGTAGTTGGGTAGGGATAGTGATAGGAGGATGGTTGGACTAGATGATCTTGTAGGTCCTTTCCAACCTTATGAACCTATGAACCTATAAGATTATAAGGCAGCTGGTTTAAAACAAAATGAGGGAAGTTGCTTTCACTGAATGTTTCATTAAATTTGGGCACTCATTGCTATAGGTTATTCTGTATGCCACAAGTCCAAGTGAGATCAAAGAAGAAATGCAAAATTACATTAGATAAATTCATAGAAGAAATACCTGGCAAGGCATATTAAACACTATGATATGAATCTAACGACTTTGCTCAGAAAGCTCTTCAATAGGAGCTTGCCAAAAGCTGTTACATGGTGGTGGAAGTGCTATTCTGAACTTCCATAAACATATAGCCAAGGTTAAATGGGCCTCCAGTTTAACTTAAATCCTCCATTCTTATATTTTTATTTGTCTGTGAAGTATTCTGTTGTTTGAAGCATACCTTGAAACACATATTTGCTCCAGATCTCTTTTTATTTTTTTTATTATTGTTGTTTTTATTTTGTTGTTGTTTTGTTTTCATGAAGTAGGAATTAAGTTGTTAAATCTTCCCCAGCCTTTTCCAGCAACATTTGGAAGAGCTGAATGGTAATATTAGACCTATGGATAGCTGAACCAGTTCTAGAAGTGAAAAGGAAGTAACCTAAAATTTCATCCCCAAGTTTTAGTGAACTGTATCTCCTTTTGAGGTTCAACATTTTCAGTTAATGAATTTCCATGACTGTGCACACTAGTTCAAGACAAGTTTCAAGTGGAAATGGAACAGACAGAAAACTTTATTCAAATTTCTTTCCTAGAAAAAAGCTAGAGAATAAATTTCATAAATCACCCTAACATCCCACATTTCCCAATTTGATTTCCAGATCAATGAGCTTTGATTACCTTTGCTACATGTTGCGGGGAGGACATAGCAAGGAAAAGAGGTAAACTGCATTTTTTAACTTAATAGAATCAATACACCATAAATGTCAGTTTTCATTGATCTTGCTTCTATCTTATAGT
This sequence comes from Cyrtonyx montezumae, assembly GCF_038088225.1. Taxonomy (NCBI): domain Eukaryota; kingdom Metazoa; phylum Chordata; class Aves; order Galliformes; family Odontophoridae; genus Cyrtonyx; species Cyrtonyx montezumae. The sequence goes on along the minus strand of NW_027072034.1, from coordinate 10,183,769 downwards.
TCTCTACAGAATGTCTGTAATCCTGAGAATGAGGTACTAGATACTGTGAGTTAAGTTATAACATCTTTGCTCCATGATCAAGTCTCACAGAAATTTCTTAAATAAATTGTTCTAAGAAGGAAAGGAATTCTGTCTATGAATTATTTATTAAGGGTTAACACACACACACACACAGTTCTTAATAGTCCAGGGCATCTCTAGGTTACTCATTTAGGCAAGTAATATTGTATAACATTTGCTTATTATATAAAACAAATTATTATTGCGCTATTTTTTTCTTTTCCTTTAAATACATATATAAGCATGATACATTTTTATACTCAGGGTTTATATGTAATATGTATATATATATATATATATATATATATATATATTCATGAGAACATGATATTTTATTCTTATTTTCAGACTTCCCATACTTATTTTTCACTCTGCTTCCTTTGCTCGTTTTTAAAAAAATTCATTATTTAATTTTAGTCTATCTTCTTCCCATTTCTTTAATCATAATCATTCAGAGATATTATTAACTCCATGTCCGAGTCAGTTTTATTTGAGTTTTATTTGAATGTTCCCAAACTAAACAGTAAATAATATATCTATATATATATAATTCCAAGTATTAATGTCTTGGCAAAAACTGGATATTTTAAGCATTTTACTCACACATGGCATTTTTTTATCATTTCAATAGTTAGCCAATAAAATAGTATATCTTAATCTTATATTTTATTTTGTAGTAGTTTAACCTGATCAACAGCTGAGTATCACTCAACTGCTCTCTCACTTTCCCCTCTCGTCATGACAGTATGGAGAGAAAATACAATGAACAAAAAGCTTGTGGGTTGAGATAAAGACAGGGAAAGCACTAATAAATTACTGTCATAGGCAAAAGAAAATGAGCTTGATTTATGTAATTTATTGACATTTAATATCAAAATGCATCAATGAGAAGTAAAAGTATGGAGGACTGTATGGTGCAGTTGGATGTAGACTGAAGAAGGCTGCAGCCCATGGAGGGCCTGCAGTGTGTTTGATTGTCTCTCTCCGATTTGGAGCAATATGTGAAAGACTGAAGAATAAATAAGAGAGTGACAATGAAAGAAAAGCAGAAATGAAGTGTTTTGAACTGACCTCTCATTCTCCATTCCCTTATGCCTGGAGGCAAGAGGTAGAAGGCACATGTGGGAAAAGTGTTTTAGTTCTCACTGATCTGTTATTAAGTTTGGGATGGGGAGCTTGAGTACAGCTCTATGGTACACAGCTGTCTATCACTGTTAAACCACCACATATTCTTCTATGGATGAATTTTTTAGGACATATATGGTACATGGTACAAGAATTTCTCATTGGGCTCAAATCCTGTGCAGAACTTGTCATCCCCTCCCAGGAAATGACCATCATTTTTCTAGACCAAGGTCAAGTTTCACATAGACTTCATTTGTTTTTTTGTTTTGTTTAGTTTTGTTTTATTTTTATATTTTTAATATACATTTTTTATATTTAAATTTTATATATTTTTATTTTATTATTTCTTTTCCTGACAAATCCAACGTGAGGTAGATCTTATTACAATTTTAACTTTTCAATACAAAGTTCCTATTTTTTTAGAAGACTGAATTCACAGTGGTTATTGCATTTACATACTCTCATGACTGGATTCTGAGGCAGCTCTTCTAAAAACAGAAACAGAAATCACTAGTTGCTGTTTGTAAAAAGAAACGTGAATTTATAATGTCACCAAAATCATATGTGAATGGCTGCAACTTGAAGATTAGTAAACTAGAAACTAGTCTCAACAAAATGTTTCTTTTTCATTTAGACTGACAAACAACTTTGTCTGATGTAACTTAAAGTAGGCTATACTGCATTGTATTCCACTGAGATACAGATGAATTTCTTTTGCTAAAACCATGAGCTTTTTCAGAACTTTTTCTATCTCAACTTCAAGGTTTTTTTCTTAATTTATTCTGCTGTGTACTGCAAGCATGTTCCTTTCTTTCTTTCTTTCCTTCTTTTTTTTTGTTCAAATCCAAGTACAACATTAAACTACTCTACCATAGCAGTATAAATCAGTCTTTCATGGTCATCAAGTTTAAGAAACTGAATTTCAGGGAAAAAGAGAGTTCTTTTCTGTAGAGCAAATTGTGACCTTTATCTCAAAGAAGCACTCAATTCAGACAGATATGATTCATCTTTCTTTATATAACAAACTATGAAAAAGGAAAATGGTCCTGCACATTCCATCCTCCTTATAATGAAACATGAAGATAAGGTGTTAGAAAATAAGAACAAACACAGCAAAATAAAAACTGTGAAGTTAAGAACATGCAGATTTAATTTCACTTATTTAATCATTTTGAGACAGACACTTGCCTTATTAGAACAAAATCCAGTATAAACAATTGTACAGAGTTGATGTCCTAATCATACTTTCCTAGAAGCATGCATGTGTGTATCTCAAAATTTCCAAGTGTAGGTGAGAACCATTTCTTCCTAAGGAGCTGGAGAAAGCTTCCTCATCTGCAGTGCACTCTCCATCCTAATGAAGAATGAAGCAAATCTACAAACCTATATCCTTAATTTTGCATAGTGTTGGCATGATCCAAGTGCTGAACCAATTAACAGAGTGAAGAGAACTTTTTTTTTCCATGATATCTCCTGTCTTAGAAGAGTTTCATCCAGACATCCTAAGACTTTATACTGTGGAGAAAAAATAGAGGATTAATTTACACTTAAGAAAAGAATTTGTAATATGGAAAACTTAGATTAAAAAAAATATCAAAACAGATTTTGGACTATAGTTTTGGAAGTTTAGGAAGGGAAGGAAGTTTACAACTTGAAAAATCTTTGAATGCCTTCAAAAAAAACAAGGTAGGTTACAGAACTGTAGACACCTGAATCTGGAAAATAAATTGTAAATAGGATACATACTGGACTAAACCATAGGGAATAAATGATTTAAAGCTCTTGGAAAAGAGGCCAGACGTTGTTTTGACGTAGCTACCCATTTTCTGGTTGTTTGAACTGCATGTGATCAGTCACAGAGTATTCTATCTGTTTTTCCCATTTTTTTTTTCTTTTTCTTTGAGTGTTTCCTTTCCTTAGAGCTTTTTTCGCAGAAGCAACACAAGCTCTAGCGATGGGCTCAGCCATACCCTGCTTTGGGACCACTGAAAGCTCATGAAACAGGGTGTGTCTGGCTTCCTCACTTAGCTCCATCTACAACTCTTGCACTACAAACACCTGGGCACCTGCATCCAACATAATAGGATAGACAGATTCCTCACAGGACATCTAAATGGCAAGCTAGGAGTGCTTTCAAATGTGGGCTCTAGCCACTTCACTATTGCACAATTGGATGAGAGTTAATGTGCACCATGGCCAATTCCACTACCTTTTGCATGTTACTGTCACAGAGAGTAAGTTCAAAAACTGGTAAAGGAAAAGGCTTGGGGACACTTTAGTAGAATACTCCTGTATATGCTATCAAGGGAGTAGGACTTTACATCAGCTGCAGATCCTTACCTACTGAAACACCTCTGACTTTGACTCATGCTATGAGAACAGTTCAGTTCCTAGAAAGAGAAATTAAATGAATTCAAACAACTGTAATGTTACCTCTATTGTTTTCTCTTTTGCAGAATTTTACATCTATGATTCTTTAATTTAATTATTTCCTTCTGGTCTCTCCTCCTAACTGTACCTGGACAAAGAGAGAGACTGAGAGACAGAGTGGTCAGGCTGTGAAACATAACTGCCAGGCTAAGAAGCATCTGGGATTCAGAGAGGAAGACTCATTACTCTGAACCAACATGTGCTGACTGACAGCCCTGTCCTAAGTCCCTGTAAGGGGAAGAAACTAAGGCAGTTTCCCACCTTGAGGAGGTTATAAGGTGAGCCTTGACCATGAGCAAAAGGTGAGCCTCTCTTTATTCACTGGTTGTCTGTTTGCCATCCAGATAAACCAAGCGAAGTACACCATCCACCTCATTATTTTCTGTGAATACTATTGTTTTGGGTTATTCAGCCTATGCTTATGCAAACAGATGTATATCTTTCTTATTTTTTTTAATAACAGAGTGAATTGACTTTGCATCAGTAAATGAATTTGTACGTGTGCAAACATTCAGAGCACTCTATCAAATTTAAGATAAAGCTCACACCTATAATCATCTTACAGATTGTGTTTTGAAGTTCAGTTCCTCATTAAGTAATACATAATATGCAACATTTCATAAACTTAAGTTACAGAAGTTTATTAGATAACATTATATATATGTAAAGGCATTTCTCTCTTATGTGGTTTCTCAGAAATGTATTGTCTATTCCCAAAAGTTGAGCAGAATTTTTTTTGCCTAAATACACTGCATGAGTTAATACTGAATAAAGCATTTATTTGACGGGGAGGGAAATAGTCTTCTGAAATTCCCTATGCTTTTGTGGCAATGTCTCTCTGCTCTCTTTGTTATTCTTGTCTCTTGTTCACTATTCATCTTTGCCCTTACTACTTCCTTTAACCAGAACAGTTAAACTTGTGCTAAGAGTAATTTGATTTTTGACAGTTATAGGCTGCTGCAGGTGCTTTTTCTTATATTTTCTTGATCTACATCAATGACAGACTATATCAACCCTTCCAGTTCTGTTTCTAATGAGTCAGCAACACAATTATTTACAAAAAATTGTACAATATATAGAATATACAATAAAGAACTGCAAACACCTGAAAATTCACTATGAACATAATCTCAGATATTCTATCACAAGGGGCAACTGCATCCATGAAATATAAAATAAATTGCAATTGTAATATACAACTACTGTAGAATCAAAATACTATAGAGAAAATACAGAGGCTTCTCCAAAAATAGTGCATCCTATATTATTATGTTTGCCCATAGTATTGGAGGTTGATGCTGTGGTATGTCAGTAGAAGTTGAACTTTCCCACCAACATTCCATAAAATTTTGTTGCCATGCAACAGGTGGCAGCAAAGAGGCAGTCATCTTTGGAGAAGAGAAGGTTCAGTGGAGACCTTATTGCTTTCTACAAGTAGTTCCAATACTCCTTCTGATAGGGATCCTGCCTATGTCTTCGTTCCAGGAAATCTTTAAAATGCATAATATGCACTATTTTTCATATTTCCATATTAATACTTTTGATAATTTTAAATTGCCTTGAAAGCATTTTGCCTCATTATCAGCCTTAGTTCATAATAGGTAGAAGAAACCACAGATTAGCATAATAATGACTGATAATGATCACAATGTCTCCATTTCAAAATTACTGTTAAGGAATTAAAAAGGTTGTTTTCAATAGCAGCTATGGATTTGAAAGAAATTTACTACTACTGATGAACTATGAAAATCCAATCTGAAGAGAATCGTAAATCTATTTAGAAAGAAAACATCCTTACCAATTTAAACTCTATGATGAATACAGTCTGCAAGCTGCAGACCCATATTCTGAGACTATTGCTGACTGTATTTACATAGCAAATCAAACACACGAAGGAAGCATGAAAAGAAGATTTGTAAAAGTAGTGATAAGCATGACATTTTCATTTTATGTAAATTCTTATCCTTTATTAACATGTTAAAAATGTAATGATGTTACAGTTTCAGAAATATTTACAATCTGGAGACATTTGCACAGAACACTAGGATAAAAAATATTTTCTGGTAAGTCTATATAGTTCTCTCAATGACTTTTATTAAAGTTAAATCAGAAAAGAAAAACAAAATAAAACAATTGGCAGAATAAAACTTATATATATATATATATATATATATAATATAAACATATATATATATAATATAAACTTATATATATATAAGTGCTGTATGAGACATTCCAGACTGGAGATCTGAATGGATACAATTTTAATATGGATGCAGCATAGATTTATGGAAAAATTCTTGTTTTTCACTATAGTAAACAGGGAATTGTCATCTTTGCACTTGTGGAAGTTTTTTTTTCATAGTAGTGAACGCAATGGCTGTATAAATTTTGTTCTACTGAAGGTTTTTTAGATATATTTGTACTGAAGATAATGTGAGCTACATAGTTACAGTTTTTATTTTACTAAATTTCATTTGATTTATTAGCTTCAATTCCAAGTATATTGTATAATATTGTTTTGCATTCTGATATCTTATTTAGTAAACTAGCTTTCCTCCTCAAATCATTGCCACCATTTTGCTTTTAGGCCATCTCCCTGCTCTTCTCCTTTCCCCCTTCTCCTTTCCCAGGGCATGGGTCCACAGTTCCTCCATCCCATTCATCATGGCACGAGGCTGAACCAGCCTGTAAACCGTTGACAATGCCTTATTTTCCATCCTAGCAGTTTTAGATAGGGTTTAGACATAGGTAAACTGAAATGTAATCTTTTGTCATTTCCCATTATATAGCTTATCATTAGTAATAATGATAGTGGATTTATGATAGATATAGTGGATCAATGGTGGATTACATGTTTAATTTTCTTATTTGCTTTCTTACAAGAAGTAATGTAAGCAGAGAGGAAAAAACAGTCTATCTATCTTGCATGTTTTGACTGCAAAATCTCAACAAAAGTTCTATTGTATTCATGGAATCAATATCTTAAAATATTCTATTCAAGATATCCAGCTCCTTTTTACACAGTCGGTGTTAATAAAAATTAAGAACTGCTACCTTAGAGACACAAAAATTTTTGTTTCAATGTAAATAATGAAAAATGAATATGAATATGACTGCGCTAAACTACTTGATTCAGTGTGTGGTTGCAAACTCAAGCTATAATATTTTATGCATTAAGTTACTCATTCAGACAACCATAACTTTTCAAATCAATGATTCAAATCTTCACTGTAGCATCATATTTATACCAGTTCATAGTTAAAGCTACATATGAAAACAATTCATTAGAGACATAGATCGGTTTGTAACATGAATAAATTATTGTTATAGACTAGATGCACAATTACTGTGAGATAATCTGTAGGAAAAATCTATGCCTAGGTGAAATGGATCTCTCTCTAAATTCTACTGATTATAACAAAATGGAGTCCATCAGGTAACATGAGAGTTTTGTCACGTTGTTCATACAGATATCTATATTTAAACACCTGAATTAACAATTCGATAATCTGGAGTTGAATCCCACCTGAAGCTTTCAATACATTTTCCTAGATGCTTTGTCCCTTTTGAAACCTCTATAATATTTGAGTCATTTATGTAGGGCTAACAAATATTATGCAGGGTGATTTGGCGTTTACACTTTCCTGCATTGTTAGTCGAAGGCCGTCTCAGATAGCACTAAACATCTCTGTTTAGGGAAGATAATAGAGATCTAAAGTAAGGCCTTTTTCTTAAGATACAAATACAAATTTCTGACATTCTGGGTTGGCTATTGTGGGAAAACATTAACATTTCTCTGTCAAAGTATATGCAACGGTTTTGGCTGTGATTGAGTTAATTTTCTTCATAGAGGCTCAGACAATGTCAGTTTTTTTATGATTTTTTGTTGCAAATAATGGCTTTATGTTCTTTCCAAAAGCTATGGTGATTCTCTATATTCCTCACTGAGACTCCTGAGCAAATGACCCTGTGACCGTTTAGCTCTGAGATGTCTTTTATTTTAAGGATTTGTTGATCAGGCACACATGGGAAGAGCTGACATAAAGTTTTGCTCTAACTACTGAGTTAACACTGCTCACCTTTTTCAGTTTATGACAAAAACTTTAAATTGAGTTAAAAAACAGCAACAACAACAACAGAAATAAAAACACCCCCTCACAAAGAAAAAAAGAAAAAATTAATCATCCTCTTTTCTCACTGTAGAAGTTTAATTAGAAAGTAAATTTAATTTACTTTTCAATGGGTAAAAACATATTCCTTTAAGAAAGATTCTTAGGTATAATTTGAGATTATCAAATATTGAAAGTTCATTTGATTCTCCCTTGTGGTGTTTAATACTCTTTTACTCATGTTGTATGCACGTTTACCATTGCTATCTCTTTCTTCATTTTTACTCAGACTGGAATTCCATTTCATAAGACAAGGTAGTTCCCAACTGAATCAGTTTATTTGTGTGTTATGCATGTAGAGAGAGAAAACTAACATAACACACACACACACACACACACACACATACACACACACACACACACACACACACACATATATATATTTTCTTTCCAGTCATACAAGCTAAGGCAGAGCACTGGCTGAAACTTTGAGATTTTTAGGTCATCTAAGACTTAGTTAAAGCTGATGGATTAGTAGTGAAGTACTAAGAAGATAAGTGCTATTTATCACTGTTTATGTATGCTCTTGTTCATACTCTGCTATGAAAAATACTTCCCTGAAATGTTTGATCATTCTATAATTTTGTGCCATAAGTCAGTTTCTTCAGATTTTTGCAGTTTATAGTATTTTGATGCATGTAAATGAGAGAATTGCATGAAATGCTACAAATACCTCCCCAGATAATGAATAAAACTGCATAATTGTATTGTAGCTCTTAATACTAAAACTCAGGTGTAATTATGGAATCACAGGTTGAAAAATACTTTCAAGATCATCAAGTCCAACTATCACCCTGATCTATCGAATCCCAGCACTAAACCATGTCCCTAAGTGACTTGCCCACATACATGTACGAAAACACTACAACTTTTCTGGGCAGGCAGTTGCAACACTTAATCACTCTCTCCATGAAGAAACTCTTTCTAATGTCCAATTGTTATCGTTTTATGATTTTTGCTATATTATTGATATTCCACATCATAACATCATGTAGTATATTCGGAGTTAAAGAGCTAATCTTTAAGCTTCCACCCCTATCAGAAAGCAAAATAACACAACATAATTGGAATTGAGGCTAATGAATCAAATAAAATGAGCCAGAGAGAGAGAGTGTCCGATAAACTGAAGGCCTTACGCTAACACTGAAGGCGGATGGCTGCAATAAACACCTATTGCCAAGCTCGATCCCGAAGGGACAAGAGGGGCCGTCCCATGACCGTGGACAGTTTTCTTTAACTCCCAATACACTACATGAAGAGAAAATCATGTCCCTGGTCCTGTTAACCATGCTATTTCCAAAGCAGGCAAGAAGGCCATTGGCCTTCTTGGGCACAGTGGTGCACTATTAACTCATGTTCAACCAACTGTTGACCAGTAATCGCAGGTCCTTTTCTGCCTTGCAGCTTTCCAACCTGTCATGGTTTTATGATTTTTGTTAATGGCATTCCACATCATAACATCATGTAATGCATTGGGAGTTAAAGAGGTAATGTTCAAGTTCTGAGGGTCAGCAATAGTTCTGGGTACACTGTCTCAGAAGAGAACTGTGTACTCCAGAGGACCATGTGTTGCTTTGCGTTTTTCCATTTTGAATTCAGAGGGAAAGATAAAACTGTTCATATGTCATATATTGTGTTGTTTTGCATTCTGATATCTTATTTAGTAAATTAGCTTTCCTCCTCAGATCATTGTGGTAGTTTTGTTTTTAGGCTCATCCCTTTTCCTTTTCCCTTTCCCCTTCCACTTTCCCAGGGCATGGGCACACGGTTCCCCTGCCCTGTTTATCGCGGATGTAGCAGAGGAGCTACATCCAAGACTCACTGGGAGGTTGACACCACACTTCCCAGTGGCAAAAGGGGAAAAATAATCTGTATTTTATTTCACATAACTGGAAGTGTTAAACGTTATTTGTAACTTCTTGTTCCCGCTTAAAAATTTCACATACTGGAAATACTCTCTCAAAGCAATAAAATAATTTTAATTAATCAGAATATATTGGTTAAAGTGCATTCAATTATTCAAACTTTATAAAGTGAAATTGAATATTTTCCTTTCAAAAAGATGTTTTTAAACTCCAAAGTAGAGTTTTTTAGTGAGAAAATGTAAATAATTTTGAAAATTGAAAAATTTTCATCAGTTACCTCAGCTTTCCCCATAATAAAAACAAAATCATTTCTTAAAGAAAACAAAGCAAAAAGGTATTTTCAGGAAATCTGTTTCTAAAATCATAATAAATACCTTAAAACTGGAAAGATAATGCTACCAATGTCCCTTTTTCCTATAACATGCAATTATCACCCCTTAAAATGTCTATCTGATAGAGGTGAGCAGAATCTCTTACAGTTTAACTAGCTATGTTTTGCTGTAAAGCTATCTGTGGATCTTCAAGTTGGAGGAAACACAGCAACACCAGACCAGAATTCAGAAGAGAATGTTTTGTATACAAAAGGAGTCTGAACAAAATCGTACAGTACTTTCTACAATGGCTATTAAGATTCAAGTGAAGCAAACTAAATGGCAAAAACTGAAAGAATATTAGTGGAAAGGAACCTTCTTCCCAGCTGAATACTTCATATTAATTACTGTTGAAGATGAACAGTAACTCTGATTTGATATGGCAGTTTAAATGTTTCTGTAATATAAGCGTGTTGGTTTTTTTTTTCCCCCCTAGAGAATTCTGTTCCCAGAGATTTCTGCCAGTTTGAATTGTCCTTGTAGAAGAAAAATTCCCATGGCTTTTTAATTGTTGTTTTCATTTTTATTTTCTCCATAAGCATTTTATTTGTTTTTCTTAAATCCCAGTTTTAATTTCCACAATATTTGAAAAGAAAATAATTGCCTATAGAAGTTGCAAGGTAACAACAAAACCTTTATTCATCATGGAGGAGCTCAAGAACAATGCTTAGAACTAGACACAGCTTCCTAACAGCAGTTAGGAACAATGCAGGGACACTGCAAAAGCATCTTGATTGTACCTCAGCTTACACTACAACATAAAGAGGAGAAACCATCCTTAATTCCTTTCACAGAGATAGAATGTGAAGAATAATGCTTGTTTTACTTTGCTGATACTTTCTACATTTTCTTTTTGGTACGTACAGTTTTGTGGATAACAACAGTATTAAAAAAGATGGGTATTTAATGCTATTACAAGGGAGAAATAAAAGGATCAAAATATGGTTGTTGTAAGGAAAAGAAACTATCATAATGAACAAGTGAAAAATATATTTAAAAAAGAAGAAAAAGGAAGAAGAGGAAGAAGATGTATATGATAAAATAAAACATCAGTTTTACAAATTCAGATCAGTTTTTAAGAAATATCCATTCCAGTGGAAATGCTACATTTTGTAGGAAAAATTAAAACATTCATACAAAATGAAACTGATCTTATCTTTCTCTACAATATAAGTAAACCTGAAAAACCATTCTTATATTCGGATAATAATTGAAATTAACCATACGAAGTAATTTCCCAGATTGTCAGAGGTTTTTCTGGCTTTCAGGTCTCATTAAAATTAATGAGGTCAAAATTACTCTGTACTTATGAAGTAGTGGGATTGCACAGTGAGATAACAGAATATGGCTTCAAGTTCTTAATTTTAGACATCATCATTTGGCAAATGTTTCCAGTAAATATTTCTGACTGTGTGAAGTTGCGATCCATGGAGCATTTCTGCCATTCTATGATCACCATGCAGTGTTACACATTTAAGATTATCTAAATTATTAATTCTATTAGTGTCTTGAAGCATTAATCCTGGACAATGCCATAAAGACAGAATAGATAGCTACATATGAGATCAGAATTGTAATGTTGCCAGCTGATAAAGGTTAAAAACATTAGAGCTGATTTTTCCAGTAGGACACAGCATGATAGAATTTAATTGTAATCTTGCTTCATTACCCATCACATTCTCTATTAAATAGTAAAATGATTGTCTTTATGTCTTTATTTCTCACTTCCTAAATTACAGTCATTGGGGAAAATAAACCAGCATTCTTAAACATTAGAATGCGTTACTTTATATTGAAAATTATTTCATTTCTAAATACATAAGAATTTATAGTTCATTTTCTCTGAAGACGGACTTTCAGTTTTACTTTTAGTACTTTTGAAGCCATTTTTGTAGATTTAACTACATATTATATTTTACCACCAAATAAGGAATCTTATCCAAATAAGGATTTACAATACTACTGTATATCAGAGAATGTCAGTTCCTATAAAAATGAAGTGATTAAGGGCTTATGTATAGTTATCATCCTAAAAATAACCTATGTTAATAGAGACACAAGATCTCCTGAAGAGCCTAGGAATTCTTCTTAGTGGTAAGAGTAGTAGTAACAATTATGAATTAGCAGAATATTAAATTATTAATTAGTATATTAGCAAGAATCTGATTTAAAGCACTGGAATGAGAGGTAGTCTAGCCCTCATCTCCAAACCTAATTGTGTCTGCCAAGCTAAGTGTGCTTACATCTGAAAAGGATTATGTTTTCTTCCTTAGGAATTATTCTGAAGCCAGAAATATTGATTTAATTTAATTGCTCTCTTAAAGACAGTTAACCTTAGATTATTTATTTATTTACTTTGAGCAGAATGACTGAAATAACTTGAGTTACTCCAGTAAAAACTCTTTGTAAATCAGAATAACACTTTAAATATTGTGAGAATATTTAACACTAAATATACGGTCTCCTCCAGAAATCAATCATACAATATACCTTCAGTTTCATGTTAGAAAGTTTTAAACAAAAACTATAATCACTTGGATCTATAACAACTTACAAATTATCTGATTTGACACCTTATGGAGTTTCACTTTAGAATTTAAATCATGTTTAGCTTTAAAAAACTTATTTGGTTGAAAATCTGCTGTTTCCATAAATGGAATATATTTCTCATATCCCTGAACATCTAGATAGAGCCTGGGAGAGCAAAATCCCTCACAGTTTGAGCAAAGAGCAAGTCTGAGATGACCTGATGAGACTGAATGTGTGCAAATCTGTGGAGTTGGATGATATGCATTCCAGGATCTTTAACAAGCCGGCTGATACACTATCCAAAATACTCTTAATCTTATTCCAAAAGTCCTGGTTGTCAGGGGAAGTCTCTGATGACTGGAAAAAGGGAAACATCTTTCCCGTTTATAAGATGGACAGGAACACTGAGGAAACTACATGGTGTTGACCCTGACATCTGTGAAGATCCTGGAACAGATGCTCCTGAAAGTTATGTTAAGGCAAATATAAGATGAGACGGTGATCTGAAAGAGTCCGCACAGTTTTAACAAGGGCAAATCATGCTTGGCCTGTCCAGTGGCCTTCTACTTTGGAGTGATGACATCAGTAGACAAAGGAAGAACAATTGATATAATCCATATGGACTTCTGCAAGGCCTTTGACATGGTTCTACGCCACATCCTTATCTCTAAATTTAGGTGATATGAATTGGAAGAGCAGACTAGTTGGTAGACAAGAAATTGGTAGGAAAGTCACAGCCAGATGATTTTGGTCAATGACTCTATGTCCAGGTGGAGAGTGGACATAAGTGGTGTACTCCAGTTGTCTGTTTTCAATGTAGTACTCCTCAAGATCTACATCAATGACATAGATGATGGGATCAAGTACACTCTCAGTAAGTTTGCATATGACACAAAGCTGACTGTTGCAGTAGATAGACAGAAGTAAGGGATGCTATCCAGAGCATCTTGGACAAGCTTGAAAATTGTACCCTCATGAAACAAATGAGGTTCAGTAAGTCTAAGTGCAAGGTGTTGCATTTGGATCAGGCAATCATGAGTACAGTCTGAGAGAAGAACTCAAAAAAAGCTGCGTGGAGAAGGACTTGGAGATACTTGTGGACAGAAAGTCTGACTTAAGCCAAGAGTGTGCACTTGCTGCCTGGAAGGCCAATAGTATCCTGGGTTACATCAAAAGATGAAACGCCAGCAGGGTGAGGGAGGTGATTGTCTCCCTTTACTGTGGCCTTCTGAGAACCCATCTGGAGTACTGCATACAGGCCTGGGTCCACCAGTGCAAAAGAAATTGAGCTTTTGGAGTGGTTCCAGACATGGGCCACAGAGGCGGTCAGAATGCTGTAGCAACTTTCCTAGGAAAAAAGGTTGAAAAAGCTGGATTTGTTTAGCCTGAAGAAAAAAAGGTTCTAGGAAGACCTCACTATGGTCTTCCATTACTTATAGGGAGCTTATAAATAGGAGGGAGACTGTTTTTTCACATGGTTTGATAAGACATGGGGGAATTACTTTAAATTAAAAGAGGGGTGATTAGGGTTAGATATATGGAATTGGACTTGAAGACCCTTGTGGGTCCCTTCCAGCTTAGGATATTCTATGATTCCATGACTGGGCAGAAATTCTTTACTTAGAGGGTGGTGAGACACTAGTAAAGATTGCCCAGAGAAGTTGTGGATTCTCCATACCTAGGACATACTCAAGGCTTGGCTGGATGGAGTAAAGGGTAACTTGTTCTAGTGGCTGGCAATGCTGCCCACAGTAAGAGGATTGAAATCTGCTGATCTTTAAGGTCCCATCCAACTCAAGCAACTCTATGATTTGATGATTTTTTGATTTTATGAATGCTACAAATGTAGCTTTTAGATTTAAAAATTAGATATAAAAATATATATATTTTAATTTTTAGTAATAAATGACTCCTTGCATATACAGGCTGTGAATGGCAATAGCAAAGTTCATTTTAGAATGAAATTTGTAATATCTAAACACAACAAGCACTTTGTTTTTTAAAATACTGAGCAATCATTTGAGTTTGGTACTGAATCCTCTTTTACTGCTTAACAGCAGGAAGATCAAAATAATGCTTTATTACAAAATGCTGATGAGGTTTTCCATGAATTCACACAGTATTTTGATCAAAGGTATGGTGTCAGATAAAATTGGATAACACTGACTGTTTAATACTTGTTTCTGCATTATCACTCTTACTAATAGAAAGTATTTCTCTAAGTATAGTAAAATATCTCTTGTGTATTTACTGTCGCAATTATTCTTATACATATGATAATGAAAGTTCAACCTAATTTTTTTTGTACAGTTAGAAATATGTAAACATTTCTGTCAGTTTCCGTTATAACTCTGCACCAAGGAAGATTTAGATTAGACCTGAAGAAACATTTTTTCTCTGAAAGAGTGGTCAGGCCTAGGGAGAATGGCCTGCCTAGGGAGGTGGTTGAGGCACCATCCCTAGCGCTGTTCAAGAAGCGTTTAGGTGGGGTCCTAAGGGATTTGATTTAGTAGCTTAGTGGGTAGGGATGGTGATAGGAGGATGGTTGGGCTAGATGATCTTGTAGGCCCTTTCCAACCTTATGAACCTATGAACCATTGGCCTTCTTGGCCACCTGGGCACACTGCCGGCTCATGTTAAGCCGAGCATCAACCAACAATCAACAGCCTTTCCCTCATCTACCTGTCTGGTCACCCAGTCATAGAAGGAGATGAGGTTGGACAAGCACGACCTGCCCTCTGTGAACCCGTGCTGGCTGGGTCTGATCCCCTGGTTGCCATGCATGTGTCGTGTGATCTCCCTCAAGATCATCTGCTCCGTAACTTTCCCTGATACTGAGGTCAGGCTGACAGGCCTGTAGTTCCCCGGGTCTTCCTTACAGCCTTTCTTGTAGATGGGAGTCACATCGGCAAGCCTCCAACCTTCTGGGACCTCTCCAGATTACCAGGAATGCTGATAGATGGTAGAAAGCAGCTTGGCAATCACCTCTGCCAGCTCCCTCAGCACCCTTGGCTGGATCCCATCTGGTCCCATGGACTTGTGGCAGTTCAGATGGAAGAGCAGGTCTCTGACTGTCTCTGCTTGGATCACAGGGGGTGTATTAAGTGCTCTGTCCCAGACTTCCAGGTCAGGGCAAAAAATACACTGAGGATAACTGATCTGTCTATTAAAGACAGATGTGAAGAAGGCATTGAGAACCTCAGCCTTTTCCTTGGCTCATGGACTCATGGACTGCTTCCTCTGCGCAGTATTATATTTCCAGCATATATCAGGGAAGTTGAAGTCCCCCATGAGAACAAGTGCTGGCCATTGTGCAACATCTACGAGTTGCTTGTAGAACACCTCATCTATCTCTTCATCCTGACTAGGCAGTCTATAACAGACAACCAACACGATGTCACCCCTACAGACCATCCCCCTGTTCCTTATCCATAGACACTTTATCATTTCCAACCTCAAGCTCTTCAACATCAAAACACTCTTTGATATAGAGAGCTATGCCACCACCCTTTCTTCCCTGTCTATCCCTTCTGAAGAGCTTGTAGCCATCAATCCCAGTATTCCAGTCGTGGGAGGGTTCTGACGATGTTTCTGCAATAGCCACAAGGTCATAGTTAGCCTGCCTCACAATGGCTTCAAGCTCCTCTTGTTTGTTGCCCATGCTGTGTGCATTGGTATAGATGCACTTCAGCTGAGACATCTGCCTCACCCCCTGCTCCAGCTCAGCCCCCCTGGGCTCTTTACTAGTAAGTCCTGTTTTAACCCCTTCCCCCGTCACAGCTATTTTAAAGCTCTCTCGATGAGTCCAGCTAGCTCCTGTGCTAGGATTCATTTCCTCCTTTGAGACAGGTGCATTCTATCAACAGATAACAGGCTAGGAGCTGAGTAAACTGACCCATGGTCAAAAAACCTGAAGTGTCTGTCTCTACACCAGCCTCTCAGCCAATTATTCAACACCTGTGTTTTCCTGTGTAAATGGTGTTGTCTGTCTGCACAGTGGTGGAAAATCATCCTAAACCAAATCTACACAAATCAAATCCTACAGAAATCTCTTTCCTTTATGCAGACACAATGCTAAAGTAGCTGGATGTTTCAGTGACTGTTATTATTCTATTTATTTATTTATTCATTTTTACTATTCCACAGATTTAGAAAATGATTAAGAACTGGTATGTTTAGGAGAGTTGTTGCAAGAAGACTACTGGATTGGTGGGCTGAAGTTGATTGGCACCTTACATAGACTGCTTCAGAGAATCAAACTCCTAGGCTGTGATACTGTAACTAAATGACATATAGTACAATTACTGTGGGAGACACAGAAGAATACTAAAATAATCGTGGCCCCTTGGCAGTACTGCTGTGTAATAAAAACATAGGGATTAAATGACAAATAACTCTAAATTGAATGATTTTCACAGCTTTAGTGCCTATTAAGAAAACTGTTGATTTATTTTCAACAATCCAGTATCTATTTCCAGAAGGCAAAGTCAAGGTCACGTATTCTTGCTGAAAAAAATAACACTCATACCCCCAGAAACTAAACAAAATAGTAAAAGATTTAAAACAGATAGTTTTTCAAAAAACATCAAAATCCTTTCAACTATTGAAGTAATATCCTCATCCCTTAATTTTACTTTCTTCCTTGATTGTCAAGTAGCAGTCTTTGCTCATACTGGCCCTTCATTGGCAAACTAAACAAGTACAAGGGTCAAGCACTGACCTAAAAAAACTGAGATTTTTTTCACTACATGATCTGTTGCTCACTTTTAGCCTGTTCAAGCTAGTATGTTCCCACGTAATCATTTGAAAATACATAAAGGCAATTTACATCACAGACAACTCCCAGTCTGAAATTACAATGTATTGCCTTACTTTCAAGCATAAGAGAAGGCAAACATTTGGACTCAAGCTATTTCATGAAACTCAGAACCAAAGGACAGCAGCTCCTGAAACATTTTATTTATTAGTGGTCCTGTTGTCTCACAGAAAAGCTTTGAGCACTTTATGAATGAATTTCCATCCTCAGCATTTCATTGCTTCTCCACAAAGACACTGAGGGCACTGCGCCCATCCACGTTGCCAGAAGCACTTGGATGGCCTTCAGGCCAAAAGGAAGAGAGGGATAAAGGAAACAAAGTCTGTGTGGGAGGTCAAGCTGACATCAATACACACCCACTCCCTACTTCAGGCAAAACATAGTCCAGTCCACTTAACTACCAGAATACCTACTGTACCCCAAAAGATCAAGAGGCACAATGGGACACAGTAGAGGACAATGATACGTTCTGGAACTACTGGAACAACAGATGGACCTAAATTCATCGTTACTCTGTTTCCCACCACGCTGCTATTTACCTTTGTCTCCATCTGTTCTTTCTTGTCATGAGCTTATGTTGTCAGTGCTCTGGATCAGTGACCGCAACTTGCCAAGCACAGTAGGGTCCTGACTGCTGTTCAGAGACAGGCTCTTAGAATGTATATTCACAAGGGAAACTTTTTAAAGTTACTATTCAGCAAAACTTACACTACCCAATCCAGACTGCTAGATGCTTTGTGCTTTATTTAAAAAGAATTTGGTGTTAGAGAATTAAATATGTGAAAATCAAAACACAGACTCAGAGAATTACTCTCTTAAAGTTAGATAGTAAGAATAGTAGTTAGATAGTAAGAATAAGTAGGGAAAAATTGAAAGTAAGGATATAGTCACCTAAGTCACAACTACAGAGAACATTTAGAAACGTATGGCATGTCAGAATGGCATGGCGTTCGCACAGGGCATGTCAGTAGGAAGGATGAGGATGGCAGAGTATATCTGTGCACTTGAGAGACCAACGTGCCTATCAGCCACTCCCAGACATGGTCTCCACTAGGCAGAAAGCTCTGTCAAGAAAGAGTGTGGAGAGTTAGATGGAGTTCCTATGTGGTGGTTCACTTCTCTGGCTACAGTGAGTGTCTGCGCCTGTTGTTGCTGGTGCAGGGTGGCAGGGATTCCACCCACATGAGGTGTGAGCAGGTCGATGATCTGCTCAGTGTAGTAATGATGCTCAAGGAGGAGGTAGAGAGATTAAGGAATATCAGAGAGTGTGAGCAGGAGATAGATTGGTGGAGTAACTCTGTTGACCTGACAAGAGAGACACTGGGGTGATACCTCCCAGACAGTGGTTGACACCCTCCCCTGCCATCACTGAACAGAGGGATGGAATTTAAGGGAAGAGGAGAAGAAGAAAAAGGTCCCAGCTTGGTGTCACAGGCAACCTCCATCCCAACCTACCTACTCTTCAATGGCAGGGAAGAACACTGAAAGGATCAGGAAAAACCATGTCATGAATACATAGCTGAGAGGCTGGTGTGAATGCAGGAAATTTGTTTTTGACAAACAATCTACTCAGCACCAGACCTGTTGGCTGAAGATGGTTCTCATATGTCTCAAGGGGGGAAACAGATCCTAGCCCAGGAACTGGCAAAGTCATTGAGAAGGCTTTAACCTAGACATGAAGAGAGAATGGGATAAAAACAGTTCTGCTAAAGATGAGCCTAGGGATGACAGGGCTGGAGATGAGGCAAGGGGCTCAGCTCAAGAACATCTACACCAGTGCACACAACAAGGGCAGCAAACAGAAGAAGCTAGAGACCATTGTGTGGAAGGCAAACTATTATTTAGTTGCCATTATGGAAACAAGGTGGGATTAAGCCCACAACTGGAGTGCTGCAATGGATGGCTATAAGCTCTCCAGAAGGGGAAGACAAGGAAGGAAGAGTGGTGGCATGGTTCTCTGTTACAGATTGTTTTGATACTGTTCAACCTGGGGTTGTGAATGATAAGATTGAGTCTCTATGGGTAAGGATTAGGGGGAAGACCAACAAGGTGGACATCCTGGTGGAGGTCTGTCATAGTCTGCCTAACCAGGATGAAGACCTGACCTGTAGAGAACCCTAACCCGACCTGTAAGGAGGTGTGCTGCCTCCCTAGGGCCCAGGTCAGAGATGTTACCAAAAAGCCAATTTCTCAAAAAGCATAATGCACTGCATTTCACCCTCCTATGTACTGGCTTCTGCTTAGTCAGTTCCAGTCATGCACTGATATGTTGTTGCTGTAATGGATCTGTGCCTGGATAACTGTAATGGATCTGTGCCTGTGTCATGATGCTGTGGGCAGAGTGCTGGGCTGGTCCACACGTTGGATAGGCTTGTGCTAGAGGAAGCATTCTAAGAAATAAGTTCCAGGAAATACTAATTAGAATATAAATGTATCCCTTTTCATTCTTCATTATAAATAACAAATCAAAATAAAGAATATTAAAGCTTAAACACTCGGAGTTTTAAAAATTATTGTCCAAATTTTCTGTCCATTAGAAGCTGCCCTGGACAGGCAAGAGAAAATTCTGAGGGGATAAAACTGGTTTTGTTATTCCAAAACAATTTCTTAGGCTACTCTTGGTGAAGAAACATTAAGTGAAGTGAGATGAAGAAAAGACTGAGGAGAAAGTATAGTTTTATTGTCAATGCAGTTCATAGTACATAGAGAATTGTAACCTAACTTCTTTCAAAGATCTCCTGTGATCTTAGTTATAACACTTAGACAGACCCCTACATATGTGCATAATGAACACAGTGACTTTTATTTTCTAGACATACATTAAGAAACATAAAATCAGATTAAAAGAAGTAGCACAAAGTAACAACTGCAGCTAAAGCTACCTGAAGCTGCCATGTGGGCTGCTATTATTCTTTAGGATACAGAATTTTCCAAGTAATCAAAAAAAGCAGGGTCAGTTTACAATTTTACCTTACATATCAACCATGATTTGAGAAAAAATGTGTACTTATTTAATTAACCTTGTAGTGGAAGTGAGATTATTAAATATCATTTACATTTACCTCTAAACATACCCCAGCTTGACCAACTCTCAATCTCTTCTGACTAGATACATATTCCATCTTTCTCATTTACTGACTGCTTTTCCTCTGCTTGATATTTACTGTGTCTGCAGCCTTGACTGTCTGCCATTGCCTGTACCTGTGTCTCTATTCCGTACTTCTTTCTACAGACTCTTCTTTCCAGTGAGGTGCAATTCTTGCTTTTCTCTGTTCCCTGAGAAATGACAGCTGCAATAAAAGGCTTAGACAGGCAGAGCATGCCCATACAATCTATTCAAAGAGTGAATCCCTGAACTAATCTTGGTGAGATAGTAGTTTAAGCTCCAGTAGCAGTCTAGCAGAATTTTTTTTACTTTGTGTAGTAAATATTTAAGAGTTATTGAACTGATTTGGCTCAGATACACCATGAGGCCTGAAAGATTTTTATTTATAAGGACTGATACTGATGGTGAAGAAAGCTGGCATAACCTGAGAAATGAAAAGCAATGACTTTTTAAGCAACAATTAATAAAGTTTTTTAAAACACATTCTTTCTAGAATAGAACCTTAAATTATGAAAAAAGAAGCCTTTGAGTGGTTAGATTAATGAAATGTGAATCATATAAAAAGCATGACACAAAGAAAAAGGTGTGTTTCAGAAGAATAATATTCATTGTCAAAACTACCCGTGAAAGTTGTTACAATACATTCATTTAAAAACATCTGCAATATCTGCAGTATCTCTTTAATGACAAATCGTGATTCCACAACCTGTTTGTGAGGACCTTGATCAGTTCAGTTTGACAACAGATCAAAGCTAGTTGAAGACATACAAACAACATGTTTTGTTATGCTGTGAGAAATTAATATGAAATGAGATCTGTGGGGAAGTTATGTATGTGCAAGCATACTTCCAGAAATTTATCTGATAGAGATCTCAGTAGCACAAATACCTGCTACTGGTCATCAGCTTTAAGGGCTAAAGATATTTTCAGAGTATAATATTTCAGTGTATTCAGAAGAAAGTATTCCTCAGAAAGTATAGCAAGAACCATATTACTATCTTTAGAAAATTCCTGAAGACTATTTTAAAAGACAAAAATACTCTAGGTATTAGCCAAAAGACTAGGAATGTCTAATATATGCAGGGTTGCAGAGATGCTTTAGAGCAATTTTGCAGAATATTTCAAAAGATGAAAGTATTTTAAGCCTTCCATGTTAATGGAATTAACTAGTAGAACAAAATACATCTTTGCTGAACTTGTATTTTGATACCTAAGCATGTTTAATATTTTAGTCTTATGAATAATAAGCATGTAAGTACTAATGATACTGAATTTAAGCAATGCAGCAGTAAAGATGAACTGAAAAGACTTCTGTGAAATGGGCATCACGATTCATTATAAAGGCTAAAAAAAACCAAAATCTGTCCAACTTTCATTTTGAGATACATTCACTTTTCACCCACTCCCAGAAATTATTAGTTTATTATAGAGAAATAGTAGCCTCACATGCAGAAGATCCAAGAAAGTTTACATCAGAAACATCATTTCTATTGAATTGGAAGAATTTAAGATACAGGGTGACCTTTTTTAAGGGAAAAAGCATTCATCAGGTTCTCCTTTGACATCTTAGCTTCATATGTCTTGTCCATATTTTAAGAAAATACATCTGCATCATTATAGTCCACCTATGCCTTGACAAAATAATTATTTAAGAAAATAATTTACAAAACAAACAACAACAAAATCAACCTACAAACTCCCCAGTGGTTATCTTGCTTTTCAGAATCTCAGAATCAACTAGCTCCATAGATACAGAGGTGTCGTTGAACATCTATGGTTATTTATTTTATACATACAAACATATGTTCTGGGAAATGGAATGACAATTTAACATAGATAATCACGTAATCTCCCATGACAGTAAGGAGGAGATGATGATAGTAACTTTAAGCACAGGAAAGCAGATGAAGATTTAAGTCCTTCCCAGATGACTAAGCTAGTACTCACATCTTCCCTATTTGAGAAAATTAAATAATGGTAAAAGCAGTGGTAACAATTAAAAGAGGTAAAAATTATCTGAATAATGAGAGAATATTGTTTATTTAAATAAAAACTAAAAATAAGTCAACTTGTCTGCAGATACTACAAGTTACTATTATAACACTTCATTATGGATAAGAAACCCCTTTACTCTTATAAATGAAACTGGATCAGCACTCAGCTAGGAATGAAAGAATTATCATACCCTTAAGGGAATTGGGAGAAAAAGGGGATATGACATAATGGAAGAGGTAAATATCTGTGGTTTTCTTTTTATTTTTTTCCTCAGGATTTTTAAAATTTTTTTAGCCTAACTTGGTTGTACATGATTTGCTTTCCTATTCCAACAGGCAGCTTCCTGCTTTCTCTTAAGTTAGATTCAAATTGCCTCTTCTCATCTCCCCTTCTGTCCCTAGGAATCTTGTATTCTTGGCAGAGTAGTAAGATAGATAACATCTGTTACCCTCTCTTTGTCCACCAATGCCATCATTCCATCATATGTCAAATGTTCAAGCCGTAGAACTATACATACATACATATATATATATATATATATTTTTTTTTTGTCAATTAAGGACTATGAGACCATTTCAAGGTCTCAGAATTATGATATTTAGTTGAAATTTCTTCATGGCTGGATTTTTAGAAACTGGTGAGTGCCCACCCTCAGAAAATCTGTTTTCTCAGAGTATTCTTAGGATTTTGATTGACAAGAAGGCTAAGACTGAGATGGTTGAAAATGCTATTGTGTCCCCCATCCCTGCTGTTCTATAGCCATATTCTGAACCATGGCAGTTGCACCTCATCTAGTTCTCTTTGGGAATCTGATTTACAAGCAAAATATGCATAAGAATAGGGCAGGTAAAGGGGAGAGGTAACTTATTTTGCCTCCCAAGCCCATATTGTCTTCCCACATGCATTGAAGAATGCCCCATGGAGATGACTTTTCTGAAGAATAACACTCAGCAAATTCTGAGCCTCTTGTAGGGTTTCCTGTTTGAACAGTGAAACCTATGGATAGTAATCAAAAACCATATATTACACAATATTAGTTGAGAAATATGAAAGATCTCTTGAAATTTTTTTTAGACTGTAGATTTCATCCTTCATCCTAATCAGGCTGCCCATCATACTGCACAATCTATAAAAGTGAGCGTCCTCTAACAGCTCGAGTACTGTGTTCAGTTTTGGGCCCCTCACTACAAGAAGGACATTGAGGCCCTGGAGCGTGTTCAGAGAAGGGCAACAAAACTGGTGAGGGGTCTGGAGCACAAGTCTTATGAGGAGCGGCTGAGGGAGCTGGGATTGTTTAGTCTGGAGAAGAGGAGGCTCAGAGGAGACCTTATTGCACTCTACCACTTCCTGAAGGGGGGTTGTGGTGAGGAGGGGGTGGGCCTCTTCTCCCTGATAAATAATGACAGGACGAGAGGGAATGGCCAGAAGTTGCACCAGGGAAGATTTAGATTAGACCTGAGGAAGCATTTCTTTTCTGAAAGAGTGATCAGGTACTGGAATGGCCTGCCTAGGGAGGTGGTTGAGGCACCATCCCTAGCGCTGTTCAAGAAGTGTTTAGGTGAGGTCCTAAGGGATTTGATTTAATTTAGTAGTTGGGTAGAGATAGTGATAGGAGGATAGTTGGACTAGATGATCTTATAGGTCCTTTCCAACCTTATGAACTTATGAACTTATGAACTTTATTATTATTGTGATTATTTTAAACACCTGAACAGGTAAAGTGATATGCATTGTCTTTTGGGATAGGAAAGAGTAATCCTTCTGGACTTTCTGGAACCTGGACAGACCATTAACTCTGACCACTTCATCATGATGCTGACTAAGCTGAAGGCTTGAACTTTCAGAATCAGGCCAGAGAAGAAGATAACCTTTCTGTTGCAACAAGAAACTACTAGCCCCATACAAGCAGGAAGATTGTGGAGCACATTGCCTATCTTGGTTGGTCTGTCCTACAGTACTTATTGCATAGTCGGGATATTGTGCCTTCTGATTTTCATCTGTTCAAGCTCATCAAAGATGGATTATATGGGCAACATTTTCCTGACAACAATGCCATCATAGCAGTTGTGAAAGAGTTACCTCTATTAGTGCAGATTTTTACAAGTGTGGCATGTAGGTTCTTGTTCATCACTAGTAAAAATATATAGCTAATGGTGGTGACTGTGGAAAAAGTAGTGTTGTAGCTAAGAATTTGCTTTATCAAATAGTGTTTCTGTGCAGTTTGTTTCTGTTGTAGTTTCCATGGAAATAAATAGGAGACATTACTTTTGGAGTTTCCTATGTAAATGGATGTACAAGTAAAGTCCAAACATTTCAGTGTCCCTAGCTTTACTGAAAAATACTGCAAAACTGAAGGTAGTAAGAGTCCCGCTAGAAGAGACTTAAGATTCACAGGCAACGAAGACCTTCCTGGATTTCTGAATGATTTTAATGCAGAATAAGCTTGCTGTTCTATGTCAAAAGCATTTTGATGTAGAGAAATATTTTCCCAAGCATTTAGCAGATGGGTCTGAGGTTTTTCATAAAGATGACTAGTTCAGAAACGATTGTATTTTGGTTTCACAGGTATGTAGGCTTTAAATATGTATTATTCCCTTGCAAATTACATTTTCTAGAGTATTATACTCTGGGAGGAATTATTCATAAACGGCACTAATGAGTGTCAAACTGCATTGCAAGGCATGTTGAAAATTGTCCTATTAATTAATGGAGTAATTAAGCTTTTGTCAGTGACATATCGTATTTCTGATAGGAATAGATGGCCTGTGTAAGTCTGTGCTAGGCAGCTATCCAGGCAGCCACAGTGTTTAATGGATGACAGCAATTTAGTCCAGGTTTACAGTGATGGGACCACCTGCATGGGGTTGAGCTGACAACCTGCATATACAAACAGCACTTTTGCACTTTTTCCCAGTAAAATTGTCTTAGTTTAAATTGATGTAGCTCTCCCTAGGATGACACATTAGCTTTTGGCCATTAAACCGTAAGTACTGTTTCTCCGAGCTTTTGTGACAAAAATGCCAATTAACTTCCAACTTTCATTTCCATTTAATTTTGTATTCTTATTATATTTGCATATTAATGTGAACATGATGCAGAACTGTTAGATTAAAATACCTTGCTAAAGCTAATAGCATGTAATATATATTCTTTGAGTGTAAGTTATGAAAAAAAAAACTTTTAGAAAAATACATTTCCAAGTTAAAACAAAACAAAATACCTCTTTGGGCATATCTCCCATCATCTCTAACCCCATCAAAAAAAGGTATGGGTAATATGTACAAAGATGAACACCTGAAATTAGGAATAGGAAAGAGAGAAAAATTCTAAGTGCAAATCAACTCAATTATATATATGTATATATATATGTATATATGTATATATATATGTATTAT
Organism: Cyrtonyx montezumae; assembly: GCF_038088225.1. NCBI lineage: Eukaryota > Metazoa > Chordata > Aves > Galliformes > Odontophoridae > Cyrtonyx > Cyrtonyx montezumae. Next base: position 10,157,905 of record NW_027072034.1, on the reverse strand, counting down.
CTTACTCTCTAGTTTTAGTAATTTATATCCTGCCTTTTTTTTTTTTTTTGTCTTAGAATTGAATCCTGAACAGAAAGAGCATGAAAGAGGAAAACTGCAATGGTGGGCTGATTTTACTTCAATGTGGTTACACTGCCCATATGGTCAGATTTATTGCCTGCACATCTTAGAATACATCTGAGTATTTTCAAAGTTGGATGAAGTAGATTTATTGAGACAGCCCTGACATAAAATATCCACTGTCTTGCTCAAGATAAAAAGCAGCAAGCTATCTTCAGCAAAATGATCAGTGCAGTTAAACACTGATTTGTGGCTGACCACTTTGACAACGCACTTCTTGCAAGCAAGACACAATGGAATGGCAGGGAAAGATCTTTTGCTGATCAGCTCTATATTTCCCCCATTTTCTAGTTTCAGACAATTAAGAGTCTATGTTCTTTCAGTTTCATGATGCTGCTAAACCTTTCAGAATTTAGACATTCAGATTTGCACAGCATATTTAACATAATTAAACTGAAAATGTCTTAGTTTAAATTGTTGAGCTAAATTTATTTCTGACATTTAGAACTGACGCAGACTCACAACAGTGATGAAAATATAAAACCTAAATACAATACGAAGATGACAATGTATGTGCAACAGTTATTGCCTTATCCCATCAAAAATTCATGATTTGGGACTGAAAATTCATTTAGTTTCTGCAAAAACAGAAGATTTTGAAATTGACTGAATAGATCAAACAAATATGACACATGGTCAAATCTTCCTCATGGTCAAGAAAACAGCATAAATATTAGCTCCTAGAATGATTCTGCTCTACTGAAAGACTCATAGGTTCATAGGTTCATAAGGTTGGAAAGGACCTACAAGATCATCTAGTCCAACCATTCTCCTATCACCATCCCTACCCCCTGAACTACTAAATCAAATCCCTTAGCACCTCGTCTAAACGCTTCTTGAACAGCGCTAGGGATGGTGCCTCAACCACCTCCCTAGGCAGGCCATTCCAGTGCCTGACCACTCTTTCAGAGAAAAAATGTTTCCTCAGGTCTAATCTAAATCTTCCCTGGTGCAACTTCTGGCCATTCCCTCTCGTCCTGTCATTATTTATCAGGGAGAAGAGGCCCACCCCCTCCTCACCACAACCCCCCTTCAGGAAGTGGTAGTGTGCAATAAAGTCTCCTCTGAGCCTCCTCTTCTCCAGACTAAACAATCCCAGCTCCCTCAGCCGTTCCTCATAAGACTTGTGCTCCAGACTCCTCACCAGTTTTGTTGCCCTTCTCTGAACACGCTCCAGGGCCTCAATGTCCTTCTTGTAGTGAGGGGCCCAAAACTGAACACAATACTCGAGGTGCGGCCGCACCAGAGCTGAGTACAGGGGGATGATCACCTCCCTGCTCCTGCTGGCTACACTATTTCTAATACAGGCCAGGATGCTGTTGGCCTTCTTGGCCACCTGGGCACACTGCCGGCTCATGTTGAGCCGAGCATCAACCAACACCCCCAGGTCCTTTTCCTCTCTACATTCTTCAAGCCATTCTGCCCCAAGCCTATAGCATTGCATGGGGTTATTGTGGCCAAAGTGCAGGACCCGGCACTTGGTCTTATTGAACCTCATCCCATTGAGCTCAGCCCAGATGTGCAGCCTATCCAGATCTCTCTGAAGGGCTTCCCTACCCTCAGGCAGTTTGACACATCCTCCCAACTTGGTGTCATCTGCAAACTTACTGAGGGTACACTCAATCCCCTTGTCTAGGTCATCAATAAAGATATTAAACACGATGGGCCCCAATACTGACCCTTGGGGGACATCACTCGTAACAGGATACCAGCTGGACTTAACTCCATTAACCACTACCCTCTGGGCACGGCCCTCCAGCCAGTTCTCCACCCAGAGAAGAGTGAACCTGTCCACACCACGGGCTGACAGTTTCCCCAGGAGAATACTGTGGGAGACTGTGTCAAAGGCCTTGCTGAAGTCCAGGTAGACTACATCAACAGCCTTTCCCTCATCTACCTGTCTGGTCACCCAGTCATAGAAGAAGATGAGGTTGCACAAGCACGACCTGCCCTTTGTGAACCCGTGCTGGCTGGGTCTGATCCCCTGGTTGCCATGCACGTGCCGTGTGATCTCCCTCAAGATCATCTGCTCCATAACTTTCCCTGATACCGAGGTCAGGCTGACAGGCCTGTAGTTCTCTGGGTCTTCCTTACAGCCTTTCTTGTAGATTGGAGTCACATCGGCACTCTGTATTTGTACTCTTTGGATTTCAGTTGTCAGGGGTTTTAGACTACTCTTTTAAGCATTCTTAGCATCCCTTTGGGAAGTTGGATAAGTATCCAATGCCTTTAAATTAAAATGCAATTCATTACAATGCCTTAGACAGTTACTTTGTCATAAACTATAGATTATCTGTGCTTTTACATTAGCTCAATTACCACTGTTTTGATGCAGTACTTACACAGTATTAGAGGAGAAATCTTTAAAGGCACTGGATTTATCTTAGGGAGGAAATGGAAACTAAATTGGAAATGCTGGTAAAGAATGAAATGGATGGAGAAAGAAAAAGATAAGAAAAAAGAAGATTAAAATACACAGTGTGATGGAAAAATGTCGTACCAAGAATTTGAAGAAGAGTCATGGCAAAACGTAGTAAGACAGAAAGGATATTGAAGGATAGGAGAAAGAGAAATGCATGATCATTTACATGGAATTTGTCTGCTCCTAAACAAACTTTTAATAATAACATTAAATAACATTTAAATGCAAAAACACCATACAGATTTTTTTCCTGTGCTTTCTGTTTTAGTAGGCAGAAATGTCTCCTGTTTCTGTCCCCTGTTCCTGTAAAAGTCAGATCATTCTTCAGAAAGTGCAGAGAAGTTAGTTTCAAATGATTCACAGTTAGGCACTTCATTGAATAAATTCAAGCATTTGAGTTTCTGATTAAACTTCTAAAAATATATTTAAGTTTTATCCAACAGGGTGAAGCACTTTTGTCTGGGTTTTAATGAAATCTAACTTGTGCAAAATCAGACTGCTTTTACTTTAACTAAATATCTAACAACAGACTAAGGTATGTTAATTTCGTAATTCATCCTGGAAGCATTTTCATATTCTCTGTACATTGTCCTTTATATTCTTGATCTGGTCATCTGAAAGAAAGAATATAATGATAGCCATACACCTGGGGCTTCCACAGAGGTAGAAGTATAATTGCATATCTGTTTTGGAGGTAAATTAGTTAAAATACATGGGATGCATTAATTTATTGCGACAAAAGTGAACAGGAAAATGCAGATAAAAAATTAGTTAATTGCAAAATTCCCAGACTTATTCCCCTTCCCTTCTGAAATACAAGAGCAATAAATGTTTGAAAATGTATCACGGCTAAACAAATAAAAACAAGTTAAAATAAAATGCAAACACAAGATGAATAGACAATGCACATTATATTTCCAGACATAGAAACAGAGGCCTACCTCAGAAAATGAAAGCAAACAGACAAAAAAAAAAACAACTTGAAATGCTGTAATCTTGAATTCCCAGGGTCAATAATACTGCTTATCATGCACACATAATAAATTTAAAAATAATAAGGGCTCTTCAAATGTGTATATATATGTATATAAAAATATAATGTTATTCACTTGTAATAGAAGAGACTGATCATCTGCCTCACAGATGATCAGTCATATGTGCATGTGTGGCACTCTCCCAAAGAGTGCTGACTGGTAAGTTATTTGCAACCTTTTGATTTTCTACCTTCTCTCTGTTGGACCAGAAATTTCAGTATGAAAATTCTTTCTGAGTGAAAGTCTTAAAGGAATATTATATACCCACCCTCAATAAATTTCAGAGTCATAGGAAATTACAGTCCCACACCAAAGCTATAATACATGTAAATGTTCTTTTTTTTAAGTTAAAACACCTTTATCTTTCCTATAAATTGTCTATACCTGACTCTTCCAGGCCTCTCTTCTGCTTCAGAACCTTTAATTAACTATATAAACTATTTTCTGTATTCTCTTCAAATAAAAATTAATCAGATACCATAGAGCTTTCAGTAGTCAAATAGCCTTTTCTTCATAAAATCATATTAATAGCAAATCAGTCATAGAAACAATAATTTTATTTTTTCCTCCATTGGAAATACATACTACTAAGAAAAGTAATGAATTACTGAAAATATTTTGCTTAGGATAAAAACACATTTTTACTAGAACTTGTTATCATGCTTCTGTTATAATGTATCTCTATAAAACTATGCTATCAGATAAAAAGTAAAGATCACCAGAATGTCATACTATCTATTTTTCATTTTTCTTCATAATCCAGAATCTTCAGTAGCAGCTTTGAGCTATTGATTTTAGCTCATTAATTAAAGCTCCTTTTTATTATTTGTTTTATTCATACAATATTTATGCTATAGGGACACACATACTCTTCACATATCTAAAATAACTGGTTGTTTCATTAGCTGATATGTATATCAGCTATGTATATATAATATTCATCGTTGTCAGCATCTTTAAGAATAAAAGATATTCTTTAATAACTAAGAAAGACTTACCTTTGAATGGAGACAGGGAAAACTCAGTGTTATTGACTTTTTTTTTTCAGATGTTCAGGAAAGCATTCATTGAGTCATTGATTTTAGGATGTAGAATTATGAACTGTTACCATCAAAATAGCCTATGACATGTTCACATTTTTAAACTGGAAAATACAAAATACGTCTGAAGGAAAAAATCTCAAAACTGTGCCCAGTGTATGAGTGAGCTACAGAATGTTCTCTATAATGAAAGACATCTCCTTTTAATCTACTTCAATTATATGCTTTCTTTATTTTCAACATTTCTAAAATTCTGGAAACTGGGAAACAAACTCTGAAGCACTGAAAGTATCAACTCCCTAGCATTTCTTTAAATATGTTTAAGTTCTTCAAAATTAAATTGCTAGTCAATTTTATCTTCCAAAGATAGATCTTATAAATAACAAGAAGAGGGACACACAAAATGAACAGGAATATTTTAGATCTCTTAATTACGATAACAAGTGCAGATCTGTATACTGCCCACAAATGTGCTGTATTTTATTTTTACTGTATCAGTAAATCTCAAGTATAAATTTGTACTTTGATGCTCAAGCAAGCAGATACATTTTACTTTAGTAGGTGGTGTGACTGCTATCACGAGAGATGTTATCCTACAGAGAATTAATTTTTCCTGAAAACTGAATTAATGGGATAATTTTATTGCTCTTCTGAAATGGCTGAGTGGAAATTTTAAAAAGTTTTCTTGATTACCTCCAAAATTAAGTGCTTTAACACTAATATAATGGTGTCAATTCCATATAAAATACAACTGTCACTATAATTACATAAGATATTAGATTTTTAAATTATACTGTTATTTATGCACCTTAAAATCCATTAATGAAAGCTACATATTGGTACATATTGGTGTCAGGCTGAAAAATCATCCAACAAAATATACAGTTATAGTAAACAATTTAATAGTTGATATTCCAGTTTTTACTATTTCTTCTTTCTATGTGGCAAAACTGTTATGATCTTATACTGGTTTTATAGCAATCTCAGTTAACTTTTCATATAAATTACTAATTCTCTTCACTGCCCTTGAGTAGAGAGGTTAGGGTAACTAACTCAGATGCAGCAACCTTTTATAGATGAAATGAACTCATTACAGTAAGGACAGTAAGAAGCTTTTATTCATAACTCCTTTCTTTTTCATAATTATTTCAAGATACAATATTGTTCTAAAAAAAATATTATAAAACTAAAGGCTCTGAATCTTCAGACTCAACCTGCTTGCTAGTATTCTGGCATCTTATATCTCTGGCATAGTATGAGAGCAAAAGAAAGGGATTACAACTGAATACTTCTTTATAAATTAATTTTATTTGGTTAGTTTTGGAGTTGAATATTATTTTATTATTATTATTTATCGAGTATTATTTTATCAGGATTCAGGTACTGTTACTCTAACTATTAAGGAGTACCCTTTAACTGGAAAAAAACGACACTAAATCAGCCCAGAGAATAAGGAATTGCTCTGTGAGAGAGCTGGGCCCATTAGTAGTGTGGTTATTTTATTGAAATAGCTGTCAGGAAGGCTTTGAGGAGAAGTTAAGCTTATATTGAAAGAGTTTTGGATAATCTTAGTATTCAAGCTTTTTCTGAAACTTGAATTTTGAATCATACACAGTTCTGCCCAGAAATCTTTTTACATAACCTGATGATGCTGAGGATGTTCTCCACAGCTCAGTATGTGCAGAGGGAAGAGGAGGGGAGAGGAAGTACAGTGCTTCTTTTTATCTGAATGATAAAAGGTTGAAAGTTTACTGTCAGTCCACAGAATAGGCTAACATGCTGTAACTCATTTTAGCAGAAAGGAATTCAGTTCTCTTAGAAATTAATACACTGTCAGTGTGGTAATAATATTATTTATTCTCTTTGTTCATTAAGACTAACCAGAGATGATGTGTCCTGAGAAAGAGATTTTCTAACATGTGTTTCTTAGTACAGGAATTTTCCAAATGGTTCAAAACATCTGCAAGAAAAGTTGTTTTCTGACCCATACACTCCTGGAGAATCTATATCCTGAAGTTAACTTTTTAAAAGGATACATGTGCATTCATTCCATATGCCTTCAGTGAGTAATGATGGATTATCTGCTCTTGATACTTATCAATCCAAATATTTGCTGCTAAAAAACACAAAATGAATAATTTTGTTAACTAACATTTTCTAATTTTGGGTTCTCATAACTAATGCCACATTTTAAAGTAGCACTAAAACAACTTAGTAGTGGATAGACTTTGATTATTCCAAACTCAGAACAAGCATGATGATATCAGAATATTCAATTTGTCTGGCTATTCCACTGTTAGCCCGGTAAAATATCCCTTAGTCCTGACTACAAAAAAAATGTTTGACTTGTGTAGTATGTACATCACAACAGGTTTAAGGTTTCATACTGATTTACTGCAGGTTAACTGCAGTAAATCAGGTTTACTGATTCCAAACTGGTGCTGAAGCACAGAGCTGACCATAATGCATCCCCAAACTGCACTGATGACATGATTTTCTTGTATTCCATCCTATTTTCTAGATGATCTTACAGTTACATTTCTCTACCCACACTCCTCACAAAATAAGGGAGAAGAGGGGAGGGAAGGAAAGGAAAGGAGAAGGAAGAGGAGGAAGAGGTGGAAGAGAAGGAAGGGACTTAAAAAAAAAAATGTGTTTTAAGTGTACAGTACTGTACAAATTTAATCATATACCAGTTCTAATGTTCTTGTCTGCCATAGCAATTTTAAATAACTTAGTTATTTAGAACTTTGTATTTCTGTCATTTCTTTTCACTGATACATATATTTGTTATCTGAATGTTTTTTTTTTTTAAAGATTGTCCTATTTTAAACTATTAACTATTGCATAGTTTCTACTATGCAAAGATACCTGAAGTTTAAATATTTCATTAAGGGACTCCAAATAAGTTGAAAACATTGAAATTAAAAAAAAAAATTAGTGTAATTTTGAAAAGTTGACAAAAATCACAGAATGATTGAGATTGACAAGAACTTGAGACAACTAGTCCAACTCTCCTATTCTAATAGAATCAGCTAGAAAAGATTGTCCAGTCATGTTTTGAATACCTCCAAGGACTGACACTCCATAAGCACTCTACTTGAGTGGTAGAAAAGGCTTACAACAAAACTGTAGCTTTTTTGGTTTTCTGATGTAATTCTATGTTTTGTTTTATTTATTTATTTTTTTTTAGTTTTACCCATGCCCTCTTTTCCATCTCTGGGCACTACTGAAGAGAGTCTGACTCCCTTTGTCTTCATTCCACAATAACTTTTTAATACACATATTTAAGATCCCCTTAAACCTCTGTTCTCCAGAATAAACAGTCTCAGCTCTCATAGTCTCTTGTCATATAAGATACTGCAGATCATCTTTCTGCCTTTTCACTAGACTTGCTTCAATATCTCTTCCGATGTACTAGAAGCCCTGCACTCCAGATGTGTCTCAACAAAGGCTAGTAAAGAGTAAGAATCCCCTCCACTGACCTGCTGAAGACACTATTAAATATGCCAAAATAAATACAAAGAAATTAATTATAAAATAACATATACTGGAATTAATATAAATTTTAAGATAGATACATGTAGCAGTCTCTTGGGATTAAATTTCTGATAGCAAATTGGAAAAAATTAAGAATCTGTCCTATTGTATTTTCCAGAAAAGATGCTGCCCAAGAGAAAATCTAGTGGTTTTTTTTACCTATTAGTATAAATTTTCAATACTATTATATATATTTAAAATATTAGCATTATTTTAGTTTATTTAATGATGTCTGTCACCTCATGATGCTTGTGTGAGTTATTAGAGATGCATAATACATGATGCATAAAGGATGAAGAGTCTATCATGATGCTTTACACTTTTTCTTTCCATTTATGCATTTTTACAGTTCAACAAGATTGTTCTCATATTTACAGTTTTGACTTGCTCTTTCAGGTGCTAATCAATATATGTCTTTAAGAAGCTGCTGTTAATTTTCTACCCCATTCTAAAATTATGAATTTAGGTAATAGTCACAGAATTTCTGAAATTACTTGGGACTCAATATCTCAACAACTTCTGAAAACATTCAGTATCCTACCATATAGAATCCTAATGTAATATTCCATTCTGATTTTCCATTTGAATCTTAAAAAAAATTAATTATGGATAACTCTTTTTCAAAATAACTTGTTTTCAATATTCATAGCTGTCTTCAATACATGCATATACACATATATGTATTAAAAAATATGTATAAATATGTGGAAGGATTTCTAGAACTTTTGCCTTGTAACACTGTCTTGATTCAGTCCACGCTTCTTGTTTGGCTTGATTCATTAGTTTTCTCAAAAAAATACTCACTAGATTGTGGCAGCAATTTAAAAGTCTTCCATCAAGGTGTATCCACTTTGCCTTCCTTAGGTGTGCAGATGTTAGGAATGAATTCTTGAGAACAAACAGACCTCACTGTGCCCTTACTGTCTGTAGATTCAGTTTGATCCTGATTTGGCCTCCAGGCACAGCTGACTTATCATACATGCCTTTTTTACATGGCTTTTTGCAGTTAAAATTAATAAACTGTTCCAGTGGGAACAAGCAGAAAAATTAGACACTATGCATATTCACATCTACAAAATGAGTTGTTACTTCCATAGATTTCTAATTCCAGCTTTTAGACACATCTAATTTTCTTGGTCTCTAATATTAACCTTTTCCAACTGTTATTCTCTTCTTAAGTTTCTAGTTTCTGTTACATCAGTTATATTTAACCTCACAGTACTCACTACTTCTTTCTTAATGGAAATCTTTCTTGTGCTAATCTCCACTGCCCTGAATCTTTCAACTTCAATATTCCTACAGTCAGACAGTATTTATGGCAAAAATTTTGTGTCATTGACAGTAGAGAAGGGGATCTCTGCCAGCTCTCATTTTCATGAGTCTAATTTATAATTCAGACAACAGGAGTCTTATAGGACCACCTATTCTATTTTTTTTCCTCCCTGAACAGTAGTAGTCAGCCCTCACTGTGCACACAAAAAGAACAGCTGCTTTGTCTAGAACTAATCATAACTTAAGTCCATCTAATAACATGATGTCATATTTTATATTGTACTACGCTGCTGTAGGTGTGGTTAAGACTTTGTCAACCACACAGTCAGTACCTCCACAGTGACAAAATATCAGTCCAAAAAGCTAAATAACCTGAACTGTTACTAGCCTTCTTAAAACTGGTTACTTCCATTCCTAAGAAGCTGTTTGGTAAAATGATGCAAATATCAAAAGAAAATGCATTATATAATTTTTCCCAATTCTATAGGAAGAAACTCAGGAATGCAAATGAGACGCTTTTTGTCTTTTCATTTTTAGAAAATATCTCATTAAAAAGATGTTTTGCATACAAGTTGTTTAAAAATCACAGAAGAAAGCAAAGGTCCTTGTTTTGATTTCAGAATAAATGAATCCATTAAATATTGTTTTTACAAGAAAGCAATTAATTGCTGCAAAGATGGGATCAAACTTGTTGCAGATTTGTCATCTGAATGCGGTTCAAGATATTTCCTCAGTGGTTTTTTTTTTTGTTTGTTTGTTTTTAATTGAGTTTCCAATGCATTTGATTTTGTTTTACTTTACTCCAAGATTCTGATAACTTAAAAGCAAAAAACAAACAAACAAACAAAAAAAAAAACCTATATATTGTTAAGGTTGAAAAGTGTACTGAAAAAACAGCTTATTCTCATTTCTTCCACAGGAAAGTTACCACAACATCTTCTATGGGGAGTCTATGGAAAGAACCATAATCTTTTCTGCCTTTTGGCTTATAAAATTTAAGTGTATAACATACTCCATGGTTGATTCTTGGCTTTTGAAGACATGCTATTCAAGTGAACCAAATCTACAGTTCTGTTAAATTCTCCACAGTGAAAATAAAACCCACTGAAGCTGATAAGCCTTTACCCCCTTTTTCATAATAAACATCAAAGAAAAGGATAGCTCTTTATGTTTCCAATGCTTGTATTTTAAAAAGAATTATAACTTCATTTTTAACACTTAAAAAAAAATGATTTGACCTACTGCAGAAAACAATCAAAGCATCTTCAACATTCATATTACCATTCATTCTTGTTGATATTTTAAATATTTTTGCTGACTGTTCAGAAAATACTGGAGTTAAATATAGTTCCAAATCAAAGACAGAATTTAGTTCTAGAAATAATAAGAAGGTTTCAAACTTGGAAAAAATGTAACACATTAACTCCTTTCATTCCACAAGGGAAAATGATAAATATTAAATATGTAACAGGAATGTTTTAAGTAAGATATAATAAGATGGAAGAGAGGTTGAGAGGAAGAGAGGAAGGGGGGAAGGGAAGAAGGGGGGGAGGAGGGAGTGGAAGAGAAAGAAAAGAGGGAAGGGAGGAAAGGGGGAGGGGAGGGGAGGGGAGGGGAGGGGAGGGGAGGGGAGGGGAGGGGAGGGGAGGGGAGGGGAGGGGAGGGGAGGGGAGGGGAAGAAGGGGAAGAAGGGGGGGAAAGGAGGGGAGGGTGGGGGAGGGGAGGGGAGGGGAGGGGAGGGGAGGGGAGGGGAGGGGAGGGGAGGGGAGGGGAGGGGAGGGGAGGGGAGGGGAAGAAGGGGGGGAAAGGAGGGGAGGGTGGGGGAGGGGAGGGGAGGGGAGGGGAGGGGAGGGGAGGGGAGGGGAGGGGAGGGGAGGGGAGGGGAGGGGAGGGGAGGGGAGGAGGGGAGGAGGGGGGAGGGGAGGGAGGAAGGGAATATTTCTGGTACATTAGTGTCCTGGTTTTATCAGTTTTCATATTGCAGGGAAACTGCATTTCTGTCGTCGTCAACTTCCAACTCTCCAAGAAGATACACTGAGAATACAAACGACAGTCTCCAGAAGTTTCTAGAACTCCCCACATGATTTCCAATTCTGAGTAAAAGAGGTAGCATAGCACAGCAATGAGGGAGAAGATCTCTCTTCCATTCATGGTAGTGCAGCAAGCAACGTGGTCGGAACAGTAATCTCCCTCTTCATGAAGAGGAACAGTATTTTACTAAATCTAACAAAATTGAATAAACTGAGAGAGAGTGAGGTAACCGGTGTATAAAGACTAACATTATCAAAACTATAAGGGAAGGACATGTGCTTTATCTCCACGGCAGAAATAAGAGAGAGCACGCCAGCCAGAGAAAGGCTGGTGTCTGATCCAGAGCTCCACCCCTCTTCTGCTCCCTGACAGAGCATTAACACTTTTACTCCCATCATGATGTTCTGATGTGGAAAACCGGCATCTAAACCACAAAACGACAACATTAATTTATTATCTGTAACTCTTTTAAGCATCAGAAAAACAATCTAGGTGGGGGAGAGGAAGAGGCAGAAATAAAGAACAGATGAGTAAGGTGGAGGTTTTTAGGTATTACAGGAAATTTTATTCTATGATAATAAAATGTTACAACTCCTTTGAAAAAAAAGGAAAAAAATATAGAGGAAGGACTTAAAGAAAGATGCATGAAATATTTACAACCAAGTTTTGAAAGTCATTGGCAATATATAGGCTAGAGTAGGCTTAGTATGTTGAGCATTATTTGCTTGCAACAAATAATTGCATATGTGGAAAAGTTGTTAAAACGTCCAAGAAAAGACATAACTCCATTGACAGACAAAAGTTAAAGTTTCTAAGTAGTTCCACATTACTAAAATAAAATAGAACAATAAACTTACCTAAAATAAAGCACAACAAACTCTGGAACGTTTGAATTCAATTAACTAAACAAATAGTATTTGCTGTGCATCTGGGTTTTTTTGTCTGTCTATTTGTTTGTAAAATTATGAAATTATTTTGTATAGAAAGAATTTAATTTAAATAAAGATATTTTGGAAGTAGCTTTCTTTCATCTATACTTCTTTAGTTCTCTGTCATCTGCCAATTTTTGCCATGAAAGCAGATTTTTCAGGCATTTAATAGGCTTCAAACATAAATATAAAAATAGCATGGATTCTGGTGAAGCTGAGATCTGCAAGTTTTCATGGTTTCTGTAATATGAAAGAACTAACTTTCAGGTAGGGGGAGAACATTATGATCTTAACACTATTCAACAACATCAATATCTTTATAAACACCTGATGAATCTAATTTTAACAGATTTGAAAACTCCAGGTAAAAAGTTTAGAACTAAGGTCATTGATCAATAGTCACATTTAAATATAAAAGGAAATAAATTAAATGACAATAAATAAATAAATAAATGACTTGTTTAACAGATGGTACTACTAATTTGAATCTTAGGAGCATACGGTAGCTCTCAACTGCCCCTCATTAGAAAAGACAGCCCTCATTTTAGACCTGAATCTCACACCAACCCACTCAGACCTGCTGTTCTCACATATATTAGTGTAAATTATGTACATCAGATAAGCTAACTCATGAAAACAGAACTGCTGAAAAATCTAATTTTCTTACTGAAAAACTCTATCTCCAAAATTGTTCAAATCACTACAGCTTCTCACTGAGGGTTTAATTGAAAGTCAGGTTTTTGAAAGAAACCAAAATTAACCAGTTCTTATTCTCACTTTGAGGTAGTGAGTATACAGAGCTCTTGCACTTGTGGTCTGATTAGTTAAAAGCAGAATCTAAATGTGTATTTTGCAGATACCTGTGTCTGAACTAATCACTGCAGTGTCCTTCTTTGTGGAGACTCACAGTGGAGAGAGAAGGAAGGATACCTCTAAGTCTGCTGTATTGTTTTAAAATATTTTCTCAGGATATTTTATTCCAGAAATGTCTTTTCTTTCTCTATTGCGTACAAGACATCTGTTGTGACTAGCTTAGATGGAAAAAAAATCAGAATGCAAACAAGCAAACCTAGGTGAGAATAAACCAAATCTATATGATTATGTGGAAACTGCAAGCATGTCTGACAACTAACCTTTTTTTTTTCTTTTTTTCTGAATACTAATTAAACTTTTTTATTTTATATCTATCCCACATATATTTTTTAGGATTTTCTAAAAGCATCATCATTGTTCCTTATATAATAATTATGTTATAAACTATTTATATTTAAAATTTTATCATTATTTTCTTATTAAATGATCATAATAATAAATAATTATTAGGATTCAAATAATATATTTCATAATAACGATTATTTATTTATTTATTTATTTGATATTACTTATTTTTAAGTCATTTATATTTTATGTATGTCTTCTAGCAAAATAAACAGAATGATTCCATGGAGTTCATAGAATGGTTTAGATTGGGAGGGACATTAAAGATCACATATCTCCAAAAATCCCAGTCATGGGAATGCCCGTCAGCCACCAAATCAGGCTACTCAGGGCCCCATCGAACCTGGCACTGGACACCTCCAGGGATGACATGTACTGCTCCTCTGAGAAACCTGTGGTAGTGCCTCCCCACTCTCTGAATGAAGAATTTCTTACCTAGTCTAAACCTACTCTACTTTTGTTTAAAGCTATTATCCATATTCTTTTCACTACACTCCCTGATTGTCTCTCCCATCTTTCCTGTGGACTCCATTTATGTCCTAGAAGGCAACTATTGCATTTCCCTGGAGCTTTCTCTTCTCTAGACTGAGCAATCTCAACTCTCTCAGCCTTTCTTCACAGAAAAGGTGCTTCAGCCCTCTGATCAACCTCACAGCCCTCCTATGGACCCATTTGCTATTGATCCTATTTTGAAACACAGTTTATAATGCTTGGGTTGAAGCAGAGGTTGTCAGTATGATGAGATACTTTCATTTCTTGTACTGTATTTGACTCCTCTGTGGCCAGAGAGTACTGTATTGTACTGTAAATATTGAGCAGATTGATCTATTTTCAAAATGTCTTTCTTCTTTCAGAAAATGCTTTTCATCTGCACAGAGCTCAGAGCTCTTCCGGAAATGCTGGAATTTCCGGAAATGCTATTCCCAGAGCTTCCGGAGCTGTTTAAAAGTTCAAATAAGATGTACTTTCACCACAGCACTTGGTTATTTGTCCTCCAGGTAGACTTTTGAGAGTTATTTCACATCTCCATAGTTCCAAAACAGATGCGTAGAAAGCAAGAGAACAATATTCAAGGAATTACAATGGTCCTAATGTATTGATCCATAGATAGCATGGAAGACAGCCAACCAAAAAGACAAAGATTTGACTGATAATCTCTTACTGCAGAGAAGGAATAAATGAGACAAGAGGTTTGTAGAGCTTTATAGTTTTTAAAATAAAGTCTGACTGTGGAGGATAAATCAGGTGAAAGCTGGAGTGAGTCTAAGGTTAGTTAAAAAAATAAAAAATCAGAACAGATCAGTGTCATTTATTGCACGGGAAATGAAATGATTTAAAACTACACACGCACATGCACACACAAAGCCTTACAAAGTCTGCATATAGAAAAAATATTTCCCATATAAAATACTTTTCCACAACTTCTTGCAGAAATGGTGGATATGGGGAAAAATAAAATAAAATGATACTGAAATGGAAATTGAATGTCACTTAAGAAATATTCAGGAAGAAATTATAATTTATGATCAGCCGATGCATAACTGTGCCGAACTCCACAGTTCTTGTTAATCCAATTTTATTTGGATGATTAAGTATTTTGAAATAGAAAATGAGATGCAGCTAAAGCAGACTATTAGACATATTTTCCCATCTCTCTAAGAAAAGCAGGAACTGAAGAATAAAAGGACATCACAAAAGTGTATGTATGAGAGTTAGGAGGGTACTAATGCTCAGAGAAGAAGATAAAAGAACTGTAGAGGTAGCGCATATAGATTCAACTGTGAGCACTAGTCATTGTTCCAAGCAATGCTGAGTTTCCAGCTGGGAAATTGTAACATTTGCTGCAGCATCTTCAGAAAAAACATTCTCATCTTCCCCCATGAGAGGAATCCTTTGGGTGCCTGAAGACCATAATGGAATCTAAAGGGAGACTTACACCAGGCTTTGGTCCTCATAACGTTTTGTCTTACTGTCGTGCAGTACTGTTGTACTGTTTTGTGTTGTGTCTACTCTGCCTCTGATTAGCTCCCTTCAGGACTCCTTTGCCTCAAATGGCTACCTTTTTCTCTGTATATCTTTATAAAAATCTTTATGGAAATGAGCTCATAACAAATATATTTTCTGGTGTAATTTTAAAGAACACATTCTTCTCCCGCTTCTCACCTCCTTCCTCCTTGCTTTTGCACCAGTAACTATCAATATAGTTACTTCAGTGAAACTAAACTTTACTTTTAATAATATTCCATCCCTTGTTTTCCCCTATATGCTTCCTGGTGGGACAGAATCTTGCTTTTCTTGAGTAAAATTCCTGCAATATCTCTGCTAAAAGCATTTGTCAC
Source organism: Cyrtonyx montezumae (assembly GCF_038088225.1). NCBI lineage: Eukaryota > Metazoa > Chordata > Aves > Galliformes > Odontophoridae > Cyrtonyx > Cyrtonyx montezumae. Next base: position 10,141,960 of record NW_027072034.1, on the reverse strand, counting down.
AGCTGATGGAAGTGGGGGAGCAAAGGGAATACAAACATGCTGTAGTTTTTCCTGAAGTGCAGAAACATCTGTTTGAGTCACAAGTAGTTTGTAGGCTGAGTTCAGCAGGGAAGAAACTGGCAATTAATCTAAAATGTCACTATATTTGATAGAAATTGTTGTAGGGGGTTTCTAGGGACATAAAGGTAGCTCTGTCAGCTAAAAATTGAATGTATTTCTGTGATTTATTCATTCATAAAGACTTTAATGCACTCAAATAGTAAACTTTTCCAAGAATAAAGTCTCCTTGGTGACATTCTGTATAAATGGTGACCTATTTTGTGGAAATAGATACATCAGCCTGGATAAAACTTTCCATACAGCAAAAAAAATCCTGTCTGTGTAAAAAAAGAGCTGTTATTAACTCTTTCGTAAAGAAATAGATTGTGAGGTAATCAAATTCACAATGCTTGAGGCCCGATTTGCCCTTTTGATAGAAGCTTCAGTGGGCTAACCAACATGCACAAATATAAAAGCAGATTTTGCACTTTATGTTACTTCCCTTTCAATGACTTCACTTCTGTTCTATGTGTTTGAAAACAAGAGTCCATTCTGAGATCTGAAGTCTTTGGACAAGAATAAATGCCTTCAAAATACTATTTTCAGGAATCTTGCTTAAATTGAAATTCAAAATGTATTATGAAGTGAAGAAAATAATGTGAACAACATATATGAAGAAGGTTTTATCTTATTAAAGGTATATTGTTTTCAAATGTGCTATGCTTTAACCTGTTTTGATGTCTCTAATATCTCACTGGTATCTGTGTCATTCTAAAGGACTGATTAAAAAATACCTAAAACATTAAAACTGATTTAGATAGGTTTTGGGTTAGGTTTTAACAGACATCCAGATTTGCTTAATTCCTGATCTTTTTTTTTAATTTTTGTTTTAATTTTCATGGTACCAAAATTTTTGCTAATCGATCCTGCAGATCAGATTTTCAATCAAGTGTTATAAAAATTTTTCTTTTTATTCAGATTGACAGTGGGCTACCAACTACAAAAATCCTGATTATTTACTGTTCTTTTGATGCAGTATAAACTCTTATGAAAGTTACTTGTGTTGCTTTTTATCTATCTCCGAAGATTCAAAATTTCTCCTTGACACCACAGCAGAAATTTTTTTTCATGTTGTTTCTTCTTCTGATAATTAAAATCCTAGAAGATTGCAATTTCCTCTGTCCAGTTTGTTTATGAAATCTTTTATGTTAATATAATTGAAGCAATAATAATAAGCAGATATCTGAACTCACTTACAGTGTTTGTATACCTAGAATAAATAGTGAAAGAAAGAAACCATGAAGTAAGCCACCTTAGGTAGTCAAACATAACAAAGACCATTAAACTTCGCAGTTATGAGAGCAAATATTTTTCAAGTACTATTTTTTATTGCAGTCCATCTTTATAGTATAGGTAACATATCTAGTAGCTTGAACCACCCCCCCACCCACAAAAAAAAATAATGCAGAGTTCTTCTAAAAAGAAATAGAAAATTGTATTTAATATTATTTAACATAATTAGAATCTAACTTCATATTTGGCAAAAATAAGTAATTTTTAATAATAAATTTTTACCTTTAAGGAGACATTTTCTCATAATAGGTGACACAATATAAGACTCGGTTAGTAGGAAATCTTGGAAGACCAAATCCTCTATATCCTTCACAAAGATAAAGAAGATAATATACTTTGTCTTTGAGGTTCTAAAGTTTGAAGAATGTGAAGGACACACAGAAGGATCATTTGCAAGAGCTTATATCCCTTGCAGAGGCATACTATGGTTTGTCTTTTATTCTTTAAAAAGGTTACCTTATGGAAATTATCTACTTAGAAGCTAATTTTAATGGAAAATAAAATCTGCATTAAAAAATTTCCCTAAGGAAATCCTTTTGTAAATTATTCCTGAAATTGCTTTAAAGTGGTGTGATTTCTTTCTGTATCTGGTGTTGGTTTCAAGTCATTGAGTTTTCCTTGTGGCTACTTGAAAATCTTGCTTCTCATTCATTAGTAGCCGGAGTTGTCAATAGTTTAAATTATTAAACATTAGGGGATAGTGGAGAGGGAGAGCAGTGGAGTATTATACTTGGCATTCAACCAGGTCAGATATGTGACAGCCAGACAGACTCCAGAGCATAATGACTATATTGAAGGTTTTTTAGCAATCAGAGAAATTTGTGAAGCATCAGTCTTGCATATAGCAATATCAGAATACTAGGAAAATAAGAAAATGTATTCTAAAACCTGAAAACACTCCAGTAGATTTTTTTCTTCACGAGATTTTTTTCTTCACTCGTCTTGAGACCATAAATAACAAGGAAGACTGAGACAATACATTTGCCCAGATTCCAAATATTCCTTTTAGCAAATTAATCCTCATTTTATTTTCAACTTCCTATTTAGATTTGTTCCTATTTTAGGAAATATGTGATGTATAATCCGCACGGAGGATTTTGGTATCTTTATGTCTGATAGTAGTAACATAGTCCTAACACAGATGCTCTGATATCAGAAATATATTGATCGTTAATTGTTTAAAATAGTTAAGTGGTTTTGGATTTATTTCCTTATTCTGATCCATTCAGCTTGATATTTTTTCCCCTGTCTAATTCTTCCCTGCTACTGTGCTTCTGGTGGTGTGAAATCTACCAGGACTGGTTACTGCAGTGCAGTATGTCTGTAGGTTCTCTTGCAATAGTGATCTTTAACAGGAGCAGCTTCTAAGTCTGACATGTCCAGTCCTATTGGGTTACACCACTAAGTCACCAGGTTTTGACAGGTCTAGCAAGACTGTGATGCATGTTATAAGAATGAAAGGATCTGCGTAACAGGAGCTTTACATTTCTCTGAAGGGTAAATCTGTCAACTTGTACAGGTGACTCCAAAAGAACAGATTTTTCTATCACACAAGTGATAGTATTCGTTTTTAGATTTTTTTTTCCTTAAATCTTAGTGCCTTATACATTTATCATTCACCTTCTTACTCCTTCCTCATTCTTTTTTGTAAAAATACATCTCTCTTTAATAGATATGATATGATTCTATGATAATATAAATGGTATTTATACATTTCTTTTTTATTTTTCCCTATTTTCTTTTTGTAAATATTAACTGACACGATGTCTTTTTGTTTGATAATCTGATTAAGGACAGTGGAAATTCTTCTAGTGACTTTCTTTAGATTCCGGATAAATAAAGTAGGAATTAATTAACCAATTAATACTTTAATGATACCTTTAAAATGCCACTTGCAATACTGATTGAGATTAGTGGCTTTTGATAGGATAATTATGCCCCTTTTCACATGGATAGTAGTTTGAAATTTCATATTCAAAATTTGAAGCTTTTGTTGAGAATACAGTTCATGTAATTTTATTTTTTTTTGTACAGAATTTTGAATTTTGCACTTTTAAAAGATTCTTCTCTTCCTCTACTACTTAGAAGATATATATGAGGTGAAACTGTATGACCAGCTACCCTGAGAACAGCTGAATGTAGTTATTTTCAGTTTTCAAAAAATGCAGAAAATAGAATATAAATATACATTTATATATATAATATATATTTTATATATTATTTATATATTTATATATACTTATATATAAATATATTTTTATATATTTATATATATTTTATAAACAAATCCTGCTCTGAAAGTAATGTCTCCAATTTTTATTTATAATATTTCATTATTTTGGATCAACAATAAATATAAATATATATATTTGTATATACCTAAAAATATAGAATAGTTATACTTCTATGTCCATTTTTCCTTTGACATGGCTTTTAAATTGCAGTTTATTTAAGTTCTGGAGTGCTTGTTTAAGCAAAGTCATTGACTTTGTAGCAGTCCACAGGATAGCAAATGTTCAAAGTAAAACCTGCTGATAATGGGTGCCTAAATTACCCCAGAAGTCCAAATTTTAAGAATAAAATCTGAATTGTTTTTAATAAAAACTTTTAGAATTTTATCTGTCTTAAATTTCTTGGGAACTAGTTGCTTCTTCCTGGAAAAATTGCAACAGAATATTCCAAATTTCCACAGATTTTCCTTCTGAAAAGCAAGGGAGTTAAAAATCACATATACAAACATCGATAAACCTGCAGACATTGCCTGAGGCCTTAAATAGGAGTAAATAGGAGTCAAAAAGTTTATTAAACTTCTAGGATGTTCTGAGCTACTGCACCATTGTCCATTGATCCTTTTTAGCACTGAGCTCAGTGAACCCTTACATTCCTTACTAGAGTTAAATGAAATTACTTGTGGTCAGTAATTCTAACTGTCCTTAGTAGTTTCCCTTCTTCAGTTTAATCTTGTTAGATGCAAATTCAGGTTAGTTCTTAGAAATTATCATTATTTTACCTTTTAGCATAATAAAGGTGATTTATCTATTATTGAATATTAACCCAATATGATATTCAGATGTTTTCAACAATTGCAATCAATTTTTGACAGAACTAAAGCTATTTATAAAATGTGAGTCTGACTACATAAAATTCCCCCTGGAGTACAATATCTTTGTCAAGTTCCACCAGAATTATCCCAGAAATATTTTTTTCTTGCATTCCTGATATTTATTCTATGTACTGTATTACTCACAATAATCTCACTTTAATCTCAAGTTACCTCACTTACTTATCTGAGCCCATCACTGATTGTACATAAATATATTATGAGCAAAAAGGACAGGGAGAGACATAACTTCCCTAAATCTAGGTATATATTCTAACACAGAATAAATCTGTTCTTAAAAAAGGCAACAAATTTTGCATTTGTCCATGAAACAGATGTAATTTACCCAAATTATTTGTCCTTTTTTTAAGTCCTTTTTGCTTTTTAAGATTTATGCAGGTTTTATTTTTTTTACAGCATGACAAACACAGATAGAATTTTCATTATCCTGAGATCCCTGTTAAGAAAATATTCAAATATGTATACATATGTAATTTTTTTAAACCACCATTTGATAAAATGGAAAACTCTGACTTCTAGAGTCTTTCCTTCCTGCTTCCCTAACTTCCTTTCTTCATTCATTTTCTCCTTCTTTGCATTCTCTTCCCCCTGTAAGTTGCTCATTTTGTCTTAAAACAAACCTACCTGTATTCTGCAGGTGTTTTATGCTAACACCAAATACATCCTTTCTCCACTCTTTTACCAGGTGGTCTTTAGTGTTATTAATCATATTTATCTGAAATACACATTCTCATCTACTTGTTCTTTTATCTCACACCATTCTACAGCTGTGCTGGTTTAACACTGATGAACATCTATGTTCTATTGTTCAAGGAATGTTTAGACATTGTGTTGAGAGCCGTGGTTTAGGGAGAACTATTGGTGATAGGTCGATGGTTGGACTTTATGATCTTCTAGGTCTTGGTGATTCAATGATTCTATGATTCTATCATACTGCTCTCTCATTCCTCATCCTTAGAGAAGAGAGCTAGGACATAAAGCTCTTGGTATGAGATAATGACAGTGAGATCACCCATTGATTACTATCATGGAAAAAGCAGACAGTATAGGGAGATTAATGCAGTTTGTGGGATATATCAGATTAGTGCACTAAGAGCTCAAATGAAAGTAAAAACTATTTCTCCTTCATCCACCCTTTTCTGCCTCCTTCCTCCAAGCAGTGCAAGGTAACAGGGAATGGAGGCTGTCATCAGTTTACTGTGCTTTGTCTCTGTTGCTTATCCAAGATCACACTCTCTCTCTGTGTTCCTGCTCCAGTATGGGTTCACTCCCCCAGCCTAACTATATGTGGACTTCTCACAGACTGCAGTTTTTGAAGCATCTATACCATGACCTACAGTCCTTCAGGAGTAGATGGATACAGTATACATCCACACAAGAGACCGCTCCCTCAGACTTTGTGCTCTGCAGTTGGTTTCTCCACAGGATGTAGAATGGAGCTCTGCACTGCCATGGTACAACATGGGCTTCTGCTCATACGTCTGGTACACCTCCTTTTTCTCTCGCATATTCTTGCTGTTTTCTCTCATTTGCTGTTGCACTGTCAACGGTTTATGGGCTGGTTCATCCCGATTTCATGACAATTGGGGTGGGGAGACATGCCCTGGGAAAGGGGAAAGGCTACAAGGAAAAGGGAGATAGGCCTGAAAACAAAACAGCAGCAACGATCTGAGGAGGAAAGCTGATTTGCTAAATAAGATAGTGGAATGCAAAATAACACAATATAATACAATACAATTAGAACCAAAACTAATAGATCAAATACAATGAGAGAGAGTGTCCAAAAAAACAAAGGCCTTATACTAATGCTGAAGGTGAGATGGCTAGGGAGTACCTACTGCTGGGTCAATCTGAAAGGGAAAGAGGTTGTGTCTCTTGACACAAGAACTGTTTTTATCTTTCCCTCTGAGCATAAAACAGAAAAAACACAAAGCAACGCAAAGTCCTCTGGGGTACGTAGTTCTCTTCTGAGACAGATATACCTGAACTATCGATTACCCACAGAATGGAAGCATTAACTCTTTAAACTCACAATGCACAACATGATGATATGATGCGGAATATCAGTAACTAAAATCAGAAAACCATGACACGTCAGAGTAATGCAAATCAATGTAATGCAAGATCAGTAAGTAGAGGTTTCAAAACTTGCTCTATAGGAAAAGTGCTTTCACAAATCTCATGTACCAAATACTAACAAAGCAACTTCCTTTGGGAAACTTCCCCTCACTGAAAAGCATGGTTTATTCAAAGCTTGCCAACAATATTCAATTTTAAGTATAGCACCATCATATTACTTTGTTTATAAAGTCTTCCATCCAACCCTTGGTGAATCAGATATAGAATTTAATTAATCCAAGGCTATTTCTATGGATTATTTTACATAAAAATTATATGATTACATTACCAGATACCCTCTGTGGTTTGTTGACATAGTTAACAAACTAGCAGACAAAACTATACAGTTTCTTGTGCATCACCTTGGAAGAATGAAGAAGGAGACTGGGAGGGCAAGTATGAGAAAAATCGTGAGTCAATAAAAAAGACAGTTTAACAAGGAAAATGAGGGAAAGGAGAAGGAAAGAGAAGAAAAAAAGAAAAAGCACAGAACAATGAAAGAAATTATGAAGAAGTAATTGCTCAGCAGCAGCAGACCAGTGACAGCCAATCACAAAGTGATGACTGCCTTTGAGAAACTCCCCCAAAGTTCTGTTCCTGAGCATATCATGTGGAATACACTCTGTCCTTGGAGACATTCAAGGCCAGGCTGGGCATGGTTCTGAGCATTCTGATTTTCCTGAAGATGTCCCTGTTCATTGCTGGGAGGTGGACTAGATGACCTTTAAAGGCCCCTTCTGACTCAAAATATTTTATGATTCTAAATTCCTTTGACCAGTTTCAATCCTCTGTCCTGGCTATTTTTCCTTCCAATTTCTTATGCACCCCCAATCTACTCAGTGGCAGAACAGCATAAGGAAAAAATACCTTGACATTGTAAGTACTGCTTGACAATTGCAAAAACATTAGTATACCATAAACACTGTTACCATGACAAATCCAAGATTTAGTGCCATATGGGCTACTATGAAGAAAGCTGATTCAACCCCAACCAAAGACAATACATTCCCCGTTAAGAAATGATCAAGTATACATGTCTTCTGGGTCAACGTGATAATTTGTACCCTAAATAGAGAGTAAAGCTCAGATGTATACTTCTGAGTTGGTAGCATCCTGGTTGCAGCTGAGACAGTGTTAACTGTCTGTAAACTGATGTTTTGGTTATTGCTGAATAATAGGTGTGTGCCAGGCCAGGCCACTTGGCAGGGAATAGCCACCACAGTTACACTGCACCAACATGTGGGGGAAGCAGAATCAGCACAGATGCCCTGGATTAGGCAAAAAGTTATTCCATAGTTATCTCAGTGCATGAGCACTGTTTTGTTTCTAGCTCTCTTCCCCACCCAAACTGAGTGTTTCTGTCACAAAGCTGTCAGAAAACAAAGTACTGATCTTTGTTTATTGACCACTATGTAATGGGAGTAAAAACATCAATTATTGCAAAGGTCTCCTTTTGGACTTGAAGGAGAGTAAGTAATAATACTTTTGTTTTGTTTTGCTTTGTTTTGTTTTGTTTTGTAAAAATCTCATTTTAATTCATTTCTAAATGCATTTTGAATTATATATACTCAGAACATTCTTCATCTTCTATGGAAATACTGTATTATATGGAAAGAGATAATTGTTCAATTATTAAAACGTTTCAGAAAGTATTTTAAAATCTGGAATTTATCCATTCACTTTTTTTCTAATCTTTAGATAACCTAGGCAGTCTTTCTACATCCAAATTCATTAAAATTCTGAAATAATTAATAAATAATTAAACATTTGGCATAATTATTTATATTCTTGAGTAGTTATTAATGAAGTGCTTAATAGTCATCTTGTAGTCATTAGTAAAATGTGTAATCCTCAAAAGAGCATGTGCATATAAGTCACAACTGTCTAGCACTTCATTAAAGGACTGGAAAACTGAGGATTATATAATGATGTTTTTGTTTTATGGACACAGCTTGAATAGTTTGGGAAGAATGAAGAGGAAGAATACAGAATAAATGCCAAGACCAAGGTTAAAGCATAAATTACCTCCAAAGACAGATTTAAATTAACTCGGTCTCTTATCTTGACTGTTTAGAGCAGAGATAATTGCACTGGAGACTGACTACTACTCTTTTCCAGAAAGACATGAAAGTGATGAAATAGTTAGAAAGCCAGTAGCTGATGGTGGGATATTAAAACCTAGAGAAGCACAAGTATTATTTATTGTGGGTAATGTACTTCTGTTATAAAGAACTGGCTTTTCCTTGGTCATGATTTTTAATTACATTTGATTCTATAATTTTCAATCAAGCAACAAGTTTAATTTTGTTTCATGTTGTTTTTAATATCAAGTTGAAAATTAATTGCAATGCTTACTTTCTACCCTTAAAAAATTACCACAGCAAAATGGCAATCCAATGGATTCAGTTGTGCCAGCAGCTCTTGCTGTGGTGTGTAGTAGAAGAAAAATAACCTTCAATGTAAGATGATTTTATTTTAAACTAAACCAGAAACTGCAGTATTTTCCTGCCAATATCCATAAGGAGTATATTCTAAAATCATACCAGAGTGGAATACAAACTCTAAAAATAGGCAGTGTTTTATATGAGCAAAAAGAAGATGGGGTTGTTGGGGAAAGAATGTGTTTCTAGAGTTATGGTTCTTTGTGGGATATTTCTGTCAAGGTCTAATCATCCTATGGATCTGTCTGTTTTTAATACACTAAATTCTAAAATAACTCAGGAAATATATGCACAGTTTAGCAACTGGATACCTAGAGACCTACAAGAGTGGTGTGATGTAAGAGAAGTATGGTGCCAACATGCAAGAATAATCACTGATGGTGAACACTCACTGGCAACATGCAACCTTTCTGCCCCTTAAGAGCAGAAAACAATTCTGTATTATATGCCCTACTGTAACCAGGAGTTGATCCATGCATATTAAGCGGGTAATAGTTTCCTTTCTTTGAAGATGGTTTTTTGTTTTTTTTTTCCATTGCTGTTCATCACTGTTGAAAATAACAGAGATTTTAGAATTCATAATAATTCAAGATCCTATGAGCATGTCTGTGCTAAAAGGTGGGATCTTTCTAAGCAGATTCATCCTACTGAGTAACATCCAGATTGCAGTTACCTTTACCACTGTCCTGCAAATGGTCTTTTTCATTCTAGCCTGCACACACATCATCTTGATTTTTTGATTCAGTGCATTCAGTGAGAAACAAAGGCAGGAAATGACAACAACAGAAAAAGGCAATAAAATATTGAAAAATGTGTTCTTATTCAAGCTACAGAATCCTATGGAGTATGTGCCTGGTGCACACAAAACTGGAGAAGAAATTGCCTTTCATTCTACCCTGTATTCCTGATTTTACTTTGATTGTGTGGGTAATCAGTGATGCTGAATTTGTATCTGGTGAAAAAGTTCAGTTTTTTATTCACTTGTCGTGGTTATTTGCAGATTCTTTATGTATTTGTGGGGTTGTTTTGTTTGTATGCTTGATTTATGTTTTCACATCTATAGTTTATGGAATTGCATGTGCCTGAGATGCTCTTGCTCTTTAAATGTCAACTATGTTTCCCTTTACTATATGAGAAATAATAAAATTGGGGCTGGAAGTGAGGAGTGGGAATGGATAGTCTCATGCTTGCCATAGTCTAGCTATTGCATGCAAAAACCTTTGTAGATTCTTGAAGGATTTTAGGTTTCACCAGATGAAAAAAAATCATTTTTACTAAAAATATCAACTATGGACTATTTTTCCTATGAGAAAAGGCTGAGAGGAACCAGTCTAGAGAAGAGAATGTTCAAGGAGATCTCATTGAACTATGTACATAAATACCTGAAAGGAAGGTGCAAGGAGGACAGAGTCAGGCACTTTTCAGTGATATACAGTGTAAAAGTAAGCTGCACATGGGCCAGAAATATGCTCTCACAGCCCAGAAAAACAACTATGTTCTGAACTGCGTCCAAAGAAGTGTGTCCAGCATCTTGAGGGATTTGGTGATTCTGACCCCCTACTCTGTGCTGGTGAGGCCTCACCTGGGGTACTGTGTTCACATGTGGAGTCCTCAGAGCAGAAGGGTCACAGACCTGTTGGAGCACGTCCAGAGAAGGGACACAAAAATGATTCAATGGATGAAACATTTCTCCTACAAGGACAGGCTGAGAGAGCTGGGGCTGTTTAGCCTGGAAAAGACTTCAGGGTGAACTGATAGCAGCCTTTCAGCATCTAAAGGGGAGCTACAGGAAAGAAGGGGTCAGAATTTTTAGCAGATCTGTGGTGACAGGACAAGGGGAAGTGGTTTCAAACTTAAAGAGGGTAGATTTAGGTTGGATATATGGAAAAAGTATTTTATAATGAGGGTGGTGAGGCACTGGAACAGTTTATCCAGAGATATGGTGGTTGCCCTATCTTTGAAGACATTTGGGGCCTGATTGGACCAGGCAGTGAGCAATCCCATCTAACTGTGCATGTCCTTGTCCATTACAGGAGAGTTGGACTAGATGACCTTTAAAGGTCCTTTCCAACTCTAAGAATTCTATGAGTCTATAATTCTGTGATACCTTTACTAATTTTACTAATGATGGTATGTAGATCTATTACGACGCATGGAATTCTGAGAATGAAAATGCATGGCAATGCATGGCAGGAATAATTATTATTGCTTTATGATTATTCATAATAACTTGTGAATGTTCTGTAATGTAGTTTGAAAAAGTGTTAACAACGTAAAAAAAAAAAACTAAAAAAAAACAATGGTACAACATTTTGCCATAAAATCTTTAGTAGAAAGATAGTTCATTTTGGAAGTTAATATATATATTGCAGTTTTGTGAAACACAATATAAATCTTCTTATTGTCAACAATATTATTTTTTTGTTGCTGTTGTAGCTTTCCTTTTGACATGATATGTTTCTCAGAGGGTTGTTTCTATATGGCAAGATTATTCCTTTGTCATGTCTTGTCTATTGCAAATTTGACATCTTTGAAGGGGGGACCACAACAAGGTGGATAAAAAACAGCATAGACCATAACTTTATCATTTTTTTCCACTTGTTCTCAGTGTCACAAATGTTTGTTGACATGTATGTAAACTCAAGTAATTGTGGAATAACAGACAAAATAAGTCAAGAACTTGATAGAGATTGCTAAGTAATTTGGTAAATATAACACAATTCTGTATCTGAATAGTGAAAAAGCACTATGGAGTAGTAAGATTTTCATCTCAGGGGAAATTGGTTTGTTTCTTTGCTTCCTTGTTGCTTTTTGTTTGTTTTAAAGGGCAACTGGAAATATTGAGAATAGTTACCTCATAGTCCATATCACCCAGGTTCAGAAATGTAATTAATTTGTATGAGTTAAGAGTCCAGTTGCTCTAGGTTTCTGTTCAGTACCTTGTATTCCCAGTTAAATATTCCACTTCAATACTTTGTTCTGAGTTAGATTAACCTTAGTGAAGTTGATAGATGTAAAGTCTGTCATCAGACAAAGTGTGAAAAAAGCGCCCAAGCCTGTCTACATCATTTATGGAATAGACAGCTGAAACACTAAGGTCTTCTGCCTGTAAAAGGATGCACAAAGGTCTTGTGTTAACAGTTGCTTTCCAGTACACTGCTAAAAAGAGAGGTTTGTTTTGATCTAGTGATAAACTCAGTCATACAGGAGTAGCTGTATTAAAGCCCTCTGTGAGAAAGAAATATCAAGTCCCAAAATAAAAACAGAAGGAAGGAATATACAAAATACACAACCACAAAAAGGATTGTTTTTGGGGTCATTTTAACTCAGAGCATTTGGAACTAAGTGTCAGAACTATGTGTGAAAAGGCTACAAATTATGACAAAGAAAAATAGAAAGAGCAGTGGCATTTTCTTTCTCATACATTCTAGCCTTTCATGCCCCCAGGTTCAGGAAAAGAAAGTTTTGTGCATTCTTTCAATAACAATAATTCTACAACAGTGTATTTGCTAGATCAGTGACATTATCTCACACTGCCTAATCATTTACATTTAAATTTGACTTGAAGGTAAGCTGGAGGTGGAGCTGTTATTTTTTTTTTTCATTTTTTCATAACATGCTTAACAGGCAAGAATATAGAAATTGAAAAGTGCTTCAATATCTGACAGTAAGTTAGGGCCCCCTTTTATCACAAAGACACCGAGAAAAAGACATTTGAAGGTCAAGTTGTTTCAATGTAAGATATATAGTTTCATAGCAGATGTGTCAAGTATATTTATTAAAATAAAAGGAGGAAGTAAAACACTGATGATTAATGACTGCTCTCTTTCCTTGTTTTTTTTTTTTTTTATATATATTAAACTAGAAAGAAACACCTTTTTTCCCTGTTTAAAAAGAAAAAAGGAAGGAAAAAAAAGATAATATATAGGATTGCTATTAAATGCTTGGCATACTGAGATGTCTTCAATAAGATTTTGATCTAAAGTCAGTTGAAAACATTGGAAATGTTCCATTGATTTTGATGGTATTTCCATTGAAACTAACTTCTGGACAGAGATTAAGAAGATCTGAATTAGAGATTAAGACCTTAAAGTCCATACTATTGTATTGTTTCACTTTTTGTTTTAAATTCATGCTTCGTTGAACAGAAAGGGAAAAAAAAAATCGATCTTGTTTTTCAATATCTTTGCAGATGTTGAAAGGCCTAGGACCAAATCTGCATATGTAATAAACTGAAGATGGAAATATATTTCTAAAGCATCTGAAATTAAATCATAACAATACCTTTATTTTAACATGATATATGAAAATAATATGAAATGCAAAGCTACTAAAGAGATTGTTGGCAGTGTTATGTATATCATAGAATCACAGGGGTTGGAAGGGACCTCAAGAGATCATCGAGTCCAACCCCCCTGCCAAAGCGGGTTCCCTACACCAGGGAAGGTAGGTGTCCAGGTGGGTCTTGAATAACCCCAGAGAAGGAGATTCCACACACACCCCTGTGCAGCTGTGCCAGTGCTCCCTCAGCCTCACCATAAAGAACTTCTTGCACACATTCATGCAGAACTTCCTGTGCTGCAGTTTCTGTCCGTTCCCCCTTGTCCTGTCTGCACACACTGCTGAAAAGAGTCTGGCCTCAACACTTTGTCCCCCACACCTCAGATATTGTAAACCTGGATCAGGTTCCCTCTGAGTCTTCTTTTCTCAAGGCTAAACAGACCCAGTACACTTAGCCTTTCTTCATAGGGGAGATCTTCCAGGCCCCAATGGTCACTGATAAGATCTTGTATATTATCATTTTGAAAAGACCGTAGACATGGGACAAGATTTAAATAATTTCAAATATGTATATATATAATCATTCATGTGTTTTTACCTTTTGAATTTCCTTTTTTTTTTTTTAATAAATAAGGCATATAAATATCCAGATAACATGACAAGAATCCTGTATTGTTGGTTTTTTTTTAATTTTTATTTTAATCCTTTGCCAACTTTTGTAGCCACGCACACACTGACCTGGCACAGTCAGACATGTTTTTCTTCAACAGTTTCATTTGTCTCCTTTCCTTTCCAGAAATGCTTCTGGCAAATCACTGCTGCACATCAAGCTGAAACAAAACAGTCTTATCATCCCATGTACCTTCTTGTATTCCTGCTTGCATTGGAAATGTTCTCTAAGGGGAAGCACTTGGGGGTCCTGGTGGACAACAGGTTGACCATGAGCCAGCAGTGTGCTCTTGTGGCCAAGAAGGCTAATGATATATTAGGGTGCATCAAGAAGAGCTTGTCCAGCAGGTTGAAGGAGGTGATTCTTCCCCTCTGTTCTGCCTTGATGAGGCCATATCTGAAATACAGTGACCAGTTCTGTGGTCCTCAGTTCAAAAAAGACAAATATTCTAGAGAGAGTCCCGCAAAGGGCTACAGAGATGACTAGGAGCCTAAAGCATCTCCTGTACGAGGAAATTTTGACAGACCTGGAACTCCTAGTTCTGGAGAAGGATGAGGGAACTTCATAACTGTTTTTAAATATCTAAAGTCTGGAACTCAAAGTCAGTGAGTGTGAACTCTTTTCAGTGGCATGCAGCAATACAACAAGGGACAAGTGGCAGAATCTGGAACACAGAAAGTTCCATAAAAACACAAGGAAGAGCTCCTTTACTGTCAGAGTTAACAGAGAACTGTCAAGCTGCCCAGTGAGGTGGAACTTCCTTCTCTGGAGACCTGTATGGACACTTTCCTGTTCAACCTACTATAGGGAATCTCCGTTAGCAAAGAGATTGAACTTGATGATCTCTAGAGATCTCTTCCAACCCCTACAATTCAGTGGTTCTGAGATTTTTTGTGATTCACTCCAGTAAAGAGTGTACTATACTGCAGTTAATGTTACTTATTGCATTACCTGTTACATTTCTTAGGTGAACGAGGAAAGTGACATTTTATTTTGGTATTTCCCTTACTCAAATTTAATATCTGTAACTACTCTTCTTTTTATGAGATGGAAACAGAAAGCAGACTAGGAATTAATTAATTAATTCCTGCACTACTGTGGGAGGGATCTCAGTTTTGGAGGTACTTGCATCAGGTGATATATGTTAATTACATAAAGCATTTGCTTTAAGCAAAAAATAAGAATAAAATTGTGAAGTAGTCCATGTGGAAAATTTGTTAGCTTGGTGCTGCTGGGTTGCTCTGAAAGTAATGCCTTCTATTTATTTTCATGGAAAGAGCAAATTAACACTATTTGATAGATAAAATGTTCAGCTTAAAAACAGTTTATTTCAACATAGTCACTGCCATTAGATAATACATTTGCCAGTGATGAGCAAGAGCCTGCATGCCACAGTCATGAATATCAGCACCAGTGGAGGTGATCCACTGTCACTGTTGTCACTGCTGAAACACACCATGCACCACCTCACTATGCTCACATCCACATTTTGGTCTCCATAGAAATTCAGCAAGCATCAGTGAATGTCAATTGGTACAATTTTTTCTGCATGGGGGAATTTGATGACATACTTTTGTTTCACAAGCACTTCTATATTAGACAGCATTCTGTCATACTATCCCTCTGCTACCATCAGTCACATGGCAACAAAATGTAATAGAATATTGGCAGGAAGATTCAGCCTCTACTCCCAGATTGCTAACATCTGTCTGTGACATTGTGGGCCAAGATAATAAAATAGGAGGCATTACTTTTGTAGCAGTCCTTAGAGAATGCAATGATAATGCACGATAAATATAAACCCCAGTTTAGTGTATATAGGGAAGTGGATTGAGACATAAAATCTAAAAAATATCACAAATGCAGAAAAGAATCACTATGAATTTCTTTTTTTCTTATTAAAGAATAAATCGCAGCAGAAGGTAGTATTTCCTATTTAAATGATAATTGGCTAACACGTTAATATTTTGCATATTTTTAGGTACCTTCTTCCCTTCCTACTTACAAAATGCTGCAGTAGGGTTTTTTTTCCTTTTTTTTTCTTTTGTACTGTAAATCATCTTTCAGTTTTCTCACATTATTACTTTTATTTAATAAGATGTTAATTTATGAATACAAATTAAATATATATATATATGTCTATAGCCAAAAATATTAAGTAGAGGAAGACAATGATTCTATATCTGTTTCTCAGGTCTAGATACATCTATCCAGCAGATCTGAAAATAATACTATGTATTGCAATGCATTAGCTATAAAAGTCTTGTAAGGAAGACATCAGAGTAGAAGCATGCCAAGAAGGTATTTCATTCTTAAAAAAAGGCACCAAAGGAACCATAAAAATATGAAAGATGTTTTGAATATAAATTAGTTTATTACTGAGGCAAAAAATATTGCCTGCATCAAATAAACAAAGTAAGGGTTACAGTACAAATGGCATAATCAAGGCAAAAGTCAACTTCTGTTTTGATGGAATGCTACTGTGAGAATGCATTTTAATGGAGAATTTTTTAATTTGGATAGAAGTAATCCCAGGTATGTATACAGGCTGTGGTAAGAACTCATTGAGAGCAGCCCTGCAGAGATCTTGAGGATTCTCGTGGATGAAAAGCTGGATGGGAGCCAGCAAAATACACTTGCAGCCTGGAAGGCCAACAGTATTGTGGGCTGCAAAGAGGAATGATTGGCAGAGAGTTTTGCTCTCATGGTACTCCATCTGGAGTACAGTGTCCCAGTCTGGGTTCCTCAGCACAAGAAAATTGTGGAGATTTTGGATTGTGTTCAGAGGAGGACCACAAAAGTGATCAGAGGATTGGAGCATCTCTCATAGGTCTGAAGTTAGAAGGAGGTGGGTTTGTTCAGACTAGGCAAGGGAAGGCTATGGGGCGACCACACTGTGGTCTTCTAGTACTTGAAAGTAACTTATCAACAGGAGGAAGACCAAATTTTGATACAATCTGTAATGATGAGATAAGAGTGTATGGTTTTAAAACAGAAGAGTAGAGATTTTGGTTTCATATTGGGAAGAATTTTTTTACTCAGAAGGTACTGAGGCACTGGAACAGTCTGCCCAGAGTATTTGTAGATACTTCATCCCTGGAGATGTTAAAGGCCAGGTTGGATTGGATAGATCTGATACTTGGCAACTCTGCTTATGCTGGGGGGAGAGTGTGAAGCTGGCCGGAAATGTTCCAACTCAGGCCATTTTATGACTCTATAATTCTATGAACAACTCTCACTGTATTCTGTTGAGTGATGATGACTACTGAGTGATGTAATAAACAGAACATTACAGAGATATGGAATAAAATGTATTAATTTATTATTGTGGAACTACCAAGACTGGGTAACTATTAGCATAGATTATATCAACATACTAGTAAATAATTCTACATAAGATATGTCTATTAACAGTACCAAAAAAAAAAGTTTATTGATTTTTTCCTATGTTTCCTACTCATCTAGAATGAAATGAAGTTAAATTAGGGAATGAATGAGCGTTGAAGAATATCAGTACTGCTAGTTTTAATATCTGCTAGGTACACACATGCATGTGTATATGCACATATGCTACACATGTAAAACAATCCTGACATATTGTAATTTTTGTTGAAAATACTGTAAAATACTTGAGAATGAAAATTTCTTATATTCTAATTACCCATTAATAAAAATTAGTAGAATTTTAATCAAAGACACTGAATCAAGAAATATATTTTAATACTGGCTTTTTTATATGGTATGAAATGATATGAACTACCTGTTACTTTGGAAATCTTGTATGTGAAATATACCTTTACAAATAATTCTGGCCAAAACCTAAGAAAAGGAAATATAGCTGAAAGATGTTAATTGGTCTCTGGAGAACTGAGGAAGAATGAAGTATTTATAAAATTGTACATGTGAAACATTTTATACATTACAATTCTTGCTGTCAATGAAGGAAGATTTCAACTGTGGTGAATGCATTTAGTGGGCTATAATGCATCACTTTCCTCGGGAGTTATGAATTGTAGATTATTCTTTCTATTTTAACTTTCTACCTGAATGTAAGAGAAACTCAGAGTTTGTGCTCCATAATATCAAGGAAAGATTAATAGTTATCACTACATAAAGAAACCTGAGCTTTCAGTGGAACATACATGCTATAAGTTAAACACATGTAAAAAGTGCTGCTGAACAAAGGTTAATAAATCCTTAAGTTTTATGATTAGGTTTGTCCACCTCATAGACAGACCATCAAAATGTTTCTATGCATCAGCTGTAATCTTTTTACTATTCCTGATGAAAAGAAAGGGGAATATATATGGAAACTTTAATGCTGTTTCTCTTTGTGTGCCTGTGATACGTTCAATAGTACTGAAATATTCAATTAGAGCTGTTCCCAGTGAGATCAATGTTTGCCTTCCTGTTCTAAGAAGCTGCAAAATAGTGAGAGCAGACCCTCAGCTGATGGAATATGTTAGTTACTTCAGCAAAGAAACAACAGTATGCTGTTTAAGGATCTGCCCTGTGGTGTCTTTGTTTCCTGTGTTGTAATCTTTAGACTTCAACTTGGCTTTAGTGCAAAAGTTGCAGCCATATTGCTCACAATATCATTTCATTTGTTAATGACAAGAAAACGTTCTCTCAGTCTGCACTTCTATTTTCTTTTGTATATGACGTTTTCTTAGTCCAAGTTACAAATTGATCTTTCTGGAAGCATTAGGTATGTATTTATAATAAAGACTCCTTAGGAAATAACTATTTATTTATACATGTCCATACAGAGAAAAATATGCAAGAGACTTGACCTTAATCAAGCTCCTCATGCACAATTGGAAATGTTAAATGAAAGTACAAGGCAAAGTGCATGAAAGCAGACAATTGCTTATTCTGAACCAACATTAAACTGTTTTTGCATTTCTGGATATGTACCTATGTCTATACAAACTATGAAGGCCAAGTGTTGCTTTGATTATATCTTTTTTTATAAAATATAAACCAGGGAACTGAAAACAGATGTAACTTTCTGTATTGTTGTTTATAAGGCTAGATTTGAATAATTTCCCGTTGTTCAAATAGATCATATTTGTAAGGAATGAATTTAACTTGTCAAGCAGATATAAAAATTATAATAATTAAAAGAAATCAAAGAGAAACTAGATTGGCAGAAATTTTTAAATGAGCTTATTTAGTGATTTCTATTGATTTTTTATTATGAATTCTTTAAGAAAATATCCCCTGAAATAACATTAGAAGTAGGTTAGAAATAAGTGGGATTTGAGAAATCTGGTATTTAATTACAGTTAGATTTTATAGTTTTGCACTAAAATCTGTTTTAATTATCTAAATATGGTGCAAGTGAATCTTATTTACACAAAGAAATAGCCTTAATATGAGCTGTTATCCTTTCTGATCTAGTGTAAATCTTGTACTTAATGTACTTAAAACCTGTAATTTTAGTAATTTATCCCCAGTTTGAGATAAAATGTGTATTTTTTTCCTTTGTAAATCAAGGTTTGAGTTGATACAATCATATAATGTTTTTAACTAAAACTTATTCCATGAATAAACAAAAACTTCAACTATTTTAGACTGATTTATAATGTGCAAATTATATACACATAGTTGGATTATATACACATATGTGGATAGTAGCATATAGGTTTTCATGTATGCATTTTTTCCAAACAGTATTTCATATATATCCTGTGGGTCTGTATGTGGCTTTCTACTCTACTGTCAACGTCTGAGTCCAGATCACTTCAGTAAGGTCAAACACCAATAATTTTAATGGAGTTGGCAAAAGTTCAATAAAGGAAGAAGTTCAAGATCTTGAGTAAAAGAAGTAAACTTCAAAAAGTAATTTTGGAAAACAATTAAAAGAATAACCATGTTATCATGTTATTAAGACTTTCATCTCAAAAACATGAACTGTATAGTAGCCACTTATTTTCCAAATATGTTGCTGTGGACCAAGTTTTTATACTTTTCATTTTTTTGGTTTTGAATGTTCCATTCAATTTCTTTAAAAGTATGACCTAAAACCTAATTGTGTTTTTACCTAAAAATATTTACTTTGTCTTTTTAAAATTCTCTCTTTATCAACACAATTACTTTTACTGCTGAATTCAGAAATGTCTTTCAAAGACATGCATTTGAGAATGATTCAGATTTCTAATTGTGACGTGTATGTAAACTGTTCAGCCAATCTAAAAAAACAGTGCTTAGAAAATTATTGTGAAGCTATACCTTCTATCTTCTGTCAGAAAGAGGTAGAAGTTCTATTTAAAGCTCTTTACAAACATAAAAAAATAAACAAAAAAGAACTATAACAAAAAAGAAATTGTTCAACAACTTCTAAGGAAGAAAGACTCGCTGATGTATATTGTCATTCTCTCCATTTCATTAGCCTTCTTGCAAATGAATACAGGATGACAGAGATTTTTATCTTTCCACTTATATGCTCATTATGACCTTGATCCCTTAAGTGGTGGAGAATCTGGCCTTGAACCAGTAGATGAGCTTAGCATAAGCATACTTAACTATGAATATACTTAAGAAGATGCTTCAATTAAATATGATGATCCTGTTGACTTTGTTGGAAATCCTTGAGGTTATATACGTACAGACATGATAGTTGGACAGGGATATTAGACGTGACAAAATTTCCTTTCCAGTTCTACCCTTCTAGAGACAACTTATAACCACCTAAGATGCAAAGTTAATAAAACATGTGCTGATATTTAGCATCATGGGTAAGGATGCTTACGATATTTAAGTGGTGAAAAGTTGGCTACTTATGTGGTGTGAATAATTATCAGTGTACAGTAGGCAGGAAAAAGACACACTTGGAAATAAAAAATGCAAATTAATATAATTTGCTTGTTGAAATGTAATTAAAAATGCAGGATAGAATAACTGGCATTTTGATACTTAGAGCTGGGAATTATCAATCATATTTCTGTAACATAAACAAATATGTTTTGATATGTCACTTTTTTTTTTTTTCTTCAAAAGGAGTACTGAAAATATTGTTTCTCTGGAATGTGTGTTGTGGTCTGTGAAACAACAGTCCATAAAGACAGCCCTGATACTTCTTGAGTTTTACTGAATATTCTACATGATTGTTAACATATCAATTAAGAAAATCAAAGCAATGAAAAACAAAAACAAAAACAAACAACAATGGAATGAACTACAGTGGTGACATAACAGTCAAAGTATAAATTAATACCATCTTACTTTATATGCTTATTAATATTATGTAAGTTTAGGAGTATTATGATGTTAGTTTTCTTAGCAGTCAATGGAGTTGGCTTAACACCTTGAGAAGTTAATTCAGATTTTAATATGGCAAATCTTCTAGAAGTTTCTTTCTTTCACCAGTCATTGAAAAAGAAGACTAGAATGATTGCACTTTTAATATCCACCCTTTTATTAGGTAATTTTAGGTAGGAAATTTAAGTGTTGAAGAATGACAAGTAAGAAAAAGAGGATATAGACATATTTCTAAATTCTAGAAGAATTTTAACCAAGTGGAATATAATTTTTAGACATTAAACATGGGAATGATCATATCCAAGAGAATTTGACTTACAAAGTTTCCTAAAGTCTAGGGGCTGTTTATTAAAAAAAAAAAAAACAAAAAAAACAACATTTGGAGGTAAAAGAAAATACAAAATACCAGCCATCTGTTTGCTAACAAAGTTACACTTCATTCCTTTCTGTTCTTTGACTGGTTATCAGATCTTAACAAATCCTTTTTCATTGATTAATATTCAGTTTATTTTAAAATATATTGTCCCCAAAATGTAATCTGATAACATGATATTAAATCTAATTTGAATATGAAACAAAAGTAAGTCATTACAGAAAATTACCACTGAATTTCTTAATAAGTTAAAAGTACTTAGTGCTGACTTAAACAAGTTTTTCAGCATACCCTATGCTAGCAATACTATTTATAATATTGTAAATTAACATTATTTTTTCTTTTAAAAGACTAATAAAAAAAACAACAACCAAATTTGCATTCTGTCTTGTATGAAACCTACCACAGATGACATGATATTTTCGTGCTTAATGACATGCAAGACAAGTGTTGAATTAAACACTTGGCTGTGTTAAACCTCATTAGACTCACATGGTCCCACTATTAAAGCTTGGTCCCATCCCTTAGGATGGCATCCTTTCATTCTATTGTATCAGCTGTGCCACTCAGGTTGGTGTCATTAGTAAAGTTTCTGAAGGTACACTCAGTCTCACTATGAAGGACAATGATAAAGATGGTGAAGAGCACTGGTCCCCTGGGGAAAACCACTTGTCCCTGGCCTTCACCTGGACATAGAGCAGTTGACAACAACCCTCTGGCTATGAAGTCAATTCCATATCCACTGAATAGTCCATCATTCATATCTGTCTTTCCAATTTTAGGATAAAGAATATGATGTGGAGCCACAACAAAGCCTCACAGAAATCCAGGTAGATTGCATCAGCTGCTCTTCTTTTGTCTACTAATGTCATCATTCCACCATAGAAGGTCATCAGATTACTCAGGCAGAATCTGCCCTTAGTGAAGCCAAGCTGACTGTCATGAGTCACCTCCTCATCTTTCATATGCCTTAATATAGCTTCCAGGAGGATTGGTTCCATAATCTTCCCAGGCACAGAGGTGAGACATACCAGTCTGTAGTTTCCTGTCTTCCTTTCTAACTTTCTGTCCTGATTTCATCTGGGACAAAGATAATTTGTTTATTTTTTTTTTCCTTTGTAGTGTCTGGTATGATACTGTGTTTTGGCTTTAGGAGAAAAACAGTGTTGATTATTAGATTCCTTTTCTCTTCCTCTTGTGTCTCAATATTTTTTTCTCAACCCAAAAGTTTTACTTTTTTTTTTCTTCCCTGATTCTCTTCTCCATTCTACTGAAGAGGGGAGTGAGCAAATGACTGTATGGTTCTTATCTGCCTTCTGAGTTAAACTGGAACACTTTCTTAAAAATGTGAGTGATGTTTCCCTTTTTCCAATCACTGTCAATTCATCAGACAACACAGCTTTCCCAATACGAGGGAATACAGTGTTGCCAGTTTTTCAAAATGAGGTTTTCTGAAATTGTTCAAAAAACTATAAAAATGAAAAAAAAAACCCACGATGAAAAAGCACTTGAGAATGAAATCAACATTAAATCAACATTAAATCACTACTAGCAATCATCATGACAATCATCATGCAGTAATAGTCCAAGGAATTGTTCCCAGTCTGCCCTGCCTCTGTTCTTGGGCCTACAAGACAAACCACAATGATAAAATTTAGCAGCTAAAATATTAGGATATTTGTTTCTTGTCATTCCATGGATGTTCCATATAGATTTAACTGAACACCCATTGTCAGATCTCAAAGGCTATGACTTTTGTTAGTGAAGGAATGTCTCAGTTTCTTTTGCTAGTAAAGGGATGTCTCAACTTCTTCCTTTTTTCTTTGATATCATTCCACTATATTCCCAGAGTCTGTGATGCAGTTTGTGCAGCTATGTGACAACTATAGAATCAACTCTCAACTTGGAATACTTCTCTTTCCCTTTATTCTCCTGTTACCATGACATTCAGGGTTACTTGAACTAAAGTTTCTTCCCACTTGAAAAGTGATGTTCTTTCATGAGGGATCTCACTTTCACTATAGCCAATATTTGATGACCTTAAAGACTTGCTGCAAAGCTCATCTGATTGTTGAAGTTTTCCTTCATTCAATTGTTAGGACTGTCTGGAAAGCTGAGTAGAGTTACCTGTCTTTGGACTGAGAATCTATTGTTTCAATAGAAAAGATACTGCAGTGGATACAAAAGTAAAAGAGCATGAACTTTTCATAATATCTTTTGTTCGTGTATTTATTTTGAATTACTGTATACACATTTCACTGTATGTGTAAAGCCCCAGATAGCTACTATGAATAAATCTGAATTAACAAACACTAACGTTTCAGAACAACTTTACAATGTCCGTCTCAAGATGTATTTCTATTTTTGTCTTTGGACCCTTTTCTTACTCAAGAGGTCTTATTTGCTTGGGTACTCTAAATTGAATTACCTCCTTTTCGGAGTTTTGAATTAATATGACTTGCCCTAGCAAGCCATTGTCTTGCTTCATCAAAGACTTAATTTCTCTAGCAAACAAGCTGTTCTGATAGTCTGTTTCTGAGGAATAAAACTCTAAAACAATTTCATGGTACAGATAATAGGAGATGCAATTTTCATTTCTGTGGGAAGAGATTTCCCAGTTAATGTTTACTTTCCTCTGATGTATTAATTCTTCTCTTTTTCACAATTTGCCAAGAATTTTACAGTCCTAAAATAAGGAGTAGACTGTCTCTATTCTCAGCTATGAGTGTGCTATATGAGAGTCAGTTTGGAAGTCTGTGTTCATCACAGTGTTCAACACAGTGTTATTTTAATCTTCCTCTGTTACTGCTTTTGGGAAGGATAACAATTTTAATTTAACACCTACTTCTTTCTTATTGTTGATTTAAATTCCAAACTCAGCCTCCTAGAGTTTCCATTACACAAATATGTAATCTAATCTCTCTCTGTAATTTACTGTACACAGATAAGAACATACCCACTTAACTAGGGAAGGCATGTAAAAGGGAAATCATTGATATGTTTTCTAGTGACCTTTGAGTATCTTAAATATTTAGCATGATGCCAAATTCATCCAATAATGCTTTGGCTTTACGTCTTCAATTTGCAGATATATATTGGAAAGCTAAGATCACTGCAATGAGAAAGGCTAAATCCAACCAGGAATCGAATGTGGCAAAGGAGATAAAGGATAATAAGAAACGATTTTTTTAAAGTATATCAACTGTAAAAGGAAGACTAGGGAAAATGTGTGTTCCCTACTAAATGACAGCGGTGTTTTGGTAACAGGGGATGCTGAGAAAGCAGAGATACTGAATGTTTTCTTTGCTACTGTCTTCACTGCAAGGACTCCCCCTAGGGAATCTTGAGCCCTGGAGGTAACTGAGAGAGCCTGGGAATTGAGGGCTCCCTTTTTGTGAGGGAGGAGATGATCCAAGAGTACCTAGACAAGATCAGTGTTTGTAAATCCATGGGCTGTGATGGGATGCCTCCACATCTGCTGAGGGTGGCAGAGGTGATTGCCAAACTCATTCTATCTTCTTTGAAAAGCCTTGGAGAATGGAGAAGTGCCTGAAGACTGGAGGATAGCCAATGTCATTCTGGGCTTCAGAAAGAGCAAGAAGGAGGATCCAAGGATCTACAGGCCAGTTAACCTCACCTCTGTCCCTAGAAAGGTGATGGAGCAGCTTGTTCTGGATGCCATTTCCAGGTAATTGGAAG
The DNA here is from genome assembly GCF_038088225.1 of Cyrtonyx montezumae. NCBI lineage: Eukaryota > Metazoa > Chordata > Aves > Galliformes > Odontophoridae > Cyrtonyx > Cyrtonyx montezumae. The sequence goes on along the minus strand of NW_027072034.1, from coordinate 10,116,602 downwards.
AGAAGAAGATTATCAGGAATAGTCAGTACATGTTCACCAAAGGGAGGTCATGCTCGACCAACCTGGTAGCCTTCTATGGAGTCATCACTATCTGGGTAGATGGGGGAAGAGAAGTGGGTGTAGTCTACTTTGATTTCAGCAATATCCTTCTAATGAAACTGAGGAAATGTGGAATAGGTGAGTGGACAGTGAGGTGGGTTGAGAACTGGCTGACTGGCAGAGCTCACAGGGTTGTGATCAGTGGCACAGAGTTCAGCTGGAGGCCTGTACTTAGCGGTGTTCCTCAGGGGTTGGTGCTGGGTCTAGCCCTGATCAACATCTTCATCAATGACCTTGATGAGGGGATATTGTCCACCCTCATCAAGTTTGCTGATGATACATAACTGGGAGGAATTGCTGATATATCAGAAGGCTGTGCTGACATTCACTGAGACCTGGACAGGCTGGTGAGTTGGGAAGAAAGGAATCAGAAGATGACAAGAGCAAATGCAGAGTCTTGCACCTAGGGAGAAATAACTGCATCTACCAGCAGAGGTTAGGAGATGACATGCTGAAGAGGAGCCGTGCAGAGAGGGACCTGAGTAACCTGGTGGATAATAGGTTGGCTATTAGCCAGCAGTGTGCCCTGGTGGCCAGGAGGGCCAATGGGATCCTGGGGTGCATTAAAAGGAGCACGGCCAGCAGGTCAAGGGAGGTTATCCTCCCTCTATACTCTGTCCTGCTGAGGCCTCACATGGAGTACTGTGTCCACTTCTGGGCTCCTCAATACAAAAAAATACAGGGATCTCCTTGAAAGAGACAAATGGGGGGCTACAAAGATGATAAAGGGCATGGAACACCTCCCTTAGAGGAAATGCTGAGAGACCTTGGTCTGCTCAGCCTCAAGAAAAGAAGATTCAGATGGGATATGATCCACATCTATAAATATCTAAGGAGTGGGAGGTAAAGGGATAAGACTGGACTCTTCTCAGCAGTGCATGGTGACAGGACTGGAAGGAATTATCACAAACTGAAGCATGGGTGGTTCCCCACAAATGTGCATAAGAGCTTCTTTGGAGTAAGAGTGATGAAGTACTGGAAGAAGTTGCCCAGAGCGGTGGTGAGGTCTCCTTCTCTGGAGACATTCAAGACCCATTTGGATGCTGACCTTTGTAACCTGGTCTAGGAAACCTGCTTTGGCAGGGGGTTTGGACTAGATGATCTCTAGAGGTCCCTTCCAACCTTCCAACCCCTACAGTTCTGTGATTATCTTTCCCATCTTTCTATTCATTGTTCCTTTAAATAACTGTGCATCAACCCCCTTCTGTGGTCTGCTTATCTTTCCATTATTCTGTTCTACTGAATTCAGAGGATTAAGTTGTCATTTGTAACCATAATATACAGGGTATGCCACTAAAACCCTTATCTATGTGGGATAAATAGAACTGTAGTCTAAGGTTATATTCGTCTGAATAAAAAGTTTCCAAAAATTTTTTTTTTGGGGGGGGGGTTGGTTTGTTTCTTGCATAGTAACAGATCCTTTCTGAAATCTTTGCATATATTGCTGGCTAAACAGCAAATTGATTATCAAATTGTCCTTCCCAAATTGCAGTACAAATGTGTATTTTCTAACCCCATTATGGACCTGCTACCATAGTCTCAGTTGTTAAAATGTTTTAGCCACCAAGATATCCATATTATTCACAACAGATTTTTCTTTGTTTCTTTGCTTGTTTCTTAATGAAATCTATTTATGAACTTCGCTTTTCATTTTTGGCACTTTAAATAGCAGTAGTTGCCTAGGCTGATATGGATTTTTCTTTAAAGTTGTATGGCTCACTGAAACAAATATTTCTTTTTTCTGTGGTTCCTTCCTACAATTAATATGTGAAAAATAGCAAAAGGGCTCCCTGTAAGCACTTCTTTTTGTTTGTGCTGCTATTAGCCAGAAAGTCTTTTCAAGAGAAAATTATGTTTGTTTTAAAACAGTTTTTTAAAGACGAAATCTCAGAGACAAATTAATATGGTAACTGTTACACGGTTCATTGCACAGTTTTACAATATCTTGCTTTGCAGGTTTACAGAATTTCAGATACTCATTCAGAAAGGGAGAAACCCAATTGTCGATTCTTGTCAACATGGTGAAGTATAAGAATACATACATAAGAAATGTCACCCACTGCTAATAGCATTCATTTCTCTAGGCAAATTACCAGTATCACAGTTTATTTACATCCCATGAAACTTCAATTCCATTTAATATTCACAATAAATTACACCATGTTCTTCTCTAAAATTATTATCATGAATTTGAATTACTGAGATAAGGAAGGCTTTTCATTATTTCTTACATTCTGTTAATAGAGAATCTTATGGGTGCCAGGAAATATATAATTTCTTTCCAATTTTGGGGGGGAGCTGGGCTCATTTTTTTGAGGGGAAAGGTGGCAAGGACAAACTTTTCACTGATCATTTTTCACAGTAACTTCAGCAAAAATGCATTTTGTTGCTAACAGAAGAATAAAGGGTAGTAAGTATTATTTAGATTGGTAAAGGGAATACTTAATTGAGTACATAAATTGAGAACAAAATATGGTAGGAAAACATTAAAAGTGACATACTTTTGAAAATATTCTGTATATGTGTGCATTTGTATTATATACACTATGCAGACAATGCTACAAATTATATGTTGTACTTTTTCTAGTATTATGTAATCCGAATGTTTTTAAAAATTACATAATATAATTTAATCAGATAATAGTAATAGATGTATTTAATGAAAACATTCAAAATATGACTAAATATGTAGAATATTTCTGATTGAAATTAGATTTTGTGTATCAGTGACAGAGGTGTGAATTATCAGATAGCATACATCCAGACATGTTATGTTAAACAAAACTACAAGTGTATATCTTGGTGTGCATGTATATGTATCCATACCAAAAACAACAACAGCACTGCCCCTTTATTTCAAATTGTAAAAATATTGATACTGTGTGTTTTGCCTTCATTGCTATCTCACTTTCAGTCGCAAAAAATCTATATGGCCTTTGTCTTTACAATTTTTTTCCTCAAGTCTACAAATTCTTTCAAAAATAATGCTTTTTTTTTTCTTTTTTCCTCACTGTAGGATTATTTGTCTTCATTTTTTATATGAATCTAAAGTATCTGGTTTCAAGAAATGTGATTAAATTGATAGACATCATTTCTTGTGTTAGGTTCATGTTAAGAAACAAAAGGAATTACTTCCTTCCTGCAATAATTTGAGTACTTTGCCAGAGCACTTATCCATACATTTTATGGTTTATTTGGTCTGTTTCAGGGAGTTTAGCAAGTTGCACTGAAGTATATGCACTATGATGACATAAGACTCATTTTCATTTGCACACAACAAAATGTTCATAATATTACTATGTGACACTTTATATAGAATCATAAAATTATAGAATCATAGAACCACCAAAGTTGGAAAAGATCTCCAAGATTATAATCATCCACCTCCTACCAATATTTGAACCCTTCCAGGGATGGAGACTCCACACTTTCCTGGGCAGCCCATGTTAAAATTGTCTTTATTCAGAATAGCATAGAAGTACTCATTAGATAGATATTAAATTATAGTCAGCCATGTCACAACTCTCTGAGTAATTAAATTTCTCTCAACATGAAAACATTAAATAAAAAAAAAGTCACTTAAACATCTATATAAATATCTATATACATATCTATTTAATATAACAAATATAGTTAGATATAAATAAATAATTTTTATATATAACGATTATTGTCTTTAATAATATTTAACTGTATATATATTAAATGGAATACATTGTATAAAAATCATATATTATATATAATTATATATTATATATGTATATATTCATGTAACATGTATATAATATAATATATAAATAAAATATATATATACATTTTTGTCACATTAGAAATCCAACATTAGGCATAACAAAAGTATAGAGAAAGAAAGAAAATAATGTATTTTTTAAAATGAGAGATGTTTTCATTGACAGTCTAGAACAAGGATGTCTTCATTGTCTTCTCTTGCATACAATAAAATACTCCTATCAGCTAAATCTTCAAAGCAGACACAATTGAAGTCCACCTGATGATTAATTCTTTTTATTATTTTATTAAGAACTCAGAGAAATATAACCTTCTTTGGAGAAGGAGAGATAGATTGTTTTTCTATTTGCATGGAGGTTTTATTGTTCTGGAGATATTCTTCTCAAGGAGTTGGTGAATTAAATGTGAATCTAAAGAAATCAGTTCACCTCTGGATTATTTACTATATTATATCTCAAATAATGCATAGGTCTATAACTGACAGTTATAGATAGCTATGGCAGTTGCTTGTCATCTCACACTGGCATCCTAATCTCATATTTATCTTTAATTGCACTTTGAAACCTATTATTTTCAACATTTTAAACCAGGTTTTCTCTGTCCAGGGTAGCTAATTAGAGTATATAGACACTACATGCACACAGAAGTCTATTGAATAATATATGAAGATTGACTTAGGTCAATTTCTTTACATTTTTATCTTTTATTCATTAGATTTTTTTTTTCCAAAAAAAGAAAAAAATAAGAGTTTATGAAGGCCAAAAAAAAAAAATGGCATCATAATTACAGTCTTTCATGATAGAGTGTAATGTTGTGAAGTAGCGGCAGCTAGATCTGAACAATTGGAAAGCTGAAAGCATATGCAATTGAACAGTTCTATTAGTTGCACAAGCTACTGGACGCACATTATTTGCATTTCACAGCACTTATCGTTTACCAGTACTATTAGTGGTCTTTATGATATTTCTTCATAAAACGAATAACTTCTCAACAAGATGAAACTAAGGAAACACAATAGAGCTGATTTATGATTTATTTTCAAAATGATTTTGAAAAAGACCTTTTTTTTTTTTTTTTTTTTGCAAAAGGCACCTTACATTTTTTAATCATTTTATATCTTTGGACTGTTATTTTTAGGGCATATTCTGTTTACAACAAGCTTTTGATTAGCTGAACGGAGCCAACAGAAAACAATTTTGGTTGTTTGTAAACACACTATAAAAACTCAGCATTTGAGCACATTTATTTCTCTTATAATGTAAAAATATAATTCACTCCATTCAGATTTTCAGTTTATGCTTCCCAATTTGCACCCACAGAGGGTTCAGCTCTCCTGTGTATAACAGAGCTGAGTCACAGTAGCAGCAACCACTAAATTCATCTTTCTAGATACATCTATTGTCTCCTGAGACTAGTCCTTGGATTACTGGAGGAGGTTTCATGTTCCATTTCAAAGGGTTTTAATTAACTATTTGTCTGTTTAAAATTGCTGAAAAAAGGCTGTGTTTACACCATCAGGTTTAACTATAAGTAGAGTTTCTGGTCAGATCAGTATCTATAATGAGTAGACTTATTGCCTGCTGTGATATCTAGAAAGTTTCCAGACAAAAGGGTATGTGTCTGAAGGCTAGCACATGGGCCGTTCATGTGCTCTCTGAGAGGACTTGACCTTGGAAATGAAACACAATTTTGAAAACACTCTGTATAACCTGTTGATAACACTCTCCACTATGTGGAAATATCTGTATGACACCTCAGAGCTAAGGAATATGGAAAAAACTGTCAGGCAAAAAGAGCGTATCTCTACTGTTGATAGTAGCATGGAATAAACTTATATGTGAAATTTTTGTTATACTTATAAACTTATATGTGAAATTTTTTTGATGAATATATCAATTATTAACATACAAATACATTAATTAAAATGAGCTGTATTAGTTACAATCTAAAATTGAGACACATTTTCAAACTGATTAAATATTGCAGCTTCTACTGCATTGAGAAATTCAACTGTAACAGCACCTTCCATTACTCTACACAATGGAAATGTATTTTCATTATCTTGTATGCCTCAGTAACAGACACTATGATATGGCAGTATGAGCAGATAATCCTGATTTTCACCTATATCAAATGAATTTCTCTAAAAAGGTAGACTGACAGTATTTGTCTGAGTCTCAGTGTTTTGAAATACAGACTCACAGTTGTTTTAAATACAGCAGCTGTTGAATTTTTTCACACTTATTTGAATTCCACAGTAACTAAAGCCAGCCGACCAAAAGCTGTACAGAAAGAGTATGTATGCTTCATGAGATAAAATCACAACTTAGCAGAGCATTACTGTCAAAATTTCAAAAGCAGATGTTTTAGAAGGTAATCTATTGTGTGTGAGCAAAAGAGAAAGCCAGTCTTCTTCACTGCAGCGATAACTCTTTTTTGATGTCTTCCACAAAGATGAAAACTATATCTGTTCAAAGAAACTTTTTCCATGTACTTCCAAAGTAATTTATATATATATATATTTCTATCCACTTATTTTTACGTTTGTAATCAATTATTCAATCTTAATTAAGCTAGTATGTGCCATTACTCTTAACAACTTAACTCTTTCCTGCACCTGAGTTGAGGAAATCCCAAACATGAATAGAGAATGGGAAATGAATGGATTGAGTAGCCCTGAGGAGAAAGATTTGGGCCTTTTCATAGAAAAAAATTTGAACCTGATCTAACAGTGCATGATAACAACCTTGAAAGATAATCACATCCTGGGCTGCGTCATAAGAAATATGGTCATTAGGTTGAGATGAGTGATTCTTCCCCTCTGTTCTTACAAGACCTCACCTGAAATGCTCCATTCCATTCCAGCGGCCACAGCAAAAAAAATAATGATGCCTATTAGAATGGATCCAGAGGAGGGCTACAAAGATTACTGAAGGGTTGGAACACCTCCCCTGTGAAAGGAGAGATAGTAGTGGTTGTTTAGCCTGGAGAATAAAAAGCTGTGGGGAGACCTCATTGTGGCCTCCCAGTATTTAGAGGACCTACAAGATAGATGGAGTGTGCAGTTATAGTACTTAGGGTAACAGATTTAATTTAAAGAAGGTTGATTTAGATTATTATAAATAGAATTTCTTGGCTTGGAAGGGAACTTAAAGAACATCTAGTTCCAATTGTGAGCAGGGTTGCTAACCACTACATCAGGCACTACATCAGGTTTCCTCATCAACTTGGCCTCGAACACCTCTAGAAATAGGGAGGTGGGTTTTTTTTTTTGTTTTGGTTTTTTTTTTTTTTTGGTTGTTTTTTTTCCCCACAGTTAATGAAGAAATACTGAATACTTTAGTGGAAAGAATTTCTTCTGACATCTATATTTAGTCAGACGAATAACATTTTAACAAGCACCTACAACTCTAAAGAAGTGAGCAGAAGCCAAAAGTGACTAAGATCATAGAATCATAGAATCACCAAGGTTGGAAAAGACCCACAGGATCACCCAGTCCAACCATCCACCCATCACCAATAGTTCTCACTAAACCATGTCCCTCAGCACAATGTCCAAATGTTCCTTGAACACCTCCAGGGTCGATGACTCCACCACCTCCCTGTGCAGCCCATTCCAGTGCCTGACCACTCTTTCAGAGTAAGTATTTCCTAGCATCCAGCCTGAACCTCCGCTGGTGCAGCTTGAAGCCATTCCCTCTAGTCCTATCACTGGTTACATGAAAGAAGAGGCCGACCTCCAGCTCACTACAACCTCCCTTCAGGAAGTTATAGAGATAAGGTCTCCTCTGAGCCTTCTCTTCTCCAGACTGAACAAGCCCAGCTCCTTCAGTCGTTCCTCATAAGGCCTGTGCTCCAGATCCTTCACCAGCTTTGTTGCCCATCTTTGAACATGCTCCAGGGCCTCAATGTCTTTCTTGCAGTGAGGGGCCCAAAACTGGACATAGTACTCAAGGTGCACCCTCACCAGTGCTGAGTACAGCAGTGAGTACAATTACTTCTCTGTTCCTGCTGGCAACACTGTTTCTGATGCAAGCCAGGATGCCATTAGACTTTTTGTCCACCTGGGCACACTGCTGGCTCATGTTCAACTGAGCATCAGTCAATACTCCCAGGTCTATTTCCTCTACACAGTCTTCCAGCCACTCTGCCCCAAGCCTTTAGCATTGCCTGGGGTTGTTCTGGCCAAAATGCAGGACCCAGCATTTGGTCTTGTTGAATGTCATCCCAGTGGCTTCAGCCCAGCAATCCAGCCTGTCCAGATCCCTCTGTAGGACCTCACTACCCCCACGCAGATTGACATTTCCAGCCAATTTGGTGTCATTTGCAAACTTACTGAGGGTGTACTCAATGCCTTCATGCAGGTCATCAATAAAGATATTGAAGAGGACAGGGCCCAGCACTGACCCCTGGGGAGCACCAACTTGTGACTGGTCGCCAGCTGGATTTAACTCCATTCACCACCACGCTCTGGGCCTGGCTCTCCAGCCAGTTCCTTACTCAGCAATGAATGTACCTTCTCAAGGCACGGACCGCCAGCTTCTGCAGGAGAATACTGTGGGAGACCGTGTCAAAGGCTTTGCTGAAGTCTAGGTAGACTACATCAACAGCCTTTCCCTCGTCCACCAGATGGGTTACTAGATCATTGAAGGAGAACAGGTTGTTCAAGCAGGACCTACCATTCGTGAACCCATCCTGGCTAGGCTTGATCTCCCAGTTGTCTCCCACATGCTTTGTGATCTCCCTCAAGACAATCTGCTCCATAACCTTCCCTGGCACTGAAGCCAGGCTAACAGGCCTGTAGTTCCCCAGATCCTCCTTACAACCCATCTCACAGATGGGAGTCACGCTGGCAAGCCTCCAGTCACCTGGGACCTCACCAGTCAACAAGGTGAACTGATAGATAGTGGAAAGCAGCTCGGCATTCTCTGGTGAACATTATCTGGCCCTGTGGACTTGCTACAGTCCAGTTGGAGTAGTAGGACTCTGACTGCGTCTACCTGAATCCTAGGGGGTTTTGTCTGTTCCCCAACTGAGACTACCAGGTCAGAGAGTGGAGTACCCTAACCGGTCTGACTTTTAAAGACAGACATAAAGAAGGCATTCAGAACCTCTGCCTTTTCTGTATTCTCAGTGGTCGCACTCCCATCCTCATCCAGTTTACTGAATTGAGATTCAGCTTGGTTTTTCTCTTACTGTTGATATATTTGTCAGAGTTTCTTGTTCCTTTTTACCCCAGAGGTCAGGTTGTGTTCAAGCTTGCCTGTTGCACAATGACTTCCAACACTGCGGATGCACACAATGACAACACAGAATTTTTAAAGTCTAATAAGTTATATTCCATTCAGTATGATTTATGCTAGATAATTAAAAACACTGTTTCACATAAAAATCACATAGAGTAGGTATTATGGTATGTACTTAGTTATGACTTTGTGGGGATTTAGGAATGCATGCTATAAACTGGCTTACATCTATGTAATAATCTAAGTTCCATTCTTTTATACTGAATATACTAGAATATTAAAGTTTTCAAGAAGTTGTAAATTAACAAAATAATTTAGACTTGAAGGTATACAGTAAATCCTGCATTTTAGATACATTGTTTGTTTTTCTTATGTTAATTAATGTCTTAAAATTACACCTTGGCTGACAAATGCTTAATGCAACTGATTAGGGAAGTCATGTAGATGCTTTCTTTTCCCCTGACGTTTTAAAGGAAAATTTTGAGTCAGAAAGATGATAATAACATTTGCATATATCTGTAAAATTATTTGCATGCATTGCAATATTCCATTTTTATTTTGTGCTGCAGATAGATTTTAGTTAGTAACAATGCACAGCTTCAGTTCTCAGCATAATTGCATTTTATGAAATATTGATGTTTAATGGTATACAGATTGTATTCTGGGCAAACGAGAAGAAGGTTTAATTAAATGTTAAATAAGTTTTAAAATAATACATGTTTACTTTCAGATTTCACTTACAGATACTATAATTAATTCTTGTTTGTACAGTAGTAAAATATAACTACATAAAATATAGTGCAAAAGTAAGCTATAAGGTACACTGAATTCATTTGCATTGTTAACATCTCTTAGACCTAATGATTCTAGTCATCTTTCTGTTTTTCAACAAGTTTCTTTGCTTACCAGTCTAACTAGAAGCACCATAATCCAGAAAGGAATTATAAATTATAGACAAAATGAGCCCCAAATGTGAGTGACAAATGTAAGGAACAGAACAGTAAAAATGTTTTTGTAGCTCAAATAAGTAAGAGCTACTTCTCTGCTTGTAATTTTCGTGTCACCACATTTCTTAGGATTCTTTAAGGTCTCTCATTACCATTTAATGATCTATCCATGCACCTTATGTTACCAACAAAAGCTCTGTGTGTAAGTATGTAAGCATGAAAATGAGTAGATAGAGTAGAATGTGTCTATGTGTACCAATAAATGTATATTCCAACATCCCAATATATATAAAAATTTCAATAACATTTTTCTCAAATGGCTTTACTCATTAAAAATCTAACAAAAATGAAAAAATTAATCAAAGACAAGCTATTAGAGTCAAATTCCTAAACAATGGCATACCATGTGTATATACTGATGATGTCTAATAAGAATAAAACATGATTTTTTAATATATTTAAAAATATAACAAGTCCAAAACAGGTATTCTGAAAACACCCAGTAATACTAGTCGAAGTGCTCAGAAGTCTTCTTTCCAGTTATTGCATTTCAATTCCATCAGTCAACCATAGCTATATTCTGAAATCACTCACTTTTTTTTTTTTTTTAAATCTGAGTTCTGACTAGGTGTTTGACAGCTGCAATACCAGTATGTTCTCTAATGAGCTGGAAATTTAGGCAGCTTCTAATAGTTGTATAGACAGATCTCTGCTTCACATGCAGAGATAAAAAACACCAAAGAAAAGTCATTGGAATCAAATTAAGTTTGAACTTGCACATTTTAGTAAGATTTAAAGAGAGACTGCTTAATATCAAATTGTAACTGTTCTTTGTAGAATTTCTCATTTTTGAGTTCCATGGAATTAGATTTGAACAGAAAAAGATATAAAGATATTATGTTAGAATCCATATCCAGCCTATAATTTATCAATTTTCATGAAACTATACATATATATAAAACTATATATATAACTATAACCATGCAAAATTCCAGTCACTTTCCCTCCATTTTTCCTACCTTCAAATTTTGTCATCACAATCACCTACTACACATATGCCCCTGAGTGATTTTATTTCACACATGCATTCCAGTAATAATACTTCTTATTAATGACAACCATTCCTCATTTCTTTCTGCTGCTCTGAAGAAGGATTTAGAAGAGGTAGATGGAAAGAAGGAGATTTTAGTTTGCTTTCAGTTTCTCACTATTCTAATTTGTTATCATAGGCAATACCTTATAATATTCTCCCTATGTTGAGTCTGCTTTCCCTATCATGATAATTGATGAGTAATCTCTGTGTCCTTATTTCAACCCCTGAGATCTTTCTCATTGCATTTTATTCCTCTCTTTCTCTGAAAAGCAGTTGTGGTGTTTAGCTGTTCATCAGGGTGAAACTACAACAATAACCTCATGCCTCATGACTTGTTTAATTTGATAAATTAGAACAAGTGTCGTAATCACTTACAGGTTATTGTTTCATTGTACTTGCATGTCAAAATGTAGCTTATGGGGAAACAATCATAGAATTAAATAACGGACTATCACAAGTTGGAAGAGACCCATACAGATCATCGGGTCCAACTCCTGTCTTCACACAGGATCACCCAAATATCAGACCATATTTCTGAGGGCATTTTCTAGACTCTTCTTGAACTCTGTCAAGCTCAGTGCTATGACCACTTCTCTGGGAGGCTCTTCCAGTGCCCAACTATGCTCTTTGTGAAGAAAATTTTCCTGATATCTAACTTATACCTGTCCTGTCGCAGCTTCATGCCATTCCCTTGGGTTTTATCACTGGTCACTAGAGAGAGGAGACATCTGTGTAACCTTCTGCTGCCCCTTGCAAGGAAGATATAGGCCATGTTGAAGTCTTTCCTCCATTTCCTTCTGAGGTTGAACAAACCAAGGGACTTCAGCCAATCTCCATATATCTTCCCCTCTAAATATTTCACCATCTTGGGATCTCTCCTTTGTACACTCTCTAAAAGCTTTGTTTTTGAACTGTGGTGCCCAAAACTGCACACAGTACTCAAGATGAGCAGCATGAAGTGGAACAATTGCTTCCCTTGACCTGATAGCAATGCTGTGCTTGATATACCCCAGAATACTGTCAGCCTTACTGGTTGCCTGGGCACACTGCTGACTCAACTTGCAGTCAGTCCAGACTGCTAGATCTCCTTCAGAAGGTCTGAACTTCAGCATCACATCCCCCAGTCTATATGTATACACAGATTAGCTCCTGCTCAGGTGAAAAATCTGACACATGCTTTTATTAAACCTCATGCAGTTGGTGATTGCTCAGCTCTTTAATTTGTCTAGATCTCTCTGAAATGTCTCTCCACCAACAACAGAAGTGAATAGGTCCTCAGTTTAGTGTAATCAGTAAAGATTCTCAAATCAACTTCTATTCCTATATTCAAGTCATTTAAGAAAAAAACCTGAAGATAACTGGGCCTGAATTGGAGCCCTAGGGAACCCTGCTAGTACCTGGCCACCAGCCTGTTGTGACCCCATTTACTATAATCCTTTCAGTTCAACCCATCAGCCAATTGCTCACCAATTGCATTAGTTTTTGTCTAGTTGTATGCAGCCCATTTTGTCCAGAAGGATGCTCTGAGAAACAGTACCAAAATTTTTGCTGAAATCCAAAAAGGAAATAGCAGCTGGCTTCTCTTGGTCAACCAGATGGGTGACATTATCATAAAAAATAAAATTACTTTATTTACACAGGAACTTCTGCTCATGAACCCATGTTTGTTTAAACTGCATTGTCCTTCAGGTGTTTTTCAATGAGACCCAGCATAATTTTCTCCATCATTTTGCCAGGCACTGAAGTGAAGATGACAGTGTCTTCTTTCTTTCTTGACCTAGAAAATTGGAACGTTTGCCAGCTTCAAGTCAATGGGTGCCTCTCCAGATCCCTGAGACCACTGAATAATAGTTGAGAGACCTCACAAAGACATCAGCCAGCACTCTGAGTGCTCTGGGATGAATCTCATCAACTCCCAAGATCTTGTATGAATCCAGGGGAAGTGGTAAATTTCACGCATATACAGGGTTGACTGGGAATTGATCTTTACTGCTGTGAAAATCCTCCATCCCACCCAGGTGCCAGAACCCATCATCAGTATCAAAGACAAAGGCAAATAAAGCATTGAATATTGTTCCTTTGCTTTTGCCCCTATTTGTAAGATGACAATTCTCATCAAGTAGTGAAACAATTTTCTCTCTGGTCCTCTTTTTTGTTAACATATTTTAAAAAGCCTTTTGATTGTTTCCTGTACTATTGCCCAGCTTCAAATCTAACCGAGTTTTGGCCACACAAATTATATTCCTACAAAGGTGAACATCATCCCTGTAGTCTTCCCATGTATTCTGACCTTGCTTACCATTACATACCTTGCATACCATTTATATTCCACCTAAGTTCTAGAAGATCCCTTCTGTGCCAAGACAGTCTCTGTCTTCTTGATTTCCACCATTTTGGAATTGCCAATTCCTGTGCGTTCCGGAGGAGGAATTTTAAAACTGGCAGCACTGATGTACCACAATGCCTTCAAAAGGAGTTTCCCAGGGAACTTTCCTAACTAGTTCTCTGATCAGATAAAATCTACTCTCTCCATATCCAAGGTTGAGGTCTTGGTGGCAGTTTTGCTCTTTTTGACTAAGATTTAAAATTCAGTTACTTCATGGTCACTACTATCAAGACAGCAACCAATTGCCACTTTACCCACAACGCATTCTCTGTTCGCAAGCAACACATCTAATAGGGCACCTTTCCTTCTCAGCTCCCTTAGTACCTGTAACAGGATGTTGTTTTCAAGGTGTTTTAAGAATCACCTGGATCTTTCTGTATCAGCTATTTGGTATTCTCTGTTAATGTCTGGCAAGCTGAAGTCCCCCATAAGGACAAAGGCAGTTGATCTAGACGTCTCTCCTATTTAAAGAATAATTGATCACTGTCATCATCCTGGCTGTGTTGCTCATAGTGTTGCCCGCTTCCACGATGACATCCTCTTTATTTGCTTGTCCCTTAATCCTTACCCACAAGCTGTCAACTGTGTTGTTACTAGCTGGCAGATCCATACAATCCAGTCCTTCCGTTTCAAAAAATGCCATGATCACATCTCTCCTGCCATTCACTGCAACACAATAGACACAGGATTCTTTCCACCAGATTTCATTTACATGAATGATGTCTTAGATCTGGGACCGAGCCAAGGCTTCTATCTCCTGCTTGTTCTTCATACTTCATTCATGTAGAATCATTTTGAATGAACTTCATAATACCCAGCACCCCATGAAACAGTCTGAAGGATCTTGCTAGCATGCAACCACTCTGATTGTGGTAGGCCATCCCACAAGTTGTGTAGATATGCTTCGGATGGGCTGTTGGTCTCATCCTCAACACAGACCTGGTGTCCCATCTCTATCAAGTCTGGTTTATTATTGTCCCTCTTCAAATCTAGTTTAAAGCCCTCTCAATGAGCCCAGACAAATACTGGGCTAGAATTCTTTTCCTCCTTTGAGCCAGTAGGAACCCATACATCACCTGGTACTGAATAAAGCAATCCATGGAAAAAAAAATAATTCTTCCAATGGCACTAGCTTCTTAGCTGGTCATGTGGGTTTTTCTGTTCCTCCTCTTCCTGATACTGAAGTGATTAATGAAAATCCCACCTGAGCTCCTGCTCCTTCAACTATCAACTCCAATATCCTAAAGTCCAAGGGCTTCTCCACCACATTTCATTGCTGTGAACTTGACCTACAGGTTATGATCCAGATAACAAGCAAACAAGAGAACATACAAAAAAATGAAATCTAATGTTCTTGATTTAACAGCTGCTTTGACTCCAGAATACAACAGTTCTTGCAACACTTCTTGTTCTCTTCATGACCTGGTTTTGAAGAATTTTGTATCACGTCCAGCTTGTCTGCCAACTTGACAAGCTCTTGAATATTCAGATATTTCCCACAAGGGAGTTGCTACATATGCTGTCCGTCCTCCTTGCCCTTTCTTGAACTTTCTCAATTCTGCTGTATATCTTCTCTGAGATGCAGTTCTAGCTCATAATTCAATAGTCAAAGTTCAAGCAAATCAGAAATCTATACAGTAGCATGATTAATTCTTTTCCTCATATTCAGCTCATTTTTTGGTCAGTAACTATCACTGAACTGATTATTTATATACCATTAATCATGATCATATGTGGTTCAGAGCTCAACAATTTTCATATGAAATCATTTTTTAAAATTTTCTAACTACTACATATTATATTTATATTCACTAAATTTTGTCTGACATTTTGTCAGCACATTCCTAACAAAAGCTTTATAGAGTGTTAGAAGATATATGATATTTAGACGTACAAACACCTGTTTTCCCTAGGTCACTTATTTTCTTTAGGAGTGACACTTAAATTTTACATGTTAAATAAATGAAGGATTCACACACACATGCATATAAACAGGCAGATAACGAACTGTTTTTCACTGACTCATCTCTGTCTCAGTCATCGTATTCTCTCATTAGATGTTGTGGGGATTTTTGTTTGTTTTGTTTTGATTTTAAGAGAACAATATTTTATCAGAAATACTACAAGTTCAGTTTTTACAAAGTCACTGCAGCCACAAACTTGCAGATATTACAGGCATGTTACCTGCTCTTGCAAACCATTAAATTTGTTAAGATAACAATGACTCTACTCAATATCATGACAGCATTTAGGAAAAGTAGTGTGGAAAGCAAAGTTTGCCTTCAGAAGAAGTCTGTTCTGAATGGGATTACCTTCAGGCTCAGGCTCTGTTTTGGGTCAGTGTCCTCTAGCAAGACCACTTCAAAAATCAGCATCCTTAAATTTTTCCTAGAGAGTGAACTGTGAGAAAGTGTCAATAGGGAACATTTTCTCTGCAGTCTTCTTGATGACTGTTTAGGTACAAATTTTGCACAGAAGTCCTTCGTGCTTTTTTCTCAGCCGATATTTAATACCTGATAACAGCTGATATCAGGTATTGAAAAGACTTCCAGCTGTTCCTGTAGGTTCTTGTGATACCATCACACACACACACATGCACACACACAAAAAAGTACCCAATTATAAAAATCAGATTTGCTATACAAATCAGGGAAAAAAAATGAAATAATAAAAAATATTTAAAAAAATAACAACAACAACAAAAAAACTATGATCAAACAATTTACCATAGCTTTACTGTACCTTAGCAGGATGATACTGTCTTTTCAGCTGAGATACAATCTGGAAAATTGATTTAGATCAATTTGTTTCACTTGAAATTTCAAAGTGCTTACAAAAGGCAAATCAGTTATCATGCCTCAGATTTTGAAGACATGCTAGCACATTTTTATTGCTTTGTGTCAATAAATCAAGTATATATTTTAACATAGAGCAACTTCATAAATATTGAACAATTTTAACGGAAAAAAGTTGTGACATTTTCTTACATCCATTTTAGATATCTTCTTTCTAGTAAACTGATTCACGTCTTCTACATGTTTATTTTTCTCACTTTGTTATGAAGAACATCCAGAACACTACTTCACATGCAAACACTGATATGAGCTGTATAAATTAGGTCTGGTTAATTTCCAGTATACAAAATAAAGACTCTTCAACATATTTGAAAAATCATGGCTGTCATGTGAAGTCCATCATGGCTGGAGAAAAGGAAGCATCACTGCAGTTTTTAAGAAAGGGAAAAAGGAAGACATAGGCAACTACAGGCTGGTGAGCCTCACATATGTGCCTGGAAGATCATGGAACAGATCCACCTGGAATACATATTAAGGCATATGTGAGATAAAGAGGTGATCCATGCTATCCAGCATGCCTTCACCAAGGGCAAATCATGCTTGATCAATCTGGTGACATTCTAAGATGGAATGAAGGCATCGGTAGATGAAGGAAAGGCAAATTATACCATCTATCAGGATTTCTGTGAGGCCTTTGTCATGGATAAAGAATTGGCTGTTGGTTTCAGCCAATGGGTTTTGGTCAGTGGCCAGACCTAATTCATCAATGGCCCTCTCTATAAAGGAAATTGACCTTGTGTCCTTCCTGAATGAAATGGCAATAGACTTTTCTATTTTTTTCTCAGCATTGGCAAGTGATTTTATTTTCAAGGACTGATCTAAATACTGGACTCTGGATAACTCTCTTAAATTTCATAGAATCATAGAATGTTCTGAGCTGGAAGAGACAGTAAAAGGTCATCTACTCCAATTTCCCTGCAATGAACAGGGACATTTATGGCTAAGATGAGATTGCTCTGAGCCCAGTCCAGCCAAACTTCAGTTGATAGTTGTGTAGTGCCTGGGCAAGAGGTGCAGTTTCACTTTGGATTTCAGAAGTCTTTGATTAGCATATATGCCACAAACAGTTGCTGAATCACTGGTGTTTGTTTCCAGAACTTCCAGCAACCCTAATTTTAACAATGTAAACTCTTGTAATGCAAGAAATAACTTGTTAGTTTTCAAAAATCGTTATCTGATTTTATAGCCTCTATCTCCATTCAGGACTCAATAAAACTTATAACTGCCTTGTCTGTCTTCATTCCAAGATGAAGAATTCTTTTCTTTTTTTTTTTTTCCTTTTTTTTTTCATAACCTATCATCTTCCATCTTTGTTCAGCATTATCATTCTACACATTTTCCATATTCGAGTACCATTTCACTATCTTGTGTGAACTTTGCATGCTTTTGTTGCATGTTTTGTATGTCCAGCATTATCTTTCACATTTCTTTTATAAGATGTAGAGATACTAAATTTATCTCTGTACAAAATACTAGTTTCTTGTAGATCAATAATGATATAATTTTTTTCTAATCATTTCTAAAATTCTCCTAAAAATGTTGTCATATTTTTTCATGAACACTGAATTACTTTATCTACATATATACAGATCCCTTACAAAATCTGTAAATCTTAACAAAACTGTAAGATTCTTTAAAAAGTGGTTAGATTTAAGTAACAACCTACTTTTTCCTTCAAATGAAAATACTAAACACCCATCTCTGAGTTTCATCTGAGCACAGAAGAAGAACTGGAATGCAATAACTCTATATAGAGAAAATTCAATCTGTTACTTGTGAAAGCTTGGGTTAGCGAACTGATTTTTGCCTCCTCAATGCATTCTTGCAGAGGAGAGGTTTTTCTCTAGTTTTCTTGCCAGTCCAGTAATTATCAATGATTAACATGTAACTGCAACAAACTCCAAACAATTATTTTTTGTCCCTTCTAACTTGCCCATATGTTCCCTACTTATTTCTTCAGAAATGTACTGAGAAATTCCTCCTCTATTGTTGTCTCAATCAACTCTTGTTCATTTTAGTTTCTGTCATAAGAGAGCATACAATTGCTCACAAGAGAGAATTTCCTGAGGATGCTACTTGGAAAATATTCAGGAAAACATAAACAGGCAACCTTCCTTTCTTTTACTGAGAAACACTGTGTAAGAATTCCTACAATAATCTGTTTAGACATAAGACTTGCATAATTTACTATAGGCAGTATTCATTTTCATAATTCTGTTCTCTCTCTTGTGTGTAATCAAACTAGCAATCTAAATCTCCTATAGTCTTATTTTAAAGAAGAACAGTGTGAAATATTTCTGCTTAATGCTCTTTGTATAATGAGGTTGTAAGTCTCCACTTAAGGTGTGAGCAATTTAATGTTCTTCATAAGGCATGTTGACAAAAAAATTCCTGTAGCTGCAACCATCAATATATTGAAACATGGAAACATGCAACAAAGTCTAAGTTAACTTGGAGATGATATTGTGATAATAACCTGCTTACTTAGATGAATTTAAAGAGATTCATGAATATCCATCTAATCAAACAGGAATTAAAAAATATGTTAACTTAGCAAAGGACTGTCAGATTTCAAAAGTAAATCACCTATGAGAATCAAATTTGACATCAGATAAGCAATGTTTATGTACTATTTCTGTAGTATCTGTATAAATGTGACTGATTAGAAAATGAAATATAATACATAAACAAATAAGTTATATAATACTGATGTATAGAAGTCAGCGCTTTGGAAAATCTGCAATACTTCCCAAGCCAGAGATAGAACTTAAAGATGTAGCTTGTTGTGTGAATGTAGAATTGCTTATGACCTGCATAAGGCAGACAGTTCACTGCAAAGGAAACAAGTACTGTAATATCTAAGAAGCCAAGTTTATTACATTAGTAATGACCAAATTTATAATGGTGTTTCTTTACAATAGCAGTTGCCTTATTTGTACAAAGGTTTGTAGAGAGAAATTGTGTGGAATTTACTGCTCCATCTGGATTCATACAAGTTCTTGGGAGTTGATGAGATTCACCCCAGAGCACTCAGAGAGCTGGCCAATGTCTTTTTGAGGTCTTTCTCAACTATTATTCAGTGATCTTGGGAATCTGGAGAGGTCCCCATTGACTTGAAACTAGCAAATCCTCCAGTGTTCCAGAAGGTCAAGACAGAAGACCCTGGTATAATTACAAGCCTGTCATCCTCACTTCAGTGCCTGGTAAAATGATGGAGAAAATTATGCTGTGAGTTATTGAAAAACACCTGAAGGCCAGTGCAGTAGCAACAAACATGAGTTCATGAACAGAAAGTCCTCCTGTTTAAACAAGTTGTCTTAAAGAGTGAAAGGACATGAAGTGGAAATTTCAGGTACAGCAAAAAAAAACAAAACAACAAACACTAAAGTCTGTGCGCTAAGTAACCACCCTGTAGCAGATGGATCTTCTCTTTACAACTAATCAAGGCCTTCCAGCATTTGTTTGTTTGTTTTAATGTTAGATTGTGATGTGAAAGATTATTTTTTTAATTCACACACCTGATACAAATATATGCATATGTAACAAACTAGTCAAACATAGAATTTATAGAAATAAACATCATTGTAAAAAAAATAAGAGAAAGAAACTAATTGATCATATTATTAACAGTATACCAAGGGAAGATAGATAATGACAGAGAAGTAAATAAAATTATCATGACCTTTAATAAATGAGCAAACTAATAAGCACTTAGGGTTTATACTTCTATGGCTCATTTGATAGGATAGGTGGTCAGAAGTAAACTGTTTGCAATAAAGACTGCATAAACTAGAAGATCATTTAGAGCTATAATCTGTTTCTAACAAGCAATTTCTGTTAATAAAAGCATTTGCTGAGAAATTATAATGAATATATTGTAAAGAAAATAAAGGTTTTTATTTCCATTTCAGATGGTGATGAAATACACTTCAAAGTGCAATAACCTTATCTCAAATTTGAAAGTGGTTGAACATATTATAGAAAAAAAACCACTATTTGTGTTCACTTGAAATAGCATGAATTGAAATTGGATAGTCTCACAAATTTAAAAGCAATTTTTTATTTCCACACTACTTTTCTTCTATTTTCTGCCTCTCTAGTGTAAAAATTGCACCCATATGAGAAGAACGGGATTCAAGTGAAGAAACATGGTGAGTCATTTTAAACTTATCTATGCCATAAATAAAAGTGCCAATCTTGACAGCAGTGTGATTTTTGAAAGTGATCTGATCTTTTTTAAGAAAGATAATTTCTCATTTACCTGACCTTTTGGTAAGATCACAGTCTGTAAGAGAAAGCATATATTATTAGATCATTTAGTTTCAATTTTAGATTTTCATCTGCCAGATGAAAATCGCTTCCTAGAAAATGACTCTGAGCAGAAAAATCATGATGAGAGTGTGATGCTGCTGATATGACTACTGCATAGACATGTTCCTAGGCTAGTGTGACTGCAAAATATGCATCAGCAGTTAAGAAGCCATCTTTATACATAGTTTCAGTTGAATATGTCAGTAGCTTTATAGGAAGACGAAGAAGGCTTCTTGCTCTTCTTTATGCACTGCTCTTCAAAAGTCACAGTCTTGAAACATTCTATGAGGCTAAATTCTGAGAAGGGTTTTCAGGAACAATCCTCTTTTCACAGTAAACCATATTTAGTCATATTTTGAAAATTTTTTCAAGCTGTACAGTTAGGACATTTGTTTATCTTCCAGGACCATATAGAATATGCCACCACTGCCCATGGAAGGGGATTAGAGCTTAATGATCTTTACAGACCCCTTTAACCCAAGCCCAACCCAAGATTTTATGATTCTATAATTGTCACCAGCACACCTCTCATTTATCGGGCCTTTCAGTGCAGCTCCTTTGCTGTTCTCAGCTTTCTCAGCTTCTACAGACTGCTACAATGTACTTACAGGATGAAGCAAATGAGGCCAGTCCATGCATTCTTTAATCTCAGTCACTGTGAAGTGATGGATGATCTTTGAAGGGGTCTTGTTCATTTCCAAATTCCTTCAACAAAGTAAATTTGCAAGAATCAGCAGGGACTTACTTTGGTAAAACAATGCTTTCCGGAATTTCACAGCTCCAAGTGAAATACAGGAAGAAAGTTTGTTGTAGAGATCTTAGAGGATTCAGAAGCCAATCTTGTAAGATATATATTTACCTCCCTGGGCAATCTGTGTTAGAGCTCCATCAGCTGCAGACTAAAGAAGTCCTTGGAGTTCAGACAGAACTTGTGTGTATCACCTTGTCCTGGCACTGGGCACCCCTGAAGTGAGCCTGCCCCTATTTTCATTGTGTCTTTCCTTTGGGTACTTATATACATTGATAATACCCCTCTTGATACTTCCTGATATTTGATACTTTTCTAGTCTAAACAGTTCCAGTTCTCTCAGTTTCTCTTCGTAAGGAATACAAATAATCTCTGTGTCCTTTTGCAAGACACTCTCCAGTATTGTCCACGTCTTCCTTACACAGTGGAGCCCAGAACTAGATCAGTGCTGTGTAAAATGATCATCTTTCTCAGAGTACTGGCAGCACAGAACACTATTTGCCTTCTTTGTGACAACGCTTTGCACTCCTTCATGAGGTTCCCATCATCCTATTTCTGCAGCCTGTCATGGTCCCTCTGAATTTCCACTTCTTGTATCAGCAACGGCACTGCTCCATTCAACAGTGGACACATATTTTCAGTGATTGTTTGTTTATTTGATTGTTTTCTTTACCAATGCATTTAATAGGTGTTACAGAGGTTAGCTGTTATAATATATGGAAAAGTTTTAAACATTATGACATGGAGCAGAATTGTCATCTTCCTTTTTATTTATTTATTTATTTATTTCATCAAGATTGTATTTCATGATACAAAGTCTGATTTGCTATGTACAATGCTAGTATATCAATATTAATTTCGACTTCTATAACAATCAAGAGACAGTTAAATATTTTGCTTCAGGTCACTTGGACATTAATTGTGGGGCCATCATATGCAAGCCCAGAGGTCTCAAGAGAGTTACTAGTCAAATGACTCATACCCCTGTTCTCCACTATGGTTCAGATTTGATAGCTGAAAAATTAATAGCACTTCTTTGATAGTCAAGATGAATTATTTTGACTGCTGTTCAGCTACAAAGTTCCTTTCTCTCTAACTTCTGTCTTTGGAGGATATTCTTTAAATACAAATAGATACAGAAAAATCCTGAGGACAAAAAAAAAAAAAAAAATGCTGGACTGAACTGAAGCTTTTGAACAATGTCTTGATCTATAACCAAGACTGGTCTAAATGAAACAGAAAACAAAATTTACTTTCAGAGCAGTTTTTCATCAAGCACAATCAAACACATCTATGAAAACATATCCATGTTACAGAAATAGATGAGCATGAAAAATGACTGGAAAAAAAGAAAAGGCAAATTGTCTGCCATTTAGTGTTTATAAAGCTTTTCTTTTTCAGATACAACTTCAGTAGGTTCATTAAAGAGAGCTTGTAAGAATTTCTTCTTTGCTGGCTGCATTGCACAAAATATTGTATTGTTTGAGCAATAGTTCATAGAATGCATTCAGGTTGTTAGATTTCAATTTTTTGTGTTTATTTCCAGATACTACTTCATAACATATAAAACCTAAATAAACACAGGTGTTTACCCAAGAAGCAGTAAGCTATTTTTCTTATACGAAATCTTCCCTTGCAGGCCTACAACAGTAACATAAAAACTTTGCCACCTATAACTGATAAAGTTGCTTTTATCATTAATCTATGTTTTTCTCTAAATTGTGTGTAGGCCACTTCAGCATTAATGCCTCTTATTTACTTCCAAGGAAACTAAAACATACAAAGAGCACAGTTGCTCTACTTGATAAATTCTCAGCTACAAAACTCTGTTTGTCAATATAGTCACCACCATTAGCTACACATGCTCACTGGCAATGAACCAGAGCCTGTATACTGAACTCACAAAAATCTGCAGTAGTGGAGGTGAAGCACTATTTCACAGCTGCTTTGATGGTGTAGCTACTAGGATAATGTTGTCCATGTAATCCATATTTCATTGGCCCGTACAGATGTAAAGCAGCAAAATCAGGAGTATACAGTAGGTGTTATAGGAAAAAACAACCAAGGTTGGCAACATGTGCCATGATCTTCAAGCCAGCATGAGGCCTGGTGTTACTGTGTTGCTAGTCTGCCTTATTCTCTGACTTGACTCTGGAAATTTAAGCTTTCAGATCAGTGTTGCAATGTGGAGGCTAGAGATGGTGGTTTGTTCGAGTTTCAGGATATCCAGAAATATCAGTCTTTTCCAAAAGACAGTGCACACCACTTTACCTGCTGAGAACGGTGTCCTGAACAATTTAATTCAATGAGGAATGCACATCTCCATTATATGATGGACTGATATTTTGACTCCAGCTTATACTAGCGACACCACATCTTGTTATCAGTAATGATATGATCCAGGAAAATGTCATTTTCAGGCTCAGAATAGTTCAATTGGTGCTGACAAACTTGCATATTGTCTTCTTTCTGTTCCTGTGTGAGCATTTGTGGGAGTCACTGGAGCAAACTATGAGATATTCAAACACTACCAAGATAGATTCCAGTACAATGAAGACAATATTGAGCTCTGTACACAGTACCCTGGTGGTAATTCACTGATTCATACAGATGAGCTGATTGAGAAACTCCTCATTTCACTGTGTGACAGCTGTGCATGACCATCCAGAATATGGCTTGTCCTTCATGTCACTTTTGCCATTGCTGAAACACACCACTTAATGCCTCACTGTGCTCACACCTACTGTTTAATCTCCATAAACATTCAACCAGAATCGAATGTCAGTGAATGCAGTGTCACTCATTCCATCCCTAATGTTTAAAAATCCTTTCTTACTGTCCAGCAGTGCTGAAATACAGTTAATAAGCAAAGAAAGTTGTATCTAGTCATTACATAAATTAAGCAATCACAGATGAGATAGCATCAGTTTATGGAAATTTATTGTCTCTCTGAGAACAGAATATTGATGTGCAGCAAGTCTAGACACATGATAGTTGCATTATGAACTTCATTCATATATTTTTCTATGGTTTTGTTGTTGTTTTATATCTTTAAAATAATAAAAAGATCACCATTTTTTTTTTTTCCAAGAAATCTCTCTTTGATTACAAGCTATAACAACAAAAGAGTCTAGGGCAAACCTAGGTGCTTTCTTTAATGAATGTAAGTAATATACAATTCCTGTTTACCTTCATATAGATTTTGGGATGAGTTATACATGCAACCAGACTCCAGCAACAAAGACAACCTAATTTACATCCCATTCTTTTTCCTCTCACTCCTGACTACTAAAGCTTACACAAAGTGTTCTGTCCTTTGCTGATTCAGTTAAAATGTTACACTGTTCAATCTATGGGCTGCCAAGTAAACCAGCGCAGGGAAAAGATAAATTTCGAGTGACTATCAGAAGGGAAAGGGAAGGTGAAAGGTTACTTTTAGTACCGCTAATAATTAATTATCTTGATTACTATGTTAATGGCAATTTAAAAAGCAAACTGAAATTTAACCACTCAACACCCCTATCTTATCATGAACTCAGATCATAGACTGGTGTAGGCCTGATTGTTACAGGTTTTCAAAAGTCACATCAGTATCTTCAAGATCTTGTCGTTACATGTGCCTCTTACATAGATGGTTTACCCCAAAGCTTCTGAAAATTAAATATAGCCAAAATCCTCAAAAATTGTGAAGGTTTGGGGAATTCTGTCAATAAGAATAAACTGCAAGCATAACAACTGTTGAGTCTGTCAGGTTCGTGGATTTGTCTAAGTATTCCAAGAGACAAGTTTGTAATACTACTGCATGCATTAAAAACCTCGATACTAGAATAAAAGCTGAAGTTTTACATAGATTTCTGTTAAATTTGTGTATAGGGACATAATAAATAAAATTCAATTACTGAGTTACAAAAATAAATGGATCCTTCGACTGGATTTCTTAGTAAAACCAGTCCACTGAGAAATTGGAGTCTTTCTTTTTGTACATATATATATATATATATATATATATATATATATATATATATATTTCATAATGAGGTTATTCAAATTACAATGTGTAAACTGCAGCTCTTTTTTTTTTTTTTTTTTTTGCCAGTCTTTCCTGCAGGTTAAACCTGTGGATTTGTTTCCTATCTAATAAAAGAGTTGCATATTTTCCAATAAGGTTTTGAGCAGCTTCATATTTTACAATTTAAATGTATCATTTGGAAAGACTACTTTTATCACGATAATTGAAAATGATTTTAATTGAATAGGATATTAATTACTTCATATTTTATGTACTCAGGTACTTCATAAGTTGATATTGTAATAGTTCTAAACATCACAGACTCTGACAGTCAAGGATAAGCAGTAGAGTTCTCTTATTGTCCCAAATATTTGTTGTATTATTAATACTTGAACTAATTTTCTCCAACTAATGTAGTAATGAATTCATATTGAAACTATCAAATTCAGTGTTATTTACTGGGAAATAATTGTTTTGCCATCTACATGGATTATAACATTGCCAGTAAAATTGAATGTATTTTTGAAAAAAAAAAAATTTTTTTCTTTACTGCCTTATGTATCCTTCATCTCTTAAATCTATCACAATTTCATTTATCAGAGAAGGAAGACAAAGGTGGTGATAGAAGATCAGATCCCACCTCCAACCTCCAAACACACATACACTGTTAAATCCATTTTCTTTAATCTGCTGTCGTCATAGAGTTGTTTTGAATAAAACAAACCCTCGGCCCTCCCTACTCTGTTCTTGTGAGGCCCCGTCTGGAGTACTGTGTCCAGGTCTGGAGCCCCCAGTACAAGAAAGACAGAATGCTGTTGGAAGGGGTCCAGAGGAGAGCCACAAAGATGATCAGGGGGCTGGAGCACATCCTCTACAAAGATGGACTGAGGGAGCTGGGCTTGTTCAGCCTGGAGAAAAGAAGGCTGTGGGGTGACCAAGTTGCAGCCTTTCAGTACCTAAAGTGAGCCTATAAACAGGAGGGTAGTAAACTCTTTGAAAGGGCAGATAACAGCAGGACAAGGGGAAATGGCTTTAAGTTGAGGGAGGGAAGATTTAGATTAGATATCAGGGGGAAGTTCTTTGCGATGAAAGTGGTGAGGTGCTGGAACAGGCTGCCCAGTGAGGTTGTGGATGCCTCGTCCCTAGAGGTGTTCAAGGCCAGATTGGATGGGGCCCTGGGCAGCCTGGTCTGGTATTAAATGGGGAGGTTGGTGGCCCTGCCTGTGGCAGGGGGGTTGGAGACTCATGATCCTTGAGGTCCTTTCCAACCCAGGCCATTCTGTGATTCTGTGAATAAGTTAGGTTGTGTTCTGTCCTCACCTACCAGAGCTCTAGGAAAACATCAAGTCTTTCTTTTTCTGGTCATCATGATGATGAAAATCCCTCCCCTTGCATGACTTACATAGGATGAGCTATGTGCTGTAGAACTGAAAGAACAGAGAGGACAAAAACAGCTACAGACAATGTTGCACATTGTGGTGTGACATTGCATCGTTACCAAGATCATGTCTCTGTCACTACTGAAAACAGTGTCAGTATCCTAAAAGACTGTGTTCTTAATATAGGTATTCCTCTGAGAAAATTTTTAACCTGGACATAACCACATCAGTAATCTTTCTTCTGTCTCTTTAGTTAAACCTGAGGGAGAAAACTTACTGAAGATAACAACACTTTCAGGAGTTCTAATTTTCTCAAGGTCATTTTTAGAGATTGAAAGAATTAAGCATTACTTAGTGACACAGTGCTTGACTACATTTTTAATATCTTATCAGTGTTCTTCATTGAGTTATATTTTTCACTACCTGATCTTTGAGTTTCTGTTGTTTTGTTTTCTAAACTTTGAGATTTTGTTCATTATATTAAGGTTCATTCAGAGGCAAGAAATAGGAAAGGTGAGTTAAATAAACTTCTTAATCTTCCATAATCATGAAGACATGATCTTCATTCCTTTCCTTGACAATATCTACTCTGATATTCATATGAAATGTGCCAGAGAGATATAATTGGTGGAAAAAATGTGTTGAGCAGTACTTTTTTTTTCTCCATGCCTGTAATCCCACGACTTTTCACAGATGAGAGTGATGAATTATCATCAACACAACACAGCATTTTGATGTGTCCTCTTGCACATGAAAAACTGGGCTGAGACCACCTAAACTCATTTCTCTTGAGATTTTGAGCAAGTATAAAAAATGGTTTTGTTTTGCTCTTGGTAGGCCTCAGAAATGAAAATGCCAGTATGTCGAGGACAACACATCAATCTAATTTGCTACTTGGATCCTAACTCCTATTCTTCTCCTACTGAAATTGCAGCACAATATGTGACACAACATCAACCATATTCCACTGTTAAACTATAGCCCTTTTTAAGAGGCTTTTTTTTTCCTTTGGTTTGGATGATTGTTTGTTCTGAAATAAGTTTAATTATAAAAGGTTGTAGGTGCAAACAACTAGGAAAACACTAATTTATTAATTTTCAAGTAATTTGGAGAATTTACTTAATTAGAAGATTTACAGTGATACATAAAGTTATAGGGAAGTCACATGATACTATCAAAGAACAATTTTGATTCTTTTTGCTAAAGAACAACTTAGTGTTTTACACTGGGTTGATTTTTTTTTATCATCTTACTGTATAAGACAAGAATATAAAAAAAAACAGTTTAGGAAAAAAATGGTTTATCTAAAATAGCTTATAATGTAGGAGCTTAGATAACTAAGATTACATGCAAATATTTTTTCATCTTCCTCCTTTCATCAAGACAATAACAAGAATGATTTATGACCTCTTCTGATTATTAAAAATAATAATAAAAACATAATGGAAAAAGGATATCCCAGAGCACACAGTTTAGGAAAATTTCTGATGTTACGTACCTTTCTGTGAGGAATGGATTCTTTGGACACATGTAGCAATCTCATCTGCATTTTTTAATTATTTGAAAATAAGTAGAAGTCCAAAGTTATTTTTTGGAAAAATGTGTTTATAAATTTTTGTTGTTTTTTGAGTACATGTCAGTATCCATCATTAACTAAGGTAATAAAGTGACAATACGTACAACTCATAATCAGTTCTAACAAAATTCTACGTTTACCCCCTTTTTCATCTATTTCTTATACTCCAACTTTAGTATAATGAAGTATCCTTTACAATTAAGAAAAATTAGAGATATTTCTTGTATGAGTTTTTTATGTGTGTATCCTAGTTTGAGGTGCAATGAATAATGTAATTAATTAAGACTGTTGACATAAGTTATGACATAAAGTGCTATGTAATAATTCGACTCCACTAAAATGCAGTTTTACTAACTTATACATACTTGTATACTAACTTCACACTGCACAATAATACATGCAAAATGTTACATAGAAAGGCTATAGTTTATGTTTTTGTGTCATAATTTGAATTTGTGTCATAATCCTGAACTGTCAAAGAACGTTATAATTATGTTCTATGAAACATTATTAGAATTATTTATTGGATTTGGCACAACATAAGCTAAAGTTAGACCAGACCACTTTTATTTTAATAATCTACAGAGGAAATGCTGATGCTTGATGACATGAATAATATGGTGCATTATTCTAAGGGAAATTTATTTCAAATATTGTCCTCCTGGCAAAATATTACTTCACATTTACTGAAACATGAAACACATACGCAATCTCAGCTTTATAGTATCTATTATAAGGATTAATTTCAGACCTTAGCAGGAGAATCTTAGTGCATCCTGTTATTGAAGAAAGTATAGCACACACAAACACTGTAGGATTCATGCTACCATTTCTTGCGAATGGATGAAGTTACATGCTTCATATGCTTTTCTGCACATAAGTAAATAGAAAACTTGTTATCAGTTAAATGAGTTTAATGAGTAAGATTAAAGCTCTGACTTGACTCATTTGCATATAGTTGAAACAAGTTTATTGGTAAACATAGGCTATTGAGAAACAAAAAGACATTAAAAGGTTCTTAAGCACTGGAATAGGCTCCACATGGAGATGGTTGAGTCATCACCCTTGAATGTGTTTAAGATCTGTTTGGATGTGGTGCTCAGGGACATGATTTAGTGGTGGGTTGTCTTGAGTATTATGGTTAGGCTACAGTTGGACTTGATGATCTTGAAGATTTTTTCCAATCTGAGCAATTCTATGATTCTACGATTCTGAAAACAGCTTACATGTTAGTATTATGTTCAGCTAGTGAAAATCAAAGTTGTCCTTTTGTTTTTAAAGTGGAAACTGTAGCAACTTGAAATCTACAGAAATTCAATGAAAGAAAGTGGGTTTCCTACAACTACTAGAATGAATAGTCTGTAGCCACAGCTTGCCTAATAAGTATATCCATTGCATACTCTATTACAATTACAGATATTTAGAAATAGAACTGGTTAAACAAAAGTTAACATTGGTAAAAGAGATTTCTTTAGTTAGCTATTTATTAGTCAATTAAGACTGTAAGGAATTCAGTAACTTAGATTTCTCAAAGGAATCTAAGCTTCAAACTTGAGATTTATTTTCAATTAGAAACAACTGACACCAAATAAATGTTGAAAATCTTGCATCCTAATCCCACAAGAACTGTAGCTTCACAGTGCTATTCCACTGCAGACTCTACAAGATTCACAAATCTGTGCCTATGCACTTATCCAGATATTTTAGTAAAACAGGTTTACTAAAACTTGATAAACAAACCAATATCACCATTAAGAATTCCCCTGCAGCCAAGATTTAATTCTGGAGCTGCTTTGATTCATAAGACTTATTTATTTTCGACCTGAAAATATTCTACATGCCTACAGTTCTGTGTTCTGCTTTTGTCTGAGGCTGAAGTAACCAGTTTAATGTAACACTTGTCCTTAGGAACAAAAACCTACATGTCCCTTTGCTTGAACAGGTACTGTTCTCACACAGTGAAGCATACCAGTTTCCAGACAGATAGCAACAAGTATCAGGACAGCTTTTATAGAAGACTCAAAAAGTCCACAATAAAGTTGCTCTTTTTCCTGAGATAATTTCAGTCTGTATTTCACTACCACAGAGACAGCTTTAACCATCAGACTAATGTGTTGCTATATTTTCTCTGGTTAGAGCCTTATTTTATGAGGCAATGTGTTGTTCCTGGATGTTTCTGAGTTTTCACAACATCAGTCAGAGTCCAAAATATTCAGCAACTGACAACAGATACTCAGAAAATTCCTGACTGGGGGAACAACAAATTTCAGCTCCTGTTTACAGAAATGCCTGTCTGAGTGAAAACAAATTACTAGTCACACAGAACAAGCAGTTTCCTTGCTGTGAAAAACAGGTATGAATAAAAACAGTGTATGAAAACACCCCTGCATGTGCATCCCTGATTCTTTTATTCTCAGATTTCTTCTCAGAGTAAAACTTTGAATGAAATAAGACCCAGATTGCATGAAAAAAATGATTCTTTAGATGAGATTTAAAATTTGCTTTGAGAACATGGATAATCCAGTTATCTGATTTACACGTACATTATTCATTTGATCAAACTACTATATGCTTCAGGATATACATAATAAATTTATAGACAGATACACATCTTCATAGCTCACTGAGTTCACATCTTTCTTTTCCTATCCAATTTATCATCTGAACCTAGACATATGCAGAATAATTTTCTTGCTTATTTTGAAATGTAAAAGAGTAAAGACTTTTATATAATTCTGACAACTATGGTTTTGTGTCTCCTGTCACATGCCATAGAATAAAATATAGCACAGATGAGGCTCAGTAAATAATCATAATAATCACTATATTCACGACAAATTTAATCTAGGTCTTGTTCAGCCTGAAGCATGTAAACATTTCTATTGCATAGTTAGTATTCTACATTGTTGTTCTCAGCATACGAGATTCACTTAAAAAAGCTTCCATTACAATTACAGCTCCATTATTTCTTGCTCTTCTGTTTGCAAGATAATTTTCCTAATATAAGATCAAATTCAACAGCCCTTATTCAGGTGAGAAATCTTGTTGAAGTCAGTAGAACTAAGAGTACAGACTAATTCATAGCTACATTTAACATTCCATCTAATTATCAAACATTGATAAACTTTTGAAACATCAATATTAAAATGCTACATGAGACATATACTCTCATTTTGCACAATATACACTTGAAAACTGTTGAAAGGTATCAACACAGAACTTAAATATTCCATGTGAACTTCACCACCCCCAATCCCAGTCTTGACAAAGCCAAAAGGAAGATCTGTAGCCCCTTCCTCAGCATCAGCTGCAGCAAAAAGCAGGCACCTGCAAGGAACCTATACCTATATGATTTCTCCATACAGAAGAGAACCATTTCAGTGCGAGTATATGGTCAGTTTTTTTCCTGAACAGTTTTCAGAAAGGTCGTCTGTACAAAGGAGATTTCTGGAAAACAGCTCTAAAATAATATGCCTTATAATTAACATAGGAAGTTGAAGTGTGGAAATGACAAATAAGTGGCAAGATAAGTATATCAAAAGAAATATTTATTGGAGAGATAACAAAAAACCTGTTTTTTCATTATTTCTTTTGTTTTAATTATTTTACAACAGAAACTAATATATTTTGATTGCATTGTGTATTCATTATTTAATTTAAACTGACTGAAAGCTAGTTAAATTCATTAAAGAGAAAAGATACATGATAAAAGAAACAAAGTACACAGTTTAGTGACAAAGGGCAATGTTTTAAATCCTGAATTGTGAACAAAATGATATTCGTTACATAAGAAGTGTTGTGAACATGCCTTTGATTTTACAATAAAAAGAGAAAGGAAAGTGAATTAGAGCAAAAGATCAGTTTCAGTAGGTTTTTATGATAGAAGAGATTGAGAAGATATCTACAAGATATCAGAATAATTAAATGCTTTCAGAAAGTTTGAAGAAGTATACATCAGGATGGAAAACTAACAATGAATAACCATTTTAAAAGATACATATCTGTGCAGCTCATGACTAACACAATCTTATTACTTCCATTACTTTTATTCTGTTCTAAAACATGTAACATCTCTTCAGTGTTTATTTCATGATCCAGTAATGCAAACTCTTCACAGTTGATGAACCAGAGCCACAACTCATATTTTTTCTGCTAAGGAAATAAAAATACTGTCAGATAAAAAAATATATATAGCCTAACTTACACACAAACCAATTTGGTGCTTAGTTACTGTTGCTTATTTAAGGTTTGTATCATGATTTGTAAGCATGTATTTACCAAGATTAATACTGATCTAAACCATCCCATCCAATTTATAATTCATAAAAATAAATACTATAAGTAGTAAAACCTATTATGTGACACTACTGATCGCTTAACTTTAATATAGATTTTGGTCTAAAATACAGTTAAGAAAAACATCACAAACTTCAGCATAATAATAATGTTATTGTTTTTCCCTCTTTGTTAACCTTTCAGTTTTCATCCATATCACTTAATAATTTTAAACCATATACAAGCTGTATAATCAGTAGAACTGGGAACATGTTCAAGGCCATATTGAACATGGTTACATCTATATTGCTAAATGAAATAAGTAAATAGCATTATCAAAGAAGTAAATAGCATTATCAAAGATGTATTACTTAAGTTAAACAAGTTTTGATTCTCTAATTTATGAATGCCTCAGTTTCTCAAGGAACATAACTAGAGACAGCTCAAGGCATTGATTCCTTCAGGAATTGATTGCTCTTAAAAGATATCACCATAGAGATAATTTCTTGTGTTCTACAGAGTCCTTCAACAATGTCCCGAAGGTTTTGCACTCTAATATGCCCTGGACAAGTTATAGCTGTCCTAGAACTCATGATGAAGAAATTACAACCTCAAAAACCACTCACATTTTGTTCTTTAAATGTAATCTGTTTTTTACTTGAGTAGAGTTAACTGTCTTCATAGTAGCTCATGTTTGTGTTATGCTTTGGATTCATGATGAAAACTTTGTTGATTACATTATTTTCATAGTAATGTTTTAGCTATTGACAGTAAGCATTTATGTAAAGTCAAGGACTTTACTGCTTCTTATGCTTCCCTGCCAGAAAGAAGGCTGAGTATGCATAAGAAACTGGGAGAAGAAAGGACAGCTGACTCAAATGAACAAGGGATATTCCATAGCATATGGCATTATGCTTAGCAATAAAAGCTGAGGGAAAGAGAAAGAAATAGGAAGATGTTAACAGTGAAGGCATTTGTTTTCCAATATAAACAAGAAAGATAGGCGAAGCCCATCTTTCCTGAAAATGGCTGAAAAACCACATACTGATTGAGTGCATTACAAAGAGCATGACCAGAAGGCTAAGGGACATTATCCGCAAAGATGATCAGAGGGCTAGAGCACCTTCCTTGCAAGGATAGGCTGAGAAACCTGGGGCTCTTCAGCCTGGAGAAGAGAAGGCTCTGAGGAAACCATGTAGCAGCCTTCTACATATTAAATGTGTTTGCTATCAAAGTGAGAGGGTGCACAAGAAATGAAGATTGGCTCAATTCCATGGTACAGGTAGGTTTTGGTACACTATGCTGATTTTCCTTTAGAAAGAACCCATTTTTCTTCTGCATTGTAACACTGGAGACGCCCATTAGTAACATAAATCCAACAAGGTTGAATAAGATCAATTCAAGAGCAAAAGACATGCTGAACCTACAAGGAAGTATATTTCATTATGTAAACCTTTACTTAATCCGTTGGTGCCTTTAGACTATTGCTCATTATTTCTCACACACAGACACTGATACTGAAAAACACCTGTAAAAGATAGTCTCTTGTTAAGGCCTAACTATAATGTTAAGAAAAAAAAAAAAAAAGGATGGCTATATTTCCTTTTCTTTCCCCAGAAACCATGCAGTCAAGCCAGTTGCTACAGCAACAGTTAACAACTCTCTAATGGGATGAACTAGCCAATGCTTCACTTCAATCTGGAAGAGAAATACTGCACTAGAGAGCAGGAGATGCAGCATTTGGCGAAGTACTGTATAAAAAAGGAGTTACATATTCAGAACCGATTCAAGAAAACAGCCATGAATTACTCAAATTTATAAGTTTGCATGAACCAAGAATACAACAATAAATCTAGTCAAAGATAATACTCTTCTTTTTTGTATGGCCCTCCTATAAACCATGACAAGCTTTCTGATGCTTCAGCTGATGTTCCTATTTATTCATATGACTACATTTTATTGTGAATTACTATGTATACTATGCATGCATATATTTCCCTGGGAACTGAAAGTAGAATCATGAAATACTCAGATTATCATATTAATTAAAATTAGTAATGCTGGGCTGTATGCATAAAGTATTGTAGTTTGCAAACTTTTTCTTAAACACAGTGGTAAACCCAATTGATTAGAGTTTGTAATAGAAATAATCCTTTCAATATCATTCATTAGCACAGTTAACAACCAATTTGCTGAAGTTAAAACTGCCTTTGGCATTCCCTCAAGCTGTTCACAAACTGGTCATTAACTGCTGGTTACAATTGATTTCTCAGGGCCCTGCTTAAAAGAAATTTTATTTCAATTAAGCACCCACAGAGCCTATTCCTGATTTGGTAAACAAAGATCATTATTTTCCTTAGTGACAGATCTACTATACCTTGTTCTTTTTGGAATAGTTGTTCAGGAACACATGGGCATACAAGCTTCATGGCTAAGGGCTAAAGCAAAGCTACACCCCTGCTAGTTCAAATTTCCAGGCAGTAGGGGAACCCAAAAGGGACAAACATTGACATCTAATGGAAAGAAAGGAGACGTGAAATGCTCTGATGGCAATCTGCAGCTTATTTGTTTTCATAAATTAATTATTTATATTGGAAATGGCAATATCTTTCAGTACCAAGGTACAAAAGTCTTTAACAACAACCCTCTCCATAAAAGAAAAAAAAGTATGAGACTGTTGGAAAAGACAGCAAGATTAAGAGGTTTCTGTAAACTGATGGTCTGTTTATGAATCTCTTTTTTGTTATAAAACTGTTTGCATTTGGTGCTTCATGAATTCATAGTGAGAGTTTATTAGAATAATAGAATCATAGTATCACCACAGTTGGAAAAGACTTCTAAGGTCATCCAGTCCAACCTTCCACCTATCACCAATACTTCTCACTAAACCATGTCCCTCAGTACAACATTTAGACATTGAACACCTGGTGATTTTACCACCTACCTAGGCAAACCATTCCGGCCCCTGAGAATAAGTATTTCCCAATGTCCAACCTGAATCTTCCCTGGCACAACTTGAGACCATTCCTTCTAGTCCTTTAATACATGGGAGAAGAGACAACCCCCCACCACACCACCACCCCTACCTTTTAGGAAGTTGTAGAAAGCAACAAAGTCAACCCTCAGCCTCCTCTTTTCTAGATTTAACAATCACATCTCCCTCAGCTGCTCCTCATAAAGCTTGTGCTCCATTCCTTCCCCAGTTTTGTTTCACTAATCTGAACATGCTCCAGGGCCTTGATGCATTTCCTGTAGTGAGGGGCCCAAAACTGTACACAGTACTTCTGTACAAGTAGCAAAACAAGGAGGAATGAGTTACTGTCAAGAACAAAGTAGGTAGTATCACCATAATGTCAGCAACAACACTAATCTAGCAAGTACTAAAAAAAAATCCAACCCAAAACAACAAAACAAGGAAAAAAAAAAACAACCTGACTTAAAAAAGGGACAGCAGCTAGGAGCTTTGTATTGTCCTTTTTATGTATCTTCTTATGTTTTCCTTTTCTCCCTTAGATGATATATTCTAATTGATCTAGTGATTGGTAATACAACCCAGAGCTTTAAGGTCCTGCCCAATTGAAGCTATTCTATGATTTAGTGATTCTACAATCAATTTATGTTTGTGAGTAAAGAAAAA
Organism: Cyrtonyx montezumae; assembly: GCF_038088225.1. NCBI lineage: Eukaryota > Metazoa > Chordata > Aves > Galliformes > Odontophoridae > Cyrtonyx > Cyrtonyx montezumae. Next base: position 10,080,294 of record NW_027072034.1, on the reverse strand, counting down.
GAAAGACTTGAATTGTGCACCAGGAAGATAATTTTTCAAGGTCCATATGTAAGAATTTAAGCCTGTATAAAAGTAAGAATAGACTATTTTGTCCTAAATAAGATATGACTCAGTGAATAAATGGAGTTCAAATCTTTGATGATTACACTACTCAACAGAAATTCGTCACAGTTTTCTTAGCATCTCGCTATTAGACCATCTTTGTCCTCCATGCCTTCCTTCCCATTTATTAGCTGTTATGAAGCATTACAATTTCACTTCCTTCCTCCTATTCCCATGTATAATGTTTTCAAACAAGTGTCTTCATGATGGATTATATGCGCCTGTAGTTACATATGGAATTCCCTGCTAACAGACTTAAATTCAGCTTATTGTCTATCTTTACATGTTTAATTGAACTTTACTGTGAAACCTAGATTAAATTGTATAGAAGCAATATAATGAAGAACCCTGACTACAGCTTTAAAACATTAAGCAAAATTGTCTCGTTTACCTGATTCTTACCTTCTATTTTGGTGATCTATTTATTGGGATCTTTATGTTCTACTTGCACATTTTTAAGCAGGAGCTAATTGTCACTTATTTGTTTAGTTTGTGTCAGAATAAGACTCTGAGGCATGAGTGAAGTTTCTTGGTAAATGTTGCGAATAGAATCACTGAAACAGTGAGAAAATCTTCCACCTATAACTGGCTCAAACAACTGTTACAAACAGGAACATAAAATGCATATTTTTGAACAACAAAGAATTCCATAACTTTATTGTTGTGTTTTGGTTTTATTGTCGTTTCGTTTTTTCCCTTTAATTTTATGAGAAAAATAATTTCTGTAAGTAAGAAAAAATATTTTTCCGCTGTCATAAAAATTCAGGCTTTGCAATAAAGATGACATTATGAAAATGTATGTGGCAGTAAAGGGATTCATGCCTAAACAAGGAGGAGAAGACAAATAGAGTAAGCTGTTTTTGTAGACCATGTTGCCAACATTTCGTTTAAACTTCTTTCTTTTATATATATATTAAAAAAAAATCATAGGGCAAGAAAAAATACTTCTGTGATAAAAGTGTTTTCCATTATGTCTATATATCTGTCTTGTGTATACATATGTAAGAAAGAGAGATTTAAAATCCAATACTGTTCTTTCAGAATGATAAATATACATTTCTTGAGTAGTTGAGTGACATATTCTGAGAGTGGCTGATAAAACTGACTGACACCACAGCCACGCACGAAAGACTTTTATCTCAAGGAAAACACACTGATATTAGCTCTTGTGTATTTGAGCTCCAATAGTAACCATTGCAATACTTGCAGTCTCCAGCTAGATCTGTCAAACTGTTACCACTCATTCTTCTTTGCAGAATCTTTACCTTCTTCTGTGCTTCCAGACATTACACTGGTACATATATTTGCTACCTTTTGTCTTGACAGCTTTATTCTCATCCTGTACAATTATTCCACCCCCCTTCATCCATCTTTTTAAAAGTATCAAAGTTAAATGCATCAACTTTTTCTGGATATCCAACTTTGTAAATTGCTGTCCTCCAACTTTTCATCTTGTTCTTACCAAATTCATATATAGTTTCTACATAAAATTACCCCATGTCTTAGTTATATAGTTTGTTTCCTTAAATCAGCACTGAACCTTCATCTGTTCAGAAAGTTTTTTGGATGCTTTCTTTATTCCCTTTAGACATCTTATACAGTTTATTTCTGTACTAGTCTCTTCAACATAAAATAATTTTTCACTTCTCATCCACTAAGCAAGCCTTTCTTCTACATATCTTTCACTACAAAACAGTGACAAATTTTTATCATTAAAAAGTAGGTTATCAACTCAGCATAATGAGTCTTAAAATATGTCATCTGAAGATAGGCTTCTGGGGTAAAGTTGATCAAATGAGGGTCAGATCCAAAGAAGATCACTGGCAAAGATTTTTCCAGAGGTCTGACAGGTAAGACATGGGAATAAAAATCTGTATGTCCATGGTATAACAGTATGTCCATGGTATAACAGTAGCTTTAGCTTTCATCTATACTACTAAATTAAACATGTCCAGAAACAGTATCTGTCACAGAGGCTGATAGGAATTGAATCATACCTTGTGCAGGTAACCATATGACTAAATTTTTTCATCATGAAGTACAGGTGAGCATACCCGAAACGACAAATGGGAATGTCCATAGCATGTGACAACTTCTGCATCAGAAATCATACTGTAGAGTCCTAAATAACCCAAGTCAAACTGTCGGGGTTCGTTATATATGAAAAAAAGACACTGAAATTCCAAAGCATATGAATATTCCCAGGAATTGTTTAATTAATTAATATGAACATAGAAAATGATATCTCTTATGTGTACAATAGGAAATACCTTGAAACATACTTTGGTACCTTTTTTCACTGCTTTTATTAAATAAATTAGAGTCTTTACAGAGGGGGCAATTAGGGTTCATTCTTTAAAAAAATAGAAGTTAACATGTGTAGTGGTGCAAACTGTACTTACAAATTTGAAGATATTTTGCTGGGAGGGACACAATTCCATGTTCCTACTTGAAGGAGATGAAATAATGTTCCCAAATAAAAAAATGGCACCCATTGACATTGATTGACATTTGCTGTAAGTTTATACAGACCAAACGGATGTAAGCACAGTGAGGTGGTAGGTGGTATGTTACAACTGCAACAACAGTGACTTGGTCACTTGCTCTGGTGCAGATTTTTATGAGCATGGTTCTTGTTCATTGCTGGTGAAAATGCACAGAATTGTGATGACAACTTTCATAAATACTATTCCGTAGCTGAGAATTTGCTCTATCAAATAGTGTTATTGTGTTCTTTTTATCTACTGCAGTTTCCATGGGGTAGGAGACAAATAGGAGGGATTGCTTCCAAAACAACCTGTGCATGTCTTTCTTGCTCATTGAGTCTTCTGAAATAAAAGATGACTTCAGTAGCAGAGGTAGGCAGTGCTTGTCTACAGTAGAAATAAATAGTCTCAAGATTAACACTTTTTGAGTGGAACTGGGAAATTAAAATTTGAATTTCTAACTTTCAGGTAGAACCATGGAAATGAACCAGCATCGCCTATGTTTCAATCACAAATTAAGTGTCCGTATAAATTTGGAAATCACTACATGTTTTCTGAGTATGTGTGTCATATATACGGCGTGAAAACGCCAACTCAAACATCTTCCATGAATACAATCAAGAAAACATAAAGCTGTGTTTATGTCATTTTAGAATTAAAAAAGAAGGAAAAGATTACTGGTGAAAAACAACAAATTAATGACTACTTACTTCTAACATGTGTTATTTGACATTATTTGGCACTGTAAATAGTTTATTACTTAAAAAAAAAGGTAGAACCTTATTTCATATCATTAAGATTTTTCTCTGCTTCTGCATTTCTGCATCAATTGTCTTGATCATGAGAATAAAGTCTGAACTTCTGCTTTTCATTTTCGATCCTCTCCAAGTTTAATTTTTTCTTATTTATTTTCCTTCTGTTAGAAATAGTGTGTAATTTCATGAACTTTAATTTTGTAGTATTATAATACTATGTAAATGAGGTTTCTAAACATATTTCTTGAAATTGCCAGGTGCAATCTATAGCTCTTCACTGAGGAATTAGTTAATGCTTTAATTAGATAGTTTTATTCAAAAGAATTCCAAGAACATTCACTTTTTTCCTATCACTAAGATAGAATGTTCCTTATCAGCATTTTCAGAGTCAGGATTTTCAGGTGCCAGGAGATCAAATTTCAACTTGCCTAGAAGGCAGCAGGAGCCAGAAGACATCAAGAAAGCAATAGCCAGATGTCAGACGAAGTCAGTCAGCATGCAGTTTTATACGAAGAACTAAAGAGAAAACAGAATTACTCCTTAAAAAAAGAACCTTGGTTTGGGCATGATTTTAATTTTATTTTATTCTTCTTTTCTAGTAAAACATTGCAATTTTAAAATTTGTGTGTGAATGTCTGTCTGTCATTCTCAAAAATTTCTGAAAACTAGGGCCTAATTACAACTATATTTATCAGGACAGAAATCTCTGATATACTGGGTTCCACAAGGTATGATAAAGTGTAGCCAAGTGGATGATAAAGGCTTGTTAGTTTTCTCAGTCCCAAAGAGATGAAATGTGAGCTCAGCAAGGCTTGAAAAAGACATAGAAAATGATCAAGAGGGAGAATTATGGATGAGACGACTATTAGAATATTTTTCTATCAACACTGACACTTAACTAGATCATCACGTTGACTGAGTTATGGTAGTAAATTCTTCAGGATTACCCTTGAGCCTGGTTATCTATTTCATATACTTCCTTGCATAGATTTTTGACTTGAAGTATCCCTTCAGACGTTTCTTTAAGCATGATTTCTGGGCAGCACAGTGTGATAAAATGTTGAAAGAAAGTGAGTCAAGCTTTGTGAGAGCAACTACCCAGGTAGAATGTGTGAAAAGACCCTAGCACTGCTTAGATTTCTCATATAGATACAACCCAAAGATTACAGACTTACATTTCTTTTCAGGCTTGAACAGCTCAATGCTCAGCTGCTAAAGCCTTTGAGAGATTCTGGTACACTTGCTGAAGGAAGAGAATTCCTCAGTTGATTGCTCTAGTCACTTGGGCTTTCTTTGAAATCATTCCCAAGAGCAAGGGAGGTAACTTACTTTTCACCCAATAGCCACACTGTTCAAGCTTCACTCTACCGTTGGTATCTTCCAACTCATCCACTGCAGTTATGCAACTTTGCAAAAAGTAATGCAAGAAGTAAAGCAGGAATATGTGTTGGAGTGACTAGAATATAACTTGAAACAGAGAGATATGAACTATGGTACATATTCAAGAAACGTTCAAACATTTTGTTAATGAGTATGCAAATAAATTAATTTGTCCAAGTAAAATACTTAGATCAGCAATCACAACTGAAGACTTTTCCATTCCCAGTAGGAACTCCCAACAAATTCATAACAGATAAAATAGATATTGCCAGCCAGATGATTAGCCTATTCCCATATGGAATGAGGATTTGAATCATTTTAGGTGGGAGAGAGAAATATATTTGCTTCTTCATTCATTTGGGCAGCAGTAAACTTGAGGATTCAAATTCTTGTATCTGAGTTTAAAGAAAACTGCTTTTTGACAACTTTTGTCATTATTTTATGGTAATAGTCAAAAATGTTTTCATATCAAACAGTAATATTTAGGAAGATAATATTTTTAGTGAGCTTAAGTAAAAAGTAAGGTCTGAAATATTTAGCTGTAATAAAACTGGCACACTTCTAGGCATGCAGAAAAAATAACTAAAGGTTTAAGAAATTTTAACTAAAGAGAGGAATGTACACACAAGCAGAGAGTTAGAAAGAAGAATTTTTAGAATCATATGTTTTATATCAAGCGTGTAGATTTTACTGTGTTCTTATTGTAGATTAGAGATCTGACAAATGACTGTATCTTAGCCTGATGCTGCAGGGTGTTGCCATAGTAAAGACAATTATAATGATTGATGAATTTTAAATCAACAGCTGATACATTTTTCCCTATTTTGGCTCAAACAGATATTTAAAGGCACCTGCAGATCCCAAGATTTAGTTGAAAGATCTGCTGCAGACACCTGTGCATAATTAATACTGCCTAGATGCCTGAAATATCTTTGTTCAGTTCATTACCCTTAAAATCTATGTAAAATGAATGACTGCATTGCAAATTACTTGGGTGGAATAAATGGAACTTAAGAAAATCCATCATATAGAGTCTTAAGGTGGTTATCTTGCCTGTTCCAAATGAGGCAGGATCTTAATCCCTCACTAAAGATCATCATATTATTCAGATGAAATTTAGAGATATTTCCTGAAGTGTAAGATTTTTCTTCTCATGATACTGTTTTATCTCAATTTGATACAAGATTTGTCAGTGTACATAACAAGAAAAGAGTAGTATATCTTTTATCATTTTAGGTATATAAACAAAAATATTCTAGGTACATAAGGAAAACAGGATATAATGAATTTCTTTATCCTAAATTGAGAAGCAACATATAGCAAGTATAATACATTTAGAGAGAAGGAGGTTTGGCAAAGTAGAATGACATCTGAATGACCCTAAGCAGAGACTTAATGAAAGCATCATCCTTCTTGTATGTCCGTCAGTGATCGTAAACTGTGGAGGTGACCTGAACAAGAAAGTTCTACATCATTCAAGGCAAATAGCATGATTGCTCAGCCATCCCTTACAATCTCCCATTTAAAAGGGTAGAGGTGAAATGGTGTGTATCAGAAAGTCATAGAGATTGATGGCAGCTACCTCTTCCAAATGTATCTATCTGCATGCAAATAACTTGTAACGTGAACTGATGGAAAACAAATGCTGTTTGCCCAGGAAAGCAAACTTAATTTCCATAGCCCATTTACAAAGCAGAAGCAAGATCTAATACATTCCAGAGAAAGCAGCTGGGCCATGATAAGAATTCAGAGCCAAAATAAAAAGAGATCATTAGCAACACTGCAATAAACAAATAGTAAAGTCTTAAGTGATCAATATTTAACAAGAGACACGCCACCAACTTCATGTATAGGTCAGACACACACAGATTTCTTTTTTTTTTTTTTTAAATAAATCGACTCACTTCTGGACAAGGCACATAAAATGTCACTTTTAATCTCTCAGTTGATATTTTTCTCAGAGAGTTAAAAAAAACAAAAACAAAAAACAATCCCCTCAGAGATTTGTTTGAAAAAAAAAAGCAGTCACCCCTGATACAGGTTTAAGGGGAGAAACTGCAATCAAGTGGAAGTTTTTGTCACTACCTTAATCTCTGATTTGTAGAAGGTTGTGCTTTGGGATATTTGGTATGTCTGAGAATTGCCACCAAAGAGCCCTTCTGTTCTTTAATGGCTGCACTAAATCTTAACAAACGTGAGCATGAAAACTATTGTGCTGTACTTGTGAGGCATATATCAAAGTGATATTTTTTAAAGCTTGGAAATCATGCATGTTCTTTATGGAGCTCTGATCAAACTGATAAAGGCAGTTCAGCTTTAATAAATGCTTTTTAAGTGAATGTTTTGGAAAATGAATAGGAAATTCAAAGCTCAAACTGTTGTTAAACTGCTCCCATAGCACTTTGATCACTTTACTACTGACATTTTGTTAAAAATGTCTTGTTTTTATTAAAATGTTAGCATCTGGGGATTCAGAAAGTTGACTGCAGTCACTGAAAATAAAATAATATACAGTAAAACTGAGTGACATAACTTATTAAGTACTTTGTACACATTTCTTAAAAAAGAAAACTTCTTCCCTGTGGGGTCAAACATAGTTTTGCACTTATCTGAAAAAGTTCATATTGTTAAAGCAAGACAAGTGCAGAAAATAAATCAAACAGCAGTGCTTTGCCTGAAGCAAAATCCCCCTAAGTTATTAAGTTTTACTATGAAAAACTGTAGGGATCCAATAATTTAAAAATTAATGAAAAATATTAACCATATTAAATGAAAATTAAGTGTTTTCATGTCATGCCTTTGTTAAATATTTATGTCATATTATTTTCTACTGAAGTACATCAAGGGAAAGCTGTTGAAATCACCTCACTCTTCTTATTACATTGAGTAAACATCTGCATTCAGCATTATAGGGTTTCTTTTTTCTCCGGTCTTACAGCTTGCTTAATCTGGTGGGAAACTGCCAGTGTAGGCCTTGAATCTGACCTCTGATAGGTGTGCCTATGCATTTATGTTGAAACACAATAGGTCATTTTTCAAGCTCAGTAGCAGAATGCAACAATGGATCTAAAATAAGAACTACGTTTTCTGTATTAAACATGCAGAATGTGATCTGTTTAGAGGATATCAGTCTGTAGTATGGAGCGACTGTTTCAGTAAAGCAACAGTCAGCCTGTTTGAAAATGACAAAGAATTCCCCTTCAACTTTTTTTTTCTTTGTATTCTAGATGGACAACAACAGCTTGGCCAGAAGAGGGAGGAATCTGCCTGACAGTGTCACAAACTTGATGAGTTGGCTTTTTGTAGTCTGAAGGCAACTCTAGGCAACACACTCCCAAGTAAAACAACTTCGTATGTGCTGATCAAATTTTAAATTTATTGAAAACACAGAATATCTCTATGTTGCTTTAACCATGGCAAGAAATTAGATATAAAGGTATTAAATTAAAACAGATTTTCACGATCTGTGAGAGAAATTGCTGTGACCAGAAGATACTTAGGCTGACACAGGATCCCAGACAATATTTGCCTCAGAAGCAACATCAGCCAGGCTGATTAAAACATAAGACATGGGATACCGTGGATCACATGAAAGTCTTTTCTAAACGCCTTACTAACTTTTGAAGTTTAACTCTTTGGGATATCTTTTCTCAAGGTATTATTGTTAATTCCTCTAATTTAGAGAGCGACTAGAACCTTAAGATCAAATTTTACAAGTCTACATTGTAGACATCTAAATTAATGAATACATCAGTGGAGAATGACTTCACTCATTAAAACTCTACAATACCTGAGTATAACCCTACTTAAAGTTCAAAAGTCTCCCTAACTGTCACATTACGTAACTAAAGCCTTCCAGAAAAGAAGGGAGTGTAGTCAGCTGTGGGAAGGATTATAATTCTGACTACTTATCAGATCAGTTTCTTCCTTAGTATGAGATTAGCTCTTTTTTTTAATTTTTTTTATTATTATTTTTTTTACCTGCCTCCCATCTGCCTCCCATACTGGGGCATGTTAAGGACAAGAACCCTGTTACTTGTTACTTTTCAAATATCCATGCCTAAATAATATAACAATATTCAGGAGGCAACGACAAGTGTGCTTTTTTTTCTTTTAGCTCTGTTTGGCAGGACTAGTGAAGATCAGAATTCATAGCACTGAGAGGAAAGAGTAGAATTTATGGAACAAAATAGTAGTAGAGAATTGTACTTTCCTAGTAGAATACATTGTATTAGAGAGGAGAAAAACTGAGATTTTGCAGATTTCTTCTAATGTTTCATTATCTCACATCTGAATCTCAATAGAGATTGGGAAGACTGAAGGAAGAGCTGTTTATCCACCAAATGTATCAAAGTTCCAAAAAGTTTTGTATTAAAAGAATAGACTCTGAGTTTATTCTTGCATGAATAATTAGTATTCTCTTAATTAAATAAATACATAAATAAATGTATTATAACACAGATTACAGACTTCTAACACATATATGCTTTGACTTTTGTGTATTAATTAGTAAATATGTCTTTTTAATTATTTAATACTTATTAGGTAGGACTTCCATGATTAAGAATAGTGATTATCTTGTTTGGTATAATTTTATGGACTACCAATTTATTTATTTCCTACATTTTATATAGTATAGAAATTATAGAACAGAAAAAAAAAACAGAAAAAAAAACAGAGGAAAAAAAGGAAAAACAGTTACACAAAGACAACTTTACTAGAAGATAATATTTTGTACTACTAGTGCTTTGACTGAATTTTCTGCTCTGTTTTCTACATTTCTATGGAAAATGAATATTCTGTAGCACAACCTCTGTGTCCTTTTCACATTATTTCGATTGTGTCACATCAACAGTCTAGAGGGCCTTAGGTAATTAATGTTTCATTTGTCATGATACATAGATATTCTTCCAGAACAGTGGAAGACATCATACTTCAGAATTCCTCTTTTAACATAGCAACAAGTATTATTCTAGTGGCTTTCTTTTACACAAATATCTACTACACACACCATTTTGCATGATCTGCCAAGGGTTGCACATCTGCAAACATAATAGCTGATTTTACCAGATAGATGGTGCTATGATTCTTTATATTAAAGGGCAAACTCCAGCCATAAAAGCCAACTGTGAGTATCTCTTCGCATTTTATTCTGAAAATCAACTGGCATTTTTCCCCTCTCTGCTCCAAGGGAGCTCACAGAATAATAGGTGAAATGTCAAGAATAATTAAGAAAAATGATGGTGTTATACTCCAGCAAAAGAAATTCATCTTTTCAGCTCTGATCTTCCTGCCCACCTTCCCTTCTGCTTTTAAATGTCATCTCAGTTCTCAAATTATTTAGAATAGGTCTTGGAAGAGGGTAGAATATTTTTAGGTAATTTGACACACTCTTTGGGTTGAATGTCTGATTGCCATTTCTCTATATATTCTTCCATGTAAAAAGATTTTTTTTAATTCCTTCTCCAACTATATTTTAAAGTGGTAAAATTAAGTGCACATGTTTGAGTTTTATGGTACAAATGGAGGAGGGAGTTCAAGACCAGATAACCTATTCTTTCCTCCTCATATGAAAATGATTGTTGAGCTGTATCATACATTTTATTTTACTTTCACTCCATTGACTCTTTGCTCTTCTGTATATACCTCGAGAAAGCTTTTGTCTATATAATGGAATTAAGATGTTCACAAAACACCAGTTCAAGTTCATTGCAAAATACTTTAGAACCCCTGCCTCCTTCAGTAATGCAACAGAAATCTGTTGTAATGTAAGAAATAATAACTATCATAAGTAGCCTGCTTTTAGTGTGGCCTGTTAGTTTAGTCTGTTTGTTTTGTTGCTTGTTTTTTGTTTGTTTGTTTGTTTGTTTTTTTAATCTATTTTTACAATTGTATCTTTAATGCTTTTTAGAATTATTTACTGTAATATAAAATTGTGATAGAAAAGCATATCTATATTTCACTGGGGGCTTGTGTTTGTACCAGAAAATAAAAAGATGAGGAAGTAAAAGAAACAGAAGAAATAAAATATCCATAGAAGTTCTACAGATTGATACAGATTTTACATAGAATTATGACAAAACTTTAAATTATAATCTATTTATTTCCCCCTATAAGATTATTCATATTTTTTTTCTTGTGGTATCCTTAGGCCAATTTCTCCAGTTTCACTCTTTCTATCTTGCATAGGTCCTAGTCTGTATAGTGGTGTTACAACTCCTTCTCAAAGTCTGGGAATTTTCTCACCTGTACATAACCATAATTACACCACAATGATGTATTAAAACCAGTCTTTGGATCAGAGAAAGCTAACACTCAAGAGGAGTATTAAAAGCACTCCAGACTCCATTGACTCAGTTCTATTGCATGATCATATCTGCATACTGCCATTTGAGATGCTCTAAGGTGTCAGAGATATCCCAGTGTGACTGGTATGGTGGAAGTCTTACAACTTGCTAAATCAAGAGCCAGGGGAGATAACCAAGACCGTATCTGTTGAACAGATATATTGAATTTGTAGATACAAATGTAGCTCACATCTAGATAGCAAAATTGTAGTGCTTTAATTTAGATTTTAATCCATCTTAATTTTTGAATAGCCAAGTTAGCTGGGATAAACAAAATAGGTCAGGTAGTGTAATAGGTGTAGAATAATTTGCTACTCTACTAAGGTACAATTTTTAGTTCCTAAATCAGCTTAAGTTAGTGATTACCCTAGATTTACACTTACTCCATGTCACTTCAACTGGCAAAAAAAAAAAAATAGTGAACATATTCTGTAATCTACAAATCTTGTAAAGGTTTGTTTCTATACAGTTCTGTAACTTTGACACCACTGTAATTCCCACTGTACTCAAACAGAGTTGTGATGAAATGGTGGAAATGTATTGTATTTCTGGATTTTATTTATCTCAAAGACTAACTCATTTTCACAACAGCTGTATCAGATACATCAATCAATATAATAATATTGTGTCATTTACAGCCAAAAAATTGTAACAAGACATCTTGTATATGATCTCTAATCACATTCTGTTAAGCTTTTCTTATCCATTCGTACTACCAACCTGAGATTTGTCTCACCTTAACTGACATTCAGACTAACACTGATGCCTAAATTGCCATGGTAGTCAGTAATAATAATAATAATAATAAAAACTACAACAACAATAATAATAATAATGAAACAAAACAGCACACACTTGCAGTGAAAAATTAATCCCAGCATGAAGTGGTAATTTGTAATTACATTTAGAGGGCGTTCAAATGACTTATTTAGATTATCCCTACTTTTGTTTGTTTGTGTTTGTTTTTATTTTTCAACTGGCTTGCTATATGAGTGTCCCAGGTTCAGTTTATCAGCTGAGAGAGTACTAATAGCACGCTGATTTTTTGGTGTTGCTGAGCAATGGATGTGTGTCCAGGGCCAGGCAGGACTACTCAGCAGGAAAGAGTCAATGATATGATGCAACTGCTGCAAGAGATGAGACAGAACCGGGAGAGTACTTGAATTAGGCAAGGGGTTATTCTATACCATATGACATCATGAGGAAGACTATGAAGCTGCTGGGAGTTGGCCAGGGGCATCTGCTGTTTGGTGATTACAGGGCATAGTTCAGCAAGTGGTTGAGATGTTGTGATGCTAGCAGAGTGTCAGCTGACAGGTAGCAAGTAGATGTGTTGTGAATATATATATTTAAAATCACATTTTTGTTTACAATTTCCTTTTCCATCTTAATAAACAGGTTTTTAACTCTCAACTTGCACAGTCTATTTTATTTCCAGTTCTCTCTTTCATCCCACTTTGGGTGTGGAGAGGGTGTGGAGGACGTGAGTGAACATTTGTGTGGTGCTTAGCTGCCTGCTAGGTTGAACAAAAACTGCAGGCTAACTCCAAATTTATTTAACATTAAGTTCTGCAAATCATTTTTAACCACTCTGTGATACTAGTGACTCTAATTAGTTTGAAAACACAAAAAAGACCCTGCTAAAAAGGCTGTCCCCTTCTTTCTTACAGCCCCACTTTAGATACTTAAGTCCACTACCAGGTATCCTCAACCCCAAGATAAACGTCCCGAGCTTTCTCAGATCATTCTCACAGGAGAGATGTTTTATCCCTTGGATAATTTCTGTGGCTGTCCTCCGGACATGATCTTAGAGGTCCACATCTCTTCTGTACTGAAGACTCCACATCTTGGCACAGTACACTAGTTGAGATCTCAGCAGCAGAACTTATTAGGGTCAGGATTACCTCCTTCAGCCTGCTGGCCATGCTCCTTTTAATACAACCCAACATACAGCTGGCTTTCTGGGCTGCAAGTGTACATCTGACACATGTTCAGCTTGTCATCCACCAGTACCCGCAAGTCTTTCTAGGCAGGTTTGCTCTCTATCCTTTCATGCCCCAGCTTGTATTGATAGTGGGGGTTGCCATCACAAGATGGTAAGTGTAAGATCTTATACTTGGATTTATTGAACCTCAAGATGTTCTCCTGTGCCCCACTGTTCAAATCTATCTATGTCTCCCCCGAAATGCATCCAGTCCCTCAGGCATGTCTACCACACCACACAGCCTGATGTCATCCACAAACTTAATGAGGGTTTACTCAACCCCATTGATGCTGTCATTGATGAAGATGTTAAAGAGCACTTGTCCCTGTACTGACCTCTGAAGGTCACCTCTCATCACCAGTCTCCATCCAAACACTGAGCCATTGATCGCTGATCTCTGGGAATGATCTTACAATCACTTCCTCACTCACTGAACAATCAAATTCATATATTTCCAATTTGGAGAGAAGGATGTTACTGGGGACTGTGTCAAAGGCCATACTGAAATAAAGATAGATAACATCTGTGGCTCTTCCCTTGTCTACTGGTACAGTTATGCCATCAAAAAAAGCAACAGAAATGGTCAGGCAGGACCTGCCCTTGGTGAAGCCATATTATTATCCACATCATCTCGCTCTTGTCCATGTCCCTTAGGCATAACTTCTAGAATAATCTGCATGTCACACTCCAATATAAAGGAGGGAGACGAGGTTCTTAGATTATGTGTATACCAGGACTTGCTTGGACATGTTTGGACACGTTCATCAGCAAACTTTGAGGCAATGGTATAAAACAATAGTCTCTTACACTGCACCATGATCTTCCCCAGCACAGAGGCGAGGCTGGGAGGTCAGTAGTTCCCTGGGTTGTCCTTTATACCTTTCGTAGAAAGTGATGCAGTTTTACCTTTTTTCAAGTCACTGAGGATTTCATTTGTCCATCATGACTTTCCAAATATCATAGAGATTGACTTGACAATTACATCACTCAACTCCCTCAGGACTCTTAAGATTCGTCTCATCAGGACACATATGCATGTGGATCTGCAGGTTCCTTAGGTGGTTGTGAACCTGGAGTTTGCTTACAGAAGGAGGGACATTATTCACCTAGCTCCCATCTTTCAGACTACCTACTTGAGGGCTGCGTGTAGAGCATTCGCTAGTGAAGACTGAAGTGAACACCTCAGCTTTCTCCTTATCTATTATAACTAGCCTAACTGTATTGGTCACTATGGAGGGTACACCCTCCTAGACTTTTCCAGTTGATGTACCTTTAAAAAAATCATAGGGCAAGAAAGTTTTTCTGTGATAAAAGTGTTTTCCATTATGTCGATATATTTGTCTTGCGTATACATATGTAAGAAGGGAGATTTAAAATCCAATATTTTCTTTCAGAATGATAAATTTACTCTTGTTGAGTAGTTGAGTGACATATTCAGATATGTGTACATATGTCCTCAGAAACAGACACTGGTTAAATGTTGGTGGTTATTTTTTTTCATCCATTGATTTGTTAGTCTTGTAATCATGCACAAAACCATTCTTTTAATTCACCAGTCTGGATCAGTAATAGTTGCAGGTTTTTTGTGGCATGCTAGGAGTCATCTGAGCTCCCAGACTTTTTGAACAGAACAGTAGAAAAAAAATCAGCCTTAGAAAAGGAAGATTTACTAATCATATTTGCAGGAATTTTCTGGATTGCAAGGATATCTAGATTGACTGTAAGGAAACTGGGAGTGAGCTAACATTTTAACTGAGGTTTTGAACTAGCCAAAACGTACAGACCTGAGACTTCCTTCCTCTTACTATAAGTAGAGCCAGCTGAAGAAACACTGCTAGCATCTTTGTCCTGATATGTGAGGAAAGATAAGGCTTTGTCCTGATAATGTCTGAATGATCAATTTCATCTGTATGTGTTCCATCACTTTCCCTGCAAAACTCTACTTCGTTGTAGTTAATTCCGAGAGAATTAATTTCCAGTTCCTCAACTGAATAATTCCTCTCTTACAGAGAATTTGAGCATTCTAAGTTACAGGTTGTCCCATATCGCCCTCCTGCCCATTTCTGTTTACTTCCCTCTGTTCTGTGCACAGTCAGGTAACCAAACATAACCTAGACACAGACATGATATGTTTGTTTGTCTCAAGTTCAGATAATAGTCCCTTGACCATTTTATTATTTTAGATACAAGTAAATGTTCTCTCATATCTGCTATATCCTCCTTTCTCCACTCATTTTCTGCTACTAGACTTCCAAACCATTTCAGACTATCTCATATTAGAAGAGGGATAGTAGAGCTTTATTCAAATGAACTGAAAAGCTGCTCATGAATGATGTTTTTATATAAGTGTCTTATTGTTGAAGAAATTATCAAAACATAGGAACGACATTTTGAAGATAACTTCAGAAAATTGTGGGTTGTTTCAATTCTTACTTGAAGCCAAAATAAATATTATTATTATAGATCAAACACAGTTTGATCTAGACACAAAGATGCTGTGTTTCAAAATTATCTGACTGGAAGCTGCCTTTGATCACTTAAATCAAAAATTATACATGTATATATTATTACATGTCCTACAAGCCATCAAAATATACAACTGCCTTAGTATAATCACTACTGGTAAATCATTAACTTTTACATAAATAATTTTTATATATATATATATTAGAAATTTGATTTTTTTTTCTAAATCGCTACTATTTTTTTTCAGTTTCTAAAATATTATTATAGCAGATATATTTTTATATCACTGCAAATGTCTTGAGCTGCTGTCCATGATTCGTCCAACACCATGTCATTTTTTTCATTTAAATGTAATATTAATCATGTTTACTTATTTTATTTTAATCATGTTTACTTATTTGTTTTACTTTATTTTATTTTGTTTTGTATTATTCTATTTTTTCTTTTTCTATCATCTCTCTCCAAGCTTCGGTCAGAAAAGGTTTAATAATACATGATTTACCTTGTTTGTTTTCCAAGATATAACTTCTCCTTCAGTTTAATTGGGTAATTGATTTTAAGCTTATTAATTATTATGAAAATGTCACTTAAAGCCTTTAGAATATGTAATTAAAAAGTGCACACGTAATGTAAGCCCTTTCAGGAATATTTTCTGAGAGACCTATGCTTTTCCCAGTTCTATATATCTCCTGGTTTTTGTTTGTTTGTTTGATTGTTTGTTTTGTTTTATTTTGGTTTTACAAAATTCTACGTTATTAGACTTTCACTAGATGGAAATCCTTCTTATTATTGGATACTGAGTAGAGAATTGGACAGACCCTAAAAGTTGCATGAATTTTGCATCCAACAAATGAATATTAAGTTCATTGCCAGACACAGCATCAGTTACTGTAAGGAAATCTGACATACTGAAAGGAACATTTGTTTGTTACTCAGTTTTGGCATATATCTTTATCTTGTTTTCCTTGCCTGTAAAGTAGATATTCTTTTTATTAGGGATAAATACTACTGACTACAGAATCCCAGTCAGCAAAAAATTGTTAATGATCTTATAACTTACAAGAACCAAAGATATATATATAGGGAAAATAAAAAACTAGGGATGTTTTCACAAATCTCTGAAGCAAAACAACTGATTCTGATGACCTGAAAAGTTTATGGTTTATTATTTTCTTTTCCCATATGGTGATTCATAACCATATAAATGTATGGATGGCAGGAAGAATTTCAGCTGTTCTTGAAGTCTCTTATATTGACAGCTTCTAAAAAATCAATGTGGGACACATACTCAGGATAGAGAAATACAATTTGAGAATATGTATTATTGTACATATAACCAACTTGTTTATAAACTTATTTTGTATTGTATGCAATAACTGTTTTTTATTGCCAGATAATTTCAAGCTGGAAATTCAGATCTGTGTGGGAAATGAGCACTAGATAAAAGAGATCATTGCATTTAATCACAAGTTCTTTGATAAAAAGGCCTTAAGGAGAGCTGTCAAAAATGGAAATTAAGTGACATGACAAAAATTAAGCAGTAGCACATACATATTGAATATCAGGAAGCCTAAAGTACGAAATAATATACAGCCATCACTGTCACTGAGAAAATCTTATCTTTTTATGAATAAAGAGGAGGAACCCCCTCCTCAACCAATCCCCCCCAGCCCCCTGCAAAAAAAAAAAAAAAAAAAAAAAAGGTACCATTCTGAAAAGAAATACAAAAAAGACTTAGAAGTTTCATTGAAATTTTCAGTGATAATTGGATGACCAACACAAATCCTTATATCTCTGATGAGGTTAAGAGTCAAGTAAGAATGAAAAAATAAACTGAGAAGTGATGTTGATGAAAACTTTGGTTCAGGGAGAAAGTATCCCTGTACCGATAGGACAAGAGGGAAAGGCCTTACATTGTGCCAGGGAATGTTCAGGTAGAATATTAGGAAAAAGAATTTCTCCAAGAGTAGTCAGGTGCTGAAATGGGTTACTTGGGGAAGTGGTTGTGTCCCCATCCCTGTATGTATTCAAGAAACTTTTAGATATAGTTCTAAGAGAGATGGTTTCGTGGGGAAGTACTGATGGTAGGTAGATGGTTGGACTAGATTTTGATGTTTTTTCTAACCTTGATGATTCTATGATTCTATGATTCTATCCTTTAAGAAGTTCTCAGAAATGTTTTGATTTCAAGTCATGATTAGACTGTGCTTACACTAACACATAAAGCTACTAGTACCTTCTTTGTTTAATAATTTGAGGATTAATCTCACTTTCCTGGGAAAGAAAAGAGGCTTTATTGTTATCCTTGTTATTCATGCTTAAACTTTCAGAGTGCAGTTCAGCTTTTGAATCCAGACAATCTTGGATTTCTAAATAGGGAGGTTTAGGATCTTGCAATAGCAAAGATCTTAAGCAAATCCTTCTTTTTTTTTAATTTTTTATTAATATTTTTTAATGGTATGTATACCCAGCACTGAGGATGTTAACTGCCATGTGCCCCATTTTTACATTTCTATAATTATCAGAATTTAGATGGCTTTATCATACCATCTATTCCCCTTTTGGAAGAAGGTTTTCATGTCTTAAGCAATGCAACATTACGAATCACAACACTTAAGGGCATAAAATTGGCAGTCTTCTTCAGAGTCACATTGTTCACATTTGTCTTTGAAAACTCATGAAAAATGAATTAAGTTCAAAAGACCAAACATGCAAACAAACAAACAACCACGAAGAAATTAAAAAATGAAAAAAATGAGAACAAAAAAAAAAAAAAAGAAAAACATAAATGAAAAAGAGAGCACAAGATGTCTAGTTTTGAAATAAAAACAGCTAAAGAAATAGGTGAGAAGGGAATAAATATTGACCAGCTAATTAACTTTATTTTCCAGAAAACACTGGAACAAATAATCAAATAAAATATTTGTCACTACAGAGAAGATAAGAAGGAGGTAAATGATATCAACATGTTATAACTAAGTTCTGTCAATTCTTCTTTATGGAATGACAAGGTAGAAAGTGCTGTAGATAGCTGTTGTAAAAGCTGTAGATTTCTCATATCTTCATTTTTTGAAGGCTTTTTTATGTAATTGTTAATGAGTTCTGCCAAATAGCTAGAATGTACTGCATCAGGTTTCAGCATAGCAGCCAATGGTACTTATTAATAATGACTTCAACAATGCAACAGAATGACAAGATTAGAAATTATAATGAACTTAACAAATTGGAAAGGAAGCATGGTAAAATGAGATGCTTCCTTTCAAGACCATGCGTGAAGTCTTGCAATTAGGTAGAAATAATCATCTTCACAAATGTAGGCTAGGAAACAACAGTTTGAAAGTAGTTATAGCAAGCGATCTCGGAATTTTAATTTCTCAGTAATGTCTATTTGAATCAAATAAAGAAAATATTTTAATGAATATGCTTAATGTATCATCAATACCTATATTACGGTCTGAGTAACACCAAATAAAGTGATTACTTGAAATGCTCTGACATGAATTTCTTGGTTTCTTGTTTAACTGAAGAAATGTACAGTTTTCCTCTCTGTATTATAACTACAAATATTGAAGTCTCATATACCATAGGTAACTTTAAATGACACATAGGCTTAAACAACTGAATTCATGTCTAAATATTTAAAGGTGAACCATGTGTTTACATGTAAAAAATTGGAAATTTAACCAATATGGACAGTAGAGGTAGGGGTTGGCTCTCTTAAACAATGCCCTGAGATAATCAAATGATTCAAACAATATAGACAGATGAGAAACAAGGACAAAGGAGACCCTTGCCATCTTGCAGTTATGGACAAGAAACAGTACCACAGAATTACAAAAATGCAGGGGTTGGAAGGGACCTCTAGAGATCATCAAGTACACCACCTCTGCCAAAGCAGTTCCCTAGACCAGGTTGCACAGGTAGGCATCCAGGCAGGTCTTGAACTTCTCCAGAGAAGGAGACTCCAACACCTCTCTGGGCATCCTGTTCCAGTGTTCTGTCACTCTCATTGTGAAAAAGTTCCCACGCACATTTGTGCAGAACTTCTGATGCTTCAGTTTGTGACCATTTCCCCTCATCCTGTCACCACACACTATTGAGAAGAGTCCAGTCTCGTCTCTTTGCCTCCCTCACTTTAGATAGTCTTATGAGGAGTGGCTGAGGGAGCTGGGATTGTTTAGTCTGGAGAAGAGGAGGCTCAGAGGAGACCTTATCCCACTCTACCACTTCCTGAAGGGGGGTTGTGGTGAGGAGTGGGTCGGCCTCTTCTCCCTAATAACTAATGACAGGACAAGAGGGAATGGCCACAAGTTGCGCCGGGGAAGATTTAGATTAGATTTGAGGAAACATTTTTTCTCTGAAAGAGTGGTCAGGCACTGGAATGGCCTGCCTAGGGAGGTGGTTGAGGCACCATCCCTAGCGCTGTTCAAGAAGCGTTTAGATGAGGTGCTAAGGGCTTTGATTTAGCTGTTTAGTGGGTAGGGATGTGATAGGAGGATGGTTGGACTAGATGATCTTGTAGGTCCTTTCCAACCTAATGTATCTATGAATCTCTGAATCTATAATACTTATAGACGTGGATCAGATACCTTCTAATCCCAGAGTATTTCAAATGACATGAACAACTATGTGGTTACTTGGCTTAAACCTTAATACCTTTCTTTTGCTTTGGACTGAATTTGATAGTTAGAATTGGCTTTTTTAACCAGATAGTTGCTATAAAGGAAGCTTTCAGACATGTATGTAAATTACTTAGGTACCTACATACAGATAAAAAGTTAGCCATACATAGACTTCCTTTGCCCAGACCATAAAGATTTTCCTCTACCTTGCTCAAGTGTCCTCTATCCCCGTCAGCAGGACCAGACTCCTGCTCTCCACATTTCTGTCCTGTCCAGACACAAGTACTGCTCAGCCAAGCCCACCCAGAGGTCCAAATCCCAGAGCAGCCTCAGCCTGTCCATGTGCTCAGGGAGATACCCAGTACCTAAGATGGGATATGCTCTGGTACTCTGCATTTGCCCTGATCTCTACCAAGCCCTGCCCTGATGGGCCTCATGAAGAGTTCCCTAGTTCCCAGTCCACAGGGATACTTAATCCTATGAAGCATCTAAATATCTCAAAAAATAATATAAATTTATGTCATTTTGATAATTTTAGACTGAAAAAGTGAAAAATAAGACAAAACCTCCAACTAGTTTCTGAAATTCGCCATGTAATGTTGGTAATAGTAGAAAATGGATTATACACCTCCAATGTACTTGTCCTGATTTCAGCTGGGATATAATTAATTTTCTACTTAGTGGTTGCTACGATGCTGTCTTTTGAACTTAGGAGAGAAAAAAAAGCTGGTAATATACTGATGTTTCTGTTGTTTCTGAGCAGTACTGCACAGAGTTAAGGATATTTCACTGCAGCCCTACCAGGATGGAGGCTAGAGGTATGCAGGATGCAAGGAGGTGACTGAACCAGGACAGTTGACTTGCCAAAGGGCTATTTCATATCATAAGACTTCACAAGGAACTATAACACTGGGGGAGGTTGTCTGGTGTTGGGGGACACTGTCACTGCTTGGGGAGTGGTTGGGACTGGTCAGTGAGTGATGAGAAATTGCTTTTTGCATCACTTGGTCTGTATATTGTTTTATTATAGTCATTATTATTACTTCCTCCCTTTTCTGCCCTATCTAACTGTCTTTATTTCAACCCACCTTTTGCATTTACTCTCTCCTCTGCTTCAGTGAGAGGGAGTGAATAGACAGCTATGTGGGGCTTAGCTGCTTGGTGGGTTAAACAAGAATACAGAACTTCATTCAGGAAAAAAATGTGTCTAAGCAAAATATTTTATTCCCTGACTAGTAAAAATGTAAATACATCAATATACTGAAATTTAGGTTGGAATGAATTAGGCAATATATAAAAAAAGACTGATGTAAATGTGCAAATTAGTAATTTTGTATCTCATGGACAAGTTTTTAAAAATTACACAGATGGTTACTTCATCTATGTTTCATGTGATAAGTGGGTGTTCAAGTTTTAATGAAACTAAACCTTACTCCTGATCAACAAAAAGCATCTGTTCTTGTCACCATAATTGCAACAATCCAGTGCTAAAATGATAGCCATAAAGAACTGTCTCATCCTTCTTCAAACTCATTAATGGGTAATAGCTGTTTTATAAGATAGAAGAATTACTGCTTAGGATAATCAATATTGTAGAGAACTTCTGTAAAATTCTGAAACTCTGCAGGTAAATGTAGATGGTATGAGACCTTACACCCACAAAAGTGAACATAGGTGTCCACAGCAGTAAACTCCTATACTGTTTATTTGCATATGATTAATATTAAGTATTAGCCAATTAGTATTAATTGGCAATTAGCCAGTTAGATTGCTAAGGCATAGTCCAGATACCTCAGCTTAACAATAGAAGCAATACTTGGTGTTTGATATTAGTAAAACTTGCTGTAACTGATGTCATCTAACTGGAATTCTATAAAGCCTTTACTTTATAGAAGAATGTGGTGTCACACCGCATTCCTACCTCTAAATTAAAAAAAATACAATTTGAAGGCTGACAAATTTGGTGGATATAGAATTATTTGGATGGTCATAGCCAGAGGACTGTGGTCAATGGCATTATGTTCAGGTGGAGGCAAGCGATGGGTGCCGTCCCCCCAGGGGTCCATCTTGGAACTGGTGCTCTACATCTTTATTGATGACATAGACATTGGGATCAAGTGCACCCTCATATGCTGATGACACCAAACTGAGTGGTGCAATTGACACAATAGTAGGAAAGTGTACCATCCAAAGGAGACTGTACAAGCTTGAAAAGTCGCCCCACATGGAACTAATGAGGTTCAACGAGACCGAGTTCGAAGTGTTGCACTTGGGTTGAGGCAATCCCAGATACAAGTATAGTCTGGGAGAAGAATTCATTGGAAGCAGTCCAGCAGAGAAAAACATGATGGTCTTGGTGAATGAAAAGCTTGAATTCAGCCAGCAACATGCACTTGCAGCCCAGAAAGTCAACTGTATCCAGTGCTGCATCAAATGAGATGTGGTCAACAGGGAAAGGCAGGTGATTGGCCCACTCTGCCTTTGTGAGGCCACATCTGGAATACTGCAGCCAGGCCTAAGGTCCCCAGCACATGAAGGATGTGGAGTTGTTGGAATGGGTCCAGAGGAGGACCACAGAGATGATCAGTGTATTGAAGCACCTCTCCTGTGAAGAAAGGTTGAGTGATATGGGCTTATTAAGCCTGGGAAACATAAAGAACTGGGGAGACCTCATTACAACCTTCCAGTACTTAAAGGGAATTTATAATCAAGAGGAAAATCAACTTTTTACATGGGCAGATATTGATAAAACAAAGGATACTGGTTTTAAATTAAAAGAGAGGAGATTTAGATTAGATGTTAGGAGGAATTGTTTTTACTCACATTGTGGTGAGGCACTGGAAAAAGTTTGCCTAGAGAATTATAGGATCATAGAACAACTAAGGCTGGAAAACACCTCTAAGATTATCTAGTCCAATAGTCCACCTACCACTATTATGGCCCACTAAATCCTATCCCTAAGTACATCATCTACCCTTTGCTTAAACACTTCTGGGGACAGTGACTACATCACCTCCCTGGGAAAAACTGTGGTTGCTCCAACCCTGGAGGAGTTCAAGACCAAGCTGGATGGGGCTCTGTACAGCTTGATGGTGGCAAGAGATTGGAACTAGATGATCTTTCAGGTCTCTTCCAACCCAAATCATTCTATGATTCTATGATCTGTTAAGTTTTGGCAGATAACTGAAGCTAAAGCAGTAAGTTTTACTTCACCTGAATAGACTTGAATAGCTTTCAAATGAGTTTTTCTTTTTTTTTTTCCCTCAAATATTCTGCAGGCCATTAACACATACAATAATAGACATCATAATTTGCAGTAGTCAGAGACATCCATTTGTGTGTCACAACTTGAGATTGTATATCAAAATGAAGACATATAAATTCTATAAATGTATTTTTAAGTAATGATTTATTCAGGGATTGAAAAAACTTACTAAGAGATTTCTTGATGCTTTTACATTAGAATTGACTGCATTTCCATAAAATTTATCAGGGATCAGTATTGGGAAAGGTGCTATTAAACAACTTTTTAGGCAACATGGAAAGTGGGATCGAGTGCACACTCAACACATCAAGCTGAGTGATGTAGTTGATGTGCTAGAGGGAAGGGATGCTATCCAGGGGGACCTGGACAGGTTTGAGAAGTGGGTCATGCCAACCTCATGAAGTTCAACAAGGTCAAGTACAAGGTCCTGCAGCTGGGTTGAGGCAGTCCCAAACATAGATACAGGTTGGGTGCCCAAAAGGCCAAGTAGCAATTCCAAAGAAGGGCAACAAGGCTTGTGATGGGCTTAGAGAGTATGCCCTATGAGGAATGACTGAAGGAACTGGGTCTGTTTAGTCTGGGGAAGAGGAGGTTGAGGGGAGACCTTATTGCTCTCTTCAAATACCTGAAAGGTCTCTTCTCACTGGTGACAGGCGACAGGACAAGGGGAAATGGACTTAAGTTGTACCAGGGGAGGTTTAGGTTAGATATCAGGAAAAAACTTCTTTACAGAAAGAGTTGTTAAGCACCAGAATAGTCTCCCCAGGGAGCTGGCTGAGTCACCATCCCTGTATTTAAAATCCATTTGGGTGTGGTGATTTAACAGTGGGTTGTTAGAGTTAGGGTAGTATGGTTACTTTACAGTTGAACTTGATGATCTTGAAAGTCCTTTCCCACCTTTCCGTACTGAGGTGCCCCAAACTGAACACAACACTTGAGCTGGGACCTCATCAGTGCCGAGTACAGGGGGAGGATTACTTCCCTAGCCCTGCTCATCACACCATTTCTGATACAAACCAGGATGACCCTGGCCTTCTTGGCCACCTGAACACACTGCTGGCTCATATTCAGCCAACTGTCCATCAGCACACCAAGGTCCCTTTCTTTCCAGCCACCCCTCCCCCAAGCCTGTAGGCTTGTAGATCAAAATGCAAGAGCCAACACTTGGCCCTATTGAAACTCATGCAATTTACCCTGGCCCATCAGTCCAGTCTATCCAGGTCCCTCTGTAGTGTCTTTCTACCCCCAGCAGATCAACACTTCCTTTTAAGTTGGTGTCATCTGCAAACTTACTGAGAGTGCACTCAATCCCCTCATCAAGATCACTGATAAAGATGTTGAATAAGAGTGGGCTCAGTAACAAACCCTGGGGGACACCACTTGTAACAGGCTGCCAACTGTAGTTAACTTCACTGAACACAACTCTTAGAGTCTCACCATGCAGCCAGTTTTCCACACAGCAGAGCATATGCCTATCCAAACCATGGTCTTTTAGATTCTGAAAAAATTTCCACTCCTCTTTTATCTGCCTGGAAAATAGATAGATAGATAAATAGATAGATAGATAGATAGATAGATAGATAGATAGATAGATAGATAGATAGATAGATAGATAGATAGATAGATTCTAAGACATATGGAAGAGAAAGAGGTGATTTAGGACAACCAGCATGACTTCACTAAGGACAGGTCCTACTTGAACAGCCTTGTTATTTTTTATGATGGCATTTGTTATTTTTTATGATGGCATAACTGTATCAATGAACAAGGAAAGCACCACTGATGTCATCTATCTAGATTTCAGTAAGGCCTTTTGACATTGTCCCCAATAACATCTTTTTCTCCAAATTGGAAACAGATGGATTTGACTGTTCAATGGATGAGGAACTGGTTTCATACTCAGAGAGCAGTGATCAATGGTTCAAAGTCTGAATGGAGATCAGTGACGAGTGGTACCCCTCAGGGTTCAGTACTGGGACCAGTGCTCTTTAACATCTTCATCAATTACATCAACAGTGGAGTTGAGCACATCCCTGTAAGTTTGCAGATGATGACAGAATGTGTGGTGAAGTTCACATATCCAATGGATGGGATACTATTCAGAGAGACTGAGATAGACTTGAGCAGTGGGGACAGGAGAACCTGAGTTCAACAAATCCAAGTGCAAGATCTTGCACCTGTATGATGGCAATGCCCACTACCCACTACAATATAAGCTGGGAGATGTAAGGATAGAGCATAGCCTTGCCTAAAAGGATCTAGGGGTAATGATAGATGATAAGCTGAACATGAGCCAGCAATGTGCCCTTGCAGACCAGAAAGCCAACTGTATGCTGGGCTGCATTAAAAGAAGCTGTTTGAAGGTGTTCCTACACCTGTAAGTTCTGCTGCTGAGACCTCAACTAGTGTACTGTGCCCAGAAGTGGAGTCCTCAGTACAGAAGAGATGTGGACCTTTAAGATCGTGTCCAGAGGACAGCCACAAAAATTATCCAAGGCATGGAACATTTTCCTTATGAGGACAGGCTGAGAGAATTGAGGCTGTTCAGTCTAGATAAAAGAAGGCTCCAGGGAGACCTGGTAGTCACATTTCAATTTACCAAGGGGAAGTATGAAAAAGAAGAGATCAGATTCTTCAGCATGGTCTGTTGTGACAGAACAAGAGGAAATCGTTTAAACTAAAGCATGGAAGATTTAGATTGGACATAAGGAAGAATTTTTTACAATAAGATTGATGGGGCACTGGAACAGATTGCCCAGAGACATGATGGATGCCCTACCCTTGGATACATTCAAGATGAGCATGGACCAAGCTCTGAACAACCTGATCTAGCTGTTGTGGATGTCCCTGTTCATTTCAGGGGAGTTGGACTAGTTGATCTTTATGGGTCCCTTTCAACTCAGAAGATTCTATGATTATATGATGGACAGACAGAAAAATGTGAGCTAACAAATAAATGAAGAGTAACTAAGTACTAAGCAGAAAAAATGAAGGATGAATTGATTGGGGAACTAATTAATTGGCTTCTGAGGAACACTACTGTTGTATAGTTCATTTTCTTAATCCTTTCCAGTGTTATTTGCTGGAGAAAAACTGGAGAAACCACTACTGGAATTTTTGACCTAATATGCAGAAATAGAGAAAGCACAAAATTTTCTTTCCTTTTATTTCCAATGAGAAGTTGTTAAAGTATACAGAGTTTTAAGAACAATGACTTGATCCCATTTCAAGATTTTTACAACTCCTTTTTAACTATATATCTATAAATGCTTTAAAAGTCATGGACTAAAGGAGGCAAGCTTTCTTCCTAGTCAAAACAATCTCAGGCATAATAGCACATATCAGTGGACAATAAGTGTTTGCAACAGGAAAGATCTTAGATGTAAAATGCATATTTATACACAACTTTTTACTACATTTGAATTCGTTTAAATTCACAAATTAAAATGCATGAAGTGCCAGCTACTATAAATTCAGAAGCCTATATAATTCATCACAGATTTCAGATTCTTTTTAGAGCTGTCCAAGCATTCAGTTAAGGGAGTGGCAAAGTGCTTCAGTTAGAAAGATTTTTTTTGCTGTATGAACAGAAACAGAGTAGAAAAATATTTGGGACATGTTTTTGTTTTGTTTTGTTTTTGTTTGTTTGATTGTTTGTTTGCTTGTGAGGTTTTTTTTCCTATACCATGTACAAGTTGTTAATCTTTAGAATGAAATTAGCAGCCTACATTATGTGCTGAAGGTGTTAATTTTACACCACCCACTTTTCTTCACCCATAGACAATTTGTATGCGGAAATATTGCCTTGTTTAGGAATCACAGCCCAAACACCTACAGTCTGATTAACCCCACCAAAATGATTTGTCAGTGAAACTGATTTGGAAAAGACATCATCTAATTCATTGCAAGAGTTCTCCCAGAAATGAGTTGTGTCATGGTACTAGAGAGAACAGAGTCCTTTCCTGTGGCTGAAAAGAGAAACTGTTGTTTGATCAGACAAAGAACTTTATAAAATTAGGTGTTACAGCACCATCTGGTGACTCCTATTTAATATCTTATTCATAAGTGCAACATCCTTTTAGTTATAGTATTTTCTCCTTAATTAAAAAGAAAATCTTGTTTGTGTTAAGTAATATAATCAGAAACTGTTTCCATCTGATGTTGAACCATACCCACTATTACAATTACATGATTTCTCTTGCATGTCTTGTAATTCTAATGTGTTATCTCTTTGTGGTGGAGACTGATTATTGGCATAGAAAATTAATGGTTATCCTTAACCTATATCTCCAAAGAAAAATAGTTTGAATGCTATTAAGAAAGAAATACTAGTACTATTATTTAAGAAAAGTTCAGTGTATGCCATTCTAGTATGACAATTTACGTAGGTGACACTTGCAAATCATTTTAATTCATATTTGTTGTTTTTTTTAATCAATTATATCTCTAGTTGTCTAAAGAAGTAATGAAAACTTATGAATTTAGTTAGTCTGTATAACCAGAAATCATTTTTACCTGAATCATAGAAAAAAAATACATTTGGAAGGAATGTTTTGTGCTACTGCAAGAAAATTGCTAGTTTTGTTTCTATTACTCTGAAAATAATAGGTAACTAATCCTGAAGGTGGAATAACATAAATATGTGCATACATCTTCTTCCGTACTGAAACATCCCGGCCAACAGGTACTGGAAGTACAGTAGTCAAATATTCATATGTGGAAAAACAATTTCTCCAAGTAGCAGAACTAGCTGGAAATCCTAACTTTTTTTTTTTTTAATACAGTTTTGCTTTCTGCAAGCATAATATAGATCAAAAGTTAAAGGAATTGTCAGCAATTCTTCATTACATTTCTAATGGTACATTACCTTATAAAAGTTAAAATATATGTTAAAAAATATCTTTCATCAATCACAAACCTTCTGTATTGTCTTGGAGTATTAGCATCAGCAGCAGAAAAAATAATTTTGGATAAGTTTCCTGTAGACTTTGCAGAGGCACAGCAGTGCTTGAAGGGAAAGAGCAGAGGAGGAGGGAGAAATCCTGGAACAGCAACAACCTTTCTTCAAATGAATTAAAACATTTCAGATCTGAAAGGAGCTAATTCTGAAGAAATGTCAGTTTGTTAAGACTCATAAATTTTGTTGCTGTAAGCAAGCAAGGTTATTTAGTTTGTCTGGAAAATTATATATTACGAAGTCTAAGTTTCAACATTTGTTTAGCTAGCCCTTTCTAATCCCTTCTTGCTTCTTAGGTTCTATGCTTCCCATAAATATTTTATCCCCTGAAGTTTTAGATAGTGAATATAGGTAGAAGATGATTACATCTTTGTTCATGTAATTTTCTTTCCTCTTCTTCCCATATTTATTTTATTTCATTTTTCTGTTATTGAGAAAAATTGTTTATTGAGATCTATTTTTTAATTTGTTTTGCTTTTACCAAGTTTCTTATGCCTTTTTTGCATGTTTGATTAAAAGAAATTCCTAAGCCTCCTTTATTGAAACTCTTGTGCACTTCAGTCTTTCTGATTTCAAATTATCAGTTGAATATACATCTGGGTTAGACTTGTAAGAGAAGTAGCTGTGCTAAGAAAACAAATTTTTTTCCATATTAAACTTTGCCAACTTATTACAGAGTTTCAACTTGACCTGTTGGAAAGGACTAGATGGACAAAAAAGGGATTGTTTTTTACACAATATTTGTTCCATAAAGTTGTGTATGAAGTAGACAGGGTAATATTACTGCATTCTTTTGTTCATTTGTATAAATGATCAAACAATTGCTTAGTCACAAATGGATCTCTGTTGGTCATCTGGTTCAACTTGTTCCTCAGAGGAAGGCCAATACTGAATTGAGACTAGATCTTGCAGCATCTAGTATACAGTTGAATCTTGAAAACCTCCAAGGATTGAAATTGCCTCTTGGTAACATGTTGCTATGCTTATTTATCCATGTTGTGATATTTTCCCTTTTATCTGTTCAGAATATAACCTGTCAGAACTTATGAGTATTTTATCTTATCTATGCACCCCAGTAAAGACTTTGTTTTCATCTTTTCCATAATGAACTGCGAGGCTGCTATATTAGATCCCTTCAAACCACCACTTGTATAGGCTGAATGAGCTCAGCTCTCTTAGCTGTTCCTCACACTTAAGCAATCTTAATATTCTGAATATACTTCAGATAGCAAGAAGAAAGAATTTAAAGATTATCTTTGGTTATTGTTTTTTTTACTCCTGTTCATAGTGATGACATCACATCTCACTACCAGTAATGATGTAATCCAGGAAAGCAACACTTTCAGGCTTGTAATTTTTCAATTAATGCTGGCAAACTTGCATAAGGTGGTTTTTCTGTGTGATCATTCATAGGACCCTCCTAGCTTTGTCATATTCCAACATTGCCTCCATTGTTCCCAAAGCACTGACGCTGATATTCAGCTCTGTACAAAATTCCCTGGTTGTATAATGTGCTGATTAGCATGGATGAGTTGATTGAGACATTCTTTATTTTGTGATATGACAGGTGCTCATATCTGTCTGAAATGTGGCTTATCTTCCACATCACTGTTAGTTCTGCTGAAGCACATCCACCGTCCCATTGTGATAACAGTCATTGTTTGGTATCCGTTTATATTCAGCAAGCACTGATGAATGTCAATGGGTCCAATATTTTCTGCATGGAGGAAATCAATGACACACAGTTTTGCTGCATATGCACTTCCTTGTCTGATGCCATTTTTTTACATTGCCCCTCTGCTGCCATCTCTCACATGGCAACAAAATATAATGTAATATCGGTGGGAAGGTTCAGCCTCTGCTTCCATACCACCACCAGTAAGCTGTGGGGCTACATAGCAACTTGGTTTGTATTTATTTTGGAACAGCAATCACAGCTTTTCTCTGAAAGCATCTTGATGTGTTCAGTGTATAAGAAAATGTGAAGGATATTAGGGAAATAAAAAATTGAGTGAAACAACAAAAAAGGTCATTTGCGTAAGTCTAAAATGGAAAGCTATTGAGAAGAACAAAGAGCATACTACCAAGTCCATATGCTTTTGGGATAGTTTAACAATTCTGAATGGCTTCCTGTATTGCAGCAAGCTGAATCTCTAGCATAGGTTACACAAAGTTCAAGTAAATAATCCTCAAGCATAGTTTGGATATTTTTACATTTTCTTTTTAACTTGTTTCACTTATATTGAACACGTTTGAATTTTCTCTGTGTATAAATTTAACTAAATGTTTTATTATTTTGTTTGGGTTTTTTGTGTGTTTGGATTTTTGTTTAGTTTGGTTCGTTTGTTTAAATTAGATTAATTTAGATTGAATCTGAAGTAATTGATACACACAATAGAAGGAAAGAATGAGTGGATTCCCTCCTGCTGTTTATCTTGCTCCATGGCTTCTGCTCTGAATAGTTTTTCTTGTATTACCATACCCTACAAAATTTTAATTGGCTCAAACACAGAAAATACAAAGCCAAGGCCTTGTTCTCATGCTCTCTAGTGGTACGGTAGAGCCTGTATCCACATGGCTCACACTATTCTTTCCCTCTAAACAGTGTAGTATTCATAAGATATCATGAAACACTCCCTTAGCCATGCTGTCTCTCAGATCATGAGTAAGAACTGGCAGAACACAACTGATTTCCAGTGACCATAGCCATGCTATGCAGCATGCTAAATATTAAAGCCAAAAGAGTAAAATTGCATACCACTGGCTCTGCCTATCCCCTGCTTTGTTTCGTCTATTACTATAGACATTTAATCTCAGTTCCAAATACAAAATTAGTTTGGAGTTTGAGACCACTTAGCAACTCCTCTGGAGTCAAAGGAAAATGTATTTTTTTATTCACATAAATCCATAGCTATGAATATCTGCAATTTATTCCAGTTCCACTTTGTTTATATTCTGGTTGGTTCACTGTACACCGACAGAGAAAGGGAACTATGTGGAGATAGTCATATAAAGTCATAAGTTATATACACTGTCAGCACATACAAGAAGACTGAGTTAAGCTTGATACTTCAGAGCTGTAAATGCTATTTTTATATGGTTTTGCATTATATGTTTTTCATATAATTTCATATAAAAATGTATTTCAAATAAGCTTATATATGTATAGCAATTTCTGCTATTGGTTTTATATATGACAACTTGAAAATTACCAGACAGATATGCATTTATTAACTATGTGAATGTGTTTAATTAATTTTATGATTCTAGTTCCAGATCTTTAGAAAAATGCACCTTACATTCAATCATAAGTAGTCATTGATTTATGAATAAAAACATAAGCACAGGTTTTGAGAGAATGCACATACTTATCCAGGTAGAGGAATATCTAGTGTATTTGCAGTGAAAATACTATTTATCAACAATATGAAATATTTTGCAGAAAAAAAAGAGCATCAAGAAATGAATATTCCATGTTCCTTCCATTTAGATATTATAAAAGAAAATATTTCCTTTTCCTAATAGTTCCAACATTAAGACATCACCAGGACTTGTAGAGTTTGTGGTTATTTTTCTGTTTGTTTGTTCATTTGTTTTTTGTTTTCTTTTGTTTTTAGACACCATGCAAAATGTCTTTTTATTGGCTTCAGGACTACCATTTGCCCTTTATCAGCAGGTTCTGGCATCTTGATTACCTGCATAGACACCCTATTCAAAAACACCAAGATACATTTTTTTCTTCAGAAAACAAACACTCATATGTCTATTTTAAAATTATGGATTAAACTTAGGGTTTTATCAGTATTGATAAAACATTATCCACAAAAAAAAAAAAAATTAAAAAGCAGTACCATTTTTTTGTCTCTGAAAATTCCTATTTTACTGCACTTCATATACCTCTAAATATATACATATATATATTTAAAACACCAATTAAAGTTGATGTCTTACAATTTAAAGATTTATGTGCCTCATAGATATAAAGTTTACAAAGTCAACACACTTTTCAGAACATTCAAATGTCTTACTACTTTTTTTTTCCCTTGAAATCCTTAATGGGATCTGAAAGCTTGATATTTCATTGAAGTTTATTTAGGAAGTAGCAGCTACTGAAGTTTAGATACTGAAAGGGACATAATTAAGAGGTTCTGTTAGCTCTAAGGAATTCAAGATATGTCAGCATCTGAACTGATACTAAATATCTTGATGATCAGCTTGTAAAAATGCATCATAAGTTTTGTTGTAACTTTTTGGTACAACTCTTTTCAACTATTAGAAGAAAACAACACAAAAGCAAAAATACAGTAGAGTTCTTGCCCTGTTTAGCAAAGACAGGAATGGTAAATAATTTACATATTCTTTCTGTGAAATCATAAAATGTTAAGAATTTATTTGTGAAATCTAGCTGTAGACACCAATGAAATTCCTCATAGATGTCTTAATAATAAAATATAGACATTGATTACCTACGTTCATACAGCTTAGACAGGTTAGTATAAACTGAAAATTCTTACTCTGAAAAAAAATAATGGTTTTTTTTTTTTTTTTGCTTAACTATAATAGTGAAATATTTATATCACAAACTAATTGTTATAGTTGATGCTGGTGTCACTAGAATACAGAGGATATAACTAACTAACCATCTCCTCATTAATGGTCATTTGCAAAGTATGCAATTTCATTAGCATTGATATTTTTAGTTAAACTTATTGTCTAATCTCTTACCATAGCAATGGAAAGTTTTCAGCCTTATTACAAATTATATCCCATCTGTTAAAATTTTTAAGGGGAGATGATGTGTTTAAAAGTCTTAGCCAGGATTCTGGTGCTAAAGAACAAGGACAGAACCAGAAATCAGTAAAGATGGGAAATGGAGGAAGGCAAAAGACAGATAATGAGATGAAACAGATAATAAATATCAGCTAAATACAGAAAATAAAATAGGGAGTTGTGGTAAAATAGAGACTGAATGGAGGCTAATAGTCTCTATGGAATGAATAGAGTCTGGCACTGTGTAGATGGAGAGCATGATTGTAGTGGTCATGTTAGGATAAGACTGATATGAAAATTCTTGTAATAAGGATAAGCCACTGAGAAATAGGCAGTTTAGACAGACATAGCTGAAAAAAAAAATAGAATCCATCTTGATAACAGAATCCGTCTTGTTTACCTATGCAACACGGTCTAGGGAACCTGCTTCAGAAGGGGGGCTGTACTAGATGATCTCTAGAGATCCCTTCCAACCCCTACAATTCTATGATTCTGTGATTCTGTGATTTCGTGATGAAGCATAACTTCCTCCAATATATGCTAAAATCAGAAAATAACTGTGATATCTCCTGCTACTATCTTCCCTTGCAACTTTTATATCTGCATTGTTCTTAGCTATGCAGACAGCTCAAGTGGCAAAGGATGTATTTGTTATGATAACAAAGTACACAATTGAAGTCATGTACTTATTTGGATTAACTGTTTATTAAGAAAAGTGTTATAAATTGTTAGGAAAACTACTGCTCCAATAAGCTTTCTGAATCATTTTTATTCCAAAAAGAGAGAGGAGAGCTTTCTTAATTTGAAAAAAAGGAGAGTCTCTCCAAGTAGTGGGGGACACAGCCCCACTTTTATCCCAGTACCCCGATGCTGGTGAGCCCTTCTCCCTTTCCCCATTGACTGAGGTACTCAGTCTTCATGTTCTTCTCAATTTGCCTGTCAGCTATCTACCCAGTAGGTACTCCATTTCCTTTGTTTATACATGTGTTGTAATCTAGGTTCAGTTTGTTGTTTTGCCCAACTAGAAGTGTGCCATGACTTCACGTCATAACATCATGTGAGGCATTGGGAGTTAGAGTTAATGCTCCAAGACTGTGGATTGCTGAATTTCCAGGTACCTGTCTCTCAGAATAACTACATACTGCAGAGGACTTTGCATTCCCATCTTCCACCCAGAGGGAGAGAGAAAACTGCACACAAATCCTGAGACTTCCTCTTATGCTGGTCATCTCAGCAGTGGAGGTTCCTTAGCCATCTCGTCTTCAGCTTTAGTATAAGGCCTTTGGTTTCAGACACTCTCTCTCTCTCATTTCATTTTATTTATTAGCTTCAACTCCAATTATCTTGTATTCTATTGTTTTTTGTTTGTTTGTTTGCTTTTGCATTCCAGTATTGTATTTAGTAAATTAGTGTTCTTCCTCAGATTGTTACCACTGCTTTGTTTTTAGGCCCATCTCCCTACCATCTTCCTTCTGCCCCTTCCCATTTCCAGGGTTATGGGTCCATGAGCCCCCTGCCCCATTAGTCGTGGAACTGGTCCAAACTGGCCCATAAACCATTGACATTCTTGGTGCAGAATGCAAGCAGTCTGAATCTAAACTTTTTTTTTTTAACGTTGGCAGAAAAGAAGGATTTCTTAAAGTTGGAGAGCTGGAGAGCACTATAGCTAGCTTTGACCTTCATAGATTAGATTACAAGCTGGGCAGGCTGCAAGACTCTGGACACTGTACCGAGTTTATTTTTTCCCTTTCTTTTTAGTTCTTTCCCATTAGCAACTGCCAATTATAAGTCTGTTCTTCATTTCTGGAGCACGGTTTAAAGGATTAGAGACCATTAGGTTTTTTTGGAATGTATTAGTTTCTTATTAGGTTCATCATTCTCATAAACTTTTGACAAACTGTCTTTGTATCCTGTAAAGCTTATCACTCTTTGTTCCACCCAGAAAATAAGATTTACATGCAGGTGCTAAGATAGCATCTCATGCTGTATATTTGCAAGGAAAGTAACCAGATCGTTGTGACTGTAACACTTCTCAGCATTTTCTTTATCTTGTTTTGCAGAGACTCACTATCCTTCCTTTGTTCTTCCCAATTTTCTTTTGGAAGGACACTTTATCTCTGTTTTTCCTTCACAAATCAAAAGTTTGTGTTCAAAACTATTAACAGTCAAAAATTAAGCAATCATATGGCAAATAAGAATTAAAAAATATCACAAAATTATTCACAGAGAGTATAATTTGAGATTGACCATAATATGTGGTGTCTAGACATGCTTCCAACCAGAACCTGATTCTGTATGTTGTACATAATACACTTGCGTTACAACTGGTGTCATAAAGTAATGAAAGAAACCCCAACGTTCCATAAAGTTACGTGTAAGGATGTTAAATTGTATAAGCAAAAATTTTCAGGGTTCAAAAAAAAAATTGATTATTAAGATGTTCAATTAGTGTGATGAAGAGCAGAAGACTTTACATATTTTATTTTAGAGGTGCACACAATGACACCCTGGAGTCCCATTTGCACTAATACTAAGCAGACATAGCTACAGTTATAGCTAATGGATCCATACTGTGAACAAAAATCTTACAGGAAGGTGATTTCCTTTAGAAATCAGGACTTCTATTAATCAACTTGGACACATAAATATCAGAGCATCTTTTTGGGCTTCATCTAAGCTCCACTTCTGAGACTATCTCTTCTTCACTATGAAGTGTAAGAAAAAAAAGAAAAAAAAAAAGGGATAAGGTCTTGAATCATTCAGATTATAGAGGGATAAAATTATAGGAAAGCCCATGAAAATAATTGCTAAATATGACAAGTCTATCTTTAAAAGGAAGTTGGCATTGTAAATAATTGATTAAGATGTTAAATAATTAAGAGAAAAAGTACTAAATTACTGCACATTTTTAAAATACTATCCATTTAGTGTATGAAGTGTCTACTACAAGAATAATTTAATAAAATGATCATTACTACTGTACAATCATGCTCAAAATGGATATGATTATGATTGAACAGACAATTTTGACTTTTTATAGCTTGAGTTTTCAATCTCAGCATGACTCTTTTCCTATAGTTTGTGTTCA
Organism: Cyrtonyx montezumae; assembly: GCF_038088225.1. NCBI lineage: Eukaryota > Metazoa > Chordata > Aves > Galliformes > Odontophoridae > Cyrtonyx > Cyrtonyx montezumae. The sequence goes on along the minus strand of NW_027072034.1, from coordinate 10,044,072 downwards.
ATGCTTCTAATTTTGCTTTTCAATTTGTACACATTCTAGCAAATGTCTATCCAGATTGAATTTTTTTTCTGTTACTTTTTAATTTGCTATTTTTTCTCTTTGCCCAAAGTCCTGGTATTTCTTGTTGTTACAAAATATTACTTTTCCTCCTTTTCTTATTTCCAAAGACTTCAGTTAAATAATTCAGTTTCTTCTATTTGTAAAAAAGAAAATATATATATATACTGTAATATAATAATAGCATTTTAGAGTAATACTTTGTCTGAAATATTTTGTCTTCATATAGTTTTGGAAGAGGACTTAATGTAAAATATAATAATAATAAAAATAATAGCAATAATAATAATAAAAAACAGCATAGGGCGTTACTGAGCTATTTATATATTTTAATCTTGAGATAATGAAAAATGTGATTGTCATTTGTTGTTTACAGTTCTTTGGATATTTTAAAGAGTATTGTCTCTTTGTTTGTTGCTGTATTTGTATTTTTTTTTCACAGTTGTTTTTTTCCCTTAAAGAGATCTATTACTTTCTCTCAGAGAAGAAAACTCCTACTGAATATAAGAAACATCTTGTAGACTGCCTTAAGTATTTTGAGAAAGGCATTATTTTCCTTGGTGTAATCTGTAAGCCAGATATAAAATGACAGAAAAAAATACTCTTTCATGTTTGCATGCTAAATGAAAATGATGCATCTTTTTATTTCATCTCTGTATTTATAAAACCCCACTAATGCAGATATCATGACTGTTATAATAGTAATGCAAGTGAAAATAACTACAGGTTGAATTATTTTGTTTTACTTTTTTTTTTTTTTCTATGATTTGCATCTTCCAATAAATTGCATGCAGTAATTTACCAGTTTATGCAAACACAGCAGTTTGCATTCAAAACTTTCATACAAACAGCCGTGGATATTTTTATTGTTGGTAATTATTCGGCGATGGTATTAATTTAGATAAGGAATGTTGGCTAAATCCCAAAGTGCTTTGAGATTTTTTAACGTGTCTGAAAAAAAAAAAATCTGAAACTTGCAAATGAAAATATGGTATAATATTTCACTTTAAAGGTAGTACCCTCTTGATGTCCAACCACTGAATCCTCATTACTAGTAATCTGCAATATCATTATAGCTATCAGCTAATAAGATATGAAGCAAAGCCTTCTTGTTCAGTGAGATGAAAATTAACTACAAAGTCAAAATGACACTCCGAACAAGGAACCAGCTGGCACAACCTCACCATAAAGTATGTTAAAGAGGTAAATAACCTTATGCTTAACATGACTGTAGCAAAGAGGGAAAAATGCATTTTGTTGTTTGTGTCTTTTTGTTTTACCTCCTGTGTTTTTTGGAGTAGTTTCTACCTCAATTATAATTTTATAGTTCTGGTAAATCATGTTATCTGCTTCTTTCTAAGCATATTTGTCTTCTTTCCTTAAAATTATGTGATAAGCCTTCTAGATTTTGCTACTTTTTGTACCATTCTTCTCAGTAACTGGAATTAATAGCCCAAATTTCCATAAAGTATTCGCAAACCTATTACTTTTTTCAGTCTCCAGTAGTGAAACTAGCCTTCTTATAAGATATATTATATTAGATCTAGAAAACCAGAAGGATTTTTGAGATATTCTGTTCAGATCCTTTTTCACATTTTTCAAAAAGCCAATACTAGATCATCATAAAGATTTAACTTTTCTGATAATTTCTATAATTTCAGCACCTGGTTTCCATTAAATGCAGTAGTAATCTAAAGATATATTAATCCTTAAGATTAATTCCTATTTAATTTCCCACATTATTTTATAGATGTAGATATCTTCCTGTTTAAGTAAGCTTATCCAGACTTCACAAAGAGCAGAGTGAGTCTTCTCACATATTTGGATACCTGAATACGAGATGTGGTGGAAGCCCCATCCCTGGAGACATTTAAGGCCAAGCTAGACCAGTTTCTGAGCAATCTGATATAGCTGTGGTTGATTGCACGGGAATTGGACTAGATAACCTTTAAAGGTCCTCTCCAACTCTATGGATTCTATGAATATTCATAAAACATGATAAAAAATATTGCATTAGGAAAGTCCTGTATTCATCAAGACATTGTACAGTAATAAGAATTGTTCAATGATCACCTCCCCAAAGCTTCTATTTCTAGCCAGTGTACAAACTTTTCTTTATTGTATACAAGACCCAAGTCATTTAGTTCCACTCAGTTTTGCCATTTTTCAGATCACTTAATCAAATTCCTGTCAGGGTGTGGACCTTTTGCTATTCCTTACAGTGTTGACTCTAGCTCCCAACTCAATGAAGATCTCTACATTGCCATGTTAAAAAGTCAACAGGTGAGCCGAAACACTGGACACTTCTCCACTTTGAGTACTGTACACAATTATTAACCTGCTAACAAGAGACAGAGTGAGACAGCCCTTAAACAGTATTAATGTGAGCCAGTTCACGACACTGATTTGAGATATGAATAGATTTAAAACCCCTTTTATTTATCAGAATAAATGTAATTGTCAGCATAGCTATTGACTTTGCAGGTTATCCATTTTTTTGCATTCATTCTTATTATTACCTGTTCCACTTGCTCTGTGCATTCTGGTCTCTGACAGGGAATATACTTCACTCCTCTCTAAGCTTTTTCAGACCTGATGCACTGTGGAGGGGGTAGAGACAGCTGAGTCATGATGTTTCAACTGCAAAAGCATTTTCAAATTTGCTTTCCAGATATAATGTGAAAGTAATAGTTAGAAGAAAAAAAAACAACACAAAAAACAACAGCAACAACAAAACAACAACAAAAAACAACAATCCATCTCTCTGTGTTCCTTGTGCTCCTTTTAAAGAGTTTAACAGAGTATTCCAGTTTCCATATTGTACCTCCAGAACTAGAGTGGTTGGAAAAACTTGACTGAATTAGAGACAAGCTGAATGAAAGTCTGTCTTTTCAGTTCTCAGAATAACATTAGATCAGTTTTTAATATCTGACACAAATCAGTAAATATAATCTAAAATCAGTAGAATAGTATAATCAATATAAGCTCAGTGATGGTATTTAAATACTAGCAGTATGACAGCTCTGTTTCAGTCATTAGCGATTTAATTTTTTGTCAGTGATCTACCATGTAAGTCCCAATATCCAGAGGATTGAAAGAATTGCCAGCAAATTCAAATTAAATATTCTATTTTTTTCCTGCAATTCATAAATTCGGTTTTGTGGTTAGTTTTGTTGTTTTGTTAGTGTTTCTTGTTGATGTTGGCCTGTCTTTTCTATTTTTTTTCCAATGCAATAAAGTACTCTGGCATATTTTATCCTTTTCTCTTTTAGATTGTCATCCTTGAAGAAATGACTCAAAGTATCTTCAAAAAAAGTCTTATCTAAGTAAAGGGAAAGAGAGAGGGTGATGAAGAAAGAGAGAGATATGGCCTGCTTACTTGGATAGTTATTTTCCAAGTATATTATTCTAAATATGGAAAAACAATTCTATGGTTAAATTGATGATGAAGATGTAGAGCTGAAAGGAAAACAGATTTCAACAGATATAGGAATCAGTTTCATTCCAAATAGCATAGAGGCACTAATAGTTATTTTATTTAATAATAATAAAAAAAAGGCAATGGGGCAAGCATGAGAATTCCGTATTTAGCAAGTAGCAAGATCCTTGTCCTATTTGCAGATGAATCATGAGTAATTAACCAGTAGATACAGAGCAGCATAAAAACCTAGAATAGGTTTTTCGACCCTTCAAATTAACAGCATGCAGCAATATATGGAAAATTATACTTAAATTTGTTCCTTCTAGAATAGCAGTCCCCAGCTCAGCCTTTGGTTACCAAGGCCATCCTTTTCCTTCTTTATTTAAACATGACTAAAGAAAGGAGGTCAGAAGTCAAGGAGAAAACACCATTCAACCACAGTGTTTATCCATGTGGAAAGTAGTCTTTAGATTGGATCTCAGGGATCTTCAAAAGACCATTCTGATCTTTCTCTATTTAGCATAGAAAGAAGACAAGGTTGTTGTACAATCAGTCAGCCTCATCTTCAGATAATTTGAGGTAAAGGAGAATCTCACTGGTAGCTCTATCAACGAGGCTTTTACTTTCAATAAAAGTGCATAATTTTAATCTGCCCCTTGCTCACAATACGATCAGCTTTCTAAGCATTCTGGATGAATTCAGTACTTCAGCAGATATTATAGGATGCTAAATGCCTGGGACTACATTGTTAAAATCTCTTGAACTATAGTTTATCAATTCAGAATAAATGAGATTTGTTTTAAAATTATTTGAAAGCATTATCTTCTCTGACTGTTTTCATCAGCAACCCTTTTAGACCTTTACTGTGCATCCATTCAGGATCCAAATAGCTACATTAAAGAACTATTAATATTTATACCACACCTAGTCACATTATTCTGGAGGTCAAATGAATGCAGCATTTGGCATCCTCATGTAACTGAGATGTGCTACTGAATAGATAGAAGTGTTTGTTTGCAATAATAAATAACATCGTCACTGTTCCTGCACAATTTATTTTTTATTTTTTATTATAGTAGATAAATTCTGAAGGAAATTTTGATAAAACACATACTCTTTGAGGGAAATGATCAATTTTTTTTTCCTTTTATTTACGGAAGTAATTAAGGTTATAAGATAATTATTTTTTGCATTAGCATTTACAGTATTCTTGGAGGTAATATCAAGTTTTTAATGTTGAAACTGAGCAATCAAATTGCATTTTTTATAGGATGATTACAAGTTCTCTTGTAAACATCATGACCACAAAATTTATCATTATTCTGAAACATTTTTTATATATACTTGATAGAAAAATGTCATTTGAAAAGGATCCAGAGGATATTTCAGAAGTACTCCTGCTCCAGTTCTTCCCTGATCTAAACAAGGTTAATCAGATCAGGTTTCTCAGGACCATATTCAGTCAAGTGTCGAATGCCTACAAGGATGGAGATCCCACAATCTGTTTGGATTGCTGTTATCCAGCCTTTATGGATGTAAGGTTTTCCTAATAGGAATCTCTCATGTTCCAGCTTGGGTTTGTTGTAGCTAGTTCTGATGTAGGGCAGCACTAAGAAGAGTCTAATCCTGTCTTATCTGAATCCTTTCATCATGGAGTTGTAGATGGCAACAAAGTATGTCCTGAACCTCCTCAAGGCTGAATAGATGCAGTCTCAAGGGAGATACTGCAGTTTTTATCTCTACTTTTGATTATATTTTGCCTTTTGAAGCTGTCCGTATAAATGAAGAAATGTTCAAGTAAGCAAAAATGTAGAATTTTTGGAACTCAGAGTCTTCAGTATGAACAGCAATGAACAAAGCCTCTGTTCAATATTTCATATTCAATGAGCAAATAAGAATTTGACCTAAGTATCTCATAGCATATCAACATCACTAAAAAAGAAAAAAAAAAAAGCAATAAAGACATGCATAGTTACTTTATCAAGATATAATTACCCACAGTGATTAACTGTTAGCTGTCTGCTTGTCTCTCTTTTGGACTGCTTCCACCGACTCTTCCCAATCAACTGGTGCTCTTGTGGCCTCTGGAAAAAGGTTGATTCCTAGCCCCTTTTCATTTAAAAGAATCAACAATGCCTCAGAAGCAAAGTGATTTTATATTCCCAATTTTTCCAGCTTCTTATGCAGATTTCTAATCTTACTAAATATATTCTCTGTGTTCTTTGAGTCAATACAGCCTACATAATTTTTAATGTTATGTTATGTAAGCACAAGTTTCTTTGTCAAGATGCTTTGATTACTTGTAAGCTTTCATAATCTTTTCAAATTATGATACACATTTACTCAGTACATTAAGATTTACATAAAGTTGATAGATACATTCACCTATCTACTTTGTCCCTCTCACAGGCATTTGTAGTTACTGTCTGATTTCTATTAAGTGTCTGACTTAAGTGAGTGATAGTGAGTTTAAGAGATCTGAATTCTCAGGAGGAGGCCACTTTCTAATTTAGGCATGTAAATGAAGTACCTGAAGTTAGATACTGTGAAAACTACACTATACATTAAAAACAAAAACTTTTTGATAGACAGACTTTATGCCATAATGCACAGTTCCTTTCAAGGAAGCATTTTTGTAATAGTTACCAGTCACAGAAGAGTCTTTGTACGACTTTACATATAGAACAGCTGGTACACCCACACGAAAATGTATTAAAGAGCTTTGTCAGTCAGAAAATGTAAATACTTCAGTTAAAAAAAGTTGAGCATACTTACTTTTCTTCTTTTATAAACATTTCAGCTAATTACTTACAGCTCTAAAAGCCTCATTTAATCCCCAGAGCACCCTAGAGTTAGAAATCTTTATCTAGTTTTAGTAGCTGTGTCGGAATGCCATTTGCACTAAGTGATCAGTGAGAAGTTGTCAACTGCATCTGATGTCATAAAACACAAAATGTCCTAGAAACTGCCAATCTGTTTGGGCTTAGTGCTGAATTTCACATTGAGTGAGTAAATAAATAGTTCTGTTTTGAGAAAATGCATGCACATAGATGATCTTTGAAGGCCCCTTTAAACTGAACTATTCCCTTCCCTTCCCTTCTCCTCTCTTCTCCTCTCCTCTCTTCTTCTCCTCTCTCCTCTCTCCTCTCCTCTCTTCTTCTCCTCTCTCCTCTCTCCTCTCCTCTCCTCTCCTCTCCTCTCCTCTCCTCTCCTCTCCTCTCCTCTCCTCTCCTCTCCTCTCCTCTCCTCTCCTCTCCTCTCCTCTCCTCTCCTCTCCTCTCCTCTCCTCTCCTCTCCTCTCCTCTCCTCTCCTCTCCTCTCCTCTCCTCTCCTCTCCTCTCCTCTCCTCTCCTCTCCTCTCCTCTCCTCTCCTCTCCTCTCCTCTCCTCTCCTCTCCTCTCCTCTCCTCTCCTCTCCTCTCCTCTCCTCTCCTCTCCTCTCCTCTCCTCTCCTCTCCTCTCCTCTCTCCTCATTTGCACCAAAATGTTTTCCCAATATAATTGCTAAGTAATCATTGAAGGGAAGTCTTCTATTCAAAAGTAAAATGAATATTGAAAATAATGACTAGATTTTATTTGTGGAAATGCTGCCCTGAAAGAAACAGCTCCTATTTATTTCTATGGAAAATGCAACAGATACAAGGAATACAGTAAGACTGTGGTAGAGGAAATTCTCAGCTACAAAACATTGCTTTTTAATGTCATCAGCACCATTAGTTATGTGGTACACTCTTTGCTGGGTAAGGAGCTGCCTGGAGAGACAGGCCCAGAGAGTGGCACTGAATTGAGTTAAATCCAGCTGATCAAGAGTTCATTCTGGGGCCTGTCCTCTTCAATATATTTATTATCAATCTGGTTAAGGGAATTGAGTGCACCCTCAGTAAGTTTGGAGATGACATCAAGTTAGGAAGAAGTTTCAATCTGCCTGGGGGTAGTGAGGCCATACAAAGGGATCTGGACAAGCTGGATTGTTGGGCTGAAGCAAACAGGATGAGGCCACTGCTGAAATGCACCACTGTGCTCCATTCAGAAAGCATCACTGAATATCAATAGGGCCAAATGTTTTTCTGCATGGAGAAAGTAAATTATACATATTTGCTTCATATGCACTTCCATGTCAGATGTCATTTTATTATACTGCCTCCCTGCCACCATGTGCTGCACAGCAACAAAAATTTAATGAAATTTTGATGGGAAGGTTGAACTCTATTGCCATACCATCAATTTTTGCCTCTGACATTGTGGGCCAATATAATAAAATAGGAGGCATTATTTTTTGAGCAGCCTTTGTATTTTAATATGATTTAACAGTTACCTGATATTCCCTTGAAGTAGGGTCTCAGGGACAAATTTCTTCATATATTCCGTTACATTATTCACTACCTTCAATAAGATATACTTTTCATTCATAAACGTGTTTGAGTCTAGGTCATCAAATATTTGGGAAAGACTTGCCTGAGCTGTTAGGAAACAATGAAGAGATTTCCACACACCCCATAAGATCTAAATGTCAAACCATGTGCTTGCAAAGACTTATCTTCCCTTTCCACATGAGAAGCTTATCTTGGTGCGAAAGGAATGTAGCAGAGAAAGAAAAATAAAAGTCTATCTGTTTCATAATAAGATTCACACTACTCAGGAGTTAAACTGATCTGTGAGGCCAAACATTCTAAATAGAGAGTGACTAGTTTCAACCTCTGGGAACACACAATTTATGAATTCCTTAACTATTATAACAGTAAAAGATCTCAGCTTTCAAGATTAGGATATTTTTCCCATGGTGCCCTCAGGATGAAGCTCCCTAGGGTTGCTATAAGCATATCAAGTTTGAAAGTTTGATGGTCTAAAATATTTTATCACATAAAAGTGATAAATGTGTGGTTATGTTCATATGCTTTTACAAAAAATATATCATTTCAGTTCAAGTGAAGCAAAACAATGCATTTCCTGAACATTACATCTTAAGAAAAAATATCTTTCAAATCTTGTTCTATATACACGAAAGTCCTGCTTTGTTGTTTTCTAGTCACGGGTTTGTGAGTAAACATGGTTTTTCAGTAAAAATAGTTAAAACATGAACATTCATAAAATTAGGATGCTATAAAATAGAGTAAAATTACATCAAGAAGGACTTGGTAAAATGATTTCTGAACATATTGGGAGTAGGAGGGATTTGAAGAAAAGAAGTAGGATGAAAAGAAGACACTGAATCCCAATGTAATGATTCAGAATTTAATCACTAAGATTATCTATATTTTTAGTAATGCTGCAGCAAATTTAAAATTGACAAATGTCCTTAAGTCTTTTTATATTCATTATTTAATTTTCACTCATAAAATTATCCTCCAATCATTATGATATAAAATCAGAAGTAATATATTGCAGAGCCTGTGTTCCTTGAGATCACAAATTCAGTAAGGGTGTTGTTGCCACGGCCCAGGCTGCCTCTGATCTTAACCTCTTTAACAATCTCTTCTGTACTGGAGAGCATCAGGCCCAGCAACACTTCATCTCTGGTGGGTCTATCCAATATCTGAACCAGAAAGTTGTCTTCAATAGACTCCAGGAGTCTCCTGGATTGTATGCAGCTCACTGTGTTGAAATATCTGGGCAGCTGAAATTCTGCAACAGAATGAGAGCCTGTGAGCCAGATGCTTCTTTTAGCTTAAGCAAAAATGCCTCATCAGCAGGCTCCACTTGATCAGATGATCTGTAGTAGATGTCAGCCACTAGATGCCCTTTAATGGTCCAGTCCCTAATTTTAACCCACAAGCTCTCAGCCTGTACATGACTGTTTCTCAGGGGCAGCTCTACAGTCTATCCACGTCTTAACATAGAGGTAAATTCCTCCAGCTCTCCTACCTTACCTACTCCTTCTAAAAAGCTTATAGCCCTCAATCATGATATTCCAGTTATGTGAGTTATCCCATCGTGGTTCTGTGATAGCAATAAAATGTACTTTTCCATTTGCATCACACTTCCCATTTCCTCTTATTTGTTTCCCATTCTGCATATATTGGCAGATAGGAACTTCAGCTGGGCTTACAGTGGTATTGCCTTCTTGGAGGAGCCTTCCCAAAGAACTATATGGCAAATCTGAAGTCCTCCCTCACTCCTTCCTAAAGTAACAGTGTTCCCCGACTCTTCTCTGTTCCTCAACATCAAATCTCACTTAAAGCCCTGGTGATGAGTCCCAATAGCTTGCTACATAGTATATTTATCATAAGATGCAGCAGTTTGAGGTCCCCCACTAGCATCTTGTCCTTCTAACTTAGATATGATATCCTATACATTGCCATGGACAGCTTCACTATCACCCTATTCCCACTCCAAACCTAGTTTAAACATCTGTCAGTGGATCCAGACAGCTCCTGGGCTACAATTCTTTTCCTTTTATAATCTGCCAGTAATCATCAGGCCAAGTGACAAGTTAAACATCTCATGGTTGAAAATGTCAAAATTCCTGTGGTAGCACCATCCTCTCATCTATATATTTATCAAATGGGTATTCCTGGTCCTCTGAGAATCCTTCTCTGTCACTGAAGGGATAGAAAAAAACACCATCTGTACTCCTGCTCTGTCCACTGCTTCAATCCCCTGAAATCCTTCTTGGTAGCCCTCAAGCTTCCCTCAGTGACTATACCACTGCCAGCCTGCATTATCAGTAATGGATTACAGAGGCTTCTAGTAACGTACCTGATATGGGCCCTGAGGAAGCAGCATGCTTGCTTACAGGTAGGGTCACAGAATCACAGAATCACAGAATCACAGAATATTAGGGATTGGAGGGACCTCTAGCGATCATCTAGTCCAGGCTCCCTAGACAAGGTTGAACAGGTAGGCATCCAGGTGGGTCTTGACTGCCACCAGAGAAGGAGACTCCACAAACTGTCTGTGCAGCCTGTGCCAGTGCTCTGTCACCCTCACTGTGAAGAAGTTACTACACACATTTGTGCGGAACTTCCTATGCTTCAGTTTGTGGCTATGTCCCCTTGACCTATCACCACACATTGCAGAGAAGAGTCTGGACTTGTCCCTTTGCTTCCTTTACCTTAGATATTTATAGATGTGGATCAGATCCCCTCTGAGTCTTCTTTTTTCAAGGCTGAACCCAGCTATCTCAGCCTTTCCTCATAAGGGAGATGCTCCAGGCCCCTTATCATTTTTGTAGCCCTCCATTGGACTCTTTCCAGGAGATCCCTGTCTTTTTTGTACTGGGGAGCCCAGAGCTGGACACAATACTCAAGGTGAGACCTCATCAGGGCAGAGTAGAGGGGGAAGATCACCTTCTTTGACCTGCTGTCCACACTCTCTTTAATGTACCCCAGGATCCCATTGGCCTTCTTGGCCACCTGGGCACACTGCTGGCTCATGGCCAGCCTGTCATCCACCAGGACACCCAGGTCCCTCTCCTAGGAGCTCCTCTTCAGCAGGTCATCCCCCAACCTGTAATGGTGCATGTGGTTATTCCTCCCTCAGTGCCAGACTCTACATTCGCTCTTGTTGAACCTCATCTGGTTAAGATGACATAAGAAGCCCTCCACTTCTCTCAGAAGGGAGTTTTCCATGACAACTACCCTTTTTTCCTTTTTGTCAGAGGAAATCTTGAGGCATGGAGACTACTTCCTCACCCTAGACATGTCCTGGGTGGGCCTCCCACCACATACTTACTTATGTGTCCCTTGAGTTCCAGAGCCTCAAACCTATCACATAGGAACTTATGGGGAATCAAGGTAGGTAGGGAGGGAGGAAGTCTTCCATCAGTGCTGAGCAGGGATCTGCTTCCCTTTCTCTCCACCTCACAGATTCCCTCCCTCTGTCCAGAACAGTTAGGGCAGGGGTTCCAGTACTATTTGGGATATATCACCCTGGTGCCTTTCTCATAGGTATGGAAAGATCTTGCTAGATTTTTTTGTCTAAAAGGCAGCCAATCTGTGAGCCAGACCCTTGAGTGGGTAGGGATAGCCTGCCCTCCCTACTCACCCTCTCTGCTTGCCCTGCCTGCACAAACTGCTACACAAAATGATATGCCATGCTCTTACTGATACACTATGCTCTGCTTACCTACTCTGTTTGCAGTGATCCTGGGAGCTGCCCTCCTTAGGGGATGCCTTTGTAAATGCAGGATGTGATACCACAGCTCCTGGACCTATTCCCACCATCTTTGGGCCACCACCACATGGAAGGCAATGGTATCTGGGAACTTCTCATTGACAGGAGTTTGGTTACCCTGTGTAGGCAATTCCTTGCTTCAGTGCAGAACACAAACACACCAGAGCTGTCTGCCTGAAGAGAAAATACCTGGTGAATCTCATGTCTGTGCCTGGGAAGATCATGGAGAAAATCCTCCTGGAAGAGATGTTAAGGTACATGCAAGATGTGGAAGTGATCTGATACAGCCAGCACAACTTCAACAAGGGAAGATCACAACTGATTAATCCAGTGGGCTTCTATGATGGAGTGACAGCATTGGTGGATAAAGGAAGGGCTGCCTACCTGGACTTGTACAAGGCTGTTGACATAATCTTGCACCACACTCTTGTCTCTGAGCTAGAGAGATACAGATTTGATGGCTGGATTATTAGGTGGATAAAGAACTGGTTGCATGGTCCCAGACAGAGGATTGTTGTCAACAGCTTGATGTCCAGTTGAAGACCGGTCATGAGTGCTGTCCCAGTGGTCTATCTTGGGACCAGTTCTCTACATCTTTATCAATGGAACCTACAGGGGGATAGAATGTACTCTTATCAAGTTCACTAATGACAAAAAAATGAGTGGTACAGTTGACACAAAAGAAGGAGTGGTACACAGAGATCTGAACATGCTCAAAAGGTGTGCATATGAGAATCTAATGAGATTCAACAAGACCAAGTGCAAAGTGTTGAACCTGGCTCAGAGCAATCCTAGGTGTAAATATAATCTGGGATAAGAACATACTGAGAGAATCCCTGAAGAGAAGGACTTGGGGATCCTGATGAATTAACAGCTAGAAATGTTCCTGCTGTGTGCTCTTGTCCTCAGAGCACCTAATGCTCAGAGGGCCAACTGCATCCTTGGCTGCATCAAAACACAGGTGACCAACAAAGCAAAGGAGATGATTGTGGCCTTCCACTCTCTCATTGTGAGGCCCCATTTGGAGTACTGTGTTTTCACCTGAGGCCTCTAATACAGGACTGATGCAGAGTTGTTGGAACATGTTTAGATGAGGGCCACAGAAATGATCAAAAGGCTGGAGCACATCTCCTATGAAGAAAGTTTGAGGGATATGGGCTTGTTCAGCCAGAAGAGAAGGCTCTGGGGAGACCAAGCTGCAGCCTTCTAGTACTTGAAGGGATCTTAGAAGCAGAAGGGGGATTGACTTTTTATGTGGTCTGACATTGATAGAACAAGGAGGAATTTCTTTAAACTAAAAAAGGGTAGAATTAGTCTAGATTTTAGGAAGAAATTTTTCACTCAGAGAATGGTGAACTGCTGGAACATGTTTGCTCAGAGAGGTTTTGGATGTCCCATCCCTGAGAGACATTCAAGGTCAGGTTTGATGAGGCTCTGGGCAAACAGATCTAGGGGCCGGCAACCCTGCCCATGGAGAGAAGGTTGGAACTAGAGGATCTTTAAGGTCCCCTCCAACCTGTCATTCTATGAGTCTATGCTTACATGATTGATTTCACCCAAGACAGTGCAATAGGCAGTAGTCCAAAACATAATCAGAAAAGGAAAGTTGTTTGTTAACATTTATGAATATTTATCAGGTGATGTCAAGTCAACATTGACGACTTTGTAAAGTTCCTAATATAATTCAAGCATAAATAGTGAAGGCAGGATTTTGACTGGTCTGTTTGAGGAAATTATAAGGAAGTTATTTTGTATCAGCAAATCTTGCAAAATGTGACGACCTGTAAATGAATATGAAAATTAACTGCAGATGTTGCATGCAATAAGCAGAGTGTTCACCAGATTCTAATGTTTATCTTAGCAATTGTAGCAATTAAGGTAATCTGCAAGACAATGTTATATGCACCTGACTTCTAGTGTGAGAAGGCAATATTGCACTTAATGCATTGATCTTTGACCTAAGAGATAAGTGTCTTTTTTGTCAGCTTTGCCACCAGCATCCTGCCTGACCTTGAACAAAACTTTCAACTTGAAATCAATAAAGGAATATAATAATTCTATTACAGGCAATAAATAAATAAAGCATAGAATCATACAATCTACGGATTTGAAAGAGACCCATAAAGGTTACCTACTCCAACTTCCCTGCAATGAACAGAGACATCTACAGCTTGATCAGATTGCTGAGAACTAGGTCCAGCTTCACCTTGAATGTTTCCAAGGGCATCCATCACATCTCCAGGCAACCTGTTCCAGTGCCTAATCATCCTTATTGTAAAAAAATTCTTCCATACACCCAACCCAAATCTCCCCTCTTTTAGTTTGAAACAGTTTTCCCTTGTCCTACCAGAGTGCTAAGGAGTCTGTCCTCTTCTTTCTTACTGCCTTCTTTAGACATTGAAAGGGCACTGCCAGGTCTCCTCAGACCCCTCTCTTCTTCAGACTGAACAATCCCAGCTCTTTCAGCTTGTCATTGTAGGGAAGGTGCTCTGTTCTGTGGACCAGTTTTGTGGCCATTCTATGGACCCACTCTAACAGGTCCACATCTCTCTTGTACTGAGGACCCCACATCTCAACACAGTACTCCATGTAAAGTCTCACCAGCACATAGCAGAGAAGGATCACCTCCTTCAACTGTCTGATCAAACTTTTTTTAATGCAGCTCAGGAAATTTTGACTTTCTGAGCTTCAAGAGCACATAGCTGGCTCATGTCCACTTTACCATCCACAATTACCCCCAAGTCTTTTTGTCAAGGATGCATTCTATTCGTACATCCCTCAGCTTGTATTGATGGTTGGACTTGCCATGACACAGGTGCAGAACTTTGCACTTGATTTTATTTAACCTCATGAGTTTCACCTGGGCCCTCTGCTCAAATTTTTCCAAGTCTCTCTGAATGGTATCTCATCCCTTGGGCATGTGAACCATACCACACAGTTTGACATAATCTGAAAAATTGCTGAGAGTACACTCAATACCAATGTTGATGTCATTGAAGGTGTTAAAGAGCATTGGTCCCAGTACTGACCTCTGAGGGACACCACTTGTAACTGCTTTCCTTCTGGATATTGAGCCATCACACCTCTATGGGTAGATTTAAATACAATTAAATTACTACATACTTCAATACATCAGGCACATACATTCTCCAAATAGCTAAATTCTACTTCTAAATATGTTCAGAATTTCTTTCATTTTTACAGACCTTAGCAACTAAGCACTCATTTCATCCTCATTTATGTGATTAAGATTCATTGACTGGAAGTGAGTTAAGCATGCTGTTTTGAAAATAAATAGCACAGCAACTGGAAACTTTGGTAACTACTCTTGGTAGTTAATTTCCTGAAATGCAAAGTAGAATGACAAGATTATACTTTTCAGTGTTAGCTATAAACCGTATTGACTGTAAATTCTTGATTTAAAGTTTCTTCATAACATGTGTTGCATGGGATTCTACTTCTTAACTCTGCTGTATCTCACTTTCTGTTCCTGAAATTCTTCATTCTGAATAAACTTCTAAGTATTAGTTTGAGAAATAAGCTATTTCAGCGTCTCATTTCTCCAAGGCTGCCGACTGTAAACTTGGGAGTTCTATAATATGTGGCGATGTGGACTTTTTGGACATTATACTGAAGTCACGAAAAAACATAGTAATAATTCTTTATGAATTAGAACTCTGAACAATTATGGCATCAGGCCATAAGAGGTAGAGAATGCATCCATAAAAGGAAATAAATAACTTGAAGTTTTTTCAGTCGTGTTGCTTGGTTTTTTTTAATTTTTATTTATTTATTAATCAGTAGAAAAATATATAGTGGCCATTCTTTTTTGAAGACTTACTCAACAACTGCATATATTGGCATATGATGGATTAACGTTTGATCTAATATGTTCACCAAATTTTATAAGTGTAACTGGTAAAATACACTCTGAACTTCTTCCCAGTGCAGTGACGGAGCAGTGGCACAGCTGCACAGAGAGGTGGTGGAGTCTCCTTCTCTGGAGGTGTTCCAGACCCGCCTGGACGCCTACCTGTGCAACCTGGGCTAGGGAGCTGCTTTGGCAGGGGGTTGGACTCAGTGATCTCTAGAGGTCCCTTCCAACCCCTGCAGTTCTGTGATTCTGTGATGGACTATTTTCTCAAATTCTCACAATCAATAATCATTTCGAAGAATAAAAAGCCAAGTGTATAACGGTAGAAAATCAAATACATACTGTATCTGATTAAAAAGTTTTGTGAAATGAATTATTTTACTGAGACTTGACTCTAAGAAAATAATTTTAAACAAAAGTTTCTAAGAAAAAATCTTTGGTTTTTGGGTTTGTTTTTTTTTTTGTTTCCACTTTCTGTATGCTTTTCCATTAATGTTTAAACTATTAGCAAGCATAAACATACAAGTGTTCAAAAATCTTAGATGTGCTTAGGTAGCATCAGGGAATTTATAGTGATCACCATATAGAGAAATTGACTGTAGTTGAAGCTAATAAGGCTTTAGAACAGGTTTCAGCTAAATACAGACATCCTGTATAAATGTATCCCCTCTACCATTGCTTTTGCATTTGCATACACAGATTACATCTGTATATCTTGATGACTTATACTAAATTTGATTCCACGGGAGTGTTTACATCTAGGGAAAAAGAACATTTAGAATTCCAAGTTATTACTAAATTATTGATTTCAGGAGAATTTTGAGGGCTTTAGGCATTACTCAATTTTATTTAAAATGGCCAGCTAATGACAATGTTTAATTCCAAGCTCTATGCTCCATTAAATTTATAGAGCTCTCTCAATTCTGAGCCAGAAGAACAGATATGACTTTCTAAAAAATTTATACAACATAACATTTTATCATTTTGATAATTTCTTCAGGATAATATAGACATCTCCACACAGGCTGAAGCACTTCAAAATCGTAGACTATTTTGGGGTTAGTAATTTTAGAAGGCATTATGCTTTTATGAAATATATTTGTAACCTGATATAAAAAAATGACAGACCTGGTCTCATTAGTCTATTTAAACATAAGATCAAATGCTGTCTCTGAAATGACTATTCTGAAATTAAAACACAGAAATGTTAACAGCAAAATTCATTCTTTCCTTTGTTCATCCAGACTGCCTAATTTTCAAAGAATCACACAATCTGGATTTGGCTTTGAAAAACAATGCAAGCACCAGATTGCTTTTTTGAGGAAAGAAAGATACATGTTATTCTTCACACTGGAAGATTAAATGACACCATCAAATTCTCATTGATGTGAACTGAGACTGATAATGACTGAGGTATAAAGAGAAGACTTGCAGAGGAATGGAATTTCAGAAAATTACATTATTCCTGTAAGAGAGATGAAACATGGCAAAATCTTTTAGGACTGACATCTACCTCAGGGACTGGTACCAGCAAGAACATTTCAGGATATTTAAAGTCCAGACACAGAGATATTACTCTTCTCAAATAAAAGGCTCTGGTTACATCACAAAGAGCATTTTAAGATTCATGCTAGAACTATTAAAAATTGAATTTTTACATAATAAGTAGCCAGTAAAGTTCTGTAAATTTTTATATACATGTAAACAAAAATAAACATATAACTATATATATATATTTTAAAGTTATAAGCATTAAACATGATATTTTAGAAAATAGATGGCATCTGTTCTGATTGAGAACTTTTGGCATGGATCCCAAACTTTAAAAACATATAAATATTAATACAACGCGATTACATAATAAATTAAAGAAATAAGAATTTCTATTGCAGGGTATAAGGAAAGGAAGATAAAAGGAGAGGGGAGAAAGGAAGATAAAACAAGAGGGAAAACTTTCAATGAACAACACAATGACTGATGACTAAATAGATAAGAAATAGCATCCCTTGAAACAGAAGTCACTCTAGAGACGTATGTTTAAAAGCAATGCTAATGGAAACTTCCTTCCTCTAGATATCATAATTCAGACTTGGATTTTGGCAGTGATCTTGATAAGAACGTGAAAAAAGAAGTAAGAAGAGAAAATGCACGATTATGGGTGACTTTAACTTTCTGACATTAATTTCAAAAGAAATTCTCCCATAGGCATAATTAAGTCATAAATATTCTCGAATGTGTGAGTTGAGAAATTTATGTACCAAATAATCTACAAAGTTAAAAAGGTACCAATGCTACTTTAGTGTTACTTTATGTGAGCATCAGGGAAAAGTAGTATGTGATTTGGCTGTGAAAAATAAGCTTAGGTTGAGTAATGACAAGCTGATTCAAGCTCAAGCAAATTGCAACACAAGCAAGAATTTAGCATCTATCTAAAGTCTGGGGTTATAGAAGAGGGAACTTTGATAAAATAAGAAATTAGTTAGCAGGGCTGACTGAACCAAAGAGCTTAAGTACTTTAACATATTAGAAGCATGGAATTATTTTAAGTAGAATGTGTAAATACTGTTGGAAGCTTGTATTATAAGAAAAAATATCTTACAAGAAAGGGGCTACAGATCTCCCTTGAGGAAGAACCTTCTCTCTCAGATTACTATGAAATACATGCAACATCTAAAAGGAATAGAGGAAGGAATCGACCTATGAGGAGTGCTATGTCTCAAAAGTCAAAAAGTGTAAAAAAATAAATAAATAGAATAGAATAGAATAGAATAGAATAGAATAGAATAGAATAGAATAGAATAGAATAGAATAGAATAGAATAGAATAGAATAGAGAATAGACAGAAGCCTAGCTGAGCTGAACTTGGAAAGATAATTAAAATAAGCAGTAGAAGATGTTCAAGCATAGAAATAAATGTACAAAAAACAGGTAAAAAAACATAAACAACAATAAAATAAAAAAAAAGATAAAAGACGAAGAAAACTGAGTAAGCTGCATGTAAGTAAGGTGAGAGAGAACTGTCTAGATATGGCAACAGCATAAAATGCTCCATCATATTTTTCAAAATATATGGAATATGAGAGCAAATGCAGATTAGAAAGTAAGAAGAAAGTAATGTTAATTGTCGTATCTAAACTTGGAATGTTTGTACTAACCAGATGAAGTATTCCATAAACGCTGAACCTATGAACTCTGAACCAATATGAAATCAAAGTGTAGAAAAAATTGCAAAATTAATTGCAAGTAATTTATAAAAAAGTGTTCTAGTGGTAAAAGAGTTTCAATATGTTGTGATTTGTGAGTTGTCCTGGCATTAGCCTGGATACAGTTAATTTTCTTCACAGATGTTTGAATTCTACATTAAAAAAGTGGTGATAAATCATTAATATTTTAGTTGCTGCTGAGCATTCTTTTCATAGTGTCAAGACTTCCCCTGTTTCTTATGCTTCCCTGCCAGCAATGAGAATAGGGGTGGCCAAATAGAAGAGAGGAGATACAGCCAGGATAGTTGATTCAAATTCACAAAATCACAGAATTGTAGGGATTGGAGGGACCTCTAGAGATCATCTAGTCCATCCCCCCTGACAAAGCAGGCTTCCCTAGACCAGGTTGGACAGGTAGGCATCCAAGTGGGTCTTCAGTGTCTTTAGAGAATGAAACTCCACAACCTCTCTGGGCAGCCAGTTCCAGTGCTCTGTAACACTTACTATGAAGAAGTTGCCACAAACATTTGTGCAGAACTTCCTATGCTTCAGTTTGTGGCCATGTCCCCTTGACCTATCACCACACATTGCAGAGAAGAGTCTGGACTTGTCCCTTTGCCTCCCTTACCTTAGATATTTATAGATGAGGATCAAATCCCCTCTGAGTCTTCTTTTTTTGAAGCTGAACCCAGCTATCTCAGCCTTTCCTCATAAGGGAGATGCTCCAGACCCCTTATCATTTTCATAGCCCTCCGCTGGACTCTTTCTTTTTTTTTTGTACTGGGGAGCCCAGAACTGGACACAATACTCAAGGTGAGACCTCATCAGGGCAGAGTAGAAGGGTACAATCATCTCCCTTGACCTGCTGTCCACACTCTCTTTAATGTACCCCAGGATCCCATTGGCCTTCTTGGCCACCAGGGCACACCTGCTGTCTTATGGTCAGCCTGTCATCCACCAGGACACCCAGGTCCCTCTCCTAGGAGCTCCTCTCCAGCAGGTCATCTCCCAACCTGAACCAGTGCATGTGGTCCCATAAATGTTCAGCAAGTATCAATGGATGTCAATGGGTGCAATTTTTTTCTGTATGAAGGAAATTGGTGACACACCTTTCCTTCATATGCAGTTTCATTTTATCAGACTGCCCCTCTGCTGGAATCCATCACAGAGCAATAGAATGTAATGGAATATAGTCAAGAAGGTTCAACCTCCAGTGCTATAGCATCAACATCTGCCTCTGATTTTGTGGGCCAACATAATAAAACAAGAAGCACTAATTTTGGAGCAGTCTTTGTAGTTACCAAGGTTTAAATATCGCCTACAGCTTTGCAAGGAATATTCCAAAGTTAATTATTTCAAAGTACAATCTACTCACTACTTGTAATTTTTAAATTTCCTTAAAGGTCCTAATCAGGAGATATGTATAATTGGATTCATGTTTGCATAATGAAGTTGCCCAGTGTTGCCCATTGCCTGGACAAGAGTTAATGAGCACAAACTGGAACACAGGAGATTCCATCTGAACATCAATAAACTCTTCTTTGCTGTGCTGGAAATTTGTCCTGGAATGGTTTGCTCAGAGAGGTTGTGGAGTCTCCTCCTTGGAGATCTTCTAAAGCTTCTTGAACATGATTTGGAGCAACATGCTAAGAGTGTACCTACTTAAGAAGGGACTGGACTAGGTGACTTCCAGAGAACTCTTCCAGCCTCTTGTATTCTACAACTTTGTGATACCTGGTACCTAAGTAACTGACATGAAAATATGGTCACTTTCCTCAGTGAAGCATACTTACTGAACTGACAGTTCACAGAATAGTGGGGGTAGGAAGGTACCTCTGGAGATCAACTAGTCCAACCCCTCTGCTAAAGCTAGAGTACATTACATAAGTAAGTGTACAGGTAGATTTTGAATATCTCCAGGGAAGGAGACACTACAACTCTGGGCAACCTGTTACCTTCAAATTAAAGATGTTTTTCTTCATTTTCAGATATAACTTCTTGTGTTTCAGTTTGTTCTTGTTGTCCCTTGTGCTCTCACTGGGTAGCACTCTAAAGAGCCTTTGGATATTTATAAGTGTTGATAAGATCACCTCTCAGTCTTTTATCGGGCTAAACAGACTCAGATTTTTTAGCCTTTCCTGATAAGAGAGATGCTCTTGGCCCTTAATTGTCTTGGTAGTACAATGCTGGACTTTATCCAGTAGTTCCCTGTTTTTCTTGAACTGAGGAGCCCAGAATTGGACATTGCTCTTTCTGGACTAATGAAATGAGAACTGCAAATGCCTTCCTCAGATCAAAGTTGTGACATTTGATATCTGATTTGTTCCCCAGGAGTTGGAATTGGATCCTGTTCTGTTTAATATCTTTACAGAAAACTTGGACAAGGAGGTTGAGTGCACCCTCAGTAAGCTTGCAGATGAAATCAACTTGAGAGGAAGTGTCAATCTGCCTGATGATAAGATGTCCCTACAGAAGGATCTGGACAGCCTGGATCAATGGACTGACACAAATAAGATGAAGCTCAACAAGACCAAGTGTCAGATTCTGCACTTTGGCCACAGCAACCCTAGGCAACACTACAGGCTTGGGACAGAGTGGTTGGAATACTGAATAAAGGAAATGGATCTGGGGGTATTGGCACTGAGGATTAGTTGGATTGACAGATGAATTAGATGATCTTAGAGTTTCTTCACACCTTAAGGATTTCATGATTCTATGATTCTATGAATATCACAACTATTTTTTATTGCACTTGTGGAGTTTTCTGCTTGAATGGCTCATGAGAATAAAATTGTGAGCAATTTGTAATTTTTCAAGAAATTTTCAGTGAAAAAAATCAAATTTTTCTTTGTGTCCAAAGATAAAGAGAGATTTACAAGTCCTAAAAGTTCTTTATGGTAAGCCATGTCAGAAAACTCCATGTTGATCATTTATGTAGTCTCTGTTTTACTCTGCTCTTGTTCATTTGTTTAAATACTATTTGGTTGCAGTCTCCTAAA
This sequence comes from Cyrtonyx montezumae, assembly GCF_038088225.1. Lineage (NCBI taxonomy): Eukaryota > Metazoa > Chordata > Aves > Galliformes > Odontophoridae > Cyrtonyx > Cyrtonyx montezumae. Next base: position 10,022,407 of record NW_027072034.1, on the reverse strand, counting down.
ACTGTAGAGATTTTCTTGCAAGGTGAAAAAAAACTGTGAGTACCTTTTTCTTCTTTTCATTTTATTCCCTGACTACATTTCTGTTTATTCTTGATTTATTTATTTATTTTTATTAGTTGTTGTCAATTTTAAGCAGTGTCTATACTCACTGTTCATTTGCTGTTGGACACCAGAACTGATTTTCATTGTTCTTATTGCTTTAGAGATTTTTGTGGATGGCTCCTCTCAAGATTTAAGACAGACTATGAGGGAAAAACTTGCAAGTCATATGAAGGTAAACACTCTAGTATGTGCAAGTCAACAAGAAGTACAAAAAGATTAAAAATATCTGAGCTATCATAGGTCTCAGCTGGGGAGAATTTCCAGTTTGTGAAAGCTTAAACTCAGCATTAGTTTTTATTGCACATCTTACCAAACCAGGAAGAATTATGTTGAGATGCATCAAGACTGCAGACTGCACCTTTCTTCTTTAGTGAATATGAGCTACAGCAGGCAACCAATCGGAAATAGGCAATGACTCTGCATGATCTCTTTAAGAGCAAAGCTTTTTCAGCAGCCTGTCTCCCTTCATTGTTCCTTTCCTCCCTCAAGTGATAAAGCTACAATTCCTTTCAGAAGATTCTGCCCATTGCAGCAGAAACATATTTCCCCAGAAGTATCTGTATCTAGTAAATCCTAACTGATCCTACAGATCCTACAGATAATAAGTAGATGAATAAAATCTACAGAAGCCCTGTGCATGGCTTTCATTTTCCTTTTGGAGACTGATCCTGTGAGGATGACTAACTTTCACAGCCTCAAATTAAAAACCTTTACCACAGAAGTCACATATGCATAGTGTAGAAAGCAGGAAAATAGACTAAGCCACTGAGAAAGCTTCTTGGAAGCATTTTCGTTCTGATATTATTACATTTATGTTTGGTTTATAACTTTTATTTATCTTCATGCTGCTACTCTGTTATTCACAAGTTCCTTATAAGGGGATTTTACTATGCCTCCTGAAACATGATAAAGGCAACTGAAGCTGGGAATGTGCTGCTGTCTTGAGCAACAAAATTAAGGATGAAGTCTTGATGGTGTTTGTCATCTGCATGAGAGAAAAGATGAGAGTCTGTTTTGAAGCTGCATATGTTTGAATAGATGATTTTATCTGAATCCATACCTTGTACTGGAAGAAAGAAGATTTTTTTAATACTGATTTAAGAATAAAAATTTGATTTCTTTCACAAGAATGAATCAGTGATCAAAGCAGAAGTAAAAGTGACATACTTTAATTCCAGTAGGAAAGTTAGTGAATTACTTTGTTTTGACCTATTTTTGGAGTGTCCAGTGAGTAAATAACAGTGATTTAAGTTGAATTTCCCATCCACATTAAAACACCGAATACACTGCTCATTCATCATTCTCATTAAATGCATTCAGAGAATGTAGACATCACGCTCTAGTGTATTCCTATTCCTCCTCAGTATTATCTATATCTGAAAACACACGCATGACAACTTTCTCCTCTAACTCAATCTGCAGGAAGAAATCAATTTTAGTTTCTCCTTTTCTACAGTAGAGTGAACCTACTTAAGGTTTTCATCATATGTAAACAGGAACATAGATAAATGTTTCTGCTTTGAAGTTTTAAATGGTCTAACATCTGTCCATTTGCAGTTTTCAGCCATTGTTGTCATATATTTTAGTCTATCCATCTGTCCACTTCTGTCAGAAGTTAAACTCAATTCTCCTTTGAAATGTCAGAGAAGTAATTCCAATCATTGTCTCATTATTCTTTCAAGAGATCGTATTTCCAAGCTATTTCAAATATATTAAAAGAATATTAAAATAAAACAATTGCAAATAGTCTATTTCATTTTGGGATAAATGATTCTATGTTTATTCATTGATATAGGCATTTTGTTATATGATCTTTTGGCTGTTTCTAGTTTAAAATATTAAAAGATGACTAATCTTCAATAAGGCTTTTTATATCTGACATACTGATTCACCCTAGATGTGTGTATTGTAGCCCAATATGTCTTTATTTTTCCCTAAGTGAAGGCAAGGATTGGGAGTGGGGAGAGGGAAAATGAATCAATGGACTAAAAATCCACTAGTAACATTCACCATACTAAGCTAAGCTAATGATATCTTGAAATTTCTTTACAAATATTTTGGTAATATTGCAATAAAATGTGCACAGTTTCTACAGAAAATTGAGTTCAGTGTCCTTCAGAGAATTTTTTTAAGATTGGAAGCACAGGGAATAGGGAAAACATTTTTCCATCATTATGTACCATTTCTGATTATTTAGAGAAAAAAGATGAAGTTTATTCAGCCTCCTATCAAAGTGAAAATATTCTGCAAGGTATCTAAGTAGTCTGACTAGCAAAACCATTCCCCAAATCCCTTGCTAATCTCTTGCTTCCCAGAAACTCTTCCAGAAAACAAGTTGTTTTAAAAATATTTTGGAATATATTTGAATAGTTCCCCCTGGTATTAACTGATTATTCGGGAGTTATCTGGAACAACTTATCATATTAAAAAAATCAGGTCTGTCAGATGATGCCCTGGTGACTGGAATAAGGGACGCATCAATCTCATTTTTAAGAAAGGGAGAACGACCTGTGAAATTAAAGGCTGATGAGCCTCAACTCTGTGTCTAGGAAGATCATAGAATAGATCCTCTGGGAAGATATGTCAAGGTATATGCAAGACAAGGAGACTGAGACAGCCAGCACGGTTTCACAGAGGGCAGATCATTCTGGACCAGTCTGATGGCCTGCTACTATATAGTGACAGCATCAGTAAACAAAGGAAGTACAACTAATGTCATTTACATGAATTTCTGCAAAGCCTTTGACATGATCCTGCACCATGTTTGTATCTGAATTTCAGAGAAAAGTATTTGAAGAGCGGACTATTTGGTGAATATGGAATTGGCTGGATGGTCCCAGACATAGAGTCATGGTCAATGGCTCAGGTGTAAGCCAGAGATGAGGGGTGCCCCCAGGGATTTGTCTTCAGATCAGTGTTCTTCAACATCTTTTCAACAACCTAGATAGTCTCATTTAGTGCACCTTCAAGTTTGTGGAAGACAGTGAACTGAATGTACGGTTGATATAATAGAAGGAAGGAATGTCATCCAAAGGGAACTGGACAGCTTGAAAAGTGGACCTGTGTGAATCTAATGAGATTCAGCAAGGTCAAATGAAAGATGCTGCACTTAAGTTGGACAATCCCAGATATGTGTACAAACTGGGGGAAGAACTAATTGAGAGCAACCCTATGAAGAAGGAATTAGGGACTCTGGTGGATGACAAGCTTGTCAGAAGCCAGAAGTGTGTGCTTGCAGCCAGGAAGGAGAAGTGGCCAGCAGGGTAAGGAGAAGTGATTGTCCCTCTCTACTCTGCTTTTGAGAGGCCCCATTTGGAGTTCTGCTACCTGGCCTGGGGCCTGTAACACAAGAAAGATGTAAAGTTTTGGGAGCTGGTTCAGAGGAGATCCAAGAGTATGATCACAGGGTTGGAGCACCGCTCTTATGAAGAAAGATTGAGGGAGCAGGATTTGTCCAACATGGAGAAGAGAAAGATCCAGTTAGACATACAAAATATTTTTTTCACTCCAAAAAAGTTTGTATAGTTCACTAATTGACTGAATTTACTTTTTCTCAACCATATTTTCTTCCCTATTTCTTTAGGGAATTTTGTTGGGTAAAAAACTGCCATCAATTCCTCTAGAAATATTTCAATCAGTGTTGTCATAATCTCTCCTCCTTTTCTAATTTAAGATAGCAAGAGGAAAATTGTGGTTGTTACCTTCTATTAATATAAAAGAAAAAATAAATACATTTTGTGGCTTATTTTTTTCAGGTTTCTTCCTTTTTTCATCTTTATTTTTTGTCAGACAAAGGGGTAAAACTTTTCCTGATAATTAATCCATACATCGTGAAATTTCTCTTAATCTTAAAGAGACCAGATGAGACTTTATCTCTGTAGACATATTTCTTCCTAAGCTGTTTAAAAAGTGAATGAGTGTCTCACTGTCTTTTGCACAAAAAGTACAATTCTGTTAGTTTTCTCTGAGATAGCTTGATGTTATCAAAATACATCTGTTTAAAAATGTGCAAGGACAGATCATTTCCTCAGTAATACAGTTCATTGTAGCAATCAAGAATAAAACAGGCTTCCTAAGAGAGAAGGTTGAGCATCTTCCCTTAATCAAAATAGAACATCTCTATCTCATGTCTGCTCCTGACAAAAAAAAAAAGATAACATTCACTTAAAGTATTGCAGGCAACTGATAGCTAATTAGTAGACTTGCCCCTGCGGCCTTACTCTTTGAGTTATATAATCATCACTACACAATGAATGACTTATTAAATTCCTAATTTCCTTCATGACATTCCTTTATTCCAATATTGGCGATCCAGCTAACCTCTGGGCGACTTAATAGAAGTGATTTATATAAATACTTTAGTCATTAAAGCTGCCACTAATCTTACTGTAATTTTTTTTTCTGTATTTGGAGAATGAAAGATGGGTTGTATCCCCCACTCCTTCCGAAGAAGATAATTACTTATATTTCCTTCCTTATTAAATTTGATCAGAGCATATACCAATATACAAACACAGGTTTCAAACTATATTTTACACAAGCTTCAAAGAAAATGCTGGTTGATATTCACTGCCATAAAGTAAGACAGACCACAGTTTCTTCCCAACTTTAATTTTATTAACTTTCAGGTGATTATGAATACATAGTTTTACAGGGATTTCTTTCTCACAAAGAAAACAGCATATTATTTCATTATTAATAATTATCATTAAAATGAAAATTTGACACACAATTGTCACAAACTTCAACAGAAAGAATTCCTCACCAGTTGCCTTTTGACAGATTTATTTTGTGTTTACAGCACTGGTTTGGATAAATTAATTTCCATTTTTTTTAGACCTTCTCTCCTGGAATAAATCATCTGCCACTAAGAGCATTCAAAAAGATACAACAGAGTTTCTTCATGTGCTATTTTCTCCCAAATATTTATTTAAAGTCTTTAAGCAACTTTCCACAAGACTTTCCTAACCAACCATTTCAGACAGAATGGAACTCACTTCTTTTAATCTAAAATCATGTAATGCAAACTTATACTTCCTATACAGATATAAAAACAAGCAAATAACCATCAGAAATCATGTTAATTAACACAAGTGGTTTATCATGAGGTAGCTCACTGTTTTCATTTTATAATAACTAATAATTAGTATACCTACTTACTGTGATTTTGGAAATCCCGAATAGGTGTACAGGAACAAAAAGGAAACAATAAATATATCCAAAATGTATTTCATGCTATATTACTGATTTTTCTCACCTCAAGTGATTGTCCTAGTACCTCCAATCATTGTTATTATTAATTGGTATTACATCTATAACATCTACTAGATATTTACATATATATGTAATTGTTTCCTTCTAATACCTGTAGTAATTTATTATTTGCTTTATGTACAATATTTGATTTACTAAGACACAGCATTCTTGCTTGTAGTGATTTTTGTTTATTTGAAGTAAACAGAAATGTTTCATAAATAAATACTCTGCTTCCTTGTGTATCACAGAATTCTTCAAATTTGAGTGCTTTATATTCTTTATATTGAATGCCATCACACATCACATTCAGGACAACCAGGTAACTAGACTCAGGCAGCATGAGTTTACGAAAAGCCTGCCTGACTAACCTGAACTCCTTCTATGATAAGAAGGGGACAAGAAGGATATTGAATTGCTTGAGCATGTCCAGAGAAGAACAATAATGCTTTGAAAAGGCTAGAAAAATAAGAAGTATGAGAATTGGCTGAGGGAACTGAGGTTATTTAGTCTTGAAAAGAGGCTCAGGGGAGGTCATATATCTGTCTACAACTACCTGAAAGTAAGTTGAAGTGAGGAAGGTGTCAGTCTCTTTTCTTGGGTGACAAGTGAAAGTACCCAAGGCAACAGCCTCAGTTTTTTGCCAAGGAAGGTATAGATTGGATATCAAGAAGGATTTATTTGTGGAAAGGATAATTAAGACACAGGCTGCCAAGGGAGCTGGTAGAGTCATCATGCCTGAAGCTGTTTAAAAGATATGAGAATGTGGCACTTAGGGACATGGTTTAGAGGTGGACATGTAATGTTAGATGGTTGGTTAGACTTTATGATCTTATAGGGCTGTTCCTTAATGATTCTCTGATTCTATAAAACTCACCATTGTGATATTACTCACAATATATACACTCTTGCAGACCAGCTGTACTCTTCACCCCTTTTTGAATCATGATACTTAGAGAACCAATATATGCTTTCACAAAATCAAAAATGAACGTCCCATGTTACAAGTTCTGCCTATTGGCCATTGACTTTGACTAAAATAAATACAATCAAAAGGAAACATGCAGAAAATTTTTGAATAATCTCGAGGAATGTTACCCAGGAGATAAAATCTCATATATGTTTAAAACAATAACACATAGTGGGCATATACTTAAGATTCTCTTTAATTATCGGAGTGATATTTTTGAATAAAATTAGCTTCATAAGTTCATAAGTTCATAAGTTCATAAGGTTGGAAAGGACCTATAAGATCATCTAGTCCAACCATCCTCCTATCACTATCTCTACCCAACTACTAAACTAAGTCCTTTAGCACCTCATCTAAACGCTTCTTGAACAGCGCTAGGGATGGTGCCTCAACCACCTCCCTAGGCAGGCCATTCCAGTGCCTGACCACTCTTTCAGAAAAGAAATGCTTCCTGAGGTCTAATCTAAATCTTCCCTGGCGCAACTTGTGGCCATTCCCTCTCGTCCTGTCATTACTTATCAGGGAGAAGAGGCCTACCCCCTCCTCACCACAACCCCCCTTCAGGAAGTGGTAGAGTGCAATAAGGTCTCCTCTGAGCCTCCTCTTCTCCAGACTAAACAATCCCAGCTCCCTCAGCCGCTCCTCATAAGACTTGTGCTCCAGACCCCTCACTAGTTTTGTTGCCCTTCTCTGAACACGCTCCAGGGCCTCAATGTCCTTCTTGTAGTGAGGGGCCCAAAACTGAACACAGTACTCGAGGTGCGGCCGTACCAGAGCTGAGTACAGGGGGATGATCACCTCCCTGCTCCTGCTGGCTACACTATTTCTAATACAGGCCAGGATGCTGTTGGCCTTCTTAGCCACCTGGGCACACTGCCGGCTCATGTTGAGCCGAGCATCAACCAACACCCCCAGGTCCTTTTCCTCTCTACATTCTTCAAGCCATTCTGCCCCAAGCCTATAGCATTGCATGGGGTTATTGTGGCCAAAGTGCAGGACCCGGCACTTGGTCTTATTGAACCTCATCCCATTGAGCTCAGCCCAGCTGTTCAGCCTATCCAAATCCCTCTGAAGGGCCTCCCTACCCTCAGGCAGTTTGACACATCCTCCCAGCTTTGTGTCATCTGCAAACTTACTGAGGGTACACTCAATTCCCTCGTCTAGGTCATCAATAAAGATATTAAACAAGATGGGCCCCAAAACTGACCCTTGGGGGACACCACTCGTAACAGGACGCCAGCTGGACTTAACTCCATTAACCACTACCCTCTGGGCACGGCCCTCCAGCCAGTTCTCCACCCAGAGAAGAGTGAACCTGTCCACACCACGGGCTGCCAGTTTCCTTAGGAGAATACTGTGGGAGACCGTGTCAAAGGCCTTGCTGAAGTCCAGGTAGACTACATCAACAGCCTTTCCCTCATCTACCTGTCTGGTCACCCAGTCATAGAAGGAGATGAGGTTGGACAAGCACGACCTGCCCCTGGTGAACCCGTGCTGGCTGGGTCTGATCCCTTTATTGCCATGCACGTGTCGTGTGATCTCCCTCAATAACATCTGTTCCATAACTTTCCCTGATACCGAGGTCAGGCTGACAGGCCTGTAGTTCCCCGGGTCTTCCTTACGGCCTTTCTTGAAGATGGGAGTCACATCAGCAAGCCTCCAATCTTGTGGGACCTCTCCAGATAACCAGGAATGCTGATAGATGGCAGAAAGTGGCTCAGCAATCACCTCCGCTAGCTCCCTCAGCACCCTTGGGTGGATCCCATCTGGCCCCATGGACTTGTGGGAGTTCAGATGGAGGAGAAGATCTCTGACCGTCTCTGCTTGAATCACAGGGGGTGCATTATGCACCCCGTCCCAGACTTCCAGGTCAGGGCAAGTACCATTTGGATAACTGTCCTGTTTATTATTTATTATTATTCTTTTCCATAGTCTTTATATCTGAAAGCAAATTTTATTGAAATTCCATATATAATTTTTGTTGGTCCCTTTTAGTCCAGCAGCATACTCTCAAAAGATTGGTGATGAAATCTAATATCCTGTTTGGCATAGAAAACAAACAATGATTGATAATATACTGATAAAAGAGTTAATGCTATGATATAACCTAAAGTCAGTAAAAGGCATAAAATAAGATTAGGCATTAACCTCCCTTTTTTATATCTGGACTATCAAAATCCATTTAAATCTATTTCCAAGTTAGATGTTCTCCTTGCAGAAAGACTTGAGAGGTAACAGAGAAGAAAAAACTTTGTTCTTCTCAGTGAATTTTGTCAATAAGAGCTCTGTATACTGTCCACAAACAGTAAACAACATATATTCCATGTAATTCTGACACTATGCCTCTTCCATTAGAACAATTACTGACGGTACCATCCTCCCTTCTGATTTAGTCAGTTCTTGGATCCAATGTATTCTGTGCTCTGAGTTTCACAGTTAGAACAAAAAACAAATACATATATTTTTTCAAGCTAAAGTACACTCTTTTCCAATGACTGGCATTTGATATTCCCAGTTCTCAAGCAACTCAAAGCTCTTCTAAGCAATAAACAGAAGTAGGAAACTAACACTGTTTTCCTGAGTATTACAAAGGAAACACTCCTTATGTGTTTAATCTTACCAGATTTTCTTAGTATTTTAACATGTTACCATGGTATTTGAGTGTAATAACCTAGCAATATACAGTCTCTCTTGCCTTAAGAATACTGAAAGGAGTAAAAGTACCTTTGGCAGAAATTCATTAGTGAAAGCCAACCAAATTTTAGGTACCTAGAGTGCAGGCATTTACTGCTGAATAACATTTCCAGAATTCCCTTAATAGCAAAGATGCTTACAGTGCAGAGTAAGTCTCATACAAATATAGACATAAAATAAATTACCCTATATTTCAAGTTTACTTTCTACTGACATGCTAACATGCTTATCGGAGTCTAAGTGTATTAGTATAGTTTATGTATGGTAACTTTCCACCCCACACAAGGCATGTTACTTTATTATTAATTTTTAATGAATATTCTAGGTTTCAGCAACAACATGGTAGTCACATTTTGGTGTTATTCTAACAATACAATTGTCATGGTTTTACAATTCTTTTTTGTCAGTATTCCACATCTTAACATAGATGGGAATAGACTTCTAACCTAATTTAATGGTGGGAGTGGAAGTCTTTGAGGAATATCCTACAACTGAAGCCTCCTTAAAGCTAGCAACAAAATTAAACAATATTTTTATAAAATCTTAACGATAAGGATTATCTCACTTGTGGATATATAAAAAAATACTGCATCCATTTAAATCATTTGAAATAAACATTTTTTAAAATATACTTTTTATTGAAGGTGAATAATTGCTTAGTGTAATCCAAATGAAACATTTGTTAACTGTAGACATTTGTCTCAGCTGGTTCTAGGCTCTGAGGGATTCTACTGCAACTGTGGTGATGCTTTTCTTTTTGTTTTTGTTTGGATTTTTTTCATAGTATTGATTTAAAAGATTATTAAAAGTATTTTCAGCAAAGGGAAATGAAAATAGCATAGGCATTACATTTTTCATAAATTAAGATTAATCATGCAATATATTTCAATTGAAAATGAAATGAATTTTCAGACATTTAAGCTTCACTGCTCAGATTGGGGATACACGGGTACTTATGGTTTGTTTGTTTGTTTTCTTTCTTTTTGAGTTAGTGGTGTATAGAGTACCATGTTTCCTCTGAGTATATTTTTAATAGGATTGTTTTTTTGTTTGGTTTTGTTTTTTTTCTAAAGAATTATTGAACTGATCAACAGAAACATGATAATTTTATGTCTTAGTTTTCCTTTCTGATTATTTGTATTAGTGGCAAAATATTATTTGGGAAGAATCAGAAGCACTAGGTGTTCCTGAAGTGACTGTGATCTCATTTTTTTTGGAGATTTGGAGATACTTGACACATGGCTTTTTCAGCTGCTATGACTGCATCACTAATGCACAGAGGAATAATTTTTAACTGTCAAGAACACAATGTATTTCTAATCATATTCCATCAATAGCATGTGTTTCACACTGTTAAATCATTTTGGCTGAAAAACAGAATCAGAATGGAATACAAAAGGACTGTTCTTTCAGGGTTGGGTTTTTTTTTGGTTTTTTTTTTTTGCATAATTCATAGATGTAGTACCTTGTCAGCATTTAGAGTGTAATCAAAACATAAAAGATGTATGAATATTTCTGTTCAAACCATGTGTAGGATGTTCCTAAGTTATACAATACATTACACTGTCTCTTTTATAGTCAGTATAAAATTTTTACTATGTATGTCATAAGTTCTGTACAAACAAGAATATCTACCATTCTCCTTTTGTTGATTTTTTTTTAATTCAGAAGAGTGAATAAAAATTAAAACCAAAAAACAGTTTTTATCCTATAACATTTTAATTAATTCATGCTCACATTCTGCTGTTCAGGTGTAGCTTTACATCATTTTCAAACTCCTAAGCACTTTTTTGAGGTTTTCACTGATGAATGGTATCACAAATAAATACAAACATGACACTGCAGCTTTTGTGTGTGTGTGTGTGAAGTGAATAAAAGAACTATGAAACTTGTTCTGGAAAATGAATTTAAAGAGGGGTCCAGATGCTGAAGAAATAGTGAAGTAGTGCAAATAAAATAAAGAATTGCTAACAAAAACTATCACTCTACAAATAGAAAAAGAAGGAAAAAGAGTATGCAATGGTTTACAATTGAAAATGTGAAAAGTTAAAATTGTTATTTTCCCCTTGGATGTGCAGATTACAGAAAAAAATTTCTCCTAGGTGTTTTACTGAGAAGTTTTTAAGAATAAATATGTAACCAGTAGATTTCTTTCAGCATTTTAGATGTATTTTTGTTTTAGGAGACCTTAGTTAAATTTTGAAAGTATGTAAATAGGAAACATAGAAATAATTTCAAATTTAACTGAAGCTATAGTAAAACATTGAAGCTTGGAAAAAAATCCTTCATGTATAAATTGAACAATATGTATTAATTTTGCTGATCATGTTGTTTAATGGTGTTATCAGAATTAGATGAAATACTGTCTGTATGATGGCTCATTACACTAGAATAAATGCTATGCTTTTCTGTCAGTTTTCCAGACAAACAAGTGAATCTCCTTTTCAGTTGTGAAGTTTCATTACTCGTAATGTACACATTACAAAATATTTTTAAATTAAGATGCAATTAAAATTTAACTTTTTTTTTTTTTTTTTTTTTTTTTTTTTGCACTGGACCATTTTGGTAAAATAACTGATAATAAGCTTTTGATGAGAAATTTCATTTACTTTTCAGGACTGATCTCCAACTTAAAACAGTTGCCTACTCCAAGAAACTAGGGTGTCTTGCTCTCCAATATTCAAAGTGTTTTCTAAAATCAGATTTTTGATAGCAATCAAGAAAGAGCGCCTCACTGACTTACAAGTTTACACATTTCAAGGGGGATTTTTACCACTCTCAATGGACAGATTCATTCAAGAGACCATATTAAGCATTTGATATCATCAAACAAGCAGTCTACATGTTGTCAAGACTTTTCATGGCATATCAGGGGACAATAATGAGATTTTATTTTTTCCTGAAACATCTGCAAAGAATCTAAAACTTGAAGGAATGTTTTTTTTTTTTAAAGTAATAGTGAAAAATTGAGACTGATCAGCTGAATATTAGAGTTAACATAATAAAAATTAACAAGATAAGAAAGAGAGAATAACACAAGATATTGAAGGGGCTAACCACTTTTGCTGAAGAAAGTCAAGGAACACCAAGTTTCTAAGAGATTAATGATATACTCAAGGAAATGGACAATGCATAAGGGTTTTGTATAGTTTTCTGATTTGACATGGATGAGACAAAAATAAAAATGTACTTGTAAATAACTAGTAAAAGGATAGGAGTTTAAATGTTTTGGTTTCAAGACAAATATTATCTTAGATAGATAGAAGACAAATATTATCTTACATTATAATTCAAATCAGAACTGAGAACTCCTTGGGAAAGTGGTCTGTAATACATATCAAAAGGCTGTTTGGAATCAGGATTTCTGCCACATTCATAATGAAGAAAATCTAAATCATCAGATCCCCATTTTCAGAAAAAGACAACATAGACTGGTTCCAAGAAGACATAGATCCTTAACTTCTACCACTTCTCTACCTAATAAATGAAAAATGATAGTAATCTGAAATAGTAAATATGAGCTAGAAGAATCTGTTACTGATTTTTTAAATCTTTGTAGTAAGAGACTTCAACCATTACACTTAGGCTAGATTGCCAACTTAAAAGAATTACCATGATAAATTTAGGTGCCCAAACTGTGAATTTCAGGCAAATTTCCAAAAATAGATCTAGTTTTCCACACCACATAATAGGCTTGACAGTACTTATATCCCTCTAGAGTATACAAAACATTTGTGAAAGTCTTGGAAATACGACACAAGTCTTATGGAAAAGCCACATCCCTGTAGGCTAGCACTTGGAAATCAGACAAGATATGCTAGGATGCCTAAAATATTATCAGACACCTATTATGTAACTGACTTCAGTACTGTTTCTTTTTAAAATTTCAGTCATCCTGTAGCCAAATTGGTCATACAAGTTCCTTTCTTTAAAAAACAAAAACAAAACAAAATAAAACAAAAAACCCTTTTGTCTGTCATTGCTTGACCCTGCATAATATTCAAAATATAAGGGGGCTGAATTTCTGCAGAACACTGTCTGCAATCTTCTGGAGGATCATATCTTTCTGTGCTGTTTATATTTGCTGAACAGAGCTGTAGCAGAACAATCTTCTTGCCACCATTCCATGAATCTAGACCATTATTTTGCCTTATTTTTATTTATTGCATTATATACCTACATTTAAAGACTTACATATATATTCACTGACACTGGCTAAAATCTGTAATTTCCAGAAAGCAAATATTATTATTATTTTTTTTAATTTGTGAAAAATATTTGGAAAGTCTTACAGCATTATGAGTATTCAGACATAAAAAATATGCATTAAACCTTCTGTTTTGCTAATGACTAATCACTAAACAGAACAGAAAATTTAAGCTAGCACTGCAGTGTCAACATTTTTCTTACTGAAACAAAAAAACAAAACAAAACAAAAAAAAAAGAGCTTCTATATAGTGAATATCTGAAGTAAGTTAAAACTTGCAACAAGTTATATAGGTCTAAATGAAATACTGTTCAGATTGCATTTCAAAGTGAATGCAAAACTGGTAAAGTTATTGAAAAGGTGAGATGACAAGAACTACAAAATTTCTAGGACCTTTTAATAAAAATAAAATACCTATCTAGATAATTACATTTTTATATAATTACAATTACATACAATTTACTTTAAAAGATTACTTATAAAGAAAGAAGAAATTACAATTAATTATAATTTTTTATATATTAATGTACATTATGTATATATTAGAATATATATTATATATATCGTGAATTTGTAACAAACCTTGCTTGAAAGTTATGCCTTCTATGTATTACCATGGAAAGTACAACAGCTGCAAAGAGGACAAAACCATATGATAGAGCAAAATCTCAGCTACAAAACACTGCTTTTCAACATAGCCACCACTATTAGCTATGCATTTTTGCCAGCAATGCACAAGAACCAGCATGCTGCACTTCTAAAAATCTGCATGGCCATCTGGAAAGTGGTTTGTCTTTCACATTGCTTTCACCACTGCCTCACTGTGATGACATCCACAGTTTGTTCTCCATAAATGTTCAACAAGATTCAAAGAGTGTCAATAAGTGCAATGTCTTCCATATGGAGAAGTTCAGTGACATGCTTTTGCTTCATACACACTTCCATTTTCTCAAACTGCCCCTCTACTGCCATCTGTTGCACAACAACTAAAGGTAACAGAATATTGCTGGGAAAGTTCAACTTCTACTGCCATACCACCACCATTAGCCTCTAATGCAGTTTTTTAGAAGCATGTCATGCTGAGACTTTGTCAAATAGTGTTATTGTGCAATTTGTTGTCGTTTCCATGGAAATAAATAGGAGGCCTTACTTTTGGAGTAACCCATGTAGATAGAAACAGTTTCAAAATAGCTCAGGCTCCATTGTTACCAGTGTCAGGTATCTCAATTAAAAACACTATTAGAGTGCATCATTCAACATTTGTTTCCTATACAGAATACAGGAAGTATTTCGAGAAAACTACCTGGTACCTGATAACAACCTTAAATCTGATAATAAGGCCTCATGTCTCAGAATACCTGAATACTGAGAACGAATTTGGAGAAATAGCTTTTGTGCTTATATCTCCTATTTTAGGAGTATACAAGAGAAATATAATGATAAAAAAGGCCTGAATTTGTTTGATTTTAATATAATTTGATTTGATAATATAAATGATCATATAACGGATTTGATTTTAATATATATGTTTTTAATCTACCTGTTCTTATATAATCAATAGTATTCTTGTATGTTGGACTGTTCAGCCTTGTTAGCTATGCAAAAAAATTTAGTGATATGGGATATGGTGAAGCATTTCTTTAAATCTATTTAATGGCTCAAAATATAAGTGAAATGTGGCATATTTTAGCATGATATGCTGTCATTCCCTTCCTGTACTTCAGAAATATGTAAATAAATATTCATGGCAGGAAATTCCTAACTAGTCATTGTTTGAACTGGGTGATTTTTTTTCCAGGGAATCAAACAAAGCTTTCTCAGTTCAGAATTTTGCTACCTTGTCTTTAAAAATTAACGGTAATTGTTAACAAATACTTATAATTATGAAAATATTTCACATCTCCATAGATATGGAGTTGTCTTCTCTGGAGATGTTCAAGACCTGCCTGGATGCCTATCTGTGAAACCTGGTCTAGGGAGCCTGCTTTGGCAAGTGGGTTGGACTAAATGATCTCTAAAGGTCCCTTCCAATGCCTACAATTTTGTGATTCTGTGATCTCTGTAGATTAATGGACACAGACACAGTTTATCTGAGACTTCTAAAGCTTTTCATATTAATTGCCATTTTTCTTTAGCATTAAAGGCTTGTGCAACTGGGATTTCTCAGAACAAAACAAAACAAAACAAAACAAAACAAAAAAGGCTTGTAGTAAATTTAAAAGTAAAGTAATTAAACACCACTGGATAATTGTATTTTTTTATAGTAGATTGCATAAAGCCCTCATAAATTTAGAGAAATCAAATATCTTTTCATATGAGCTTAATCCAGTTTAAGTAATCTAATTTAGATTCACAGTTTTTCTTAATTTGAATTTATTTTCCTGGGTGCTTGGACTGTTCAACTGGGAGAATACTCAGAGATTACTTTATAAATGTCTGTAAATACTTAATGAAGACAGAGGCTCTTTTCAGTGGTGCTCAGTGCCAAGATAAGAACCAGTGGAACACAAAATGTTTGGCTTAAACATCAAGAAGTACCTCTTTACTGTGCAGCTGACAAAACACTGAAATTGGTTGCCCCGAGAGGTGGTGATATCTTCCTTTTAGGAGATCTTCAAAACCCACCTAGATATGGTTCTGAGCAACTCTTCTTAAGTAGTTGGACCAAATGACCTCCAGAGGACCTTTCTGATCTCTGTCATTCTGTGATTCTGTGATTCCCTTCCTGCATATCTACACACAAAACTTAAAGAGTAACTGGAGGATCTTTCTGTAGCACGGATGGATGTAACAGTGCTAGATTTAATCTATTGAGTTTTGGCAATTCTCAGTTATATATTCTCCTGAAAAACATGAACAGTGTGCCATGTGATGCTTATTTAAATTTTTGTTATAAATGACTCATTCACTAAGAATTTCATAGTTAACACTACACCATTATTGCAAAACTGGAATTAAGTTGAAGCGTTAAATCTTACACAAGAAAACTATTATATTTTCTAAATTTGCTACAGATTTGTCAAAATATTATAAACTTAAAATTGCTTAAAATTGCACTCAAATTTCTGCAGGATTCTGGTATATTTAGCCACAGCAGTCATACTGTGAAGATTTCAAAATTTCATCATCACTTAAATGTAATACAATTTCATCACAGGTTTTTTAAAAAAATTACAACTCAGAAAATGTTTATTTAGAAACAGTATAAAAAAATCAGTTTTTTCTCATTACTGTAGTAAATTGAATTAACTATTGGTGTTTTCATTTTTCTCATTCATGTGTAGTACCAAGACTGGTTATTGTTTACAAATGTTCCCTAGAGAGGGTTCTAAATACAGCCAAATTAAGCTTCAAGTAAACATATGTGGCCATCTGTTCAAACAATTTTTGTAGTTTTCTGGTTTTTCTAGCTTCAATCTCTCTTTTTCTCAATAATCATTCTACTGTCAAAATCTCCATGGTACTATGTGTTGCAAACTCTCTTCCTTGCCTTGCTTTCTGGTCATCACACCTACATATGAAGATAGGATTTTGCATTCTGATTATTCGTCCATATTGCTAAATCTTTAATTTTTCTTTTATCTTCTAATTTGTTTAGCTGTCATTGATTATCGTCTAATTTCTGTTTGTTGATAGAGTAGATGCAACTCCTCTACAATCCATGTGTCAGATTTTTGTGGATGCCTTCAATGTTTAGAAAGTTTTATATGTCAAGAGGTGAGCAGCTGAATATATTCCTTTGAAAACAGATCATTCCAGAAATTTAGTTACCAGTTTTAGAATTATATAGAAATTATACATACCTATTTATCAGAAACTGTATAGATTCATTTTATTTTATTGATTGATTACAATGAGAGATTAGTGACTATCTAAAATTTGGACTTTATAATTTATATACTTACAATTTTATGTATGAATTTCATTTCTTCAAAATGAATGTTAATGAACATAGCTACTCTAAAATTACACTCAAATAAACTTTGAAATATACTGTTCATGGGCTGACGGAGATTTATCACACTGAAGACAATGTTCATAATGCTTTACATTATTATAATATTTTACATTCTTCAGTATTGCGACACAAACCTGAAAAACCTGCTAAAAAGAGAAAGCAAACTAAATAACTAACAAAACCACGTGAAGAAGGTACCGAATATCTGTAAGTGCGGCCTTGCCTTGAATGCAGTATGCAGGTCTGGGGGCTACAAGATGAAAAGAACATAAAACTATCAGAAAGCATACAAAGGAGGGATAAGAAGGTGGTGAAAGGTCTAGACGGCAAGAGGTTTGAGGAGCAGTTGAAGACCCTTGGCAGCCTGCAGATTAACTATGAGGGGAGCAGAGTCTCAGCACTGATCTCTTCTCTGTCTGGTGACAGTGACAGTACCTGAGGGAATGACATGATGCTGTATGAGGGGAAGGTCAGGTTGAGGATTATGTCAAGAGATTATTATCAAGAGGGTGGCCAGGCACTGGAGCAGACTCCCCAGGGCAGTGGTAACAGCCCTAGGACTGCAGAAGTTCAGATACTGTTTGTAACATGATCTCAAAAACATTATTTGATTTTTGGGTGGTCCTATATGGAGTCTGGAGTTGAACTTTAGGATCTTTCAGGATCCCTTTCAACTGAGGATATTCTATGATTCTATGATCTTCGCAATTCTCCCTTGTACTTGTTGAGTTAAATTAGAAAGTTTTTGTAACAGTAATATATTGTATATTTTGGATAGGATTTGTTTTCAGCTTCAGATTCCTGAAGCTACGAGTACTGCTCTGAAAATTATGCTTCCTGTGCACACAACATCAGAAGTGTATGTTGACAGTAGGGCAGAAAAGGTTTAACCTTCTAACCACGTGCTGTTAATTTCTGTTGTCGTGGGACAGATGGCAGTAGAGGGGCAGTCTGACAAAACAGTATCTGACATGGAAGTGTAGTTAGTTGAAGCAAAGGTGTGTCACTGAATTCCTCCATGAGGAAAATATTGCACCCATTGCTATTCTTCAATATTTGCTATGGAGATCAAACAGTGGATGTGAGCACAGGGTGGTGGTAGGTGGTACATTTCAGTAGTAATGACAGCAACATGAAAGATAAGCCACATTCCAAATGGCCATGCAGATTTTCTAAGTACTGCATTCAGGCTCTTATTCATCACTGATGATTATGTTGAAAAGTAGTGTTTTGTAGCTGATTTACTCTATCAAATACTGCTGACCTCTTTGCAGCTGTTGTATTTTCCATGAAAATAAATAGGAAGTGTTACTCTCAGAGTGATTCATGTAGTTTTTCTGTATCCACAGGTCTATCATTTCAAGGGAAAAAAATTCATTGCTGAAACATAGAATTCTGAGGCATCATCATTTACCCAAGTAGATGAAGAACTGACAGGAGTGTGCAAATTGTGATTTAACTCCTCTATAGAGAGGCTATCTATAGATGATATCTTCTCTATAGAGAAGAGCCACTGAAAGTATTTTCTTCTTGATTCACTAGACAAATTTTTAGGTTTCACTGTGTCATGCCCCAGAAGAGAGAGAGAAAGAGTCATCTTTCCACGTTAGAGTAATGGCATTAACAGAAAAACTGAGACTTGTGTATCTGGAGTTTATGTTTCCACCCAATAACAACCAAGTTTTATTGCCTTTAGCAGATGACTCAGAGTTTGAGATTTGTATTTGTTTCACTTCATCTTAACAGTCAAACTCAACTTGCTTCAATATTTATTTTATTCATTTTTTTCTTCCTGGAAAATGGAAAGACAAGGAAGTTCTTTTTACCAAACATATAAAGGTATTTGATAAGCCCTTTAAGTCTCATACACATATGAATGAAGTTCATTTTAAGTCCATGCATGTTACATAGTTTTTTTTTTATAACATGCATGGCTATCTTCCTAACATATTTGCTATTGTAACTATGATATTGTAAGAGGTCATGTCCTATAGCTTGGAACAATGTTTTATCTTCCAAAATCAACCACTGAGCACAGAAAAGTATATTTCAAGGTGATTCCCTACATTTCAGAGATTGTCATGGTTCAGTAGCATTAGACTTTTCCTCTCATAAAGTGCCTTGAAATATCTCAGGAATTAAGTAGAAGTGTTAGTTTTTGTTTCTTTGTTTCCAAACAAAAATCATTATAAAAGGCAGCCATATTTGCTGTCCTTTTGAGAGATTCAGACTCGCCTGACATGACAAAAATCCCAGTCTCTTGAATGAATTCATCAGGATGTTTTCAATAGAAAACTTCTTTAAATGCCTATGGAACTTCAGTTAGTACAATGTGTACAGTAATAGTGATTTAATTTCTCAGATGTTATGCAATCCGGGATGTATTCTAATTTCTTATCATTATTCTTCCATTAACTGCCTTTGTATCTATCTAAACAAGTTGGAACTTCATTATACTGTGTTCAAAGGCACAATGAAGTTTTTAAAATTAATAACAAACTTAGACTTTTTAAAGCTTGTCAGTGTTTTATGGGCTGGTTTGGCCCACTTCTGTGACGATTGGGGTGGAGGGACCCACAGACCCATGCCCCAGGAAAGGAGAAGGGGAAAAGGGAAAAAGGAAAATGGAGATGAGCCTAAAAACAAAAAAGTGTCAACGATCTGAGGAGCAAAGCTAGTTCACTAAATAAGATATCAGAATGCAGAATAACACAATATAATACAATATAATTGGAATTGAAGCTAATAAATCAAATGAGAGAGAGAATGTCCAAGAACCAAAGGCCTTACGCTAAATACTGAAGGTGAGATGGCTAGCAAGCATCTGCTATTGAGTCTATCAAAAAGGAAAGAGCCTGTGTCTCGTGACATGCAAACAGTTTTTATCTTTCCCTCTAAGTTCTACACCTTAGAAATTACTTCAGCCCTTCATTTGTTAATACAAATGTTAAAAAAAAAAAAAAAACTTCGAAGTTTAACATGTGAAAACAATTTCCAATGATATATCTGTCAACTAATTCTATTATCTCTAACTGTAACCTGACTCCAACAGGGACAATAAGAAACATATTCATTATTTTCTGATTTTTCTCTTCCTAAAACACAGAGTGTTGTAATAAATGAAAGATGACACAGGTATTTTTTTATGTCAATTCTACAGGAAAATTAATGTAACATATAATTTTCTCTAACAATCTAAATTCTGTCTGCGGCTCACTCATTCATTATTTCTCTTAGAAAGTTTAAGAAATCAAGTTGGAAAATTCCCATCATAAATAAAGATTTGAATAGAACTGACTTTCTCCTTTTATAATAATATTTAATTGTCTTATGCCTATTAATTTTACACATGGGCATAATTGAGTTAGGTGGGTGAAATTTGACACTTGTAAAGTCTTCTGTATTTCAACTAGTGATGCAACTGAAGATACCAGCAGGAAATATCTCTTAATTATGTTAGCCTCTGGCTGATTTAATAAATGTGCTCTGTTCCTGAAGAAAGATGACATATTTCCCATCATTTTGGGAATTAACTACAGATGATCAATCAGTAGGCTTATCAGAAAACAACATGCTACAACTGGGTATTAAAGCACCAACACTTTTTGACCAAAAGATGGGCTAAAAAGTATTAAGGTAAATTCAATATGCCATTCAAAAATGTAAATTCCTAGTCACAATTTGAAGACCACTTGGTTTCACGTAAATACAGTAAGAAATCTAATAATGTTCAGAAACCAAAACATAAGATTTTATTTTAAAAATCTATGAAAATGTCCATTGTGTTGAGTTTTTTATTTGACTTTGCAACACATGAAAGTTGCAGCAAGTTTATGTAATATTAGAACCAGCTAAAATTTATCATAATCTTCAGCATGTATGAAACATTTCTTGTATAGCCCTGTCAATCATTTATGAGCCCTCCATCATCATGCTATATCCTGGCTGGGAACAAGAAAATTATCATAGCTCCTTGATATTTAGTTAATAAAGTAGATTTTATAATCGTCCTGGCCTTTGTCCTGGAAGTGCTGTTTGTGAGTCCTGGCAGTTTATTAGCAGTTGCACTACAGGCATTTTGGAAGTATGTTCCCATCAAATGGTTTTACTGCCTCTTCACCTGTTTATGAGGCCAATAAACAAAATAAGCAAAAATTAGATGTAGTAGAACAATAATATGAGATGGAAAATATCAGCAATATAGCATGAGACACAGTTTGGGGATAATCATAGTTTCAACAAAATCCTTAATATTTCCATGACAATGAAAATAGTTTGGATTACAAACTTATTGATATTGTTCTAGTTACATTTGTCCAGATTTTTCAGGAACAAATTTTATTTGATCATTCGGGTATATTACCTAGAGGTATATAAATTAAGCAGCAGATAAAATAAAATTTGAATGTATAATTATGGCTAAGACCCATTCATATCAAAACTATCCTTTGAGTAATATGTCATCATCAAATGTCTTTGCTTGAAATTAAGGACTTTGAAGAAATTAATCTGCAAAGTCATCTGTGTGACAGTGATAATGATATATTAGTGTGATTCATCCTTAGTGATCATCAACATCTGATGACCAATTAGTATAGTGCCCTAAGGATAGCACCATCAAGAAAGAATGAACCTCCATAATTAACTTAAGGCACAAAAGCCAATGACAAGATCACAGTTTAACCAAGTCAACAGCAGGTAAGACATGGGCACTAAATCAGTTTCTGTAGAATTCTGCATATTAGCTTTCTAGTGGCAGCTTTACAACTTTGTTAATCAGATCTCATTTCCCTTGTGGAAAATTATATTTGCTCTACTACCTTCTCCAGTAGCACTTGGCACCAATTTCACTATTATGCTCTCCAATACTAAAAGAGGGGTACATTTTTCAGATGGTATGAAAAAAAATTCAAATCTCTCACCAATAACAAGTTCTCTATGTGGTAAACTGGGCATCTCTAAGAAATATTAGCACTGTTGTCTAAATGAACAGATACTTCTCAGCTGTGTTGCTTTTTGTCTTTGTAATGGTCAACAAAAATTAGAGAGCTGTATTGGATTTTACATTGCGAAGTTTTGGTAGCAAACGTGATTCAGAGATGGACTCACTGAGAAGAATCCAGAAGCTGTTCCTTGGATAAGGGACAGTTCCAACAACCTCCAAGAGGGACTTGTCACTTGCCAAAGCTAAGCCAATGAGTAATGTTTGCTGTGCCTCTGTGAGAGCATATTTAAGAAAGGATAAACTTCAAAAAAAGAAGCTGGAAGAGTGAGAAAATGTAGAGAAAAACAGTTCTTCAGGCACCAAGGTGAGTGAAGAAGTAGCAGGGAGAGGTGCTCTAGGCACCAGAGCAGATCCCCTGCAGCTCATGGAGAGATCTATGGTGAAAAGGGCTTTCCTCCTGCAGCTTCTAGGGTACCACATGGAGAAGATATCTACATGTAGCCAGTGGAGGAGCATAGGGTGGAGAAAGGTGGATGTGATCAGAGGGAAGCTGGATCCCATGGAGAGTCCCCACAAGAGCAGGCTGTGAGGGTAGAGTTGCAGCCTGTAGAAAAGAGCCCACAGTGGAGGAGGAGGTCTGGGAGAGCTACTGCCTGTATTGCTCCTGAAGGATGACAGGACCTGTGGTACTCTGGATCTGTTCTTGAAGAGCTGTAGTCTGCAGGGAGTCCAAGCTGGATATGTTTGGGAAAGACAGCATTCCATTTATCTTACCTTGTTTCTTTCTGTGGAGTCATGTGGATTACCAGAATGATCTATTTAGTGTCCCTGATGGCCTATATGGCCTTTGTAACTCTGCCATCAACTTGATTTTTTTTTTTTTTGTGCACGTGTGTGTGTTTTAATATATTTTTATTTTATTTATTATGCTTGGGTTTACATGTATCTCACATCTGGGAAAAGTCTGTAGTTGACAATATCTTTATGTGAAATACTATCCTGAGAAATTAGGCAGAAACAGTGGTCAGAAATAAATTAAAGTTAAAACAGGGCAAGTATAATTGATAATTCTCTCAGATTTGTTTTAACAAATTATCACATAGGTCTTTCTGAGTCACAAGTTATGTCCACATCACCATGTCTAAGAACCTTTGGTAAAATTTCTTCTGTGAATTCATCTAATATTTCTTTCACTCATTTATATTTTTGGCCTCTACAGTATTCTGTGGAAATGAGTCTGACAATTTAATTATGTGTTGGGTAAAAAAGTAGTTCTTTTTCTTAATTTTATTCTTGCTGCTGTTTTAAAACTAGCTGACCATCATCTTGAAGTTGTACCATATCACAGAAAATAAGTCAGAGTTGAAATAAGTGTAATATTCATGGAGATGGAAAGATACACCACAGGAAGATGGCTGATTCCATTCATCATAATTAACAGTCATTTTGGGCAAATAAAGACATGGAGTTCCCATTTTTATTCCTGGAATTTCTGCTACAATTTATTAATTATTTTTAGTAAAGAAATAACTCAAGAGTTACAACACTCCAAAATGGAAATGCCTATTGATCTGTGAGAGTTAAATGACACTTAACAGAACAAAAACTAAATCACTTTCTTAAATGTGTTCTGTCTCCACTATTGCGAATTTATTTGACTAAATGTGTACGTATACAAGACAGACATCTGCAACTGAACTGTCACCTTCAGTCAATGAGAGCAGAAGTAACTTTTAAAGCAGTTGATTTCATCCTAGACTAGACATCTATATTTTATCAAAGTAATCATATTCTGAAAGTGTCTTGTCTTTTCTCTTACATCTTGGTGTCCTAGACAGGGCATAAACTAAAGTACTAAAACTTTTTTAAAACCAACCCTTCTGTCCCTGACAATGAAAGGTCTCAAGTAGAGAATCTGAATTTATAGCTCTGATAAATTCTGTGATGAAAAGTGACACATACTGTGAGGATCATACTGATTTTGATATAGTACTTTTCCAACTGCAGAAGATAAGGCTGGAGTAGAAAAGTCTTTGACTAGACAAGTTGGCTAATACATATCTTGTGAAACACCTAATAAACAGAAAGGAGAATGAGTGATAACACAATCTCATCTTTCAGATGGAGAAAGACCTAAATTAGAAGTCTATTAATAAAGACATTACAATTTTGGATGAAGTCAATCTGATTTCTATGGTGTACAACTGTAAATACAGTCTCAAATCATAGCAACTTTTTCTCCAGTCTTATAATTCTTGTTGTGAAATGTGACACTTCCTTATGGAGAAAACTTTTCTAGGAAGGAAAACATGGTGCAGGTGGATCACAAAAAAGAAGAGACAAACCCTGCAAAGACTGAAAAATAAGGGTGCTTATCACAGAATCACAGAATGTCAGAGATTGGAGGGGACTTTAAAAGATCACCTAGTTCAATCCCTATGCCAGAGCAGGAACATCTAGATTAGGCCACACACCTAATAACATATCTAAAGACATTCTATTTTGCAATACCAACCCAGCTAAACTTTGGACATCTTTGAGGGCAGTAATAGCATCTGATGTTTTGTTTTCAAAGTGTTCCATTGCAGTCCCACTTGCCTTCTAGAACCCTAGCCAATGGGATATCTCCAAGAAGGTCCCAGAAGTGATCAAAGTCAGCTCTCTTGAAGTCCAGGGTAGCAACCCTACTTTTTGTTTTGCTTCTTCCACTCAAGATTTTGGATTCCACCATCTCATGATCTCTACATCCAAATATGCCCCCAACCTTCACTTCCCTACAAGTCCATCCTTATTAATAAGAACAAGGTCCAGAAACAACCCACTCCTCATTATCTCCTCCACCACGTGCATCAGAAAGTTATCCTTCAACACATTTCAGGAACTGTCCAGAACATGAGTACCTGGCCACATTGCTTTTCCAACAAATATCTGGATAACTGAAGTTGCCCATAAGAACCAGCACCTGAGATCACAAGCCTTGGGGCTACCTGTGGCAACTGAGATCTGGAGTATGAGGGATCTCTATGAACAAATCTCCACACGTGAAGAGATAACAGCAGAAGAATTTAAGGGGAAGACAGAACTGAGGTCCAGTCAGCTAAAATATATAAATAAAATAAAATAAAATAAAATAAAATAAAATAAAATAAAATAAAATAAAATAAAATAAAATAAAATAAAATAAAATAAAATAAAATAAATAATAAAATAACAGAAGAGATTTTTTGGGTGTCCAATGACTCTCCGTATTTTTTCAAGCTTCAATGTAAGTGTTAAAACTTTAAGCTAAGAAATTTGATTCATTTTTTCTTGTATCTTCTAGAGCCATCAAAGCCTTTGTATATATAACACCAAGAAAAAATATATTGTTTTTACCATTTAAACATTGTGAACCTGAAAACTACTTTTATCTTGAGTCAAATAGAATTTCAGTCTCCTTTAGAACTCTATACTAAATTTTATCCATGCTTTGTTATTACATCAGTAGATCAGTTTCAGTATGACAGGGGATGTCAAATATATGAACTAAGAATATGACATATCTGAAATTTATGTTTAAATATAACAACATTTCCAGTCAAAGTACATTCAGATCTGCAATATGCTAATTTATACTTCTATGTCTGCTAAAAAGACACAAGTTCTGTGTAACATCAAGGTGAAGAATGCTCTGGATATTTATGTTTGTTTTTTTTTTTCCAGTACACACAATGTAATACAATTTGTACAATAAGTGTATACTCTTTCTCAGTTTTGAAGCCTTCAAAATATCCTTAAGTGCTCTTCAAAATATAAGTCCCAGAATGAACTTTTATCACTATTAAGTTCTTATCAAGTATTTTAATACTTAAGTAGATGCATGAATATTATAAGAAGGAGGAAAAAGAAAAAGCTTATTTATATATCAGTGTGGCATTACTATAGATCTCAAAAAAATAATAGATTCCTTGTGGGTATATGAAAACAGACAGGGATTCTAGGTCACTAAGCTTCAGTTTGCAGAGTAACTATGGACTCTATTCTTTCAATCCACTTAGAATTGTACCCAAAGGGAGTTCCAGTTTTTGTCTTCATAGTTCCTAAAATTATTTATCTGAAGAATTCCTCAAAGACTGTCAATTATGCTCTTATTTGTCTATAATGTATAATAGAAAATATAGCTTATGGATGGTTTGGATGTCATCATTAAATTTAGACATCGAAATTCCAGCTTTGCTGATTTTAGACGCCATTACAGTCTTTCTGAATCTGTTCTATAATTTGTAGGCCAGTGATCAAGTCATCTTTCTTTTTCCACTGTAACAGTGGAACAAGTTTGAGACCTCCTCATGAAACTGAGTGTATGTAAGTCCATGGGGCCAGATGATATGCATCCAAGTGTTCTGAGAGATATGGCTGATGTGGTTGCTTTCCATCATATTTGAAAAGTCATAGCTGTTGGGTGAAATCCCCTGTGAATGGAAAAAGGAAAACATTACTCCCACTTCTAAGAAATGGAAAAAGCATGACCCAGGGAACTACAGACTGGTGACCCTCACGTCTGTGACTGGGAAGATTGTGGAGCAGATCCTGCTGGGTACCATAATAAGGCACATATGAGACAAGGAGGTGATCCAACACAAGCCAGCATAGCTTCACTAAGGGTAGATCGTGCCTGACCAATCTGGTGACCTTCTAACAGAGTGATGGCATCGGTGGACAGGGGAAGGGTGATGGATGTCACTACCTGGACTTCTGCAGAGCCTTTGGCATGGTCACTCACCACATCCTTCCCTCTAAATTGGAGAGGTATGGATTTGAAGGATGGTCTATTCAGTGGATTAAGTGTGGGTTGGCTGATCACAACCAAAGGTTGATCAATGGTTCTATGTCTGGGTAAAGACCAGTCACGAGTAGTGTTCCCCAAGGGTCAGTCTTGGGACCAATGCTCTTCAACGTCTTCATCAGTGACATAGATAATGGAATCAAGAGCACCCTCAGGAAATTTGCAGATAACACCAAGCTGAGCAGTGCAGTCAGTATATTGGAGGGAAGACATCTAGAGGGATCTGGACAGGCTGGAAAAGTGGGCCAGTGGGAACCTAATGAAGTTTAACAAGCCAAGTGCCATGTGCTGCAGTTGGGCTAGGGCAATATCCAGACTGGGGATAACTCCTGGAGAGCAGCCCTTCAGAGAAGGACTTGGGGGTCCTGGTGGACGATAAGTTAAACATGAGTCAGCAGTGAATTCTTGCAGCCAAGAATATCCTGGGCTGCATTGAAAAAGGGATGATCAGCAGGGAAATTGAGGTGATTGTTACCCTCTACTCAGCTCTTGTGAGTCCTCATCTGTAATACTGTGCCCAGGCCTGGGGCCCCAGCACAAGAAAGATGTAGAGTCCTTGGAATGAGTACAGGGGAGGGCCACTAAATGATCAAAGGGCTGGAGCACCTCTCCTATGAGGAAAAGTTGAGGGAACTGGGCTTGTTTAGCTCAGAGAAGAGAAGGCTCCAGGGACATCTTATTGTGGCCTTCCAGTACTTGAAGGGAGCCTATAAACAGGAGGTGGAACAACATTACACAGGCTGACAGCGATAGGACAATGAGGAATGGTTTTAAACAAAGACAGAGGAGATTTAGGTTAAATATTAGGAGGAAGTTTTTCACTCATGGTGATGATGCACTGGAACAGGTTGCCGAGAGAGGTTGTGAATGCTTCGAGGCAAGGCTAGATGTAGCTCTGGGCAGCCTGGTTTTGTGAATGCAACCCTGTCCATCTCAGGGGGGTTGAAACCAGATGATCTCTGAGGTCCTTTTCTACCCAGGCCATTCTATGATTCTTTAATTGTTTCACCACACTTGCTCAAAAAAGATGCTGATTTACATTTATTTTGAATTTTACATCAAATTCCCAGCAATAAATGACCACAATCATCTCCAAACATTTTTTCTGTTAACAGAATATAGAATTGGTCATTGTTTACAAATTGTTTTTTACCGTTAGTTACTGCAGTTCTGGTGGATTTATACTCACTAGGCTTCTACTGACATTGGATTTGACTGTGATTCTGACTGAGTAGCTTGGGAGAGCTGAGGTCAGCTCAAATGGAAAGCTTCCAAGAAAATTTAGTTGGAACAAGAAATAGTAATAGTGATTTAGTAGGCAGAATTTTCTCCTCTACTTCAACACTGAATTAGTAGCTCTACCTTTAAAGGGCAATCTGCAGACTTAAGGATGATATTTCAGATGAAAAATTAGTCCTAAGAATTTGACCATTTCTGGTCAAATAAAATACAATTGCATGTATTTATCTTTGTCTTCCTTACCAAATATTCTCTTACAGTGTTATGTTTTGTTCTACATTTCTGTTTACATTTCATTTCAATAATGTTGGGATATTTTTGGTGGGTTTTTTTTTTTTGGTAGATTTTTTTTCTGTTTTCTCTTTATAGGTTAAAAAGATTAAATTACTGGGTATTCATTGTACAAAGTTCCTTTGCCCATTTTATGAGCTTTTCTTTCTATATGCTTTTCAGTGTTGACATTTTTCTAATATTTTTCTGCCTTATGGGTTATTGTAAAGTACTAGAAAAATATTCTTAGAGGTGTTGTAGAATCCTCACATCTGTGGAACTTTTTCAAAGCAAGTCAGACAGACTGTTGTCATAGAAAATATCAGTTAACTTTATCCTGTTTGAATACAGAACTGGACTGAACAGTGATTCTTCATGTCTTTTCAAGCCCTACATTTATCTGATTCTAACCTTTAGAGCTGATTAGAAATTCTTAGAAATACCTTAGATAGAGCCATCTCTTTGAAAGAAAGGTGTCAATAATAGCATAGATAATAAAGATAATATAAAAATTCTTAATATAAACTGTCCTTCAAATCTTTCAAATGGTAAAAACCTGAAATGAAGTAATATAATTGCTGAGGCTTTCAAGCAATTTTTTACAGGTACGTTACTTTTGATCCTTGACCCCATAGATAGTGCTGATGTATAGTCCAAATATATTGATCATCTACATAGTCACTTTCAGTTCTTCAGCTGTAATTGCACTTTCTTTCTACAGTACTTTCTGAACTTTTATCAAAACGTCAGAGCAAATAGGCAATGCTGTATCAGAGCAACAACTCACAGGAATAAAGACAATGCTGTCAACATCAACCATATATCTCATTTCAAATACAGAAGAGTTTTTACAAAAATAAATAACATCTATGCAAATTTGTAGCTTATGTAATCATGTAGCTATCATGATGAATGTTTCTATAGCAAAGAAAAAGAAAAAAAAAACCCAGTCATTCATATGCTTGAGAGAAATTCTATGCAAATGATTTTGGATAATAAAGTTCAAATATATTTTTTATTTCTTCAACAAAGATGATTTAGATACCTGTCAACATTTTGCGGGACAGTTTGATCCGGTACTGTGACAATTGAGGCAGGGGACCCACGGGCCTACACCCCAGGGAAGGGGAAGGGGGAAAGGGGAAAAGGAGAAGGGAGATGGGCCTAGGAACAAAACAGCGGCAACAATCTGAGGAGGAAAGCTAATTTACTAAATAAGATATCAGAAAGCAAAATAACACAATATAATACAATATAATCAGAATTGAGGCTTATGAATCAAATAAAATGAGCAAGAGAGTGTCCGATAAACTGAAGGCCTTATGCTAACACTGAAGGCAGACGGCTGCAACAAACACCCACTGCCGAGCTCCATTCTGAAGGGAAGAGAGACGGTCCCGTGACCACAGACAGTTTTTATTTTTCCCTCTGAGCAGAAACACGTAAAAATGCAAAGCATTGCACAGTCCTCTGGGGAATGCAGTTCATCCTCTCTTCTGTGACAGGGATTCCCAGAACAATCGATGATCCACGGAGCTGGAGCATTAACTCTTTAACTCCCAATACACCACATGATGTCATGATGTGGATTATCAGTAATATAACAAAAATCATAAAACCATGACAATACCAAAAAACTATGTAAAGAAAATATGTGGGACAAGATCTAAAACAGACATAGATCAAAATTCTTTTATCAAATTACCTGAAAAATAGCCAAATTCTTCACTGGTTTGAAAGACTTCTGTTTCAAGAAAATTAACTTGACCTTTGGAAATACTGGGAGGAGTTTTTTCACTACTTGTTGTGTTACACAGTACTCACCTGAGTATAATGACAATGAGTTATTAGAATTTGAAAAGCTCATGATAAAGTTTTGAACTTTTTCTTTAATATTTGACAGGTAGCAAAGATGAATGAAACATAAAAAACTGTGAGAAAGCAAGACTTCATCCCACTAAAAAATTAATAAATGAGTAATAAATAAATAAATAAAGAAATATCCTAGCACAAGTGAAAGAATATTTCCCGTAAACTTTGTTATGTTTGTCTCATTAGGAAAGAATAAATTACTGTGTGACCTTAAAGACAGTGAAGATTAACACATGCATCTCAAGTTTATACACTGAATAACTGTATATACAAAAATATTAATTGCTCTCAACATCACAAAAGAAACAAAACTGAGGCTAAATGAACATTTTTCTTACCAGAAATTGTTCACTGAGCTATGCAGATGTTGAGACTTTTTTGACAGCTGACAGCAAATAAGGGTGGGATTAAGCTACCTCAGCTTTTTCTCTAATTATGTATGTTTAAGCTAATAATTCCAGGCTTTTATATAGTCTGTGCTGGACAATCAGCATCTGTGGAGTCAGATTATCCCCCCTTAGTCTTTTACAACAGACCAGTGAATCATTCTTATCTTGTTTTGATCTATTAGCTCAAGAAGTCTTACAAACTTCAATTTAGTGCAAAAAGATGACAGAACCAGTTGAGAAAGCTGAGAATACTGATGACAGACCCTGAGAGAACTGGAGTCTCTTACTGTCTTGAAGGCATTAGAATTACTATTGTGCTTCTGACAACTAATTTTGAAATTAAGGCTAGAGCTGAGAACTCCAGCTTAAGAATGGTCCTTTCTTTTTAAAAATAGGTTATGTTTAAAAAAAGAAGTTTAGGAATACCTTCAACCTCTTTACAACTGAGAGCAAGGACCAACATCATAGATTCAAAATAACATACTGAAAACATTAAAGAACAGTATATCCATAATAACAGTGTCCAATTCTCATGCCAAAAGTCTGCTAACAAAATAACATTCATCTCCTAAGGCAAGATTTTAATAGGAAATGGGCACGTAGCCAACCTTGGATAAATGACAGAAGTAAAAATAAAAAAGACTAACTTAATTATGAATATGGTTGACATTTGGAATTTGCTATGATAGCAAACATGGGCTCTATCAGAAATAAAAGGCTTGCTCATCATCTCCTACCTTCTTACTTTTACACTTGGGCTATAATCTATCAGATTTGCTGATAATATGACCCAAATGAAAAACATCTGAAGATTTCACAGTTTTATACTTTAGGCAGAAATTCAAATTTAAATGGATTTGATATATTCTTTATTTTAGATTACTCATTAAGCTTTGATTATATACCAAATCCTGTGGTTCTTAAATCATATTCAGATAATATTTTAATTTGAAGTCAAGCATTTGGCAAAACATATAGATCCTGAAAAACCCTGGTGAATATTCCCAGACTTTTATTTATTTATTTATTTAATGAATAGGACAATGGGATCTGTGTTCTCTCATAATTTCATATTATATATTATAATTATAATAACTAATATGTAATTAGAAAACTAATTATAAAACACATGCAGTAGTATGTTCTCAATGGTATATATGTTGGTCATATTGAAAGCAATATCTCCTATTTTTTTCCATGGAATCTACAACAAATACAGAAAGCACTACAGTAGTATTTGATAGATAAAATTCCCAGATACATAACTGTATTTTTCAACATACTCACCACTATTAGCTGTGAATTTTCACCAGCAATGTAGAAGAGTCTGCATGCCCGATCCATAAAAATCTGCTCCATCAAAGCTGACCCGGTATTGTCTGCACTGCTGAAATGTACCACCAATCACCTCACTGGGCTCACATACACTGTTTGGTCAGTGTTCATCAAGTGTCCATTAATGTCAGTTAATGTAATTTTTTTGTTATGGAGGAATTCCACAACACACCTTTGTTTCATATACACTTCCATGTCAGATGACAGACATATTGTCAGGCTGTCCCTCTGCTGCCATCTGTTGTATGGCATCAAAATATAGAATATAGGCAGGAACATTCAAGTTCTACTGCCACACCACTAGCATTCACCTCTGACCAACACAATAGAAATAGGAAGCATTACTTTTGGAGCAGCCCTGATATATCTGACATACTCTAGATTTTAATGGAATGAGTTTGGTGATTTTTTTTTCATTTTGAATATGAGAGTCTATAATATATTCCTTATTACTGTGTCAAATTTCTTGCAATATTCAGAAATAACTACAAATCAACACATAGTTCACCAAGGTGTGGTTAACATTTTTATATTTGCTGTATTCTGATATGATGACATCCTTAGAATTAATTCAATACTTTAAACATTCTATTTCTGTGTCAATTTCAAAAATGTTGGAGGTTCTATGCCTTTCGCGTCTGTTGTTGTCATTCATCTGAACCAATATTAAAAAATATATATACTCATCAGCTTACCCTGTAATTCAATTGATCTAAGTTTGAATGTATTAATTTTCAAACCTGCATATGAGTATAATCTGTATGCATATTTGTAATAAAATGAAAGCAATTTATCAACAAAGGTATTCTGTAGCAAAATACTTGTTCTGTTGCTTTCAGGGCTAGTAATCTGAATGCTTAGGATCTCCATGATTAGTCTTTAAAATTATATCATGTTATTTCTTACACTTATTACATAATATCTTGCCACAAAACAAAACCTACAATTCAGAAGGTTATAAGCCTTCACAGTTTAAACTGGACTGTAGGTAACTCACTTAGATTATGCTGATGTTATTTTCAAGAGCACCTGATCTTATCCTAAACAACATCTATTTCTCAAACTAATTTACAAATAGACACATATTTGAGTGAAATAAATTTGTTTTCTTGTGTAATTACATGTGATCTCTGTAAAAGCTCAGTCAAGTTTGAAAAATGTTACTACTCTCATGAAGTTCAAACATTACATGCTCGTCTCAAAACTCTTCAAAGGATTTTACTGTGGGTGCAGTTTAAAAGAGTACAGTAGGACAATAAAGTGGAATCATCTTCAAGAAAACTACAAAGCCATTTCTGCTGGACACATCTACAGAATAAATACAGTGGTGGTTTTATGAATTAAAAGAGAAGGAAAGACTAAATGTTAAAAACCTCCTAAGATTGAGGGTTTGCAGTCACTGTTACTTGAACACAGGCAAGGAGCAGGTAAAGCTCTTGCTAGAGAGTATGAATCAGAATTGTGAACAGAGCTCAATGAGAGGTTGAAATTAGTGATTGTTATCAAGTTGCATGCAGGTTGGCATGGCAAGAAAGAAAAATGTTACCATGTGGAGTTTCAGAAAAGAAGAAATCAAATTATTAGGCAGGGATTTTAGTTCACTGAAGACAACTGTGAACAAGTTGAAATTATGTTGAAATTGAACTGGCTGTGATTAGAGACAGTAGAAAGCCAAATGTGTAATAACAGAAGGAAGATAGGTAGTTGGTCATCAAAATTATGGTATCATATCTTAGGAAAGATGGACCCTTCCCTACTTGAGAGTTGATACAACTATTAAAACTTATGTTACTAAGGCAATTGTTACTTATGTAGGCATACAAGCAAGGTAAAACCAGTGAAACTAGTCACTAGTGCCAACTTGTGACAGATGCATTATTTTTAAGTGCTTGGAATGCCAAAAGAACATTATTTCCTCACCAGAGAATCCGACAATTTAGTATTAAAGTTTAATACTGAAAAGTGACTACCATCTGCAATGAACTTTTAACTCTGACAGGAAGAAAATGCAGTGAGGTGCAAACCAGGTACATGCTGTGATGGGTCACAAAGTGTAGAAACAGAAATTTGCTAAGTAGAAGAACAACCTGCAGAATATTTTTTACAAAAGGGCTTCCAGATAATTAGATAGAGTTGCTTCCTAATTTAAGTGCATGTCCTCTAGCAGAAAAATCAACAACTGGAAACAACAGTTATCTTACTTTACAATTTTGCACTTGCAGCTTCATTTCAGATGTATATTTTCTGAAATTATAAATGTAGTGTATCTTCACACTAAATTCCTCTCATATTCATTAACATTTAATACTTTGTCAGTGTTACCAATCTCAAATTATTTCTAGTTTATTGTGCTAGAAAAATAAAATTTGGGAAATTAATGTTGGGGTTTTTTTTGGCATCTGAACAGTCATTTGAATTTTTCTTCATGATCCAGGAAATGGATCTCATACTCACCTCTTAATCCTTTCAGTTCTCCAACAATAGTGCAAAAGTAGTGTACAAAAAAAAAAAAAAAAAAAAAAAAAAAAAAAAAAAGCCAAGGCAGAAATTAGTTTGTAGTATGAGGAAAAGAAACAAGTGAGGACTTAAGGAGGAGAAAAAAGAGAGGAGGTAAAAAAAAGTCAGAATAAAAGGGGAGGAAGGAATTGCAATAATTCGTACTGCAATAATTCATATAATATTCATATAATTTTTATTTTCTGCACATCAAATGCAAACAAATTTTGTGGATAACTGGTATTCCAAAATACTCTTTCTGCTTTTCCATCATTTCCTCCATTTATTTTCCCTTTATCCAATGCCAAATAAAACTGTTTCCAATTTGACAAAGAAATGCCAGTTATATATACAAAAGTGTGTTGTCTAGATACTTGGCCCAAAGTGGACAGTATTATTAATCACTACAACAGGAATTAATACCACTGAGTTACTTATAATTTTAGTATTTTTTCCTTACATCTATATATTTTTTATTTATATAAACTAAACAAATATTTGTAGGAGTTACTGGTGGAACTTTCTGTTGTCTCAGGCCTTTTAGCAGCTGTTGTTCAACCTAAAATAAACAATTGTTGTGAATGTAGGAAATATTTGAAACTTGTTGACTATAAATTCTGTCTTAAACTGTATATTTCAGAGTTTGGCAGATGTTTCATTGTTTTGTATTTTTCTAAGATTCTGGTAGAATTGTTAGCAGCTTTTCTGTTCTGAATGCAGTTCCATTGAACAATATTCACAGAGTATTCTGATACTGTCCTACAACATTAAGCATAGTTACGATCTAAAACCTTAAGATCCAGTACGTATTTCTCTGCTATTCAAACTGGTTATTTTGATTACTAAGTCAGAAGAGCAAGCACCAACTACTAAGCATGGTGCATATGATTTCACATGATTTCAGTGTGAAAAACTTGTGGACATTAGGAATTGAAGCACAAAGGAAGCATGACCGTGAACCAAAGCAGAAGGGTTTCTCAATTGTTTCCTAAGTCTCCACTTCAGTACTTACATAAGAATAAAAGCAAAGTAGCAGGAAAATTCTCTTTCATCTGCTTTTACAACACATAAAAGAGTATCTATGCCTCAGAGATGTTATCTCAGTATGAGTAATGAGTGATAAGAAAGGCAATGAAACTGGGACAGTGTACTCAAGAGTCAGGGAAACTAAGTATTATGTGATTTATTTAACATCGTGTCCTTTATCTAATGAAATTTCTTCAGAAGATATCTCAGTATATGACTCACAAAGTGTGCACAAAATGACCAAAACGCTAACAAAATGTTGAGGGAAATTACAGTTTCTAATCTATTTCATCCATTAAGATCAGTATTTAAGTGTTTTAAGAAACTTCATAATTTCAGTAGATATTACTCCCTATTACTATTACCCAGTAGATATCATTTCATTTGTAAATGTGGTAGTGATGCCATCTACAGGTTAAAAGGGAATGAACCAAAATACCCCAATATCCTACATGTTTGTCATTCCACCTTATACAAAACAAATGTTGTATCAAAAATATAACAATAAAAATTAAAAATTAAAATATGCCAAGTACATTAAGACAAGCAAACAAAATTAGAAGCTTTCTTTCTCCATTCAGGCTGTGCATTTGCCTTCAGTAACTCCTAGACAAAGAGAACTAGTATGTGTATTGCACACTTAAGTGTTTCCACTTCACACAATATAATTAATTTCTTCTAGTTATCATTTGCTGTATTATTATTATTATCATTATCATTATCATTATTCTTTTTATAGAAAACTTCTGACTTTTGTCCACAGAGTTAAATTTTTATTGAGGCTTTATTTAGGAAAGGAATTAAATCATTTCAAATGAATCACATCAAAAATTTCCACAATGCAGAGAAAATGCGCATATATCTTCAATGACTTTATTTTTATAGTGGAAATATATTTATATATAGGAAAACACAATTAAATATCATACCCAGATATTATATCTATAAAAGTAAAGTAAGAATAATGACAAAGGAAGATGTGTGTAAACTGTGTAAATATGCTGCCAAGGTAAATTCATTTAAATCACATCTATTTATGAAAATTAAATAGCTTTCAATACGATTATTCTAAGGAGCCATTATATTATTCTGTGAAAGACTCGATATGTAATTTTTTCCCCATTCAACCAATTTTTCTATTGGATTCCTTTCACATCAATTTAAAATTTCTCAGAAACTTACCCCAACAAAGTTACAGGGAGTACACATTTCCT